>NC_133326.1:341633413-342833413 GCF_042186555.1 Aquarana catesbeiana
AAATGCCCTTTTTTAAACCCCAAAACATCAATCATGTCCTTCATTTCCTGTTTTGCTGACCCCATTCTGGGCCTTCTCTTTTTTTTTTTTGGCAGAACATAAATGGCTGTTTAACCTAATGTAAAAAAGGAGGGCTGTTTCTCGTAAATACCTCAAAAATCCACAAAAAAATAAAACTTGATTTTCAAAAAAACACAAAAAAAAAAAAAAAATTGATTTTAAAAAACCAAAAAAATTAAAAAACTTGATTTTAAAAAACCAAAAAAATTAAAAAACTTGATTTTAAAAAACCAAAAAAATTAAAAAACTTGATTTTAAAAAACCAAAAAAATTAAAAAACTTGATTTTAAAAAACCAAAAAAATTAAAAAACTTGATTTTAAAAAACCAAAAAAATTAAAAAACTTGATTTTAAAAAACCAAAAAAAATAATATACAAACTTTATTAAAAAAAAATAATAAAAACAAAAATAACTTGATAAAAAAAAAAACATAAACAAAAAAATTGCTTTAAAAAAAAAAAAACAAAACAAAACTTGATTTTCCCAAAACAAAAAAATAAGCCTGTTTGTGAAAATCAAAAAGCCAAAAATATTTTTTGTGGATTAGGTATAAATATTTAGATATAATTATATTTTGCTACATTATTAAGATATCATTCTATTTTTGTCTATGAACATTTTATACTAAATGCAGAACTGAATGCATAACAACCATTAATAAAAACATCTCCTTATAGGAATTAAATAAATGTGTGGTTTGTTATTTCAAGGCTCAGTATCATTTTAGTTATAATTGTAAAAAAGTTGTTTACAGTGGCAATGGAGCTTATTTAGACATTTAAAATTACAATACAGTTGGCACTACAACTGCTCGACCATAACCTAGGAGACAGCCCAAAAGAAAGGCAAGCAATAAATATAATGCAAGATTTCATCAATAATTTTTTTATTGTCAAAAATTATATATCCTGGCCCATTGCAATGGCCCCCCTACCCATAAAATAATTAACATATTGCTGTCTAACTTGACGGGCACTTTGGGGGGCCAAGCCAGTACGGACAGTATCCAGGCCTGTAAGGTTGGCTTCTATTTGTCCGGCCTCAGGCCCAACTGTGCCTATATAATTTGGAGAATGCTTATTTAAAAAGTTGTGCAGAATGCAGCACGATAAAATGATAAAATTAAGTTTGTATTCCACCAAATTAATGGCTGTTTGAAACAGGCGGAACCGGCTGGCCAGAATTCCAAACGCATTCTCAACCACTCTTCTAGCTCTGGCCAGCCGGTAATTAAAAACCCTCCTCTCCGGGGTGAGGGTTCTTTGGGGGAATGGCCTCATGAGGTGCTTGCTGAGAGCAAAGGCTTCATCGGCAATGAAGACAAAGGGGAGTCCTTCCACGTTATCCTCATCAGGTGGCAATCCCAGGCCACCACTCTGGAGACGCTGGCAGAACTCCGTCTGGGCAAATACTCCTCCATCCGACATCCGGCCATTCTTCCCCACGTCCACATATAAAAAATCATAGTGTGCCGACACCACCGCCATTAAAACAATACTGTGGAACCCCTTATAATTAAAATAATATGACCCCGAATGGGGTGGTGGCACAATGTGGACATGTTTCCCATCTATAGCCCCTCCACAATTGGGAAAGTCCCAACGGCTGGCAAAATGGGATGCCACAGTCTGCCATTCCTGTGGCGTTGAAGGAAACTGGGAAATCAAACAAGAAAACCAAAATCAATTAATTTTGAAGCTAACATTGCAAGAAAATTAGACAATTAAAAACATTATTCCCCAGCATCAGTATAACATTCAATAATTTAATTGTTCTGGAATAACTAATATGGAAAGGCACACTTATCAGATTGCTCACCCCCTCTGATGGAACATTGATTACATTTTAGGGGGTTGTGAAATCCCTAAAAAAAATTACTTTTAGGACACGCAGGAATTTAGGGACTAAAAAGGCTACAAGACTGCAGTTGTCGCACTCTGCAGGTGCAGTTGCTAACCAGCTTACAGTAAATGAGGTAATGTAAAAAGGCATTCATGTTGCAAGGAGTACACAATCACATGCAAGGGCAATTAATGAAAACACTTTGAGGCTTGCATATGATTTGATGATGGAAATCAGCAGAGCTTCTGCTCATTTACTAAAGCACTGGAACAAATGCACTTGTAGAGTGCACATGCATTTTGCAAAGTGCAACATATATTTGCTTTAGACAAATCAACACCACAGAACATTCCAGCAAATTTTAACGAGGGTGGGGGTGGGGGGGTTGTGAAATCTAGATAATTGCTCATTAGCAGCACACTATTTGGAGTGAGTTTAGGTGGGGGGGGGGGGGGGGTGGGGGGGTTGTGAAATCTAGATAATTGCTCATTAGCAGCACACTATTTGGAGTGAGTTTAGGTGGGGGGGGTGGGGGGGTTGTGAAATCTAGATAATTGCTCATTAGCAGCACACTATTTGGAGTGAGTTTAGGTGGGGGGGGGGGGTTGTGAAATCTAGATAATTGCTCATTAGCAGCACACTAAATACACTCAAACAAAATACATTCCAAATGAGTAGACTAGGTGGATATGTTCCCATCACTTCATGCTGGGAAGGTTATTGAAGGAAAATATACATGCATGACAAAAAATAACAGGAAAAAATTCCAGCATGTGTGAGGATAAAAAGGGGACATTCACACTATATTGCAATGATGGTAAGTAGTGTTTGAAGCAAGAAATACATCACATTATCAAAGATTACATAAAAGAACATGTGATGCTAATAAAAGAAAAATATCTTACCTTAATATAGTCCTTCTGCAGGACCTGTATGATGGCAGAACAGGTCTCTGGGATAATGATCCCCAGAGCCTGGGGGGAGATGCCTGTCGAGAACTTAAGGTCCTGCAGGCTTCTCCCTGTGGCCAAATACCGCAAGGTAGCGACCAGCCTCTGCTCCGGAGTGATGGCTTGCCTCATGCAGGTATCCTGCCTGCTGATATAGGGGGTCAGCAAAGCCAACAAACGGTCAAAAACGGGGTCCGTCATCCGGAGAAAGTTCCTGAAATCCTCAGGATTATTCTCACGGATCTCACGGAGCAAAGGCATGTGACAGAACTGGTCACGCTGAAGCAACCAATTCTTGGTCCATGAACTCCTCCTCGCCCTGTTCATGGACTGGTCTTGGGCTGAAGAATAAACTACAGCACCAAGCACATACAATGCACGAGCTCTACGACGAGTACGTACAGGTAACATGGCTTCAAAACGGTCGGCTGGTCAGAACGCACTAAACAGAACGCACTGAAGAACAGCAAGGCCTGTGAAGAACGACCTGAAAATCAGGAACGAGCGGCCAATAAAACAAAGATTTCTCAATGCCAACTGACCAAACGCACTGAAAAGCAGATACAAACCTCACAAGCACAGACTGAACAACAGTTAAAACGAACTGAAAAATACGAGTCTCACAAGCGCGAATCGTCTCTCACCAAACTTCTACTAACACGAGATAAACACGAGATTAGCAGAAGGAGCCCAAAGGGTGTCGTACGGGCTATTGAACTTCCGTTTTATAGTCTCGTCGGACTTGGTGTACGTCACCGCGTACTAGGCTGTCGTACTTTTGTGTGGTCGTGTGTGTGCAAGTCCGTTCGTAAGAAAGTCTGCCGCAAGTCCGCCGAAGGTACGTCGGAAGTATGTCGGACAGGCTGTCGGACTTTTGTAGACGAAAAGTCCGACCGTGTGTACGCGGCATTACTCATTATATAAGTATACAGGTTTGCTCTGTTCCTATATTTTCTCAAGATGGCGGGTACCCCCTACATCCCACACATCAGAAGAACGCGGAACAAGATAAAACCAAAGATCAGCCAGACCTCGTTATGAAAATTCTCCATCTTCTTTATCTTCTTAACCAATGAGATGTACCTATTAGACTAACATAGCAATGACGTATTTGTGTGTATAAAACATTAACACCGCCTTGAATAAATTAGAAGTGAAACAAGTAATAGCGCTGAGCGTGTCTCAGAGTGTTTACTTTTATATGCATGCATATCAACACTTTTCAAATTAGAGACAGCAGCAGATAACCTTGGGCTCGATTGGAGCTCTTAATCATTTCCATAACAGTTTTACTAGATGCATATTGTTAAAGGGGTTGTAAATCCTCGTGTTTTTTCATCTTAATGCATCCTATGCATTAAGGTGAAAAAACACCTGGCAGTGACCGCCCCCCCCCCCCAGCCCTGCCGTTCTACTTACCTGAGCCCTGGAATTTCACCCGATGGGGACGCGCTGTCTCTCTGCCCGGGGTTCTCGGCTCTTGATTGGATAGATTGATAGCAGCGCAGCCATTGGCTCCCACTGCTGTCAATCAAATCCAATGACGCAGGCGTCGGGGGGCGGGGCCAAGTCATACATTCGGTGGCTATGGACAGTGACTGATGGACTCAGGAGTGCGCCCGCAAGGTAACCCCCTGGGAGAGCACTTCTAGGGGGTTATCTGATGTGGGAAGGAGGCGCGAGAGCCGTCGAGGGACCCCAAAAGATAGTGTTCGGGGCCACTCTGTGCAAAACAAGCTGCACAGTGGAGGTAAGTATGACATGTTTGTTATTTTTTTTTTTTTATATAATCAAAGCTTTACTATCACTTTAACCTAATTCCATACTTTTTTTAAGCACATACAGTATATAGGAGAGCTGTAGTTATGGGGCTAAAAAAATACAAAAGTAAACAAAAATAGTATGTTGTGTAGGGCAGTAAGAAATGTAAGAAATGGCAGTTCAGAGCTATGGAATGTATGGTATGAGGCAGGAGAGCGGTAAGTGAGCAGTATGCAGTAGAAGGGCGGTCAGTGAGCAGTATGTAGCAGCAGGGCAAAAATTGGCCAGTCCCTGTTGAACTGGCTGAATTTGGATCCATGTATGGCCACCTTTACTTGAATAAAAGCTTTTGAAACAGTGTTTGATGCTGACTATTCTATTTTCATGAATTCCAGTCCAGCAGACTGCAAAGAAAGATGAATGCAGGCCAAGGAAATTCCACTTAAAGAGTTATTAAACCCAAAAGCAAACATTTATTATCTCCTTCCCGCCGAGCGTACGCAGATGTGCGTACTCGGCTTTCCGGGGTTATACCGGATGATGCCCGCAGCTCCAGGCATTATCTCGGTACTGTTTTTTAGAGCCGGCGATCGGCTTTCCAGTTATAACAACCGATGCGGCTAAAAGCCACTCGGCTGTTATACCGAAGTAGCGGGAGGGGATGCCCCCCCACCCGCCGCCTCCCGCCGCTCTTACCGGGCCTCCCGTTCCATCGGAAGGCCCGATGACCAATCGGCTGCCTCCGGAGGCTGGGGACGGACTGGAACGAAGCCGTGAGTGGCTTTGTTCCAGCCTCCTAATCGTACACATGGAAGCAAAGTCATGACGTCACTTCCCGTTTACTCAGCTGCCAATGCCGCCACTTTTAAAAAAAAATACACAGTATTCAGAATCACCATTTTCGGCGATCTGAATACTTTGTAGTGCAAAGGAGGGATCGGGGCTCTTGTAGACCCCCGATCCCTCCATAAAGAGTACCTGTCACCACCTATTACTGTCACAAGGGATGTTTACATTCCTTGTGACAGCAATAAAAGTCATCAAAATTTTTTTTTTTTAAAACACGATTTATAAATATAAAAATGAATAAAATAAATAAGAAAAAAAAAAACGCATATGGAAGTCGCGCCCGCATATGTAAACGGTGTTCAAATCACACATGTGAGGTATTGCCGCGATTGTCAGAGCGAGAGCAATAATTCTAGCACTAGACCTCTGTAACCTGGTAACCGTAAAAAAAATTTAAAGCGTCGCCTATGGTGATTTTTAGGTACCGTAGTTTGTCGCCATTCCACGAGTGAGTGCAATTATAAAGCGTGACATGTTTGGTATCTATTTACTCGGCGTAGCATCATATTTCACATTATACAAAAAAATTGGGGTAACTTTACTGTTTTGGTTTGTTTAAAATTCATGAAAGTGTCCCTTTCCCATTTTAAAGTTGCGTTTAAAACACCGCTGCACAAATACCGTGTGACATAAAATATTGCAACAATCGCCATTTTATTTTTATTCTCTAGATTCTCTGCTAAAAAAAATTATATATATATATATATATATATATATATATATATATATATATATATATATATAATGTTTGGGGGCTCTAAGTAATTTTCTAGCAAAAAATACCGATTTTAACTTGTAAACACCAAATTTCAAAAATAGGCTTAGTCATGAAAGGGTTAAATTGCAGCTTACCCATTCTTAAATGTGTTGGCTTTTATAGGCTTTCTTTATTCTATTTCCATCTGGTGATGCAGCCAGTAAGTCTGTTGTTTTTAATTAGAAAAGTTTGACTGAGTTATTGCTGATGTTGCGGTTGCCATGACTGTACCGCTCTAGTACATACCACCCGACTATCCCAAATAATGACACAAACCCAGACCCATGTGCAAAAACACCCCAAGCAACAGCCAGCCTACAACACCCATTGCCCCTTTAAGAAAAACAACCACAGGAAAAAACATCCATTGCAAAAACATCACAAAAATTGAGGGGAGGGAGGGCAGGGAAGTGTCTTTGTCGATGATCTGGCTCCCACTGACCAACTAGCAACTCTCTACCTTCTATTAGATGACTGGTGCCACACTCTAGCCACACCGTACCCCCTTGGGCATCCAAAAAGTAAGCCTACCTATCTTTAACTGCCTGACTGTAGCCTGCTTAGCATCTCAGTCATGCAGGCCCTCCACCTATACTGTGCATGCAGTTCCAGGCCTATTACTTTCTTGCAGTTACATGGCTGAAACAGACCATTTAACACTGTCAGGGGTGCCTAAAATTATCAGCTTTTATTTATTTATGTAAAACTTTTTTATCAAAAGGTAAAAAAACTGTTTGTGTATCTGAATATAAAGCATTAGTTGGAGTTCAGCTTCATGTCTGTATTTAAATCTGTTAGTTCAAACACTCCCCTCCCTACAGATTGACAATGCTAACATCCAAATCTGCCCCCTGTGCTCATTCATCCAGAGTGAGGGCATTCTAATGCAGGAGGTGTGTAAGGCTCGATTCACACCTATGCATGTTGCTTTTGGGCGTTTTTGGAGGTTTTTTTTTCATGCTTGCCACGTTTTTGAGCAGCGTTTTTGCCGCGTTTTTGCCGCGATTTTGCCGCGATTTTGCCGCGATTTGCGTTTTGCGTTTTTTTTTTTTTTACAGTTTTTTTTTACAGTCTAAAAAAAAATTAAAAAAAAAAAATTAAAAAAAAAAAAAAAAAACGGCAAAAACGCACCCAAAACGCATCAAAAACGCTGCAAAAACGCTGCAAAAACAGTGCACTTGCGTTTTTGATGCTTGTCCATTGAATTCTATTACATGCAAAACGCTGCTTTTTGCATGAAAAAAAGTCCCTGACCCTTTCCAAAAATGCAGAGAAACAAAAAGGCATTGATGTGAACATGTTCCATAGGAACCCATGTTAAAAAATTCCCGTGCATTTCTGCAAAATGCAAAATGCATCAAAAAACGCGCTAGTGTGAATGGAGCCTTACTGGCCAGATCACCAGGGGAAAACAGAGGGAGAAAGCCTAAAAAACAAAACTTATACAATCACTGCATTACTACATCTAATGATTGGCAAGTGCAATATATCCCATTTTTGGTTTTGGGGTTTGTTATCACTTTAATAAACAAGTATACTAGTTTATACAGATCATGTATAATGTATACAATAAATCTAGATTTAAGAAGTGTTAATAGCTTATTTTTATCAGTTAATAAAATGTAAAGTAAATGAACAGAAGAGAAATCCAAACCAAGGTCCATAAAGAGATGGATGAGCAAGTTTGGGGTGAAAGAACTTGACTGGCCTGCACAGAGTCCTGACCTCACTCCAATAGAACACCTTTGGGATGAATTAGAATGGAGACTGCGAGCCAGGCCTCCTCATCCAACATCAGTGCCTGACCTCACAAATGCACTTCTGGAAGAATGGTCAAACATTCCCATAGACACACTCCTAAACCTTGTGTACAGCCTTCCTATAGAGGTTGAAGCTGTTATAGCTGCAAAGGGTGGGCCAACGCAGTATTGAACCATGTGAACTAATGCCGCGTACACACGATTGGAACTTTGGCCCGAAAAAGACCGATGAGAGTTTTTTGTCGGAAAATGCGACCAGGTGTATGCTCCATCGTTCTTTTGCTGGCGGAATTCCAGTCAGCAAAAGATTGAGAGCATGCTCTGAATTTTTCAGTCAGGAAAAGTTCCTATCTGAAAATGCGTTCGTCTGTGGCAATTCAGATGCGCAAAATCCCTACGCATGCTCAGAAACAATTCGACGCATGTTCGGAAGCATTGAACTGCATTTTCTCGGCTCGTCGTAGTGTTGTACGTCACCGCGTTCTTGATGGTCGTAATTTCAGCAAACTTTTGCGTGACTGTGTGTATGCAAGGCAAACTTGAGCGGAATCCCATCGGAAAAGCCATCATATCTTTTTCCGGTGAGAAATCTGCTCGTGTGTACGCGGCATAAGACTGGGATTCCATTAAAATTAACGTGCGTGTAAAGGCAGGCATCCCAATACTTTTGGTAATATAGTGTGTATACGGTATCTCACAAAAGAGAGTACACCCCTCACATTTTTGTAAATATTTTATTATATCTTTTCATGTGACAACACTGAAGCAATTACACTTTGCTACAATGTAAAGTAGTGAGTGTACAGCTTGCATAACAGTGTAAATTTGCTGTCCCCTCAAAATACCTCAACACATAGCCATTAATGTCTAAACCGCTGGCAACAAAAGTGAGTACACCCCTAAGTGAAAATGTCCAAATTGGGCCCATAGTGTCAATATTTTGTGGGGCCACCATTATTTTCCAGCACTGCCTTAACCCTCTTGGGCATTCACCAGAGCTTCGCAAGTTGTCCCTGGAGTCCTCTTCCACTCCTCCATGAGGACATCACGGAGCTGGTGGATGTTAGAGACTTTGCGCTCCTCCACCTTCCATTTGAGGATGCCCCACAGAGTCTCAATAGGGTTTAGGTCTGGAGACATGCTTGGCCAGTCCATCACCTTTACCCTCAGCTTCTTTAGTAAGGCAGTGGTCATCTTGGAGGTGTGTTTGAGGTCATTATCATGTTGGAATACTGCCCTACAGCCCAGTCTCTGAAGGGAGGGGATCATGCTCTGCTTCAGTATGTCACAGTACATGTTGTCATTCATGGTTCCCTCAATGAACTGTAGCTCCCCAGTGCTGGCAGCACTCATGCAGCCCCAGACCATCACACTCCCACCACCTTGCTTGACTGTAGGCAAGACACACTTGTCTTTGTACTCGTCACCTGTTTGCCGCCACACATGCTTGACACCATCTGAACCAAATAAGTTTATCTTGGTCTCATCAGACCACAGGACATGGTTCCAGTAATCCATGTCCTTAGTCTGCTTGTCTATTTCCCATAGACAACCTCTGGATATGACACTGAGCATGTGCACTCAACTTCTTGGGTCGACCATGGCGAGGCCTGTTCTGAGTGGAACCTGTCCGGTCAAACCGCTGTATGATCTTGGCCACCATGCTGCAGCTCAGTTTTAGGGCCTTGGCAATCTTCTTATAGCCTAGGCCATCTTTATGTAGAGCAACAATTCTTTTTTCAGATACTCAGAGAGTTCTTTGCCATGGGGTGCCATGTTGAGCTTCCAGTGACCAGTATGAGAGTGAGAGTGATAACACCAAATTTAACACACCTGCTCCCCGTTCACACCTGAGACCTTGTAACACCAACAAGCCACATGACATCGGGGAGGGAAAATGGCTAATTGGACCCAATTTGGACATTTTTACTTAGGGGTGTACTCACTTTTGTTGCCATCGATTTAGACATTAATTGCTGTGTGTTGAGTTATTTTGAGGAAACAGCAAATTTACACTGTTATACAAGCTGTACACTCACTACTTTACATTGTAGCAAAGTGTCATTTCTTCAGTGTTGTCACATGAAAAGTTATAATAAATTATTTCCAAAATGTGAGGGGTGTACTCACTTTTTTAAGATACTGTATATATATATATATATATATATATATACATACACCTTTTCTTTCCTTTCAGAATCAACATTTTCAATGGGACACTATACTACAAAATACTCCCACAAATGTGGGCCATTGATTGCAACCAAGATTTGTTAATTTGCACACACAAACAATTCTTTATTTTTTCTTTATTCTTTATCTTTATTATTTTTCTCAACAAATTCATTCAAAACCATGTTGCAAAAATGAATACACCCCAATGAAAGTCTTAGGCTCGGTTCACACTGGGGCAACACGACTTCAGCGCGACTTTGCACGGCGACTTCGACGCGACTTCGACGCGACTTCGACGCGACTTCGACGCGACTTTAGCAAATTACAAGGCGACTTGAAGTCGCCTGCATGACAGGCGACTTCGCCTGTGGCCAATCAGCTCTCTGGGAGGGAGGGGGGGAGGGAGGGGTTTTCCCTGCAAAGTCGCTTGACTTTACAGAGAGATCCGACTTGGAGGCGACTTCCATTGATTTCTATGGTACAGGTCGCCTACCAAGTCGGATCCAAGTAGTACAGGGAGTACGCTCTGAAGTCGGAGCGACTTCAGTAGTGTCATTTAAGACGCTCCCATTCACTCTCATGTGAATCTCTTTCTGGGGCGACTTGGGGCGACTTGAGGGGCGACAAGTCGGATCCCAAGTCGTCCCAGTGTGAACCGAGCCTTAGGCGCAAAGTTCAATTTTAGACAACAAAGTCCTAATTAACAAGAATTCGACTATAGGCGAGTCTAATTATTCATTAACCACTTCAATACCAGGCACTTTTGCCCGTTCCTGCGCAGGACAATTTTCAGCTTTCACTTTGAATGACAATTGTGCGGTCTTGCAACACTGTATCCAAATTAAATTTGTAAAATTTTCTTCCTACAAATAGATCTTTCTTTTGGTTGTATTTGATCACCTCTGGGGTTTTTATTTTTTGTTAAACAAACTAAAAAATACCCACATTTTTGAAAAAAAAAAGTTTTTCTTAGTTTCTGTCATAAAATATTGTTTTCTCCTTCACTGACGGGCGCTGATGAGGCGTCACTGATGTCCACTGATGAGGCAGCACTGATGGGCACTGATGGGCACTGAGTTGGCATTGATAAGGTGGCACTGATGGGAACTGATATGTAGAATTGATGGGCACTGATAAGCGGCACTGATATGCAGCACTGATGGGCACCGATAAGCGGCACTGATATTCAGCACTGATGGGCACTAATAGGCGGCACTGATGGCCACTGATAGGTGGCACTGATGGGCACTGACAGGTGGCACTGATGGGCATTGACAGGTGATGGACACTAATAGATGGCACTGATGGGCAACCCTGATGAGGTACTGACAGGTGTTACAGCTGAGCACTGATTGGCACTGTGATGGGCACTGATTGGCACTGTGGTGGGCTTTGATTGACACTGTGGTGGGTACTGAGAGACTTTATTGAGGGGCACTGGCTGGCAGCTATTGGGCACAGGTTGGCAGTTGATTTGCACGTCTGATGGGGGCTGTGCTAATAATCAATGTGCTGATTATCAGCACAGACCCCCCCTCTGACAGGGAGAGCCGCTGATTGGCTCTCCATGTCAGCGCGAACCGAGGAATGCCGTTTACCGGCACTTCCTGGTTCATGCGATGATCAGCTGTGACTGGTCACAGCTGATCACATGGTAAGAAGCCTCTGTCAGAGGCTCCTTACCATGTTCAGAGATGAGGCGTGTCAGACTGGGCACGCGCCGGCATGTTATCCTGCTGGACGTCATATGACGCCCAATCAGGATAACAGAACCACTTCCCAGCCGTCAATCTGCTATAGGCCGGGCAGGAAGTGGTTAAACAGGTGTCCAACAGACAGTTGATTATACAAGAGTGTTACTGCACAAAGAAAACCCCTTCCCATTTCATGCTGTCAGCAATGGCACCACATGGAAGAGAAATGTCACAAGGCCTGAGAAATAAAATAATTTCTTTACACAAGAAAGGTGAAGGCTACAAGAAAATCAGCAAAGCTTTACTTATCAAATGTAACAAAAATGGAACTGCAACCGTCCACGGAGGTTAACACCTCAACAGGAGCGTCTTCTGATGAGAAGGGTTGAAGAAATCGGCACGCAAGTTCACTGCAGTTAGCTGAAGAAGTAGAACACCAAACTGGGTTGATTGTTTTCCGTGACACAATACGGCATACACTGCAGAGGAATGGCATGCATGGGTGTTTTTCACGAAAGAAGCCTCTCCTAAATCCCATGCACAAAAAAGCCTGCCTAGAATTTGCCAGGGCCCATGTTGAAAAAGAAGATGACTACTGGGACTCTGTACACTTTAGTGATGAGATCAAGATAAATGTTTTTGGATCTGATGGCTTCAAAATGGTATGGTATCACAATGGTGAGGAGTACAACCAAAAATGCATGGTGGTGGCAGTGTCCTTCTGTAAGGGGAGTGCTGCTGGTGTCGGGGAGCTGCATTTCAATGATGGTATCATTAAATAACAGATGTACTGCTCTCTATTGAAAGAAAAGTTACTACCATCACTCCGTGCACTTGGTCGCTGTACACTTTTTCAAAGTGACATCTAAGTCCACTGTTGCATTTCTGAAGAAGAACCGGGTGAAAGTGATTCAGTGGCCAAGTATGTCTCCTGATCACAATCGAACACCTTTGGGGAATTCTGAAGAGACAAGTTGAGCATCACTCTCCAACCAGCATCCAGGCTCTAAAAGAGGTCATTCTTGAACAATAGAAAAAAATAGATGTTGTAACATGTCACAAACTTGTTCATTTCATGTCAATTTAGCACCCTCTACCAATAGGTAGGTGCTAGTATGGGTTTTTAACTAGAGACAGTCAGCGCAGGCAAATTTGGGCAGGCCTATGCTGCAAGCTGGGCCTGTCTGTTTTGATCTGGGGGCTGGGAGTGGTCAGAGTAGCAGTAGGTGTTACATCCTGTGCTCTAGTTCTGAGGTGCCTCCCCTGTTTCCAGGGAGAAGATTCTGGAAGAAGGGCTGGGTCTGGAGCTGGAGTGGCAGGCAGCTCATGTGGGAGCCCTGACCAATCCCCAATTGGTATTGGCAGGGACGGGCCTCCTATATAAGCTGAGGTTATATGCCACTGGGGGGAGAAGTCGGCTGAGTGAAGTGAGAAATGGAATGCTAGGCAGCAGCAGGAGGACACCCCCATCTGCGGGGGTGTACCAATCGCAGGAGGAGGCCCAGGGAGAGCTGTGAGGGAACTTTACCTCTACACGGTCTTTGGCAATGTCTTTACCCCCACACGGTCGGTGGTAAAGAACTCCTGGAGCAGAGGGGCAGGTGAAGCTGTCCGAACGCATGGTCCGGTCAAGTTCCTCATTATGGACTCAGGGCAGTGGAAGGGGCAGTGTTACCACAGTGAAGGGCTGGAAGTGCCAGGAAGTCTGAGAGGGAACTCTGCTTCTACATGGTCATTAGCAGAGTTTTCATCATACACACAGTGAATGATGGGGAGTCCTGGATCAGAGAAGAGACTGTGGGGATTTGTGTCAAGTCGATGTGGCCTAAGAGCACAGGATTTGCAAGTTGGGCTGGCTGGGAGCAGTAGTCCACCATCTAATGTAATGCTTTTAAACTACTTGGCCTCCGGAGAGAGGTTCTGCAGGCCCCAGGTCTAGTAGCAGCGAGCATCCAGAGCCTGTTTAGGGACTTGTTCAGAGTGAGTCCTTATTCCTTGTTCAATACCGGGCATTTTCACCCCCTTCCTTCACAGACCAATTTTTAGTTTTCAGCGCTGCGCACTTTAAATGACAATTGCGCGGTCGTGCGACATTGTACCCAAACAAAATTGACGTCCTTTTTTCCCCCACAAATAGAGCTTTCTTTTGGTGGTATTTGATCACCTCTGCGGTTTTTATTTTTTGCGCTATAAACAAAAGAAGAGCGACAATTTTGAAAAAAACACAATATTTTTTACTTTTTGCTATAATAAATATCCCAATTTTTAAAAAAAAAAACAAATTTTTTCCTCAGTTTAGGCCGATACGTATTCTTCTACATATTTTTGGGGAAAAAAAAAAACCTCAATAAGCGTATATTGATTGGTTTGCGCAAAAGTTATAGCGTCTACAAAATATGGGATAGATTTATGGCATTTTTTTAAAAAAATGATTTATTTATTTTTTTTACTAGTAATAGTGGCGATCAGCGATTTTTTTTCGTGACTGCGACATTATGGCGGACACATCGGACACTTTTGACACATTTTTGGGACCATTCACATTTATACAGCGATCAATGCTATAAAATTGCATTGATTACTGTGTAAATGTGACAGGCAGTGAAGGGGTTAACCACTAGGGGGCGGGGAGGGGTTAAATGTGTTTCCTAGGGAATGCTTCTAACTGTAGGGGGAGGGGACGCACAAGGGGAGGAGATCGATCAGTCTTATGCTGTTCTGGGAACACAGATCGCTCTCCTATGAACTGACAGGACGTGGATCTGTGTGTTTACACACACAGATCCACGGTCCGGCCCGTTTTAAGGGGAAATGCGGGTACCCAGCGGACATCGCGGCTGCTGGGCACTCGCACTGGGTCCCGAGCAACGCGGCGGGCGCGCGCCCCCTAAGCGGCCGGGAACCCGAGGCCGTCATATGACGTCCACCCAGGATGGGAGATCCCATCTGTGGATGTCACTTGACTATAGGGGAAGTGGTTAAAAGAAGAAAATGTGACATACTTTAATTCAGTAACTGTAAGTTTGTGCAGGAGGAAACCAGTGTGTGTAGAAGGCACTAAGTGTGTGCAGGAGGAGAATCCTAAGAAGATATAGTCTGCGGAAGTTGAGCAGAGGAGGAGTAACAGTCTGCATGGAGATGCAGGAGGAGATTCATATTCAGTGTCAATGCACATCCAACCTTCTGGCTCTAACTTAGTGTCTAAATCTTAAATATGATGGCAATGATAGATTCTGTGGGCATCCCATATTCTCAATCCCTATCCAAGTTGTACCCCCCCAATAAAACAACAAAACCAAAACCAGCAAAAGACTGTTCATTGTCTCTGGAAGTGATGTATGAAGTCTGACAGCGGGGCGAATTGGTGGATTGTTTGTTACTAGCCACAACTACATGGCTACACCTAGAAGACTTGGTGCTGTCCTCACAAATCATGGAGGTCATACAAATCTAGATGTAACCGAGCTAAACAAATGTTCTATAAAACTAAGTTTTGTCAACATTTTGTAAATTGTTCTTATGTTCCTTGAGATATCGATTAAAATCTTACTTTTCAAATGGGGTGTACTCATTTATGCTGAGCACTGTATATAAAGTGGCAGGGCAAAGCCTTGCCAAGGTCTAAATTGGCAGTCTAGGCCAAGATTTGCAGAGCACAGGCACACTAATGGTGTAGGTGTTTGCTGGGTTCATTTTAGAGACATAATTAAAGTTCAGTGCTCCACCCTCCCAGGAGTCAGTGTGTATACAAGGGAGAAGAGAGATGCATGCATGCACCATGCTGTCCAGGACAGGACAGACTGAGGCCCAAGCCTGAGAGTGAGACAGAGCAGCGAGAGCCAGGAGGCTGAATACTGTTCTTTTGTCACATTGATGGTGGAAACACCAGCTATTTATTTGTGAACTTCCTTTCTGTTTTAAATAAAAGTGGGTAGAAAAAAGCCCTAAAAAGCACATCTGAAGTGGACTGGATTAATTGTTATTACTAACAGTCAGTTAAGCAGCCCCCAACTTGTCACAAAATATATACACCTATCAGCCATAACGTTATGACCACCCACCTAGTTTTGAGTATGGCCCCCTTTTGCTAAAACAGCCCTGACCCATGGAGGCATGGACAGCAAAGTAACATCCACGTGAATAGCAGAACCCAAGGTTTCCTGGCAGAACATTGTCTAAAGCATCACACTACCTCTGCCAACTTGCCTTATTATACCGCATCTTGGTGCCATCTCTTCCCCAGGAAAGTGACGCACCCGGCCATCCACATGATGTAACAGAAAACGTGATTCATCAGACCAGGCCACCTTCTTCCATTGCTCCGTAGTCCTGTTCTGATGTTCATGTGACCATTGTAGAAGCTTCTGGCTGTGGACATGGGTCACCATGGGCTTCACAGCTCCATACACAACAAACTGCAATGCCCATTTTTTTCTACTTTCACCACATCAACTTCATGGAGAAAATGTTTACTTGCTGCCTAATATATCCCACCAATTTTCAGATGCCAATGTAACAAGATATTCCCTTTACCTGTCACTGGTCATAATGTTATGGCTGATCGGTGTATAAATATATATGTAGCACTAACTCTCGATGGAGCTACTGGTTTAAGTGGGCTTGTTACCTTCACTCTCCTTCCCTCTGTTTTACCGGCACCGGGTCCAGGGTTCCGTTGAGTTTACCTCTGGACGATACACGCACCAACACTTGAATACGTTTTCAATGCTTTATTAAGCTATTTACTAAGGAAGTAGCAGGAAAGAGGCAGAAGGGAAACCGCAGAAGAAACTCAAATATCTTCTTATAAGATTCTTAACAAATGTCCTGGTAGAATTGGATATTATAATAGGATATGCTCCCCTCGTGGGACATACTCTTTGCTTGCCTGGATAGGCCTCTCTCACTTGCCTAACAGCCAGTACGTAGCACGAACAAAAGTCTCTGCCACAGACTTATTTGGGATAAACCTGTATGATCCTCTGCCACAGGATGTATGGGTTTTCTGCAATGAACGTCAGTCACAGTGCTTGAACCTTTAAGCCAACCCGGCAACACTATGCTGTATAGTTACTTTTTTTTATGATACGTCCTCCAACCGAGTCACAGAGGCCCCTCTCCAGACCAGCACTCTGCATGATCCTTCCATGGCAGGTCCTCCCCTGGGATCTCCTCGGTTGTCCAGCTTCTTCCCTTCTGGATAGACAGCTCAGGAACATTCCTCGGCTGCTGTGGTAGGCCCCAGACAAGCTTCTGGGCCCACCCCTGCGCCGTAGCGGAGTGGGCCTCCGGAATGGAGAACCACGAGATTGCTCTCTAACGCATACCTGTCGGCCAGAAGGGCCAGCAGGTGGCTGTTAAACGAACCCCACAATATGGCAGAATGCAACTCGGAGGACCACCTACACCGAATTGTCCCCGGGACAGAAGAGCACCCATACGCTTCGACACGTTGCCTTTCCAACACTGGCCAGTGATAACAGCGACACCCACTGGTCAGTATGGAAGCATACACAACGTCAGCCAAGCTGAAACAGAGGTAAACCTAACCTATTTAACGAACAAGTTACTAAATTTACCTAACATATGGTAGATCGCAAATCTTCCAGCGCTACATACTCCCCCCACTACAGTAGACGTTGTCCCCAACGTCTGTCCAAAACAGTAACAATAACTCCCAAGCCTGGGAGTAAGTATTTGAATTTCTTATAACTTGGATAGACAAAGAGAGAGGAAAAGACAGTGGAAAGATATTATAAGACTTACATCTATAAACATTATGTTCACATCCGCAAACAAAACCATCCTACGATTGTACATAACCTCACTATCTATCTAGCTGAAAAGCCTCCCAGCTTGATAGGAGATCCAATAAATCCTGAAAAGGAAAACTTATTAAACACACACACATATATATATATATATATATATATATATATATATATATATATATATATATATATATATATATATATATATATATATATATATATATATATATATATATATATATACACTGTACAATATTAGGAGCAAAGCCTCATTTCTAGAGAAAATGAGCCTCTCTTCCTTTATCCATATCAGCATAAACTTAAGGAGTCCATCCCTGTACTATGATCTCGTCAAACAAAGAAAAAGTTAAATCCGGCTAGCAAAAAGAAGTCATTGGATTTAAAGCACTGAGCACAATATGTAAATCTTGACCACGCAGATTTCTTTACACTGGCACTAACTAACTACTTGCAAAGTTCTTTTGTCCAGAATTACCAATAAAACCGGGGATCTGGCAATGTCAGTGGTTTTCCCATTTTATCCATGGTGGTAATGAAATAGACAACATCATCTTTTCCAGGCCTGCAGATAACCACTTTGTCAGTATAGATGTGCCGACCGAAGTTCCAGTGCATGAAGCATCCACTAAAACGTTCATCCATCTTAACAGAACATCCAGTCTTTCGGAAAGGCTTAGGCACAGACAAATAGTCCCAAACAGCTTCACTGTACCAAAGTTCCGATTAGTTTCAATCACCTGCATTATATCCTGGGGCACATAGGGGAACTCCAAACCATACTCAGCAGCTACACGCTTGTTTAACATCCTCTGCAAACATGCAAGTTTGGGCAAAGATCTGTTTCTCCCCATACCAGGCGGTACACAGGAATCCAATGATTTGCTCACCATAGACCCAGCCGGTGTCTGCAGTGAACTAGCAACTTTTGGCAAAGTCCCGGTAACAGTACTGTGTGGCTCCACACAGGGTGACGTCTTCCCAGAACTCAGGGCTGTCCATTCAGGGAAAGTCATAGCAGAGGCAACATCTTCACCTTGTGACCATAACAGCTCTTGTGACATAGTCTCAAATAGGTCATCATCCCCGGAAAGATCCGACATGGATTCTAATTCTGAGTCTCTCAACTCTTCTGCTGGTAGATATTTACTCACAGTCCCAGATACATTCCCCTGCGGCTTCAAATGAAATCCAGTATCTGTAAGCAGAGTTTCAGATAGCACAGTATTCATCACGGTGCTTGTAGGGAACATTCTCGCACTCTGCATGATCCTTCCATGACGGGTCCTCCCCTGGGATCTCCTCGGTTGTCCAGCTTCTTCCCTTCTGGATAGACAGCTCAGGACCATTTCTCGGCTGCTGTGGTAGGCCCCAGACAAGCTTCTGGGCCCACCCCTGCGTCGTAGCGGAGTGGGCCTCCGGAACGGAGAACCACGAGATTGCTCTCTAACGCATACCTGTCGGCCAGAAGGGCCAGCAGGTGGCTGTTAAACGAACCCCACAATATGGCGTCTGTCCCATAAATACCCTCGCCCAGAATGCAACTTGGAGGACCACCTCCACCGAATTGTCCCCGGGACAGAAGAGCACCCATACGCTTCGATACGTTGCCTTTCCAACACTGGCCAGTGATAACAGCGACACCCACCGGTCAGTATGGAAACACACAACGTCAGCCAAGCTGAAACAGAGGCAAACCTAACCTATTTAACGAACAAGTTACTAAATTTACCTAACATATGGTAGATCGCAAATCTACCAGCGCTACATATATATATATATAAAACAGCTGCTCGAGGAGAAAAATGGTATTTGTAATATTTTCAGAAAAAAAGCATGTAAATAGTAAAAGTTGGTCTCTTATCATTTATTTTATTAAATCAACTTTGTTACTTAGCCCTACTGATAGAAGAAATATAAACCATAATAACTTACGTTATGGTCCAGAAAGGCAATCATAAGTCTCCAGGTTTTTTGCAGTATACTGTAGGTAAGCATGCTGTGCTGCAATTTGCTTTGGCTGTAGGTGGACAGTTATCTAGAATACAATATAAATATAAAATATTGTGGTTTTATAGTTTCTAAACAACAATGTAATGTTCTATTTGAAATGGCACTTGTATTCATTTTTTATGGTCATTTCACAGGGATTCCACTGCTTAAAGTAGTTCTAAGGTTTTTTATCTTAATGCATTCTCTGCTTAGAGGAAAAAAAACTTTGGCCCCCCCTCCCAACACTTACCTGACTCCTCCAGCGTTGTGCCCAGGCCACAGGTCTTCTCTCCCTCTCTTCCTGGACTCACAGGCTTTGCTTGTAGCAGCCGGGGCCAGTGGCCCATGCTGCTGTCAATCAAATCCAGTGAAGAGGGATCAGGGGGGAGGGCTCAGCCACATTATGTGTGTCTATGGACACACATAGCCCAGCTCGGGATTAAGCCCCATAACAAGCTGACACAGAAGTCAAAAAGTCCAGAGCTCCCCAAAAGAGGAGTCTCAGGGCCACTACCATTGCAAAGAACAGGCAAGTATAAACCTGTTTATCATTTTAATTAGCCACTTGCCGACCACCTCAGATATACTGCAGCAGAATGGCACGGGCAGGCAGAGTTGGTCGGCATTGTTCCAGGAGTGATCCGTCCTGAGGAGGAGGCCACTGATTCATGGCCTCTCCCGCTCCTGGCAAATGAGAAGCTTCCTCTGTTTCTGTAATATAAACAGAAGCAGAGGAAGTGATGTCATCTCTCCTCGTGAAGCCTCTTTGTTCCGGCTTCCGAGGAAAGAAGACATCTACTGTGAGTCTGCACCAACACTACACTGACACTAGCACACATAGGCACATAATAACCCCCCCCCGGTCACAGTGATACCAATAGCAGTTTTTATTTTTTTACTGATTACTGCATTGGTGTCATTTGCGACTGTTATAAGTGGTAGGGCAGTTAGTGGTAGGCCCCTTTAGGTCTAGGGTACCCCCCTAACCCCCTCTTATAAAGGTTTAACCCCTTGATCACCCCCCAGTTAACCCCTGTTGCTTGTGTCACTAAGCGATCTTTTTTCTGATTGCCGTATTAGTGTCATTGGTGACGCTAGTTAGCCAGGTAAGTATTTAGGTTCACCGTTTCATGCAGACACGATGGTCCAAATTCCTACGGCGACTGGTGTTGTGGAGAAGCCCCTATGTGTCCACGAATATAAGCAAAATATGGGAGGGGTGGACATCAACGACCAGTTGTTGGCGCCGTACCTAGTTGCCCGTAAGTCCAGACGCTGGTACAAAAAAGTGTCTGTTTATTTATTTCAATTGGCTTCAGGACGGACTGGATCCTTCCTTAAATTCCAGGAAGAGATCATCAGAGCCCTTCTGTTTCCAGACGGTGCTCCACCTCACCTTCCCAACCAAATGCAGTAAGCCTACTGCATGAGAGGCATTCTCCGTATGTCCTCTCGAGTACCCCTACCCAATGAGCCCCCCAAAGAAGATGTCGTGTCTGCAGCAAGCGCAGATATAGGAATGACACCCGCTATTATTGTCCCCCCTGTCCTGAAAATCCTGGTCTTTGCATTGGTGAATGTTTTGAACGCCACCATACACTAGTTGGGTATTAGCATAGGGTACAGCACTGCACAGACTAGGACACACTTTCACAGGGTCTCCCAAGATGCCAATGCATTTTGAGAGACCCAAACCTGGAACCATTATAGTTACAACAGTTACAAAAAAAAAAAAAAAAAAAGTGTAAAATAAATAAATAAATAAATAAATAAAGAAAAATAGTTGTCGTTTTATTGTGTTCTCTCTCTCTCTCTTCTCTCTCTATTGTCCTACTCTTTTTTTACTGTATTCTATTCTGCAATGTTTTATTATTATGTTTTATCATGTTTGCTTTTCAGGTATGTCATTTTTTTACACTTTACTGTTTACTGTGTTTTATTGTTAACCATCATTTGCTTAGCAGGTGCGCCATTCAGTTGCACCGCGGATTTATTTATCTTGACAGCAACATCGTTTGCTCCCACGATACATAAAGCCGTGACTCCAGCGCTGTCAGAGTTGATTTCACCACCACAGTTAAAAAAAAAAAGAGCATATATGCCGAAGCATGGGGGCAGCAGGGATGGAAGAGCTTTTTCCGTTTATATCGCAAAAAATAAAAATCGCAGAGGCAATCAAATACCATCAAAAGAAAGCTCTATTTGTGAAGGGAAAAAAAAGGATGCAAATTTCGTTTGGGTACAATATTGCATGACTGCGCATTTACCAGTTAAAGAAAAAAAATGATAAAATGTAGATAGACTGCTTAAAATAGAAACACTATCTGGCACAATATGGCCACAAATATTTTACACTTTTAAGAAGGGCCCTCCTATTCCTTCTATACTGAACTGTATTGTAATCGTACAGTTATTGTAAAGCACTGCGCAAACTGTTGGATCTCTTTAAACCCTGTATAATAATAATAATAATAATAAATGGCCAGATACCAGTTTAGAACATCTTATAAAAAGGCTCCTACATTCTGTTTAAGGCAGAATACTAAAGAATTGCCAAACTGCCATTTTAACAGAGCTATGTATGATAAGTCCCAGGATTTGTGCCTGTCTGGGACCCAAACAGCAGCCAAATGCGCTCAATTATGCAGCACTAAGTGAGTAGTTACACTAGTTAAACAAGCCTTTATGCAGTTAAGCTCTTAGCAGAAGCATGGGGTTTAGCATTATCTGGAAATGAGAAAACAGAGGGTCTAATCCATCAGTCATGACTCCTATTTGTGTATCTCAACACAGAGTTGCTATGGAACTGTGGAGATAAAAATTGACTCCTTTCCTGGGCAGGAAAGACCTCCATCATTGTTTAAGGAACCAGGAGGTTCAGCCAAACTTTTATTGTCATCTACTGGTTCAAGAAACTGACACCTGCTGGTCCAAGAAACTGTTTTTACTAGTTATGCACAAATGCAAAAATAAGGAACCGCTGGTGTACTGTGACCTTATCTGCTACTCAGGTTACAACTTTGCCTACTTTGACCTTCTGCTTGTGATATGCTTCTGCTTGAGCATTCCCTGCCTAAATCCCCTTTAATCACCCACTACACTGGAACAGGAGAAAAATATGAGGGAGTGAGTCAACAGACTGCAGGAGTTTAGCAGCTCCTGGCAGTTCATTACAGTCAGCTGTCTCCAATGTGGCAAATATAAGAGAAGTAATCTGGGAAATTTACACAATCAAATCTAAGCCTCCTCAAGAAATTAGTGAGGATCAATACTGCTTAGAGGCTGTAGCTTGGTGTAGCCCAGGTATGCCACTGATATGCAGAATGTTCACACGAGCCCATAACATTTTGAATGCCTGTCATTGCCCTGATAGGAAACCACACCAAAACTGCTACACATAGCTATTTTACTATACAAAATAAATTGTATTTTACAAAAACAATTTTTAATTCCAGTTACCCTGTAATCCTAATACTTGTGAGTAAAAGAAAGTATCTAACCTTTAAATGCTTAGTAATGTTTATGATATTTTTCTCATGGCTTAAAAATTTCCAAACATTTTACATCTCTAGTGCGTACTGCATCAAAACGGCTGAAACAGTCTCTTGCACATCTGAGGTAATGGCAGAAAATTGCATTTTTTCATAAACAATCTCATTGGGAGGAGACTTTGAGTCTGAGTCATACATGATCACTAAGATTGATGGTCTGAAATCTTTTAGAGCTGCAGGGAGTTTAGAGATGGGTTCTTCCGGGAAGGCATGGCAGTGTGACAAAATGGACATCAATGAGGTAGACCTTTTAACCATAGTGTCACAGGTACCCCTGATGAAGTCATTTGTGATGAAATGATCATTGGGATAGCTACGTACACATGCTGCTGCACTTGCGCGATCGCTGCTTGAAACTCACAAGGATTTTAGCTGTTTGATCTGTTGATTGTGACATGATCATAGCTTGGGCTTTTATGTAAGTGTACTGCTTAATAAACCGGATGTTGAGACAGTATCATACTATGTGGAGTCCTTTTGTTTCCTAAACATTCTGATATTGAGGCTTCCTACACTGCATCTTGCATCTTGAGTTGCTGCGAACCTCCCGGTGTATACCATCCATGGCCATAGGAGAGGAACGTCCGGACTTCTTTCTCAGTGGATCAGAGATCCAACCGTGCGCTGTGTGACCTCTCTGAGTAAGAGGGGTCGCTGGCTTTCCCATAAGCCTCCATTTTTGTTATGGTGATGAGTGTCTCGCCTTCAGGTGTATCCTCTTCCATGAGACTTTCTTTGATGGAATCCAGCTTTATATGAACTTTTTGTTAGCACAATTGCACTTTATTCACATGTGATGTAATTAGGCCTATGTGTCTTCAAACTTTATTCACAGTTATTATTGTTTATATACTGTTGATTATCTGCACATTCGTATATTTTGATATTTTTCTGTATTCGCACAAATACACTTTATTGTTTAGCGCTGCGCTCTTTTTACATATTTTAAAGGTAATGCTAGCAGGAATAGAACTGCTGAATTAATTTACAGGTGGAGGAATGGAGTCCCATCCCCCTCCGACCACCAACTTTCCCGGGCTCTCCCATATGATTAACCACTTCAATACCAGGCACTTAACACCTTCCTGCCCAGGCCAATTTTCAGCTTTTAGCACTGTCGCAATTTGAATGACAATTGCGCAGCCATGCTACGCTGTACCCAAACATATTTTTTAATAATTTTGTTCCCACAAATAGAGTTTTCTTTTGGTGGTATTTGATCACCTCTGCAATTTTTATTTTTTGGGCAACAAATAAAAAAAGACTGAAAATTATGAAAAAAAACAAGTTTTTCTTTGTTTCTGTTACATTTTGTTGTAAATAAGTAGCTTTTCTTCTTCAATGACGGGCACTGATATGGCTGCACTGGCAGGCACTGATAAGGCAGCACCGATGAGGTGGCACCAATGAGGTGGCACTGATGAGGTGGCTCTGACGGGCACTGATGATGGGCACTGATAGGTGGCACTGGTATGTGGCACTGATGGGCACTCGTAGGCGGCACCGATGAGCACTCGTAGGCGGCACTGATGGGCACTCATAGGCGGCACTGATGGGTACTTGTGGGTGGCACTGATGGGTACTTATGGATGGCACTGATAGGTGGCACTGATGGGCACTGATAGGTGGGCACTGATGAGCATGGATGGGCACTGATAGGTGGCACTGATGGGTGGCATTTCTGGGCATCCCTGTTTTGTAATGTGCCACAGAGGTGCCAGTCAGTGCCCATTTGTGGGCACTGATTGGCATATTTTGGGCATATTTTTTCACATGTGGATGGCCATGGGGGATGTACCTGGCCATCCACATGCTGGGGGCTTCCCTGGTGGTCCTGGGGGCTTCCCTGGTGGTCTAGTGTGGGCATCTGAGGAGGCGCTGCGCTGATAAACAATCGAAAAAAAAAAACCCCTGTCAGGAGAGCCGCTGATCGGCTCTCCTCTACTCACGTCTGTCAGACGAGAGGGAGGAAAAGCCGATCAACGGCTCTTCCTGTTTACATCGTGATCAGCCATGATTGGACATGGCTGATCACATGGTAAAGAGCCTCCGCCGAAGGCTCTTTACCAAGATCAGTGTAGCGGTGTGTCAGACTGACACACTGCACCACTGATCGCCACGATGCGCGCCCCCACGGGCGCACGGCAGCTGTTATCCTGCAGGGCATCATATGACACCCAGTCAGGATAACTGAACCACTGCCCGGCCGTCATTCTGCTATAGGCCGGGCGGGAAGTGGTTAAGGAGGCCGGTAAGGATGCGACTGGTGGCATCAGGTTCTTGGGACACGGTGAAAGGAACTGATGTTGTTTCTCCCACTGTGTGAGCTCAGAAACTGGAATTAACAAGGATTTCATCACTTCTGGTTTTGGTCCCATGTAAACAAACGTCTTGAACCAGCATCTGCTCAGACCAATCTTGGTTTGATCAGATGCTTTGGAGGACAGATCTGGGGTCTAATAGATAGCATAGGCCATGACAGGTCCTCTTTATGGAGAAATCTGGGGTCCATTAAACCTCAGATCTCTCCTCTGGCCTTCAAAGCATCTGATGCCATGTACACTTGCGTTGACTGGCACCCAGAGTAAAAGAACCCACGAGGCTGTGGTAGGAGAGGACTGTATGCTATGGTGGTGTACATGTCTATGTGACTGTAATGCCCTGTACACACGATCGGACATTGATCGGACATTCCGACAACAAAATCCATGTATTTTTTCTGACGGATGTTGGCTCAAACTTGTCTTGCATACACACGGTCGCACAAAGTTGTCGGAAAATCCGATCATTCTGAACGCGGTGACGTAAAACACGTACGTCGGGGCTATAAACGGGGCAGTAGCCAATAGCTTTCATCTCTTAATTTATTCAGAGCATGCGTGGCACTTTGTGCGTCGGATTTGTGTACACAGGATCGGATTTTGTTGTCGGAAATTCCGACGGAAAAAGTCCGATGGAGCCCACACACGATCGGAATTTCCAACAACACAATCCGTTCGCCCTTTTTTTGTCGGAAAATCCAACCGTGTGTACAGGGCATAAGAGTTGGAAGGCCCAGAAAAATGCAAGAGAGGACACCTGCCTGGGATCACTGCTACAGTGTTCAGAATTGCTGCCATCTGCCTCAGAGACCATCAAAGTTAGTCTGCTCATGCATCCAGTGTTCTAGAGGCCCACAGGAGGGAGGACATTTTGTGGTGGACTTCAGTGTGATGACAGGCCTCTGACCAACCTTTACTTTCTTTCTATTTAAAGAGATGGCAACACCCCTTTCCGGGACCCCCATACATTCATATTAAGGATTTCCCATTGGAACAACAAAAACTCTGTGTAAGAGCACTCCAGCGTAGTCTTTGACATTGTCAGGTATACCACTGGTCACCTCTTTAAGTCAGGGCCTAGGAGGTATAGACTTTGCACTATTAAACCAAATTTCAGGTACCCATTAGTGGTATTGATAATATCTTGTTTTCAAATGTATTTTGGTGTTTTGGTGCAATCATTATTTGTCTCTGTTTGCCGTTGTTTATTACTGTTGTTGCTGTTATTTTCTCTGCTGTACATGAAGCCCGAATAAACAGCCTTTCCTTCAGCCTTGGTGTGTCAGAGGATGAAGTACTGCCTGAAGGGTCGTTATCACCAGGAACAAGGAAACCCGTACATCAACAGCATCTTCCAGGGGAACTCTATCCGTGCACTTCTGCACTAAGAAAGGACAGAGCTAAATCACCTTGTGGGTATCCAAGCAAGCATTGACCAGGGTCATAATGAGGTTTCAACCCAAGGCCTTTTTTGCTATAATGCCCCGTACACACGAGCGGAATTTCCGTCGGAAAAATCTTGGATGGTTTTTTGGACGGAATTCCGCTCAAGCTTGGCTTGCATACACACGGTCACACAAAAGTTCTCTGAACTTTCGACCGTCAAGAACGCGGTGAAGTACAACATTACGACGAGTCGAGAAAATGAAGTTCAATGCTTCTGAGCATGCGTCGAATTGTTTCCGAGCATGCGTGATTTTTTGCGCGTCCAAATTGCATACAGACGAACGCATTTTTTGGATAGGAACGTTTTCCAAACGAAAAATAGAGAAACTGCTCTCAATCTTTTGCTGGCTGGAATTCTGCCAGCAAAAATCAGATGGAGCATACACATGGTCAGAATTTCTGACCAAAAGCTCACATCTGACTTTTGCTGGTGGAATTTCTGATCGTGTGTACGGGGCATAGCAGTATAGATGAACTTTTATCAAATTGGGAGATTCTGAAGAAAAGTGACTACATAAAATTCCTAATAATGGAGCTATACTTTGCGGAATAAGCCATTTTTACAGCTGGCAGACCTTTCTTGAACTACCACAGCTGCACAAATAATGAGCAGCATGCCTCCCTCTGAGGAGTAAGGATGGGCCCAGAGTGGTGACGTTTTTAAGACGAGGTTTGTAATAATTTTACAGCAGGGTCCATTATCATGCACTTCAATATAGCATGAAGCTATAATGCAACATCCTGTTTTGGTGCTGGAAGTCTTAGTAATCGGGAGGGACCAGTTCATACAACCTACTTACGCACAGATCACTCTTCAGTCTAAGCAATTGGATTTCTTTCCCTTCTACTGTGTTTGCAGCTCTCGTCACCTCTCTGCTCTTTCTGCAGATTCTTTCTCTCTAGTGCATGTGTATGCTCTCTAATACACATTATTGCACTCTGTACCTTGTGCTATGTGTTTTATAGTGAAATATATACTGCACACGCCTCCACTCTGTTTAATGACTTGAATGTTAACGCTGTACATCAGTCAACTCTACATTTAGCTGTACGTTCTTTTTTGCACACCACTTAATTCGGTACAGTGTGCTGTACTCTTTATACTCTCCTCGCTTCATTATATATTCCATGCTGTGCAACTCTTTATACTCTCTTCTACATTCTGTACTTGACAATGTTACGTACATTCTGTATTTGACAATGTTGCACTATATATCCTCCTATATAATACATAGTTGCCAACATTGTAAAAATATTTTTAGAGACACTTTTTTGGCTGTAGGCGGAGTCAAATTATAATTAGGGGGCGGGGCATGCATTTGTGGACGTGACATAGTGGAACCAAAAAAATGCGGCGCGCGATGGGCGTGGTTTACGTTGGAAGGTGGGCATGGCTTAAATGGGCGTGGCTCAAATGGGGTGGGGTTAGAGTCGGAGATGAATGAGGGATGGAGAGGAAAAGGGGGAAAGGGGGGGCAGGGAGGGGGGGACAGGGATGGAGGGACAGCATCCCCAGATCCTACACCACAATAGAAATGTGTATTCCAGAGTTTAACAATCAGCAGATAAAGATACTCCAAACACCTGGTGTTAGCGCTTCGATCATCCCGGCACCATGATTGTTATGGTGTCAGGATGATTGAAGCGCATTATTTCTATTATTACATTGTAATATAAAATGAAATCATTCAACTCACCACAATGCCAAATCAGTGGGAGCCCTGTGCGTGTCAAGTGCCACGTTGCCTGCCACCAGATGCAATCAGGTGTCCTCAGCGGAGCCATCCTCACATCTGTGTCCCCATCAGCAGAGTCCCCCTTACATCTGTGTCCCCATCAGTCCTAATTACATCTGTGTCCCCATCAGTCCTCCTTACATCTGGTGCCCCCTTTGACATCCAGACTGGCCCCCCCGTGACATCCAGACTATACGGCCCCCCGTGACACCCAGACTATACGCCCCCCCCGTGACATCCAGACTATACGGCCCCCCATGACATCCAGACTATACAGCCCCCCCTGTGACACCCAGACTATAAAGCCTCCCCTGTGACATCCAGACTGGCCCACCCGTGACATCCAGACTATACAGCCCCCCCGTGACACCCAGACTATACAGCCCCCCCGTGACATCCAGACCAGCCCCCCGTGACATCCAGACTGCCCCCCTGTGACATCCAGACCAGACCCCCCTGTGACATCCAGACCAGCCCCCCAGTGAAATCCAGACCGCCCCCCCTGTGACATCCAGACCGCCCCCCGTGACATCCAGACCGGCCCCCCCGTGACATCCAGACCGGCCCCCCGTGACATCCAGACCAGCCCCCCCCTGACATCCAGACCGGCCCCCCCGTGACATCCAGACCGGCCCCCCCGTGACATCCAGACCGGCCCCCCCTGTGACATCCAGACCGGCCCCCCCTGTGACATCCAGACCGGCCCCCCCTGTGACATCCAGACCGGCCCCCCCTGTGACATCCAGACCGGCCCCCCCGTGACATCCAGACTGACCCCCCGTGATATCTAGACCGGCCCCCCCTGTGACATCCAGACTGTCTCCCCTGTGACATCCAGACTGTCTCCCCCGTGACATCCAGACTGCCCCCCCTGTGACATCCAGGCTATACGGCCCCAAAGTTGGTCAAGCGGAGCCACATGGTTACAGTAGAGATTGAGCTGCAGCGCCGCCCATCCCCTGCCCCTTTCCATAACAGGTCACAGAGACTGGAAGCGGGCCGGAGCAGGGCAGAGGGTGGGCGGCGCCGCAGCTCAATCTCTATTGTAGCCATCTAGCCAGCCTACAGTCTCCTTGAAAATGGCGGAGTGGGCGCAGGCTCACCATGTCCCTCCTAATGCAACATACATCAGTTGTGGTGTATGGTGACGTGGGACAGTACTTTCAGTGGAATTCTGTACACTTTGTAGCTGCACACAGTGGTGGCTAGTCTCTGGGTCTGGGAATTGCCTTGGTGTTTGAGTGTTCACATGGCCGCAAAAGTGGGCCCCACCCACGGGTACATGGATACAATACACCAGAGATTAGCTTGGGCTCCCCCAATGAATAGAGTCTAATGAAAGCCTGGTCTTCACCAGGGACCCCTCTACAAGTTCTGGGTATTCTATGCAATCCTCGAAGATCATGACCCTTAGGCAGGGCTTTTTTTCTCGGCGAATAGGTGCAGGAACTCCCCCTTGTCTCTGCCCCTACCCACCTCTGAGCACCGTCCCTTGATTCCACCCCCTACCCACCTATCAGTACTGCCCCTTTTAGAGAATACAGAATCAAGTATCATTTTGTGGTGCTAAATCATTTGTATGGTACATGTTAATGATAAAAAGAAAACAAAATAGATCCCCTGCAGCCAGGAACAATAGAATCCCAGCAATAGATCCCCATACAACAATAGACTCCCCCAGCAACAATGGACTCCACCCCAACAACAATAGATGCCCTGCAGCAACAGTGAACCACCCACACCAAAATATCACACCCAGTAACAAAATATCTACCCAAGTAAGACTAGACCCCCCCCCCCAGCAGCAACAACAGATCTCCCAGCAGCCAGCATCAATAGATCCTCCAGCAGCCAGTAAAAATAGACCTCTCCCTCAACAGTAGATCCCTTCCAGCAACATAAGACCCCCCAGCAACAATATATTCCTCATCAGCAACAATAGACCTTCACACAAAATCCGATCCCCACCAGTGACAATAGATCCCCCAGCAGCCAACATTAATAGACCCTCCAGCACACCCCACACCCCATTCTATTACATTCCAGCACACCCCATTCTATTACATACATTTAGTGCTGGAGTTGCGTTCCCCCGCGTTCCTGCTGAAGAAAAGCCCTGCCCTTAGGTCTGTGACTGGCAGGGCACTGAGGTGGAGAAGAGTGGTCATTTCAATTAGGCTGTATGGGGCCCCATGATTTCTAACAACAGCCCTGCGTACCAGTTGGAGATAGCAGAAAAATGTGGACCTTATACCATCTTATAGAACAAATATGACTATGAATAATAATTATCCAATTAAAAAAGAAAGAAAGAGACAGTCTCCTGCCCAGTGAAATGTCATTACCCTTAGTCCAATCAGCAGTGGTATCCAAAAATCTAATCCAACTGCTACACAATTTATGAACAGCATTGATGTGGTTTACTTACTCATAATCTTAGCCCTTATTATAGATCCTTTCAGTAACAGTCTATTAGGCAAAAAATAATACTAGTGGTAATATGGATTTGATATTTTTGATATTGTATTAATATTAGCACTTTGTGTATGACTACAATACATGACAAATAGGGTGTATTAAAAGATTTTTTTTGAATGGCATACATCTACAAGCACAATACAGTATACAAAGAACAGTATTTCACAATCTAGAAAGTCCCGGAGCCACAATACCAAAAGAAATGGGCATAGGGACGGCATGACAGTGCTGGACAGCACAGTGCCGCTTTAAGTCTGGTTTCCCCTTTTAGAAACGGGGTGAATCTGGGCATGTCCTATGACCATAGTATAGAGAGGAAGGAGGGAGGAAGTGACGTCAGTCCAGAGCAGAGGAGGAAGAGATTACACGTTACCCTCACTGCTCTGCATCTCTTCAATAGTGACATGGTGGCGATGGAGGGGTTCATGGGGCAACTGAGAGCGGCGGTAGCTGCTCGGGGCACGGACTGGCTGCGGGAGCAGCTGGATGCCATAGCGGGGGACGACAGTGCAGGCGCCAGCGCGGGGGGGGGTGGCTACACCTCATGCGCGGCGGTCCCGGCCGCCGGAGAGGTTCAGCCCGGACACAGGCCCCAGCGTTTCTCAGAGGAGGAGACCGCAAGACACGGGGGGGATTCCTGGCCCTCCAGGACACCGACGACCCGGATGACCAGCCAGGGGGTGGTGAGTGGATCCCGGCGCGAAGGCAGGGTCCCAGGGGGAAGAGAGGCCAGCACAGATCATGGCTCCCCCCCGCCCTCCTCAGATGTACAGAGCAAGCGGAGGGGGCTGCGGGGGAGGAGCGGAACAGCCAGAGTGCACAGGAGCAGGGTACATCGCGGAATGTTTCAGCCACAGCAGCAGGGTCGGCCAGCAATACAGCACCGTCCAGGAGAGGACAGGGTAACAGCGCTGGGCCAGGGGCCAGTTTAGTGAGGAGGCAGCAGATCCAAGCTCCACAGAGTCGCAGATGCAGGAGCCTGTCCAGAGGGGCACAGAGCGGGTCTGGCGGTCGGGCGGAGAGAGTGGGACGGGCTCAACAACGCAGACCCACGGCAACCAGGGAACGAACATCTGGAGGTGAACCGGTGGTCAACAGGGAGGCGATCAGCGAAGACAGATCGGAAGGCGAACTGTCCAGATCCGACAGGAGTGAGGATCGGGGACATTCAGCAGCAGTGGTTCCAAAAGTGACGGCTGATGGGCCCAGTCCTGGGCAGCCCGGTGAGTGCGATTCTTCTGTTGTTTTTTCGAATTTCTTACATAGCTTATTAGGTCAGAGTAAACAACCTGGGCAGGCTGGCTTGGGGGGTAAAGCAGGTGTAGTGGGGGCAGGGTCGCATACAGCGACATCGCCGGTAGCGCCCCTTGGGACTGGGCATGAGGGTTTCACGGCTTTATTGACAGGGCTAAAGGAACTGATACAACGCGTGGAGTCAGGGACAGCTGCAGCCCCGGAGAGGGTTTGGTTACCTGGCCAGCCCGCTCCTATGGAAGTGGGCAATACACAAGCAGCGGGAGATGTGCCGGTGTCTACCTCTGCAATGGAGGCGGCCGGCAATGAGTCTGCCAGTGCCACAGTTGGAGCTGCGTCTCCTGCGGACCAAGGGAAGATAGGAGATAAGAAAGCTGAGTCTGTTAGGTTAGCGGACTCTGCAAAAAGTGAAGTCTATGTCTGCTTTGGGGGCCCATTTAATGACAGAAGTCATAGAAAAAATTTGGAAAGGGGAATACGTGGAGATTTTCACGCTATTACCTTTGGAAAAATTCAACCTGGACAGGTTGAAGCCAGTGGAAAGCAAGAAGGAAGATGAGGAAAAAAGGAGGTACCGTTTAATTCCGTGGACCTTTTCCAACTGACTTCAGGCCTTTTTGGCAAATGTGGTAGGGGAAAAGACCCCCCGAACACTGCTCATCATTGTTCGTCTACCTGGAAGCCATTAGCGAGGCCCACAGGACTTATGGCAGCATGGCTTGGCTGCGGTATGATGAATAGTTTAGACAACGGATGGCCGTACGCCCGACTCTACGCTGGGATCATAAGGACATAAGCCTGTGGATGAAGTTGATGACTGCGGCGCGGGCTCCGAGTCAGTTTTTTCAGGCAGGGGTCGGGGGTTCGTCAGCTCCAGGATAACCGACCGACAAAAGATGGGGTTTTTGTTGGCAGTTCAAAAGCATTTGTGTTCGGGCTGCGGGGGATCTCATGCACTGTCAAAGTGCTTCAAGAAAGGAAAGGGACATGCCGGAGATTCTGCGAGTAAGAGGGATGACTTCGGTACGGGTGGAAAGGATGCTTCCTTTTCTCAGTAGGTACCCTGATCAGGCAGCGGCGACCATATTGGAAAATGGCTTTACTAGTGGCTTCAGAATACTTTGTTCTCTAGCTACGGTCCCACCTGAGGCGAAGAATTTAAGGTCAGCACTGCTGCACCCAGTGGTGGTTTCCGACAAGTTGGATAAAGAAGTTACTCTGGGGAGCATGGCTGGCCCTTTTAAAGAGTCGCCTCTTGCAGACTTTGTGGTCTCTCCGTTGGGTGTAGTGCCCAACACAGAGCCCAACAAGTTTAGACTTATCCACCACCTTTCATTTCCGAAGGGTGGTTCGGTGAATGATTCCATTCCGCCTGAGGAGTGCGCGGTGACGTACACCTCCTTTGATGCAGCAGTTTCTTGGGTTAGGAGGTATGGGCAGGGGGCCTTGATGGCTAAGGCAGATATCGAGTCGGCTTTCAGGCTATTGCCAGTACACCCAGAAAGCTTTCGGCTGCTGGGTTGCACGTGGAACGGGGACTACTATGTGGACCGTTGCTTGCCTATGGGCTGCTCCATCTCGTGCGCCCTCTTTGAAACATTCAGCTCATTTTTGGAATGGGCAGTTCGGGCAGTTTTTTGTCTCACTCCTTTCGTATAGGGGCGGCCACAGAGATGGCCAGGGCGGGTCTGAGTCAGGAGGCAATTAGGCATATTGGTCGATGGGATTCAGACAGATTTAAGTTATATGTTCGCCCACAAATGATTTAATAACAGGTTTCATATTGCTGGTGTGGTTTGATGGCACTGATGTTTTAATTTATGTGTTTGTGTTGTTGTCTTCTTGTCCACAGGTTATGACAGGGGACTTGTATGGATTCTCAGCCACTCCTATGTTTTTTGGGGGGGCTAAGAGAGCTGATGTGCGGCCGAACGGTGGGCAGCTTCACATCCCCAGACAGGAGGCTCAAATCAGGTGGATTGGGATTCCGTGCATGCGGTGGAACAGGGTGTTGGGTACGGATGAGCTTCGAGTTCGAGTCGAACTCATGTTCGACTCGAACATCGGCTGTTCGCAAGTTCACCGAACAGTGAACAATTTGGGGTGTTCGCATCAAATTCGAATGCCGCGGAACACCCTTTAAAAGTCTATGGGAGAAATCAAAAGTGCTAATTTTAAAGGATTATATGCAAGTTATTGTCATAAAAAGTGTTTGGGGACCTGGGTCCTGCCCCAGGGGACATGGATCAATGCAAAAAAAAGTTTTAAAATCGGCCGTTTTTTCAGGAGCAGTGATTTTAATAATGCTTAAAGTGAAACAATAAAAGTGTAATATCCCTTTAAATTTTGTAGCTGGGGGGTGTCTATAGTATGCCTGTAAAGGGGCGCATGTTTCCCGTGTTTAGAACAGTCTGACAGCAAAATGACATTTCAAAGGAAAAAAGTCATTTAAAACTACTCGCGGCTATTGCATTGTCGGTCCGACAATACACATAAAAGTTCATTGATAAAAACAAAGATTTTAAGGGGAACCCCGCGCCAAAATAAAAAAAAAAACGGCGTGGGCTCCCCACAAAGATCCATACCAGACCCTTATCCGAGCACGCAACCTGGCAGGCCGCAGGAAAAGAGAGTTGGGGACAAGAGAGCGCCCCCCCTCCTGAACCGTACCAGGCCACATGCCCTCAACATTGGAAGGGTGCTTTGGGGTAGCCCCCCAAAACACCTTGTCCCCATGTTAATGAGGACAAGGGCCTCATCCCCACAACCCTGGCCGGTGGTTGTGGGGGTCTGCGGGCGGGGGGCTTATCAGAATCTGGAAGCCCCCTTTAACAAGGGGACCCCCAGATCCCGGCCTCCCCGTGTGAAATGGTAAGGGGGTACCATTTCACTAAAAAACTGTCAAAAATGTTAAAAATGACAAGAGACAGTTTTTGACAATTCCTTTATTTAAATGCTTCTTCTTTCTTCTATCTTCCTTCATCTTCTTCTTCTTCTTCTGGTTCTTCTGGCTCTTCTGGTTCTTCCTCTGGTGTTCTCGTCCAGCATCTCCTCCGTGGCGTCTTCTATCTTCTTCTCCTCGGGCCGCTCCGCACCCATGGCATGGGGGGAGGCTTCCGATCTTCTCTTCATCTTCTTCTCTTCTTCAACTTCTTCTCCGGGCCGCTCCGCATCCATGCTGGCATGGAGGGAGGCTTCCTCTGTGTGACACGTCTCCTCTTCTGACGGTTCTTAAATAACGGGGCGGGGCCACCTAGTGACCCCGCCCCCTCCGACGCACGGTGACTTGACGAGACTTCCCTGTGACGTCACGGGGAATGCCACAGGGAAGTCCTGTGCGCCAGAGGGGGGCGGGGTCACCGGGTGGCCCTGCCCCCCCATTATTTAAGAACCGTCAGAAGAGGAGACACGTCACACATCGGGAGCCTCCCTCCATGCCAGCATGGATGCGGAGCGGCCCGGAGAAGAAGAGAAGAAGAGAAGAAGATGAAGAGAAGAGCGGAAGCCTCCCCCCATGCCTTGGGTGCGGAGCGGCCCGAGGAGAAGAAGATAGAAGACGCCGCGGAGGAGATGCTGGACGAGAACACCGGAGGAAGAACCAGAAGAGCCAGAAGAACCAGAAGAAGAAGAAGAAGATGAAGGAAGATAGAAGAAAGAAGAAGCATTTAAATAAAGGAATTGTCAAAAATTGTCTCTTGTCATTTTTAACATTTTTGACAGTTTTTTTGTGAAATGGTAGGGGTATCCCCTTACAATTTCACACGGGGGGGCGGGATCTGGGGGTCCCCTTGTTAAAGGGGGCTTCCAGATTCCGGTAAGCCCCCTGCTCGCAGACCCCCACAACCACCGGCCAGGGTTGTGGGGATGAGGCCCCTGTCCTCATCAACATGGGGACAAGGTGTTTTGGGGGGCTACCCCAAAGCACCCTCCCAATGTTGAGGGCATGTGGCCTGGTACGGTTCAGGAGGGGGGGCGCTCTCTCGTCCCCCCCTCTTTTCCTGCGGCCTGCCAGGTTGCGTGCTCGGATAAGGGTCTGGTATGGATTTTTGGGGGGACCCTACGCCGTTTTTTTTTTTTTAATTTTGGCGCGGGGTTCCCCTGTGGGGAATTCCCATGCCGTTTTTATCAATGAACTTTTATGTGTATTGTCGGACCGGCAATGCAATAGCCGCGAGTAGTTTTAAATGACTTTTTTCCTTTGAAATGCCATTTTGCTGTCAGACTATTCTAAACATGGGAAACATGCGCCCCTTTACAGGCATACTATAGACACCCCCCAGCTACGAAATTTAAAGGGATATTACACTTTTATTGTTTGACTTTAAGCATTATTAAAATCACTGCTCCTGAAAAAAACGGACGTTTTTAAAACTTTTTTTTGCATTGATCCATGTCCCCTGGGGCAGGACCCAGGTCCCCAAACACTTTTTCTGACAATAACTTGCATATAAGCCTTTAAAATTGGCACTTTTGATTATTCATGTTCGTGTCCCATAGACTTTAACGGTGTTCGCGTGTTCGAACAAACTTTTTTCCTGTTCGCATGTTCTGGTGCGAACCGAACAGGGGGGTGTTCGGCTCATCCCTAGTGTTGGGTGAAGTGTACAGGTTTTCCCGCCTGGACAGGGCACCAGATGTGCTGCTATTACATGTAGGGGGGGGGAATGATATGGGAACAAGATCTATGAGGGACCTTATCAGGGATGTAAAATGCGATTTTTTTTTTTACGTCTGCGCGCGGCCTATCCTGGTATGGTAATAGTGTGGTCCGATATGGTGGGTAGGTTGTCATGGCGATGGCATATAGGTATATGGGGCTAGAATAAAGGTCAACAAAAAGGTTAGCAGGTTTGTGATAAAAAATGGGGGATTAGCCATTCGCCACAGGGAGCTTGAGGTGGATACTTGGAGGTATTTGCGAAGTGGGGTTCATCTTAATGACGTGGGGATGGATTTGTGGTCCCTGGGTCTACAGGATGGGTTACAAAGAGGGCTGCGGGTGTGGAGGTGCTCACAAGGGTAAGGGGTTACCCCTTTCGTGCTGTGGCAGTGTTGGGTTGCTGGATGGGTGTTGTTTGATGGTACCCATCCATGAGATGGGGATTGTTTGATGGTACCCATCCGTGGGATGGGAGTTGTTTGGTACCCATCCATGGAAGGATGGGGGTTGATTTATGTACTTCCAGGTCATGAGGGGGTAACCTGGAAGGGGTTAAAAAGGTATAGGTCATTGCGAATGTGGGGGTACCGCCTCTGAGTCAGGGGTTTCCGACTGGAGGCCTTTAAAGTTATAAGGAAGTTGTTCGCAGTGATCAGTTTTATGTTGATTTTCTTATACTACCTCAAAAAAGTTTTATAAAGAGTTTATGGTTATTTATAATGTTTTATGTAATTTATAAGTTGTTAATAAACAGGCCATAAAGGCCATTTTCTCCAACCGGGTTGAGTGGTTTATGTGAGTGAAGAGGGGGAAAGAAACTGTTGGGGTAAAACGGGTGTCTATAACATACTGGGCTTAAGTCCTACAAATGTCATGGATTTTGTATGATTTGAACAGAGTAGCTAAAGCATGTTGTTGAACTTCCCAATATTTTCAGTGTTGTGTCCGTACAACTTACACAAGTTAAAAAGCAAAGCCAACTGAAGCACATGTCTTAAAAAAAAAAAAAAGGCGTTACAGGACAGCCTGTGCTTTTTTGACCTTTGACCCACATTCTTGAACTTGGCAGGGGATCACAGGCCATAATAACAGCGGATGAGGACCTGCTGCTGTCAGTCATTCTGGCATTTCCACAACTACTCAGCAGACTTTACTTTAAGCCCTGCAATGTCTGTTTCTAACATGATGCTGCACAAGTTATAAGTAAACATTTATCACACATACATACCTTGCTTCCTATGGGGTTAAAAGTCCGATGTTATCTTCTCTGTTTTTGATTATGGGTCAACATTTTAAGGAACAGCATCAGCTTCTTGGAATTTTTCAAGCTGTGAAACATATATACTGGAAGTTTTAGAAAGAGGATTAAAAACTATAAACCCAATGAACTTCCCTCCATGTACCCTCACAGAGGTTTTCCTCTCTGTTCTGTTACATTTTTTAGTTTTGTCATTTTACGGCAAATATATTTTTGTTTTTATATTCAAATGGGCAAAATTAAATATAAAATAATATGTGTGCTTATACTGTATGTGGGCTATGATGGTAACTGAACAACACTGATACAGTGGCAGTTCACAGGCACTCTAAAACATTACTGAAGGTATGGCAGGCATATGCATAGACAGTAACTGCTGATATTTAGCAAGTGTAGCTCTACCCCTCTGGAAGTTGCTTGTCCCCAATGGTTGCCCTGATCTTGTAAGTCCCCTGACACCTCTGACACTCTGGGTTCTGACATGTTTAAAGCAGACATACATGTGCAAAGACACCAATTAGGAAGATTTGCAAGTCAACACTTATATAAAGGTTATGGGTATAACCCAAATTGGTGTAATATTACAGAACAAAAAAATCACCAGAATAGACAGAAAATAATAAAAGTGATAGGGCAAATATCTATAATGAACAGGTGCTAAGCAGATTTATGACCCCAGAAGCCAGAAGGGGGGAAAGAAGACTTTTAGTCAGTCAACTCGCTATAAACCCTGATGCCATAGGAAGTGTAACAGAAAAAATCTATACAACCTATGTAGGAGTTCCCCTTTAAAATGATGGTTGTATTGCTACAAGTAGGGGGGAGGGGGGTGTTTGGACCTGGGGGTTCTATGAGTAGAGTTCCTTGATGAGAAAAGGGTCCTTGAGGTATGATTTTTTCATGGTCTTTAGCTAGCTATGATGGGGCCCAAAGATATTACTGTGCATTGGCAAGCTGGTAAAGTTGAATGGGATAAATTGTATTTCCTCCCTAGCAAAGATCCTCCAACTGGTCAGATATAAATGTGTCTGCATGTAGTGTCCTTACATGAAGTGCCAGAGATAAAATGGGCTTCTACCTGCTCACCAATCCTGCCGATACATGGGTTCTGGGAGATGAAATGTCCCTGCACAGACTCTTGAGCATCTGCAACCCAAATGGCAACCTGTAGGCCCAGAAGTCCAGTGGTGGTGGCTGCGTAGGCATACCTCCCAACTTTTTGAGATGGGAATGAGAGACACCTATTAGCAAATATATGTAGGCATAGGGAACACCCTCTGGCACGCCCCCTTATAGGAGAATTATACATAAAAAAAGTGTTTTTTTTTACCTCTACTATTGCTTTATACTGGGTTTTGACATTTACAGATGCAGCAATTTAGAATTTGGATCAAAGGTTTAGCTCTGGGAAACACTTTTTGAAAGCTAAAAAGTGCATTTTATATACAACTATATAAATCATACCAAAATGAGGGATAAATTAGGAGGAAAGAGGGACAGAGGGACATTGCTCCAAATCAGGGAAGTCCCTCCAAATCAGGGACAATTGGGAGCTATGCGTAGGTAGGAAGTGGATGAAAACCAAATCAGCAGAACAGCAGATGCGGAGACAGCGACAGCCAGGTTATTCACAAGAATGACATCATGCATACTCCTCCTCTTTATCTCTCTTCGGTGGCGACAACTTATAGTGCAGTGTGTGACACAGAGAAATCATGACACGCATGCTAAGCCTAATTTACATTTTAGATCTCCAGACAAGGAATTCTGGAGATATAAAGTACTATCCAGTAATAGTTCAGTAACTGGATCAAAATTTCAATCCCTGAAAGTTCCCAGGTATGCTAGTGAGAACATTTATGGGGCCAACATGGGTCCTTTCTAAACAGGAGGGATAGTTGGTGAAGTTTTGCTCAAGGGGGCCCTAGACCCATAGTCTGAGAAATAAAGCCTTTAGGTAACAAAGTGAAGCCGAATTAGCTGGGTACATAAAGCAGGGTTTTCTGGAAAAGAAAGATTCAAAGCAGCCATATCCTGGTGTCTGCTCTTAGACAGGATTTTAACTTTAAAATTTAAAATGGATGCAGGGCTTGCTTTAAAGGTAAAGAATAGTGTATTTCCAACAAATACATATTCTGAGTTCTTATTACAGGGTTTACCCTAATATATTTACTGTTTACATTTTAATATGCCTGCTCGTCCCTATTTGTATTATGCTAAATGTAGAGATTTGCTTTTTGTGAGTCTGCCAACTTCTAGATATGCACTGTTAAAAGAAATTGCAAATCACAACCATTGCATCAGAGCAAAGCCTGTGTATGTAATCAGTAAACATGGCTGCCTACATGTACATATAAAATGAAACATTTTACAGAGACATTAGGTTTTTAAATCATTAATACATATTGACAGGAAATGATATCAAGCTAATCTCTTGTAAGTGTATGTACTGGAGTGCAATCATTATCCAGTTATCAGACTGGGGGTGAGTAGGTGACATCACTGTATTCTCTAAAGCATAGTTGCCAACATTGTAAAAAAAAATTTAGGTACACTTTTTTGGCTGTAGGCGGAGTCTTATTCTAATTAGGGGGTGGGGCATGCACTTGTAGGCGTGACATAATGATTAAAGAAAATGCGAACGGGCGTGGTTTACGTGAAATGGTGGGCGTGGCTTATGTGGGCGTGGTTCAAATGGGGGTGTGGTTACAGTCTGAGATGAATGAGAGATGGAGAAAGAAAGGGGAATAGAGGGAGGGAGGGAGAGAGAAAGAAGGAAAGAAGGAGGGAAGGAGAGATAAGGAAAGAAAGAGGGATGGAGGGACAGCAGGCCCAGATCCTACACCACAATAGAAATGTGTATTCCAGAGTTTAACAAATCAGCAGATAAAGATACTCCAAACACCTGGTGTTAGCGCTTCAATCATCCCAGCACCATGGTTGTTGTGGTGTCAGGATGATTGAAGCGCATTATTACTATTATTACATTGTAATATAGAATGAAATCATTCAACTCACCATAATCCAGAATCAGTGGGGACCCTTGAGCGTGTCGCCTGCCACCAGATGCCATCAGGTGTCCCTAGCAGAGTCCGTCCTTACATCAGGTGCCCCCAGCAGAGTCTGTCCTTACATAAGGTGCCCCCAGAAGCAGAGGCCCTCCTTACAGATCTGTGTCCCTGGCAGCATAGCCCCTCCTTACATCTGGTGTGTCCAGCAGCGGCACCCTACTTTACATCTGGTGACCCCAGCAGCGGAGCCATCCCGGAAAATTAATCGGGACGAGCTCCGATCGTGATGAGGCAGGGAGGTGTACGGAGGTCAGCAGGTTGCAGGGCGGTGTACGGAGGTCAGCAGGTTGCAGGGCAGTGTACGGTGGTCAGCAGGTTGCAGGGTGGTGTACTGTGGTCAGCAGGTTGCAGGGCGGTGTACGGAGGTCAGCGGGTTGCAGGGCGGTGTACGGAGGTCAGCGGGTTGCAGGGCGGTGTACGGAGGTCAGTAGGTTGCAGGGCGGTGTATGGAGGTCAGCGGGTTGCAGGGCAGTGTACGGAGGTCAGCGGGTTGCAGGGCGGTGTATGGTGGTCAGCGGGTTGCAGGGCGGTGTACGGTGGTCAGCAGGTTGTAGGGCGGTGTACGGAGGTCAGCGGGTTGCAGGGCGGTGTACGGAGGTCAGCGGGTTGCAGGGCAGTGTACGGAGGTCAGCGGGTTGCAGGGCGGTGTACGGTGGTCAGCGGGTTGCAGGGCGGTGTACATCAGCAGTGTTGACATGTGTGCCAGTGTCACTGTGACCCTTGCTCTCTATTTATAGAGCCACAGCCAGGTCAGGGTTTAGGGACAGTCTAAAGAAGGCAGCACATACCTGGTCCTGCTGGCCAGCCAAGCTCAATCCGTAGGCTGTAAATACTGCCTTCTACCGCTCCCAGCAACTCCTTCCCCCACGGCGTCCCCAACATGCAGGCAGCATGGCATAGGGCGGGATCAGAGCAGCAGTGACGCTTACGGTCCCGCCCAAACATTCCTTGCTGGAGAAACATAGCGGCTCGCTGCCTGTCTCCCTACAGCGTGCATGTGCCGAGATGATCCGGCGATATGCATAGCATCATGACACACTGTGTGTGTCATGACGGGGGGTGACAGAGCAGCCTGGGGGCGGGACAAAAAACAATTTTCGGGACAAATGCTGGGACAATAAAAAATCGGGACATAGGTCGGATTTTCGGGATTGTCCCGGCAAATTCCTGACTATTGGCAAGTATGCTAAAATTGTTCTAGCAGGATGCCAGTCCTCATCTCCAAGATCTTCCCAGGACTGGCCGCTGACCACAGCCGGGCTCTGCAAGAGTGAGATACCATCCTGTCTGTCAATGGGACCAACCTGAGGACAGCTACCCATGACCAGGCAGTGCAGGTGCTAAAGACAGCAGGGAAGGTGAGGAGTCTAGGCACAGACCATTCCTACCTACCTACCAATACACCCCCACACCTACTTACCTCTACCCCCCACACCTACCTACCCCCTCCCCACCCACACCCACTCACCTACCTACCTCTACCCCCTTCAACCTACCTACCTACCTACACACTACCTACACCACCTACCTCCCTCTATCCCCCAACCTTCCTACCTACCTCTATCCCCACCTACCTCTCTCCTCCACCTACATCCCTACCTCTACCACCTCCCACCCACTGCCTGCTATCTCTACCACCCTCATCTACCTATTTCCTTCTATCACCTACCTCCTCCCTTCCGACAGCCACCCATGACCAGGTGGTGCAGGCGCTAAAGAAGGCAGGGAAGAAGGTGACCCTGGAAGGTAAAGAGCCTAGGCACTGACCCCTCCACCTCCCCCAAACCATTACCCTAGTGGAAGGGACTCAGGGAGTGATAAAAATCCATGTGTTAGAGGGCGCAAATTATTTGCCTTGCCCCGGGCACTGACAACCCACTCTACGCCACGAATGGGTGAGCGTCAGCCCATTCACTGTTGGCACCAGGCGTGAGCTATTCCTATTGCCCAATGCCCCAGACATGCAGTTCTGGGAGGCGGGCAGCTGATTCAGTTTTAGCATCTAAGAAGATGAACAAAGAAACCCCTGGCACCAGTGACCCCATCTCCAATCGAGGAGTGGATGTTAATGTAGTAGAGAGTTACAAGTATCTGGGGTAAACATAGATAATAAGCTGGACTTGCGCAAGAACACTGAGGTGCTCTTTAGGAAGGACCAGAACCGCCTCTATTTTTTGAGGAGACTGAGGTCTTTTAACATTTGCCGGACGATACTGAAGATGTTTTATGAGTCTGTAGTGAGCAGTGCTCTCCTGTATGCAGTGGCATGCTGGGAAAGCAGGCTTAGGGTGACCGACACCAACAGACTCAACAAACTGATTCGCAAGGCCAGTGATTTTGGATTGGAGTGGAGTCTTTAACAACAGTGTTGCAGAGGAGAATGTTATTGGAGGTGTCGGACATGGATTCAGAGGGGCCCGTGGCAGCAGCGGTCCAGCATGGGCCTCTTCAGGGATCCGGAGGTGCGGCTGGTCGGTCAATTTCCCCTGGGCAGCCTGGTAAGTCCTTATCTGTACCTTTTACAATGTCTGGTCCTGTGAGTGTGGTGTCTGTGCCTGGGGTCCCTGTTGGTATTTCTCCTGAGGTGCAAGCGAGGGGTGGGCCTGTCCCAGCACCTATCATGGCGCCTGGGGATGGGTGGGGATCTCTCTTTTGCGGGATGGCCTCTCCTGGAGCTGGGGGTGGGTCCGGTGGCCAGGGGGCAGTGAGCTCTGGGGATGCGCTGCTGCAACACTTTTTAATAGCTCTGATCTCAGGCTGCAGGGATCTTGTGGGCAGGGGATCTGTGGTGTGACCCCTCGCTCCTGCGGTTTCACCAGTCGCAGCCTGGATGGCGGTGGGGGGGTGGGCGGTCACCCGCCTTTGTTGCCGTCCGTTGTTCAGGCGGCTCCACAGCCGCCTGCCGAGGCGACCGGGTTAGCTATTGTCCTCCCTGGGGCTTCGGGGTCATCCCATGGGAGTACGGTTACGGTTGCCACCCTAGGGGTGTTGTCATCGGACGGCATATGGCTGGCGGATGCTGCGCGGTGCGAAGTCTTTGCTTGCTACGAGAGCCCCTTGGGGTCTCATTTGAAAGCGGAGGTTAGGGAAAAGTTTTGGAAGGGGGACTACTTGGAGATCTTTTCGCTGTTACTGCTGGAGAAGTTTAACCTTGACAAGGTTAAGCCTGATGAGAGCAAAAAAGAGGAAGAAGAGAAGCGTCGCTATAGACTTATCCCGCGGACATTCACCAACTAGCTTCAAGAGTTTAACATACTGGCGAGCGTCATAGGGGAGAATTGTTCGGCTTTGTTTTGTTACTTGGATTCCATCAGTGAAGCTCAGCGGGTTTATGGGGGAGTGGCGTGGCTGTGCTATGATGAGCAGTTCCGGCAGTGGAAGGCTGTGAGACCGTCGTTACGATGGGATCACAAAGATATTGGCTTGTGGATGAAGCTCATGACACAAGCTAGGGTCGCCCTTTCCTGGTGGGGCTGGGGTGCCCAAGCCTCTTCACCATCGGCCACCAAGCATAAGGTGTTCTGCTGGCAATTCAATGAGGGCATCTGCAAATTTGGGGATCTTGCTGTTTCAGTCACGAGTGCTCGGGCTGCGGAGGTTCCCATCCCTTGTCAAAATGCTTCAAGACAGGAAAGAAACCGTCCGACGCTGGAAAGAGGGATGACTCCAGGGAAGGTAGAAAAAATGGTGCCATGTCTAAGTAGGTATCCGAACAGCGTCGCAGCAAGAACGTTGTGGTTGGGTTTTAATGAGGGTCTTCCAATCCCGAGTACGTTGTCCAGCGTCCCTCGTGTTTCGGCTAACCTGAAGTCGGCGTATGATCATCCTGACGTAGTTTCTATTAAACTGTAGAAGGAGGTGGCGTTGGGCAGGATGGCTGGCCCGTTCTCGGTTCCGCTGGTGGGGGACCTGGTGGTTTCGCCGTTGGGGGTTGTACCTAAGAGGGAACCGAATCAGTCCCGACTTATTCACCACCTTTCCCACCCTAAAGGGGGGTCATGAATGATGTGATCGATCCCTCCCTACGTACCGTCTCATATGCATCATTTGATGAGGCGGTGCTGTGGGTTCAGAAGTTTGGTAAGGGGGCTCTCATGGCCAAGACTGATATTGAATCGGCCTTTCGCCTGTTGCCGGTCCATCCGGATAGTGTTCGCTTGTTGGGTTGTCGTTGGGAAGGGAAGTACTTTGTTGACCGATGCCTGCCAATGGGCTGCACCATTTCCTGTTCCTATTTTGAGACGTTCAGTTCCTTTCTGGAATGGGTCATCAAGGACTTGTCCGGCCTTAGTTCCATTTTACACTATCTGGACGATTTTTTGGTTATAGGCCCCCCTGTCTCATTTTGTTAGCCACATTACAACATATTTTTCAAGCCTTTGGGGTTCCGTTGGCGCAGGGTAAGACGGAGGGGCCTACTACGGTGTTGACGTTTTTGGGAATCATCATTGATATCGGTTTGATGGAGTGCCGGTTGCTGAGCGATAAGGGATAGTGGCCAAGGTTGTTCAATGTTCCAAGGTGCAGTTGAGGGAGTTGCAGTCATTGTTGGGAGAACTCAATTTTGCGTGTTGCATTATGCCCATGGGGCGAGTGTTTTGCAGGCGACTGGCGGCCACCACAGCGGGGGTCAAGGCTCCGCATCTTTTTGTTCATATTAGTCTGGAACACCAGGATGCCTTGCAGGTGTGGGACATGTTTTTGGAGCAGTACAATGGCAGGTCTTTTTGGCTGGGGCCTGCGGTCCCGGCTGCGGAACTGGATCTTTTCACTGACGCGTGGCGGGGCCAGTGGGTTATGCAGCTTACTTTGATGGCCAGTGGTGTGCGGACAAATGACTGGAAGAGTTGTTGGGGTCTGATCTCATTCATTACCTGACGTTTTTAGAATTGTTTCCCATAGTGCCGGCCATGGAACTTTGGGGTCGGAATTTAGGAACCGGCGGGTTCGCTTAGACTGTGACAATCTGGGGATGGTACATGCCATTAATTCCCTGTTGGCTTCTTCCTTGCCTGTGGTCCGTTTACTGCGTCATTTGGTGTTGTTGTGTTTGCAATTGAATGTTTTCGTGTTTGCTGTTCATATCCCGGGGGTAGAAAATGAGGTAGCTGATGTGCTTTCTCGCCTACAGTGGGACAGATTCTGTCAGTTGGCACCGGAGGCGGAGCAGCTGGGAGTCCCATGCCCCAGTCATTTATGGGATCTTGTTTTTACACCGTAATGGAGTTAATTCGGCAGTCAGTAGCGGAGGCTACTTGGCGGACCTATGAGGGGGTTTGGCGAGAACGGCATGAGCTGGTAAGGAGCATTGGGGGTTGTTTCAGCGACAAGGACAGGCTACATGCGTTGCTGTATTTTCTAAGTAAGAACTGGGGGTGTCTGTCGCTTTAGTGAACAGTAAGATGGCAGGCCTTGCCTTTTTGTTTAAATTGGGAGGGGTTGAGGATGTCACAAGGGCTTTTATGGTAGGAAGGGCTTTGCGGGGTTACAGGAAGGGTTGGGGGAGGCCTGATTCTCGGCGATCAGTGTCGTTGGGTATGTTGGAAGTGTTGTCGGGGGTGCTGCACAGCGTTTGTTTTTCCCCTTTGAAGTACAGCTGTTCAGGACGGCTTTTGTTTTGGCCTTTTGCAGGGGAGATACGGTTGGGTGAATTGGTTAGTTCTTCCAAGATGGTGGTTGGGGGATTGGATGTGGCGGATGTATCAGTGCAGGGCAACACTGTTTTATTCGCAAATCAAAAAACGATCAAATAGAAAGGGGGCCAGGGTGGTACTTGGTGCAGTGGCAGGCCTGGCTCTGTATTTGGTCATAGCGATAAGGGCTTGGGTGGGATTACAGCCTGCTGGGACTGGTCCTTTCTTGATCCACAAGGATGGGTCGGCATTGTCACGGTACCAGTTTGTGTCTGTGTTCAAAAAATGTTTGGAGGCGGGAGGATTTTCTCTGAGGGACTATTCATCACGTTATTTCAGGTTCGGAGCGGCCACGGAGGCGGTACGTTGGGGTTTGAGCGACCAGATCAGCGTATTGGTCATTGGGAATCTCACCCCTTTCAGTTGTACGTACGCCCTTATCTTATTTATGGTTGGGGGGGTGGAGATCTTTCGTCAATTGGGTCCAGTGGCATAAAAAGAAATGGCCACACACCACTGTAGATCAAAATCCTTTTTATTTGGACATCCCAAATAATTGGGATGTCCAAATAAAAAAGATTTTGATCTACAGTGGTGCGCGGCCATTTCTTCTAAATTCATTGTGTGTGAAGGAGTGCCGAGGCAAGCACCTACTGGATCATTAGGCTTCCTAGTCTCATCTGGAGCGGCGGGTGTGTCTTTTTCTATTGGGTCCAGTGGCAGATAGGGTGGGATCTTTTGTCTGGTGTTGTCTGTTTGGATGCTTCTGTGGGTGGCCTTATCGGGCTGGTGGGTTGACTGTGGGGGTCTGTGTGTGTAGAGGTTGTGTAAAAGGTTCTTATTTTTTCTATGTTTCTTGGGTTTATGTTTTTCAGGCCCGGTGTGCTTGATGTGGATCCTGGGCCACTTGTATATTCACGGGGGGGCTAAGAGGGCACTGGTTAGGCCGGAAGGCAGGCAGCTGCGTTTCCCCCGGGAGGAAGCAACGGTCCGGTGGATTGGGATACCAGGAATGCTGTGGTCTCGAGTGCTACCGGAAATTCAGCGGTACTGCATGTTGGTGGCAATGACCTCAGTGTCAGGGCATCCAGGGAACTCATTTTAGACATTAAGTGGGATTTCCTCCGCTTGAGGTCAGCCTTTCCGGATACTCTCCTAGTCTGGTCAGATATCATTGGCAGGGCTGCATGGAGGGGGGCACGGTCCGTGGATCGGATCAAAAAGGCCAGGAATAAGGTCAATAAGGTGGTGGCAAAATTTGTTGTCCGTAATGTGAGGCTGGTTGTTCGCCATGGCGAGTTGGAGGGAGACAATGGCCTGTATTTGAGGGGAGACAGAGTACACTTGTCAGCGGTGGGCATAGACATGTGGTTTCTGGGTCTCCAGGAGGGGCTTCAGCCTTGAGGCTGTGGCAGGCCGCCCACGTGTGAGGTTTCACTGGTGGGATTTTGCGGCAGGGGTCTCGGGTTTTTGAAGGTTGGAATGGTGGAAGGAATAGAGTATACGGTGTGGAACGGGTTGGGCCTATTTCGGTATGGGTACCTTCCCTATTAGGGATGAGCCGAACACCCCCCGGTTCGGTTCGCACCAGAACCTGCAAACGGACCGAAAATTTGCGCAAACTTTAAAACCCCATTGAAGTCTATTGAACTCGAACGTTCAAAATCAAAAGTGCTAATTTTGAAAGGCTAATTTGCATGGTATTGTCCTAAAAAGGGTTTGGGGACCCAGAAACAGCCGTTTTTTCGGGAGCAGTGATTTTAATGATGCTGAAAATGAAAAAAAAAAGTGAAATATTCCTTTAAATATCATACCTGGGGGATGTCTATAGTATGCCTGTAAAGTGGCGCTCCCTTGGTGTTTCCTGTGCTTAGAACAGTCCCTGCACAAAATGACATTTTTAAAGGAATAAAAGTCATTTAAAACTGCTTGCGGCTTTAATGTAATGTCGGGATCAAAATCAATGAGACAAACGACATGGGTACCCCCCCTCCCCCAGTCCATTACCAGGCCCTTTGGGTCTTGTATGGATATTAAGGGGAACCCCGCACCCAAATTAAAAAAAGGAAAGGCGTGGGGCCCCTAGGCCCTATATACTCTGAACAGCAGTATACAGGCGGTGCAAACAAGACAGGGACTGTAGGTTTGTTTGTTCAGAAGATTTCACCTCACTTTCTGTCCCAATGACAAATGTTTTTTGACAATTAGTTTTTTTTAGTGAAACAAGGATTGTTGATAAAGCATCAGTGGAGGGGGGGCGTGTCCAAGATGGCTGAGGGAGCAGACATGTTTGTCTGAGCTCCTCAGAATCGGATCTTCTAATCCTGTTTTACTGGGTGCAAATCCATTAAAGACTATCCTAAGTGCCTGCTGACTAGGGGGCCACTCCGGACCACCTGGGGAGGGAAACGGCCGGCTGAGGTCCCGGAAAAAACGTTCCGGCTGGACATTGCGGACTAGGCCAAAGCCGGGGACTCGCCTGGAAATCCTGCCTGCGGCCTCACAAGGGTCTCCCAGGCAAAAGATACAGTACGTGATCATGGGGCCGACATTCACGCACTTAAAGCCAGGGTTCAAACGCTTGAGTCCCGCGCGGAAGATGCAGAGAACCGTAACAGAAGGAATAATTTGTGCATCTTGGGTCTCCCTGAGGGGGCAGAGGGCACGAACCCTACAGCCTTCACTGAACGCCTACTGCAACAGCTACTCCCTTCAGCACGCTTTTCTCCATTTTTTACAGTGGAAAGGGCCCATCGCATACCCACCACCAGGGGACCCCAGGGAGCACCACCCCGAACCTTTATCTTTAAACTCCTTCACTTTCGGGATAGAGATATTGTAATGCGGGAAGCCAGGGCCCAGGGCGAACTCCAATTCGAAAATGCCAAACTCCTAATCTTTCCGGATTACTCACTGGAAACCCAAAAGCAGTGGAAATCCTTTGATGCTGTGAGAGCGAGGCTCTGCTCCCACCATATCAAGTACAGTATGCTGTTCCCGGCCAGGCTGCGGGTGGAGGATGGGGAGTCTGTTCGGTTCTTCATGTCCCCAGAGGAGGCCTCCGGATGCATTGACACACTTCCGCCCAGATAAGTGTCCTACTTGTTCACCCGATTGAGCGGGCTGCTGTCATCTGCTGTTTTCCTCAACGTGCCTTTTTCTACTCATTAGCCTGGGTCTTCCTACGGGGATCTGCTAACCTCCACGTGCTGCGATTTCCCACTTCCGAACACTGATGGCCAGCGTCCCAAACCTTGGAATACCCTTTGAGACCTTGTTGAAGGGACGATGACTCCAGGTCTGTATCCTGCTTTCTCCCTCCTCCCCCCCCCTTTCCTATCCTGGACCCAGGCCTCCCCCCTGAATGTAACAGCATGTATTTACCTATTATTATCCCTATGGCAGGGACTTCAGACCATCAGTGCCATAGCCACCTGTGGCCTTAAAGAACTGCCTCTCTTATACATTGGCCCAAGTGGGGCCTCTTGATCTGCAACGTTAACGTTTAAGTTTATACCCCTGGCAGATGCCGAGAGCTTGCACCCGCATTTTTACAGGCGTGTTTGCCTTAGTTCTAGGTTGGGATCCTGAGCCTCCCCAAAGTATATTTTGTTACAATTGGTTCTTTTGTTGTTTTTTCACAAGCGATGTAAGTGTGTATGTCACTAAATGTTTTGGATGCCATGTCCTGACTCACATAGCGGTCCGGATGTTGCATCTAGTTCTGGGTGTAGATCCACAGCTTGAAAATGTACCATTAGATAATTATGGCTGACTGCACTATTTTTTCATGGAACGTTAGGGGTTTGAACTCCTCTGTGAAGAGGTCATTAGTGTTTCAGTTTCTCAAAACCTATCATCCTCAAATATGTATACTGCAGGAAACTCACTTGACAGGCAGTAAGCTTTTGAGCCTTAGACGCCCCTGGGTAGGACATCAGTACCACTCCACATACACCAATTACTCTAGGGGGGGTCAGTATTCTTGTTCGTAAGTCACTACCGTTCAAACTGCTGGCACTGGAACTAGACTCGGAGGGCCGATTTGTAATACTCCATGTCATGGTAGACAGATTAGAGCTGGTGGTGGTGGGATTGTACTTACCCCCCACGAGATTACTTAATCAGCTTATATCTAGAATTGCTACCTATGCTACAGATAATGTGGTGATACTGGGGGACCCCGGATCCTGGGATGGACAGATTCTCACCAGGAGCAGGCTCATCTTCAGAGCTGCTCTCCTGGGCGGAAGCTTCTAATCTCACTGATGTTTGGAGATGGCGTAACCCTTCTCAGAGGGCTTATACATGTCACTCAACTTCACACAAAACCCTCTCACGTATAGACCTTGCCTTTGCGGGGGGGTCTGTCCTGCCCAGGGTTCGGGATATCACCGTTCTCCCCCCACGGCATATCCGATCATGCCCCGCTTGCCTTGAAGCTGTGCGTGTTCTATGCATTGGGGGAGAGTTTGTGGAGACTGTTCAGGTTCTGGCTGTCTGATTCCAGAATAGCGGAACCATATAGGTCTGAGGCGATGCAATATTGGCGGGAGTTGGATCAATCAGTGTCTCTGATCATGTCTTGGGACGCATTTAAGGCCTTTACCAGGGGTAACTTGCAGTCGCATATCCGCAAGTTCCGTAAAGATCTGAGGGAGGAGACCCGAAAGGCTGAGGAGAGGGTGGCAGCACTTGAGGAGGAATACTCAGAGTCGGGAACTCCAAGAGCATATTTTAACTTCCAGGCAGTGTTGAGGGATGTTCTACTACTACGCACATCAGCTACCAAAACAAAGTTCCTACATCAGTCCCAAAGTATCTTTGAGCATGAGGAGAAGACAGGCAGTATGCTGGCATGGTTGGCGAGGGAAAGCTCCTCCCCGGTGACTATCTCGTCCATATGTGACACGGATGGGACGACTCTGACAGAGCCCTCTTCCATCAATGACAGATTTGCGTCATTCTATCAGGAACTCTATGGTTCTCAAATGGAGTGCACGGACGAAGAACTGAGGGCATACCTCGACGGGGTGGAGCTCCCTTGCCTGACATCCACATTTAGAGAAGCTTTAGACGGTCCTATCCTATTAGAGGAATTACAGAGGGCAGTTGCCTCCTTGCAAAACAGCAAAACTCCAGGTCCAGATGGGATACCTTTAAAACTTATGCTGAGGAAATATTACCATAGTTTAGACTAGTGCTGCAAAAGGCCATGGAAGAGAACTCATTACCCGACAATGGCTGAGGCAGTAATGGTGGTCATCCTTAAACCTGGTAAGCCCCCTGAACAGTGTTCTTCATATCGCCCAATCTCCCTCCTTAATGTGGACGCCAAGCTGTTGGCCGCTCGCTTGAACACTGTAATTACGGCATTGGTGCACGCGGACCAGTCTGGATTTATGCCAGGCAGAGGGACCAACATAAACATCCGACGCCTCCTTGCACATCTCTCCAAGGCAGGTGGGGACGGCCTGGAGGTAGTCGCCTCCTTAGACGCCGAAAAGGCTTTTGACTCGGTTGAGTGGCGCTACCTCTGGGCAGTCCTTCGCAAATTCGGGTTTGGCCCTCGTTTTATCAGCTGGGTCCAAATGTTATACCACAATCCCACGGCCCGCATACGCACAAACAATTCGCTCTCCTTGCCATTTCCCCTGTCCAGGGGCACCAGACAGGGCTGCCCACTATCCCCTGGATTATTCGCGCTAGCCATGGAGCCTATGGCAGCTCGTATTAGATCCGCCCCTTCAGTAAAGGGAATCCAAGTTGACGTAGTAACAGATAAAATATCCTTATATGCCGATGATACACTCCTCCTCCTCAAGGACATTTCCTCCCTCCCACCAGCGCTTCACATAATAGATGAATTCGGCTCATTTTCAGGCATTAAGGTCAATTGGGGGAAATCACTCCTCTTTTCACTAATTGCGTTGGGTCACCACCCACCAACAGGCACCCCCCTCAACTGGACATCTGAATTCAAATACTTAGGTGTAAAGATTGGGACTACGCTGTCCTCATACTATGAGCTAAACCTTCAACCATTCCTTAAAAACTTCTTGCAGAGATGTGTAGCCTGGAGGACCCTTCCCCTATCACCAGTAGGTAGGGTAAACTTAGTTAAAATGATTTATCTCCCCAAATTCCTTTACCTTTTTCGAAATGCCCCTTTGATTCCACCGGTTTCATTCTTCGCCAAAATAAAAAGTATAATATCTTCCTTTGTTTGGAACGGAAGATCCCCACGACTAGCTGTTACCACCCTTCAGCTGCCCGTCACCCAGGGGGGCCTGTCCCTACCGGATTTTCAGATCTACTTCTGGGCGGCCGTCCTGGTGATGGTCAGATGGTGGCTTTCCCAATTACAAGACAACCCAGCAGTGACCTTGGAAGCAGCCATAATGGGCTCATACTCCTCTCTCAGCAATGTGGTATTCAGGGGGGCAAAATCTCACCCTGGCATCATGGAGCTGATGCGCACAACCATCACTGTATGGAACAAAGCCAGAACCCGTTTTGGCTCTCCTGAGACGTTCTCTCCCCACATTCCTCTCTGGGGCAAGTTGACGTAGTAACAGATAAAATATCCTTATATGCCGATGATACACTCCTCTTCCTCAAGGACATTTCCTCCCTCCTACCAGCGCTTCACATAATAGATGAATTCGGCTCGTTTTTGGGCATTAAGGTCAATTGGGGGAAATCACTCCTCTTTTCACTAATTGCGTCGGGTCACCACCCACCAACAGGCACCCCCCTCAAATGGACATCTGAATTCAAATACTTAGGTGTAAAGATTGGGACTACACTGTCCTCATACTATGAGCTAAACCTTCAACCATTCCTTAAAAACTTCTTGCAGAGATGTGTAGCCTGGAGGACCCTTCCCCTATCACCAGTAGGTAGGGTAAACTTAGTTAAAATGATTTATCTCCCCAAATTCCTTTACCTTTTTCGAAATGCTCCTTTGATTCCACCGGCTTCATTCTTCGCCAAAATAAAAAGTATAATATCTTCCTTTGTTTGGAACGGAAGATCCCCACGACTAGCTGTTACCACCCTTCAGCTGCCCTTCACCCAGGGGGGCCTGTCCCTACCGGATTTTCAGATCTACTTCTGGGCGGCCATCCTGGTGATGGTCAGATGGTGGCTTTCCCAATTACAAGACAACCCAGCAGTGACCTTGGAGGCAGCCATAATGGGCTCATACTCCTCTCTCAGCAATGTGGTATTCAGGGGGGCGAGATCTCACCCTGGCATCACAGAGCTGATGCGCACAACCATCACTGTATGGAACAAAGCCAGAACCTGTTTTGGCTCTCCTGAGACGTTCTCTCCCCACATTCCTCTCTGGGGCAATCCCAATCTACCACATCTGAACACCGTTCCAGACCCCCAGGTCTGGGCAAGGATGGGTATAGTCAAATTGAAGCATATAGTTAACGGGGGTAAACTGAGATCGTTCTCTGATCTAAAAAGTGCCTACGCATTACCGGGATGGATGTTGTTTCGATACTACCAGCTTCGACATGCGTATGGGAAACAGTTCCCAACACAAATCATACTAGGATAAGACCCTGTGGAGGGACTACTTGCTGCCAAGATCATAGATAAACCCCCTTCCTCTCTGTACTTCCACTTGTCCATAGCCCCTCTATAGAAACTTGAAAAAACCCTAGCTAAGTGGAAATTAGACATCCCAGATCTATCAGAGGAGGATTGAGAGACATGTGTATCTTCCTTTGTCACTAATATGATCTCGGCCAGAGACCGATTTATGCAGGTTAAGTTCCTCCACAGGGTCTACTACACTCCTAAGCGATTGACAATTATGAACCCTAGCACCCCAGTGGCCTGCCCTAGATGTGATCAGAGATCTGCCTCCTTCTTCCATATGACATGGTCCTGTCCCCGCCTCGGAGACTATTGGTCAGAGATAGTCGACACCCTCAGCCGGGTTACCTCCCTGGAACTTGGAACAGACCCCAAAATGATGCTGCTTAATGTTTTTGACTCTAGGGTAAGGGGTAAATATACTAGGCTATTCCTGAATTATGCTACTTTCTATGCCCGTAGAGAGATATTCCTCCATTGGAAAGACAATACGCCTCCCAGGGTGTCCTCATGGCGCCTAACACTGAACTCGATGCTGCCATTGTATAAGCTTACCTATGCCAACCGAAATTGCCCTAGCAAATTTGACAAAATATGGTCGGGATGGATAGATGCCTGGGGCACGGAGGTGGCAGATGACCATTAAGAGATTGCTGTTGGTCTTGCCCCGTAACAGTGTAATACTGCTATGATGTTCTGAATGTCTAACCATTGTTTGAGCTTTGTGATGAGGTCCTTCCTTCACCCCCTGCCCTCCTCCTCCCTCCTCGCCCCCCCCTTTTTTTCCCCCCCAGGATCTACTTAAATAATACTGTTGGAACCTACTACTTCCGAACTCATATCCTAATGTGATGTACTTTAACAGCTCTGCACATCTTTCTCCTGTTTCAATGTGCAGCCTATCTGTTTTGTGACAATTCATGCAATAACATCTCTGTAAACAACTGTGTATATACATCGCTTGTACTGTAAAAATTGAATAAAATTTTTTTTCTCTTGTTAAAAAAGCATCAGTGGAGAGGAGACACGTTTTTCCCATATTAACTCTTACAGGAGAGAATTTCCCTTCCTAGGGGTAGATTTCATCTCACTTCCTGTTGTCTCCTTCGATTTGCAAGTAGGAGTCGTTTGTAAGTTGGATGTTTGAAAGTAGGGGCCTGCTCTATATACTCTGCAGAAATTGGGGCCTTAGGTGTTGGTGTTGCCACAACACAGTAAGCCCTCACAGTTACTCTTGGTGGGTGCAGGAACGGGCCCTGCTGTGAAATATTAGATCAAGAATTGTAATTACATGCCCCTGTTGAACAGGGTCAGAAAAAATTGGGCCTTTGGTGGTGGTGGTGGTGGTACTGGTGCCACAACACTGTAAGTCCTCACAGTTACTCTTGGTGGGTGCAGAAACGGGCCCTGCTGTGAAATATTAGATCAAGAATTGTAATTACACGCACCTGTTGAACAGGGGCAGACAAATTGGGCCTTTGGTGGTGGTGGTGGTGGTGCTGGTGCCACAACACTGTAAGTCCTCACAGTTACTCTTGGTGGGCGCAGAAACGGGCCCTGCTGTGAAATATTAGATCAAGAATTGTAATTACATGTCCCTGTTGAACAGGGGCAGAAAAATTGGGCCTTAGGCACTGGTGCCACAACACTGCAACCCCTCGCAGATACTCTAGTTGGAGCGCAGGAACAAGCCCTGCTGCAAAGTATTGCATCAAAAATTGTAATTACATGCCCCTGTTAAAGAGGGGCTGAAAAATTGGGCCTTAGGCACTGGTGCTGGTGCCACAACACTGCAACCCCTCACAAATACTCTAGTTGAGCGCAGCAATGAACCCTCTTTGCAAAATATTGCATCAAAAATTGTAATTACACGCCCCTGTTAAACAGGGGCTGACAAACTGGGCCTTAGCCACTGGTAGCGGCGCCCAAAACCAAAAATATTCTTACAAGCTATCAGCATGATCATTGAGGAGGAAGAGGATAGTCACTCAGCATAACAAGATAGTCACTCGCCATCAGCATAGGCAGTCTTGAAGGGATCTGACATTTCCAAAAAAATTATTCAGTTACATCATCAGGTGCTTGGTAGCTGGTGGTGATACAAGACTGATTCATTTTTATTATGTCAGTCGATCGTCCGAGTCGGTGGACAGGCGCACCCTGTGATCAGTTACAAAGCCTCCAGCAGCACTGAATGTGCGTTCCGAAAGAACGCTGGATGCAGTACAGGCCAGTAGCTCAATTGCATACTGTGCAAGCTCTGGCCAGTGATCCATCCTCAAGACCCAGTAACCCAGAGGATTTTCGGTGGGAAAGGTGTCCAAGTCAGATCTTGCCCCTAGGTATTCCTGCACCATGTAAAACAGACGCTGGCAATGGTTGCTGGAATCGATCATACCCTGGGGCTGCGGACTAAAAAATTGTCTGGACGCATCGGTCAGACGGCCACCTTTTCCACCGCTCCTTCTTTGACTGACCGAAGCCTCAGCAACATGTTGTCCAGGAACAGGAGTTTGTAACCTCCCAGTCTCTGGGAACGCATTGCAGAGACCTTTCTGCAAGGCCTCCCGAAGAAGTTTCATCCTCTGCTCCCTCTGCGATGGCAAGATAAGGTCCGCAACCTTACCCTTGTAACGTGGATCAAGGAGGGTTGCCAGCCAGTAACGATCCCTCTCCTTGATACCACAAATACGAGGATCCTTCCGCAGGCTTTGCGGGATCAGGGAGGCCATGCAGCGTAGATTTGCTGAGGCATTCGGTCAGGAGTCCTCTGGGTCACTAAGGACGATATGATCCGCAGCCACCTCCTCCCAGCCACGTACAAGTCCATGGGTTTTTTGGGACTGTAAATGATCCCTTGAAGACTGCTGCTAATGCTGAGTGCCAGGCTCCACCTCCATGCTGACACAATCCTCCTCGTCCTCTTCCTTTGTGATCAGCGGGCACGCAGGAACACTGTCTGGATAAAGGGGGCCTTGAGAGGTAAGGAAGTCCTCCTCTTCCTGCCTCTGTTCTGCCTCAAGTGCCCTGTCCATTATTCCACGCAGCGTGTGCTCCAACAAGTGGACAAGGGGGACAGTGTCTGATGCATGCACTATCACTGCTCACCATCCTCGTGGCCTCCTCAAATGGTGACAGGACAGTGCATGCATCCCTGATCATGGCCCACTGGCGTGGGGAAAAAAAGCCAAGCTCCCCTGACCCTGTCCTGGTGCCATAGTCGCACAGGTACTCATTGATGGCCCTCTGCTTTTGTGCAGCCGCTGCAGCAAGGCCAACGTTGAGTTTCACCTGGTGGGCATGTCACAGATTAGGCGGTTCTTGGGCAGGTTAAATTCCTTTTGGAGGTCAGCCAGCCGAGCACTGGCATTATATGACCGGAGGAAATGCACACAGACTTTCCTGGCCTGCCTCAGGACATCCTGTAAGCCCGGGTACCTGCCCAAGAAATGCTGCACCACCAAGTTAAGGACATGAGCCAAACAGGGCACATGGGTCAGTTGTCCCTGTCGGGGGGCGGAGAGGAGGTTGGTGCCATTGTCGCAAACCACCATTCCTGGCTGAAGCTGGCGTGGCGTCAACCACCTCTGAGCCTGCCCCTGCAGAGCTGATAGAATCTCTCCCCCCAAGCACACCAGCTCAAGCACCGCATGGCTTCTTTTGGCCTGCGTACTTGCGTAGCCCCTTGAACGCCTACGGAGCACCGCTAGTTCCGAGGACAAAGCACAGGAAGAGGCCATGGAGGAAGAAGAGGAGGAAGGGGTGGAGGAGAGAGGTGTGTCAGAATCACCATTAGTAGCATTTTGGAGGCATGGTGGCGGAACAACCTCCAACACTACCGTACCTTGTCCTGCATCCTTCCCAGCTGCCAGAAGAGTCACCCAATGCGCCGTGAAAGATAGGTAACGTCCCTGTCCATGCCTGCTGGACCATGAGTCAGCGGTAATATGCACCTTACCACTGACCGCCCTGTCCAGCGAGGCCAAGACATTGCCTTCCACATGCCGGTAGAAAGCCGGAATCGCCTTCCGTGTTAAAAAGTGGCATTTGGGAACCTGCCACTGAGGAACCGCACATTCCACAAACTCACGGAAGGGGGCAGAGTCTACCAACTGAAAAGGCAGCAGTTGAAGTGCTAGCAATTTAGCCAAGCTAGCATTCAACCGCTGGGCATGTGGATGGCTGGGAGCGAACTTCTTTCAGTGGTGCAGCAGCTGGGGCAGGGAAATTTGCCTGGTACAATCTGATGTCAGATTGCCCGCAAGTACTTGGCTGTGACACACCTAATTCTACACCTTCATTCCTTTCAGTGCAGGTCTCAGAGAGGACAGAAGGTATAGTGGGGTTGGAGATCCCAGCTGATGAGGAGCAAGGAGAGGTCCTCTTTGTTCTTTGGTGTGGGTCTTTTAGGTACGCTTGCCAGCGAACTGCATGGCAGGTCAACATATGTCTGGTCAAGCATGTGGTGCCCAAGCGGGTGATGTTTTGGCCATGCGAGATACGCTTGAGACATATGTTGCAAATAGCAGCAGTGGGATCTGATGCACTCGTCTCAAAAAAGGCCCACACCAAAGAACGTTTGGAATAATGTACAGAGACAGCAGCGCCCTGCACTTGCGGAGCTCTGCGGTGTGATGCAGTTGGTGTGCTGCCCTTAAGCTGGCCCCTGGAGGGCATCCTGCCTCGTTGGTGATGTGCCTCTTCCTCCTCTCTCCTATCAGACACCCACGTGGAGTCAATGACCTCATCATCCCCTCCCTCCCTCATCACTGGAGCAAAGCTGGCAGTATGCTGCAGCTGCGGGAACATGACTGCCAAATTGCTGTCATTCTTGGGCATCCCCTCTGTCTGGGTTCATGTTACTGCCTTCCTCTAGCTGAGTACCATCATCGGAGCCTTCAAAACGCTGGGCATCCTCCTGGAGCATGTACCCAACACTGTGGTAAAACAGTTCGGGGTACTTCTCAGGAGGACATGGTGGGGCTAGGGAAGGAGTGACTGATGCCATTGAACCGAGGAAAGAGGCCGCTTTGGCAGCTGCTTTGCCAGACAACGTACCCTGAGCCTGGGTGAGAGAGGATGAGGAAGATGAGGATTGGTCATCCACTCTACCAAGTCTTCTGCATGTTGCGGCTCAACGCGGCCAGCTGCCAAAAAAAAGGACAAGCGTGTCCCACAGCCACGTACTGATGAGGATGCACCGTGTCCATGACCAGCACTGTTGCCTCTAGACACAGAGCCTGCTTGCCCTCTTTTATTAGCTTGTGACTGTCTGCCTCTCCTTGTTGGCCTTCCAGACATGCTAATGGCCTGCACTGCGTGAGATGTAGCTGCACAAAACTGGGATGTATATATATATATATATATATATACTGATTATACAGCAGCTAGCAGATTGCCTGCCTGTGGTATTAATAGGATCAGAAGAAACACACCAGCACTTGTCTTCAGGTAGCTATAGGTGCAACTGTGCAGGGTACACAGTACACTAACTGGAAATACTTCAAGAGCCTGCCTGTGCTATTAATAGGATCAGAAAAAGAACACAAGCACTTGTCTTCAGGTAGCTATACTGTAGGTGCAACTGTGCAGGGTACACAGTACACTAACTGTAAATACTGTAAAAACACCTGCCTGCCTGTCAGTATATTAGGAAGAGAATAACAGGAACGGATCTAGCTAAACTGAATACAGTGTGTATATATATATATATATATATATATATATATATATATATATACAACACCTGGGATGCATATATATACACAATACACTGTAAGTTCAGCTAATTGACTCGACCTGCCTACTCTATCTAACTTAAATCAAATGACACTGTTTCTCTGTCTATCTATCTCTCTCCACCGCTGCAACACACTACACAAAGTCACCATGCAGGCGGCCTTATATAGTGTACTAAACCCCCTGAGCCATAATTGGACAAAGCCACCCTGGCTTTGGCCAATTACGGCTCTCTGTACACACGGCGCTGTGATTGGCCAAGCATGCGGGTCATAGTGCATGTTTGGCCAATCATCAGCCAGCAATGCACTGCGATGCCGCAGTGAATTATGGGCCGTGACGCGCCACTCAAATTTGGCGTGAACGGCCCATATAGTTCGCAATTCGACAAACGGTTGACAGGCGATGTTTGGGTCGAACATGGGTTCGACTCGAACTCGAGGCTCATCCCTATTCCCTATCATGGAAATAATGAGCTATCGGTCATCGCGCTGCATTGCGCAAGAAGTTGGTAATAGTTTGTCCCTGAGCTGGTGGGATCGCGGCTAGGGGCCAGGATGCCTAGGTGGTGGTGGTACAGCCGATGCAATAGTAAACCTTCCTTCATGAACCTTAAACATAGCAGTCAGTTTAAGGCGGGTACAAAAAGTTGGGTTATATATATAAAATGAAATTTATTTTATAAAAATGTTTTGTTATGGTTGTTAATAAAGGGGCCATACGGTCATTTAATCCAGAAGGTGTTGCGTATTTCTTTCCTAAGGTATTTATGGGTTAAAATAGAGGGGTGGGGCTAGTAGGTGGTGGCAAACGACACATCAGCCATACACCAGTCATGTCAATTATTATTTGGGGTAGTGTTAGAGAAAGTGGTGTAATATTAGCATTTTGGTAGTTTGTTTTTCTGTTTTTTTAAGCTGTGTTATTTATTTTATGTTGTATTTTAATTGTATGGATAGTTGATTAGAGTGTAGTTTTAATTAAATTAGTTTTATTGCTGCTAATGGCTGTTATTGGTTATTTTGTTGTGTCTTTGTGTCTTGTTCTGTTCATTGTTGTGATCTTATGTTGTCTTAGTTAAGTGTGGCTGTGCCGCAACAATTTCCCTTTGGGATTAATAAAGTTTTCTGATTCTGAGGGCTGTTCTTCACTGTGACCAACAGCTCACTATCAGAATGATTGCAGAGAAAACGGGACTTACCAAGTCAATTGTTCATGAAATTGTGACTCAGGATTTGAACATAAGAAAAGTGTGTGCAAAACTTGTTCCAAAGAACTTGTCACTTGATCAGAAGGAATACCGTCAACTTGTTTGCCAAGTCCTGTTGGCCCGTTTGAAGAATCAAAGTTAGAATGGCTCACACCCACGTCACCACGCTCCAAGAAATTAAAAGTCAAATCAATAGACATTGTTTTTTTTTTTTACGTGGAATTGTCCATAAGGAATTTGTACCTACTGGTCAAACTGAATCAAAGATTTTACCTGGAAGTTCTTGGTCGCTTGAAACAAAGAGTTTTTTCGTGTGTGTCCTGAGATCGGCTCAACTTGGATCCTTCATCACGATAGCACACCGAGTCACAGAGTATTTGGCTGAAAAACACATCACGGTGCTTCTCCATTCACCCTACAGCCCTGACTTGGCTCCTTGCAACTTTTTCTTATTCCTAAAGATGAAGAAGGGCTTGAAAGGATACCATTTTGGTAGTGTGGATAACGTGCAAAGAGCTACTACACAGGCTCTGAACTCCATCCCACTTGAAGACTTCCAGGGATGCAATGAAGAATGGAAAAATCACTGTAATGGGTCATTTGGACTTGTCTGGCCTTAGTTCCATTTTACACTATCTGGACAATTTTTTGGTTATAGGCCCCCCTGGGGATCGGTCCTGTCTCATTTTGTTAGCTACATTACAACATATTTTTCAAGCCTTTGGGGTTCCATTGGCGCAGGGTAAGATGGAGGGGCCTACTACGGTGTTGAAGTTTTTGGGAATCATCATTGATACCAGTTTGATGGAGTGCCGGTTGCTGAGCGATAAGCTCGAAGATCTTCGGGGGACAGTGGCCTAGGTTGTTCAATGTTCCAAGGTGCAGTTGAGGGAGTTGCAGTCATTGTTGGGAGAACTCAATTTTGCGTGTCGCATTATGCCCATGGGGCGAGTGTTTTGCAGGCGACTGGCAGCCACCACGGCGCGGGTCATTTTGTTCGTATTAGTCGGGAACACCGAGACGACTTGCAGGTGTGGGACATGTTTTTGGAGCAGTACAATGGCAGGTCTTTTTGGCTGGGGCCTGCGGTCCTGGCTGCGGAAATGGATCTTTTTACTGACGCAGCGGGGTCAGTGGGTTATGCGGCTTACTTTGATGGCCGGTGGTGTGCGGACAAATGACTGGAGGAGTTGTTGGGGTCTGATCTCATTCATTACCTGACGTTTTTAGAATTGTTTCCTATAGTGCTGGCCGTGGAGCTTTGGGGTTGGAATTTAGGAACCGGTGGGTTCGCTTACACTGTGACAATCTGGGGATGGTACATGCCATTAATTCCCTGTCGGCTTCTTCCTTGCTTGTGGTGCATTTACTGCATCATTTGGTGTTGTTGTGTTTGCAATTGAATGTTTTCGTGTTTGCTGTTCATATCTTGGGGGTAGAGAATGAGGTAGCAAGGTCTGATCTCATTCATTACCTGACATTTTTAGAATTGTTTTCCATAGTGCTGGCCGTGGACCTTTGGGGTCGGAATTTAGGAACTGGCGGGTTCGCTTACACTGTGACAATCTGGGGATGGTACATGCCATTAATTCCCTGTTGGCTTCTTCCTTGCCTGTGGTCCATTTACTGCGTCATTTGGTGGTGTTGTGTTTGCAATTGAATGTTTTCGTGTTTGATGTTCATATCCCGGGGGTAGACAATGAGGTAGCTGATGTGCTTTCTTACCTACAGTGGGACAGATTCCATCAGTTGGCACCAGAGGCGGAGCAGCTTGGAGTCTCGTGCCCCAGTCATTTATGGGATCTTGTTTTGACACGTAATGGCGTTAGTTCGGCAGTCAGTAGCGGAGGCTACTTGGGGGACCTATGAGCGTGTTTGGCAAGAATGGCATGAGCTGGTAAGGAGCGTTGGGGGTTGTTTCAGCGACAAGGACAGGCTACATGCGTTGCTGTATTTTCTAAGTAAGAACTGTGAAGAGGGGGTGTCTGTCGCTTCGGTGAACAGTAAGATGGCTGGCCTTGCCTCTTTGTTTAAATTAGGAGGGGTTGAGGATGTCACGAGGGCTTTTATGGTAGGGAGGGCTTTGCGGGGTTAAAGGATGGGTTGGGGGAGGCCTGATTCTTGGCGACCAGTTTCATTGGGTATGTTGGAAGTGTTGTCGGGGGTGCTGCACAGCTCTTGTTTTTCCCCCTTTGAAGTACAGCTGTTCAGGACTGCTTTTGTTTTGGCCTTTTTCAGGGGGGTTATGGTTGGGTGAATTGGTTAGTCCTTCCAAGACGGTGGTTGGGGGGTTGGATGTGGCGGATGTATCAGTGCAGGGCGACACTGTTACGTTGATTATTCGCAAATCAAACACTGATCAGATGGAAGGGGGCCAAGGTGGTACTTAGTGCAGTGGCGGGTCTGGCTCTGTGCCTGGTCGTAGCGATAAGGGTTTGGGTAGGATTACGGTCTGCTGGGACTAGTCCTTTCTTGATCCACGAGGATGGGTCGGCGTTGTCATGGTACCAGTTTGTGTCTGTGTTTAAAAATATTTGAAGGCAGGAGGGTTTTCTCTGAGGGACTATTCATCACATTCTTTCAGGTTCGGAGCGACCATGGAGTCGGTACGTTGGGGTTTGAGCGACCAGATCGGCGTATTGGTCATTGGGAACCTCACCCCTTTCCGTTGTACGTACGCCCTTGTCTTATTTAAGATTGGGGGGTGGAGATCTTTCATCAATTGGGTCCAGTGGCATTAAAAGAAATGGCCGCACACCACAGTAGATCAAAATCCTTTTTATTTGGACATCCCAAATAGTCCAAATAAAAAGGATTTTGATTCACATTGGTGTGCAGCCATTTCTTCTAAATTCATTGTGTGCGGAGGCGTGCCGAGGCGAGCACCTACTGGATCATTAGGCTTCCTGGTCTCACCTGGAGCTGCGGGTGTGTCTTTTTACATTGGGTCCAGTGGCAGATAGGGTGGGATCTTTTGTCTGGTGTTGCCTGTTTGGTTGTTTCTGTGGGTGGTCTTATTGGGCTGGTGGGTTGACTGGGGGGGTCTGTGTGTGTGAAGGTTGTGTAAAAGGTTCTTGTTTTTTCTATGTTTCTTGAGTTTATGTTTTTCAGGCCTGGTGTGCTTGATGTGGATCCTGGGCCACTCGTATGTTCACTGGGGGTCTAAGAGGGCACTGATTCGGCCGGAAGGCAGGCAGCTGTGCTTCCCCCAGTAGGAAGCAACAGTCCGGTGGATTGGGATACCAGAGATGCTGTGGTCTCGAGTGCTACCAGAAATTCAGTGGTACTGCATATTGGTGGCAATGACCTCAGTATCAGTGCATCCAGGGAACTAATTTGAGACATTAAGTGGAATTTCCTCCGCTTGAGGTCAGCCTTTCCGGATACTGTCCTAGTATGGTCAAATATCATTGGCAGGGCTGCATGGAGGGGGGCACGGTTGGTGGATCGGTTCAACAAGGCCAGGATTAAGGCCAATAAGGCAGTGGCAAAATTTGTTGTCCATAATGTGGGGCTGGTTGTTCGCAATGGAGAGTTGGAGGGAGACAATGGCCTGTATTTGAGGGGAGACGGAGTACACTTGTCAGCAGTGGGCATAGACATGTGGTTTCTGGGTCTCCAGGAGGGGCTTCAGCGGGCCTTGAGGCTGTGGCGGGCCACCCACGTGTGAGGTTTCACTGGTGGGCGTTTGCGGCAGGGGTCTTGGGTTCTTGAAGGTTGGAATGGTGGATGGAATACAGTATATGGTGTGGAACGGGTTGGGCCTATCTCGGTATGGGTACCTTCCCTATCATGAAAATAATGGGCTATCGGTCATCGGGCTGCATCGGGCAAGAAGTTGGTAATAGTTTGTCCCTGAGCTGGTGGGATCGCGGCTAGGGGCCAGGATGCCTAGGTGGTGGTGGTGGTACAGCCGATGCGATAGTAAACCTTCCTTCATGAACCTTAGACATAGCAGTCAGTTTAAGGCAGGTACAAAAAGTTGGGTTATATATCTATCTATATATATATATATATATATATATATATATATATATATATATATATATATATATATATATGGCATTTATTTTATAAAAATGTTTTGTTATGGTTGTTAATAAAGGGGCCATACGGTCATTTAATCCAGAAGGTGTTTGCGTATTTCTTTCCTAAGGTATTTATGGGTTAAAATAGAGGGGTGGGGCTAGTAGGTGGTGGCAGACGACACATCAGCCATACACCAGTGATGTTAATTATTATTTGGGGTAGTGTTAGAGAAAGTGGTGTAATATTTGCATTTTGGTAGTTTGTTTTTCTGTTATTTTTAATCTGTGTTATTTATTTTATGTTGTATTTTAATTGTATGGATAGTTGATTAGAGTGTAGTTTTAATTAGTTTTATTGCTGCTAATGGCTATTGGTTATTTTGTTGTGTCTTTGTGTCTTGTTCTGTTCATTGTTGTGATCTTGTTTTGTCTTAGTTAAATGTGGCTGTGCCGCAACAATTTCCCTTTGGGATTAATAAAGTTTTCTGATTCTGAGGGCTGTTCTTCACTGTGACCAACAGCTCACTATCAGAATGATTGCAGAGAAAACGGGACTTACCAAGTCAATTGTTCATGAAATTGTGACTCAGGATTTGAACATAAGAAAAGTGTGTGCAAAACTTGTTCCAAAGAACTTGTCACTTGATCAGAAGGAACACCGTCAACTCATTTGCCAAGACCTGTTGGACCGTTTGAAGAAACAAAGTTCAGAATGGCTCACACCCACATTACCACGCCCCAAGAAATCAAAAGTCAAATCAATAGCCATTGGTTTTTTTGTTTACGCGGAATTGTCCATAAGGAATTTCTACCTACTGGTCAAACTGAATCAAAGATTTTACCTGGAAGTTCTTGGTCGCTTGAAACAAAGAGTTTTTTTCGTGTGTGTCCTGAGATCGGCTCTTACCTGAGCCCAATCCAATCCAGCAATGTGCACAAGAACAGCAACTCCAGCCGCTGTCTCTCTCCTCATTGGACAGATGGATAGCAGCGGGAGCCAATGAAATCCTGTGAAACGGGAGCAGACTGAGTCCCGGTGTCTGTGTCAATGGACGCAGCAGCAGGACTTGGGAGCGAGCACACATGGGTGCCCCCACGTATGGGCACCCGATGTAGAAGAGGGGCCTGGGGTGCCAGTGAGGGGACTCCAGAAGAAGAGGATCGGGGCTGCTCTGTGCAAAACAATTGCACAAAGCAGGTAAGTATAGCCATGTTTGTTATTTTTATTTAAAAAAAAAACAAAGGTTTACAACCACTTTAAAGCTTAAGTTATTTCTGTACTGAGATAAAAGTCAATCTCTAATCATTCTGTTACCGAAACAGCATAAGTAAAAACAGAAGTGGTAAATACCCTTGAATGAATGAATGAATGAATGATTTGTAAAGCGCTGCAAATGCGAACTGAATCGCCTCAAGGCGCTGATGCGTTTGTGTTGTCAGCTTCTTAGAAGAGGTAAGTCTTGAGTTTTTTCCTGAAGGCCTGATGGTTTTCTTCCATGCGGATGTGAGTCGGAAGAGCGTTCCATAGCTTAGATCCCTGGACTGCGAATCTTTGTTCTCCCCTTGCTTTGTAGCGGTATTTGGGGGAGGAAGTTTTGGCTAGAGGATCGCAGATTGCGATTCGGTGTGTAGTGTTTTATTTTCTCTCGGAGGTATTGAGGGGCGTTACCTTGTATGCATTTGTGGGTGAGGCAGAGGGTCTTGAATGTGATCCGATTCTTTACTGTTAGCCAATGTAGGCTCCTCAGGGATGGGGGGATGGACTCCCAGGGTTTTTTTTCCTGTTAGCAGTCTTGCCGCTGCGTTTTGAATGGCCTGTAGGCGTGCAAGCTGATATTGGGGTAATCCTATGTAGAGTGAGTTTGCATAGTCGAGACGGGAATTGATGATTGTTCCAACTACTGCTGCTTTGTCATCTTCTGGGATGAAGGGGATGAGTCTGCGTAGCAGGCGGAGGAGATGGTGAGATCCGCTAACTACTGATCCTATTTGTGCATCCATTGTCATTTCTGAGTCAAAGATAACTCCAAGACTTTTGGCTTTGGTGCTCGGAGAGACGGTTTGTCCAAAGATTGCGGGAGGTGTTCATGGAGTCTTGGTTTTGGGATTTTGGTTAGAGTGTAGGTAGAGAAGTTCTGATTTTGACCCGTTGAGTTTGAGGGAACTAATGGTCATCCAGTCATCTATTAAAGTGAGGCATTTCTCTAGTTGCTGATGGTGGTCTTTTTGTCCGGTGATGCGAAAGTAGATTTGGGTATCGTCAGCGCATGAGTGGAAGCAGAGGTCTGTTTTTTTTGATGATTTTGAGGAGAGGGCGGATGTAGATGTTGAATAGCACTGGCGACAAGGGTGAACCCTGAGGGACTCCACAGGAGATTGCCCGGGTTTCCGAGGTGGATGCTCCTAGTTTCACTGTCTGCGAGCGATTCTCTAAGAAGGATGCGAACCATTTTAGACTGGAATCTGTGGCTCCTGCTACTTCTGTGAGCCGGACAAGTTGAGTATTGTGGTCCACTGTGTCAAATGCTGCACTGAGGTCTAACAGTACCAGGAGACATGATTTTCCATCATCTGTTGCTTCGAGGGCATCGTTCCATATTTTTAGAAGTGCAGTTTCCGTGCCATGGCCTGGGCGGAAACCTGATTGTAGAGTGTCCAGAAGTTGATGCATGTCCAGGTGGCGTTGTAGCTGTTGTACTACCGCTTTTTCCATAATCTTGGAGACAGTGTTGAGGCTTGTTATCGGTCTGCGGTGGTTAGGGTCTTTAGGGTCGAGATTGGGTTTCTTTAGCAGGGGTTTGACGATGCCTTGCTTGAGGGTGGTTGGCACAATCCCTTCTTTGAACGACTGATTTATGAGCTGTGTTATAGTGGGAGCCAGGATGTCGGAGCATTCTTTCAGGAGTTTCGTGGGAATGATGTCATTTGGTGATGTGCTGTCTCGAAGGCTTCTCATAATGTTTTTAGTCGTGTCAGTGGTGATTGGGGTCAAGGAGAAGTCTGGTGGTTGTGTGCTGTTCACGTCAATGTCCTCTTTTGCTTTGGTTGGGTAAGGTTGGTTGCTTTTTTCTGTTGAATTGATTTCCAAATGCTGTCGATTTTGTCGATGAAGAAATTAGATAACTCATTGCAGAATTCTTGAGTATCGTTTGCTGGGGGCTCTAAGCAGCATGGGTTCATTGATTGGGCGACTATTTTGAAAAGTTCCCGCGGCCGGTTTAAGGCAGTTGAGATGGTGTTCGAGAAATGTTCTTTTTTGGCTGTGAAAATCGCTTTGTGGTATTTCACAGTGAGTATTTTGTAGTTTGTATGTTTTCCTTGGTAGGATTTATTCTCCATGCTCTTTCCGCTCTTCTACGTTCTTGCTTGAGTAAGGTGAGAGTGCCGTTGAACCATCTCGAGTTTTTTTTGCGGATGAGTGTTCTGCGTTTTGGTGCTACTGAGTCTGCTGTTTGTAGTAATGCCTTGTTTAGGGAGTTGAGTGTTTGTTCCGTTGAGAGGTTTGAGTTTAGCGATTGTATTTTGTTTGATAATGTGGTTTTGAAGAGTTCAGAATGCAGTTTCTTCTGGGATCTGTTCCAGTTTGTTGTTGTTGAATGTTTCTGTTTTTGGAGGATGGAGTTGGTGGTGATTTTAAATTTGATGGCGTAGTGGTCCGTCCATGGTAGTGGTGTGTTGTCGAATATGTTGATGTCTATATTCTGTTTGAAGATGAGGTCTAGAGTATGTCCTGAACTGTGCGTGGGAGTATTTATCAGCTGTTGAAGACCTTGCTGCAGAAGAGTCTTTCAAGCTCCTTCTGATGGTAATCACGTGAACAAATTCTGAGACTCTGATCACACAATATCTGATAAAACATTTTAGGTGATTTATGTTCAAAGCTGTCTAACCTGATTCTGATCTTAGCTCTGATCAGACAGATTGATATTTCTTAGTAGGTCCAGGTAAACGTATACCTAGTGTACACTTATTTACATACAGACAAAACCGCCTCTAATCCACCATACTCTGATGGCATGGGAAGACCTTTAAACGTCCATAAGTAGCTAACACTTTTCAAGGGTCAGGCCCTCTTCTTCAGAGCCAAACTCATGGATGATAAACCACCTACTTATATACCATGTTATGTCATTAGTCATACTCCAATGTCCCTCCTTCCAGCCTGGAAGGGGTGGGGGAGGAAGAAGGGAGACAACGGAAGGGATGGAAAGGGCAAGAAGCATAGAGTACCAAATCACACAAGCACCATAACAATAGCAATGTTCCAAGGCTAAGGCGTCTAAAGCCTTAAAGTGGATGTAAACCCTCTCCTATACCCAGTAAAGTAAATTGCCTCAGATGATACTAGGCTTGTGCAATTCGTTTTGTAACGAATCAAAATTCAGCCGAATTTTGCATCTTTCAGACATTCGGATGCATCCAAATGTCAGAATAAAAGGATAGCGAATTTCAACGAATACGAAAGAAATTATAGCGGATATAACGAATGAATTCGTAATGATTCGGTAATTCGTTAAAGGGCTAATGAATCAAAAGGTCAACTCAAAGTAAATCTTACAGTCCAATCAGCTGATTAATTTTGTTCTGGAGGTTGGATTACTGGCAAAGTGCATTCCTGAGAACTGAGTGAGATCATTATCACGAATATATATACATACATGAATATCGAATTTCAACGAATACAAACAAAATTATAGTGCATATAACGAATGAATTCGACATGATTTGAGATTCAGTATAAGGAATATCGACACTCTACGAATAATAACGAATTACCCGAAAATTTACTAACGTAACATAACGAATATAACAGAACGAACTTATGTATTTTATGAATGACAACGAACCAAAACTAAACTAAATTTTCCATTGTGCACAAGTCTAGATGATACACAGAGATGAAATAAATCTCCCTACATAAGTTTTACATATATCTGCTGTCTTTCCCTTTCTACATTATTTAGAATGTGCAGATCGTGTTACAGATCTTGTTTCCTCTTCCAGCAGTGGGTGTGGAGTTTCGGCATACGCTGTGTGTGAACTGATTGGAGGAAAGACACACCCCCCCCCCCCTCGTCCACATAGGCAGAGGAACAAAGGAACATGCAGAAGGAGCATGCAAGTCCCCTCCCAGGCACAAATTTTCAGCTACTGTTATCACATGTGTTGGAGAACTTGTCAGGAGTGACTCTGCTGATAACAGAGCAGCAGAAAGACATGGCACTTAGAGTTTTGGAGAGAGATAAGTAAACACTACAGATAAACAGTATGTCAGATTTCACGAATGGGGTTTACAACCACTTTAAACAATGCACCAACATAAATTCAAAAGTGTAATAATGTATATATCAGTCATACCTTTATTGATTATATAGTGAATAAACGCATGTTATTTATTCCTGGTGTTACCTTCCACTCAGCCAAATGTCCCTTGGTTACATATAAACATTTGTACGGCACACTTGGCTGTTATGGATGTTTAGAGGTTTTTCCATGCAATTAGCCATGTATGGTGGATTGGAGGTGGTATCGTCTGTATCTTTAAACATGCTTGTGTAAAACACATTTTTTTTTTTAGTACCCACTTTTTTTTTTTTTTTTTACTTTTTTAATCAAAATTGAGTTATGATCATGCACTAAGTCGGCCCTCCCTCTCTCTTGTTGTTTTGCAATGGTTTTACATGCATTGGCTGGAATCTACATGCATTATGTTCTTGCTGTGCCAATAGTCGGTAGTAGGTCAGAGCAATCCAAGATCTCAGAGCAGGATTGAACCCACCAGACTCTGGCCAAAACTGAATAAATTTTAAAATGACAATTCAGTTACAGGTGGAGATGCATGTTAATGTCTCCATACATTTTGCTCTAGAGAAAATGAGCATGCCTACATTTGTTCACAGTGAATTACTGAATAAAAAATATTTTCCCACATTCCAGCAATCATCTGGAATGCTAGTGCAGGTTAGAAAATCAAATCAAACACCTGATTAGTTGCTCTGAGCAGATGTTCCATTTTTTCCTGTCCTTTCGTGTTAATGCATTCTGCACTTTGCTACTCTAATTTTTGTTTGTTTATGAGGATGATGATAATTATGATCTTTATTTTACTTTATGGTAAATGACCTTCAGTCTTTTATCTTATCCCTTTACATTTTATCACGTTGTATCGCTTCTAAGTATTGACATGTGTAAGTTGTATGACCTTTATTTGCTTGCTTGCTTCTGTTGGGAATACCTGTGGTTTACTATAGAGTCTATCTGACCTTCAAAATAAGAACACCATGTTTCTTTTAAAGGACTGTATGTTCTGCAGCCTTGCCAGAGGAGGGGGTCCTGCCAAGTACAAAATCCATAAACAGCAATGTAACTGTACCTGGTTGAATATTCCCACAGGAAAAAAAGTAAAATGTAAATGGACTGACAGGGAGAATAAAGCATGTCCATTTTTACATTAATCTCCTGATGTTTAATGTCAGAAAAAAACTTATTGTAGACTGAAAAATGTGTGACATATTCAGCACACATTGTATTACAATGTATATTTTTAATAATACTCAGTTTTTACATCCTTTAATTATAGATTAACAGGAGTATATAGTGGGTTTGTATGCATGTGTGTGTATTTGTTATAGTCAAGATAACAATCAACATTAAATCAACATTAAAGTATTACTAAACCCTCAACAGTAAAATCAGTCTGTATGTGCAGTAAAGCATGCTTGTTATACTCACTGTGGAACCTAAAGGGTTAGTCTTCTGCATTGTGTGAAAAGGGCTGTTTCATCCTATCTTCTCTGATCCCCCCCTTCTACTGTCCCCAATCTCTCTCCTGATAGAACATAGCCTTGAGGGCACTCTGCACATGCTCAGTTTGGTGTGTATTGCTAGAGTTTTTTTTTCCTTGGGAGGGTGCATGTGATCAGCACAGGGCCAATCAGCACTGACCAGACAGAGGATCAGGGTTCCTGCAGCCTCATAGGGCAGTCGTAGGAGAATGAAAACTCCTCCTACAAGCTTTAACCAGACACTGATAGAAGTCATAAGACTGCTAAATACTGCTGATGAGAAAAAAAGGTATTTAGCAGTTTGTATTTACTAAAATAATTGCATTTTCATGTTCTGTGTACCAGACCAGTGTGTGAGACCTGATATAGTGAATGCAGGGTCCTGGGTTTAATAGCACTTTAAGTCGCGTTAACATGAAATATTGCATATTGACATTTTGTATTTTCATATACAGATAATAGGTTGAACTATGGGCTCTTTCTCATGTATTTTTTTGGACTCCCTGTAGCTTCCCTACGTAAATACATTTTGGAATAAGGCTGTAACATAACAAAATGTGTAAAAAATTAATGTAATATAGGAACTCCTAAAGCTTAAGCTATAGTGGGGCCTACATTTGACAGAGAATGAGGGGAGCTCTTTTCAGTTTGTTATCGCTTTGCATGCTCCCTGGTGAAACACTATATATGCCAGTGTTCCTCTGGAATACAATCTACATTTATTAAGGTTATAAAATAAGGCATATCCTCTGTGGCTAGACAGGATGGCTCTATAACTGACTCTTGTTTCAATTACTCAGGAATGCTAAGCACCTCCAATACTATATCTTTCAAGCTTGTGTTTCTTTATGAGATTTGAAAATGATATGTACTCCATCCATATAACATACCTTTGAACATTTTGAGATGGGAATGAGGGACACCTATTAGCAACGTATATAGGCATAGGACACGCCCCCTGTCACGCCCTTAAAGGGGGAAATAATCATTTAAAAAAGGATAATTAAATCCACAAGTGCTTTTTTTACCGCTACTATTCCTTTATATTGGCTTTTAAAATTGACAAATGCAGCAATTTAGAATTTGGATGAAAGCTTTAGCACCGGGAAATACTTTTTGAAAGATAAAAAATGCCTTTTTGTATACAACTATATAGATCAGACCAAAATTAGGGATAAATGAGGGGAGAAGAGGGACATTGCTCCAAATCAGGGACAGTCCCTCGAAATCAGGGACAGTTGGGAACTATGTATATAATGTGCATAATTCTGATGAAAAATGTGTAATGCATTTTACTAAATACTTTTTACACATATATTTGTTTCCCCAACTGGCAATGATTTACTACAACAATATTCTGTACCTTATATTTATTTCCTACCCCTCCATACACATGTGCTCCAATACATTTTTAAGCAGTTTTGACTTATCTTAGCTGTTGACATTGCTACGTAGAAAATACAAAGTTGCATTTTCTAGGATAATTTCTTGCCCAAATGAACTTTTTTTCCATTCATTATTGCAATTCAGTCATGCAGCATACACAGTAATAAATCTACTCATATTTTTTATTTTTTTAACATGCTGTCTGTTGTGGCAAGGGTTAAAATACTTTTTGCTGGCATTATGATGAAGAGTCAGACCGCTGCCTTCACACACATATAACAAAGTGCATGGCTCTCCAAAGACATTCCCATTTGCACACTGCTATAATTAGTAGTGCCAACGCTCCCTGTTGTACTCTATCTTTAGAAAATCTAAAGACCCCTTTCACACTGAGGCAGTTTTCAGGCGTTTTAGCCCTAAAAATAGCGTCTGTAAAGTGCCTGAAAACTGCCACTCAAGCCACCGTAGTGTGAAAGCCTGAGTGCTTTCACATTGGGGTGGTGCACTTGCAGGACAGGAAAAAAAGTCCTGCAAGCAGCATCTTTGGGGGTGGTGTGGGAGTGGTGTATACACTGCTCCTCCACCGCTCCTGCACTTGGAATGAACGGGAACCGCTTCCGAAGCGCCTGAAAAGCTCTTCGGAAGCACCGCATCACGGGCACTTTTAACCCCTTCTTAGGGGTTAAAAGTACCCCACTACTGCCTGAAAAGCGGCACCGAATCGCTGCTATAACAAGCGCCACTAAAACAAGCAGTGATTTACCGCTAACGCCGACACCGTGCCAGTGCGAAAGTAGCCAAAGAGTACCCTGAATTAAGATATGTAGTGCATCCCCCGTAGGAGCCTCAGGTGAATGGGATCCCCCACCCTGCACAGCCAGGTACACCGAATTCCACAGGCACACTAGAGTCAGGAAGCAGTTCAGCAGTTTTGTTTTTTTTATTGTTTATTAGGGGTTATGAACTTGGATGGGGATAGGATTTTTATTCGATGCCCACTTAACTGAAACAAAAGTCTCTTCAGGGACACTTCAACTATATACCAGGAGCGGCCAGTTCATTAGTGGCGCCGCCCCCCTAGTTTGCATGTGGAGATGCATGCAGGGCACCAGACTCATACGTTGTATGAGGTTTTTTTTCTCCCAAGCACATGATTAGATCCTGTGGCTCTAATTGGCTTGAAAAAAGTTGGGCTGGGGCGCAGAGCAGTGCGCCTCAAACCCACCTACTTGTGACAATAGCGAATCAATATTTCACTATTGCCTTCCGGCTTCTCCTCCCGGCCAGTCAGGACAGGAGGCGGGTCGGGCTGGTTGGGAGGAATAGCCGAGGAAGCCACAGACAGCTGAGTGCGGGGGGGCTGTGCCATGGAGCAGTGAGTATGGGGAGACCGTGGAGTGGAGAGTGCGGGGGGACCGTGCCAAAGAGCGGTGAGTGCAGGGGGACCATGGAACAGTGAGTGCGGACCTGGGGGGGTTTGTTTGCCGCCCCCCAAAAAAGTTTAGCACCAGCCGCCACTGCTATGTACACTCCTCCTCCTCCAGCACATTATTTGCTTGCAGAACAACTCAGACCCAGCTGGAACACTGTTTAGGGGATCTGGCAAGGCACCAGTGGCGGCTGGTGAAGTTTTAGCATGGGGGGGCGCCAGACCCCGCCCTTCCTTTTTGACCCCTCCCACTTGGTGAAAATGGGCGTGGTTTCAGCGAAATAGTGGGCGTGGCTCTAAGGTGGTGTGGTTAGCTTCTGAGATGAACGAGGGATGGAGGGAGAGGGAGAGAGGGACAGCAGGCCTAGATCCTACACAACAAAAGAAATGTGTATTCTACAAAGTTTAACAATCAGCAGATAAAGATACTCCAAACACCTGGTGTTAGCGCTTCAATCATCCCAGCACCATGGTTGTTATGGTGTCAGGATGATTGAAGCTCATTATTACTATTATTACATTGTAATATAAAATGAAATCGTTCAACTCACCATAATGCAGAATCAGTGGGAGCCCCGAGTGTGTCACTAGCCACGTCGCCTACAACCAGATGCCATCAGGTGTCCCCAGCAGTCCCTTCTTACATGCAGCCTCTGTCACATCAAATGCAGCCTCTGTCACATAAAATGCAGCCTCTGTCTCCCCCCCAAATCCAAATGCAGCCTCTGTCCCCCCCCAAAATGCAGCCTCTGCCCCCCCCCCCCCCAATACAGCCTCTGTCCCCTTACATCAGAGTTGCCATCAGTGTCCCCCCACAGCATGTGTCCCCATCAGAGCCCTCCACAGCAGGTGTCCCCCACAGCAGGGTGTCTCCATCAGAGTCCCCCCACAGCATGTGTCCCCATCAGAGCCCCCCACAGCAGGTGTCCCCCACAGCAGGGTGTCTCCATCAGAGCCCCCCCACAGCATGTGTCCCCATCAGAGCCCCCCACAGCAGGGTGTCCCCATCAGAGCCCCCCACAGCATGTGTCCCCATCAGAGCCCCCCACAGCAGGTGTCCCCCACAGCAGGGTGTCTCCATCAGAGCCCCCCCCACAGCAGGTGTCTCCATCAGAGTCCCCCCACAGCAGGTGTCTCCATCAGAGTCCCCCCACAGCAGGTGTCCCCATCAGAGTCCCCCCACAGCAGGTGTCCCCATCAGAGTCCCCCCACAGCAGGTGTCTCTATCAGAGTCCCCCCACAGCAGGTGTCTCTATCAGAGTCCCCCCACAGCAGGTGTCTCTATCAGAGTCCCCCCACAGCTGGTGTCTCTATCAGAGTCCCCCCACAGCTGGTGTCTCTATCAGAGTCCCCCCACAGCAGGTGTCTCTATCAGAGTCCCCCCACAGCAGGTGTCTCTATCAGAGTCCCCCCACAGCAGGTGTCCCCATCAGAGTCCCCCATCAGAGCCCCCCACCAGAGCCCCCCACAGCAGGTGTCCCCTATCAAAGCCCCCCCCACAGCAGGTGTCCCCTCTCAAAGCCCCCCACAGCAGGTGTCCCCTATCAAAGCCCCCCACAGCAGGTGTCCCCCATCAGAGCCCCCCACAGCAGGTGTCCCTCATCAGAGTCCCCCCACAGCAGGTGTCCCCCATCAGAGCCCCCCACAGCAGGTGTCCCCCATTAGAGTCCCCCCACAGCAGGTGTCCCCCATTAGAGTCCCCCCACAGCAGGTGTCCCCCATCAGAGCCCCCCACAGCAGGTGTCCCCCACAGCAGGTGTCCCCATCAGAGTCCCCCCAAAACAGGAGTCGCCCATCAGAGCCCCCCACAGCAGGTGTCCCCCATCAGAGCCCCCCAACAGCAGGTGTCCCCATCAGGGTCCCCCCACAGCAGGTGTCCCCCATCAGAGCCCCCCAACAGCAGGTGTCCCCCATCAGAGCCCCCCAACAGCAGGTGTCCCCCATCAGAGCCCCCAAACAGAGCCCCCCACCAGAGCCCCCCACAGCAGGTGTCCCCTATCAAAGCCCCCCACAGCAGGTGTCCCCCATCAGAGTCCCCCCACAGCAGGTGTCCCCATCAGAGCCCCCCACAGCAGGTGTCCCCCATCAGAGTCCCCCACCAGAGCCCCCCACAGCAGGTGTCCCCCATCAAAGCCCCCATCAGAGCCCCCCACCAGAGCCCCCCACAGCAGGTGTCCCCCATCAGTCCCCCCACAGCAGGTGTCCCCCATCAGAGTCCCCCCACAGCAGGTGTCCCCCATCAGAGCCCCCCACAGCAGGTGTCCCCCATCAGAGCCCCCCCACAGCAGGTGTCCCCCATCAGAGCCCCCAACAGCAGGTGTCCCCATCAGAGCCCCCCACAGCAGGTGTCCCCATCAGAGCCCCCCAACAGCAGGTGTCCCCCATCAGAGCCCCCCCACAGCAGGTGTCCCCCATCAGAGCCCCCCCACAGCAGGTGTCCCCCATCAGAGCCCCCCACAGCAGGTGTCCCCATCAGAGCCCCCCAACAGCAGGTGTCCCCATCAGAGCCCCCCACAGCAGGTGTCCCCATCAGAGCCCCCCACAGCAGGTGTCCCCATCAGAGCCCCCAACAGCAGGTGTCCCCTTTAGAGCCCCCCACAGCAGGTGTCCCCTTTAGAGCCCCCCACAGCAGGTGTCCCCCACAGCAGGGTGTCTCCATCAGAGTCCCCCCACAGCAGGTGTCCCCATCAGAGTCCCCCCACAGCAGGTGTCCCCATCAAAGTCCCCCCACAGCAGGTGTCCCCCATCAGAGCCCCCCACAGTAGGTGTCCCCATCAGAGTCCCCCCACAGAAGGTGTCCCCATCAAAGTCCCCCCACAGCAGGTGTCCCCCATCAGAGTCCTCCATCAGAGCCCCCCACAGCAGGTGTCCCCTATTAAAGTCCCCCACAGCAGGTGTCCCACATCAGAGCCCCCCACAGCAGGTGTCCCCATCAGAGCCCCCCACAGCAGGTGTCCCCCATCAGAGCCCCCCCACAGCAGGTGTCCCCTATCAGAGCCCCCCACAGCAGGTGTCCCCCATCAGAGCCCCCCCACAGCAGGTGTCCCCCATCAGAGCCCCCCCACAGCAGGTGTCCCCCATCAGAGCCCCCCACAGCAGGTGTCCCCCATCAGAGCCCCCCACAGCAGGTGTCCCCATCAGAGCCCCCCACAGCAGGTGCCCCCTATCAAAGCCCCCCACAGCAGGTGTCCCCCATCAGAGTCCCCCCACAGCAGGTGTCCCCATCAGAGCCCCCCACAGCAGGTGTCCCCCATCAGAGTCCCCCATCAGAGCCCCCCACCAGAGCCCCCCACAGCAGGTGTCCCCCATCAAAGCCCCCCACAGCAGGTGTCCCCCATCAGTCCCCCCACAGCAGGTGTCCCCCATCAAAGTCCCCCCACAGCAGGTGTCCCCCATCAGAGCCCCCCACAGCAGGTGTCCCCCATCAGAGCCCCCCCACAGCAGGTGTTCCCCATCAGAGCCCCCAACAGCAGGTGTCCCCATCAGAGCCCCCACAGCAAGTGTCCCCATCAGAGCCCCCCAACAGCAGGTGTCCCCCATCAGAGCCCCCCCCACAGCAGGTGTCCCCCATCAGAGCCCCCCCACAGCAGGTGTCCCCCATCAGAGCCCCCCACAGCAGGTGTCCCCATCAGAGCCCCCCAACAGCAGGTGTCCCCCATCAGAGCCCCCCACAGCAGGTGTCCCCATCAGAGCCCCCCACAGCAGGTGTCCCCATCAGAGCCCCCCACAGCAGGTGTCCCCATCAGAGCCCCCCACAGCAGGTGTCCCCTTTAGAGCCCCCCACAGCAGGTGTCCCCCACAGCAGGGTGTCTCCATCAGAGTCCCCCCACAGCAGGTGTCCCCATCAGAGTCCCCCCCACAGCAGGTGTCCCCATCAAAGTCCCCCCACAGCAGGTGTCCCCCATCAGAGCCCCCCACAGCAGGTGTCCCCATCAGAGTCCCCCCACAGAAGGTGTCCCCATCAAAGTCCCCCCACAGCAGGTGTCCCCTATCAGAGTCCTCCATCAGAGCCCCCCACAGCAGGTGTCCCCTATTAAAGCCCCCCACAGCAGGTGTCCCACATCAGAGCCCCCCACAGCAGGTGTCCCCATCAGAGCCCCCCACAGCAGGTGTCCCCCATCAGAGCCCCCCCACAGCAGGTGTCCCCTATCAGAGCCCCCCACAGCAGGTGTCCCCCATCAGAGCCCCCCACAGCAGGGGTCCCCCATCAGAGCCCCCCCACAGCAGGTATCCCCCATCAGAGCCCCCCACAGCAGGTGTCCCCCATCAGAGCCCCCCCACAGCAGGTGTCCCCATCAGAGCCCCCCACAGCAGGTGCCCCCCATCAGAGCCCCCCCACAGCAGGTGTCCCCTATCAGAGCCCCCCACAGCAGTTGTCCCCATCAGAGCCCCCCACAGCAGTTGTCCCCATCAGAGCCCCCCAACAGCAGGTGTCCCCCCCATTCTCCACACAGAGGTACTTACCTTGGGTCTCCTGCGGTGTCCTCCTCACACTGGCACCAGCATTCTTCCTGCTTCCTCTCTCGGGCGCAATGAGAGAGAGAACCAGGAAGTGACATCTGACTCAGGGCAGATGTCAATCAAATCTGAAGTGCCAAGTAGCTTCCGCCCGGCGCCTGTAGTATGTATTGCTATGGCCGAGCGGAAGCTACTCGGCGCATCAGAAAACGCCACAAGGCGGGCTAAACGCCCGCAAATGCAGCTCCACATCTGCAATCTCGTGATTGCATAGACGTGGCGCTTCCTATAAGTGCACTGTGTCCGGCGTCGCACTGTATCCGGCGTCCGAACACAGTGCACTTAAGGACCTTTTTTTTCCTTTTTTTTTTTTTTAAAGGGCCAGTATTAAAATTGTTTTTTTTTTTGACTTTTTTTTTTTTGCTGCCTGGAGGGGGGGGGGGGGGGCGGCGCCCAGGTGCCCCCTATGGACGGGCCGCCACTGCAAGGCACTCAGCCAGATCCAGCAAAAGCCTTTTACAGGCAGGGACCCCGGGCCCCTTTGGTGGGTAGAAAAAGTCCCAGTGTCCAGCTACATTACAGTGGCTACTGATCCCAGAACCACCTCTTCAGGCACTGCCAGCCTGCCTCCCACAGTCCTCCAAGACTGTCTCACTCACAGGCCAGCCGGCTGTCTTCTCCCTGGAGATCTCCTGGATGTGCTTGCTGGCTCCTGCTGTCCTCACCCTTGCTCCCCTGCTTCTGGACAGGACTCCTCCGTGTGTTTTGAGAGGATCCCTCCAGCACCCGAGCCCCTGGGCCTGAGATCACCCCCCCCCCCCCCAGACTAGGGGGCTAGCCTCCTCAGTACTCCATCTCCAGCTTCCACCTGAATGCCACACTGCCCCTACTGGGCTGACTCATAGTATTTAAGAGGTGCCCGCCCCCTGCCAGTCTATTTGGCTGGGGATTGGTTGGGGCTCTCATCAAAACTCCAGGCAGCTCCTCCTAACCTCCCTCCCATTCTTCTGGAAACTCCTCCAAGGTTCCAGGAAGTAGGGGGAGGTACCAGAGGTGCTGCCTGATGAGCCCAGCCTCCCTGAGTCACTCACCCTGACTCAGATTCAAAACACAGGCTTGGCTGCTAGCCAAGTCAAACTATTTACCTACACTACAAAATTATATACAACCTAATCTAACACATTAGAGGGAGCTACAGATATAAAACATCAACTTAAAATCTTTAAAAAATGGCTTTCCTTTAAAGTGTATTTTCAGTGCACACATATTCAAAGGCCTAAAAAAACCTTTCATATTTATTACTGTAATGCAACCAGGTTGCACATACAGTAATAAACGTGTCTATTTTACTTTCCTGTTTGGTTGCTATGTGCTGTAGGAAGAGTTAAAATACTCTGTGCTGGCAGCACATAGTAAAGTTGGAATGCAGCTCTCTCACACAAAGAGGTCCTGCATGCTTTCCACCTAGGGTTGCCACCTTTTCTTCAAGTCAAACCCAAACACTTCAGCGTCACACAGCTATTTTTTTCATAGTATGCATAGATAAACTATGCATAGATGTTGCTATTAAATAAAATTTCTAATCATATGAAGTTAATCACAAGAATCCCCCTTTACATCAGAGTCCACAGAGTTCCCCCTTTACATCAGAGTCCACAGAGTTCCCTTTCACTGTAAGGGTGGGCTCTGCAGACTCTAAAGTAAGGGAGAACTCTGGGCGCTCTAACATAAGGGATGCTCTGGTGCATGGAGAGGACTCTGATGTAAGGGGGAACACTGTGGCCTCTGGTGTAAAGGGGAGCTCTGATGTAATCAGTGCTCTGAGAACCCTGATTTACCTTAGTATACTCACTTAGAGGCAGGAACGAGAAGGGGGGAGGGGGGAGACTTCAGTCACAGACAGGGATGGATGGTGAGCTCACTCACCCCTTGGCAGTCAGCACCTCTCATCCAGATGTGTCTGAGGCTGCTGGGCTTCAAATTTCCCACCCCACTTTTTTTTTTCTGAGGTACAGCGCTGGAGATTGGAGTGTGGTCAGACAAAGAGGGGTAGGGGTGGGAGAAAGAGGTGCAGATTGAGCCCTCTCTCCTTTCCCATCTGTGTGTGTGTTGGGGGGGATTGTTAGTGCTGGCTTTGCGCAGTGTGAAAGAGAGTGTAACAGACACTCTTAGCTTAGACAACGGCAGTAAGCAACCCTGCTGGAAAGCCATAGTCCAGTTTGAATAATGTGTCCGGGTCTCAGACAGTCTGAAACCCAGACGCATGATTCCAAACCTGAACTGTCCAGGTGAATCCCACACAGATGGCAACCCTATTTCTTCCCCCTTCCCCAATCGTTGCTCTAATCAACAGTACTCTCACTTCCTGAGTCACACTGTTTATACAGTAATAAATATGGGTTGCTTTCACTTTTTTTAACAACTATTAGTGCTGCAGCAAAAGTTGAAATACTCTGTCCTGGCAGCACACAGGAGAGTCAGACTACAGCCCCCTCACAAAAAACAGCTGCCTGACTCTTCAGTGGTCTGGCATGCCACATCCACCAGTCTTTACAATGAGCTGAATGACTCATAGACATGCTTTTTTAGGTGGAGCAAAGTAGCACAAGATGATGAAGCCCTGCAAAGCAGAAAGCAGAAACTGCATAGGTAATTGCAGACAGTTGCATATATTAAAAAGCTACATGCCCACGGACGTTTTAAAAAATGAGCTGCAAAGCTAGTACCAACGCCAGGAAAAAAGAGGCGTTAAAAACGCTTTTTTTTTTTACGTTTGGCATTGCCGTCAATGCCTATTTAGCCATGCTAGCTTTCAGCCGCGTCTCTGTCTCTATTCAAAATCAATGGTTCCTTATGGGAGACCATTGATTTGAATAGAAGTCGCACCAGAAGTCGGATCAAGATGATCCGACTTGCGTTGCGACTTGTGTGCTGAGAATCTTGCAGGGGAACCCCGACAAAATTTTGCGTGAGGTTCCCCCAAGATCCATATCAGACCTTTGTCCGAGCACGCAGCCCGGCAGGTCAGGAAAAGGAGGGGGAACAAGCGAGCGCCCCCCCCCCCCCCGGACCATAGCAGGCCACATGCCCTCAACATAGGGGGTGGGTGCTTTGGGGCAGTAGGGGACCCCTGCGCCCCCCCCCACCCCAAAGCACCTTGTCCCCATGTTGATGAGGACAAGGGCCTCTTCCCAACAACACCTTGCTCGGTGGTTGTCGGGGTCTGCGGGCGGGGACTTATTGTGATCTGGAAGCCCCCTTTAACAAGGGGCTCTGCAGATCATGGCCCCCCACCCTAGGTGAATGAGAATGGGGTACATCGTACCCCTACCCATTCACCTAAATTAAAAAGTTTCAAAAATAAACACACTACACAGGTTTTTAAAGTATTTTATTAAAACAGCTCCAGTTCTTCTCCTCTCTCTTCTGATCTTTTGCTGGGTCTTCTCCCCTCTCTTCTTCTCTTTTGCTGGGTCTTCTCCCTCTGTTCTTCTTCCGATGTTGACTCAACGCGATCTCCCGGTGTAATGCTGGGTCCGCCGTGTGCAATGACTTATAATTGCATGGGGCGGGGCCACCCGATGACGTAAGTCGGAGGACACGCCCCTTGTAACGTCATCGCCCCATCATGCCCTGGTCAAATCATATCCCCTCCCAAGCGTCTCTTCTCCAGACAGAAAAAGTTCAGTGCTCGCAACCTTTCCTCATAACTAATATTCTCCAGGGAGGGAGGGGGGGAGGGGAGGAAAGGGAGGGGGAGAGAGGAAAGGACTGGAACAGACAAGGAAAAAGAGGGGAGGAGAGGGAAAACTGGGGAAGGGAGGGAAGGAGGGAAGCATAAGAGGAAAGGGACGGGAAAGACAGAAAGAAAAGATAAGCGTTAGAGAGAGATGACCACCACCCGGACAAGGCCCCACTCATAATGTGCACAGGTATAAATGTTGGAAAACCCACCTAACAATAAAAAGAAAATAATATGGCACCCGGGATTAACAGTATTCTGTAACCAAAGAAGGGATCTGAAAATAATTTCGAATAATGGAGGAATTATTACTTCTCTCCCCCTTTCCTTTCCTTCTTTGGTCTCTTGCTCCTTCTCTCTTCCCCCTTTTCTTTCCTCCCCCCCCTCTTCCCTCCCTCTTTTCGCCTTCTTTTTCTTCTTCTTCCACTCCTTACTCGCTTTTTCTTTATCTCCCCTTTTCCCTCCCCCCTCACCCTTTTCCTGTTTCTTGTCTCTTGCTCACAACTTTCGCTCCAGTACACTAGTCTAATGTCCAGACCCATGTTTTACTAACTATAACCTAATCCTTGTTTATTTATAGTCAACCCCAATAGCCCCCCGTGTCTGCCCCCAGGGGGAACACCCGTGTTTTGTGGGTGTCTCAAAATTGCCATCTGTTGCCCTCTTGGGCATTCATTGGTGAGTCGTGATTTTTTGGTTCAATACTCCATTATTATCATGCCTTCGGCAATATGATTACATTTTACAATTCTGTGTTACTGTAATTCTCATTATATGTCTTATAGATGTTATGGTTGGACGCCTCCTGAGGAAGCGGCATTGGCCGCGAAACTGTTGAGGTCAACGTCTATACCCACATCAGTATGCCTCTACACATCCGTGGGGGTTTTTTCAAATGTTAATTTTAAATGATACTGTTTCTATGTATTTTGTGCAACAATTACAATGCTGTTTTTGTTGTAATCAGTACCTTTTGTAACTATAACAATAAATTGTATTTTTTATTTATGTCTTATTGTATATATTTGGGTGCCGTGATAGTCCAAATCCCTTCTGGAGATCCAGGGCAATTTTTGGAGTAGCCCCTGCAAACTTCTCCTCCCTCTCTTTACTATGTACTGTGACATACTGAAGCAGAGCATGATCCCCTCCCTTCGGAGACTGGGCCGCAGGGCAGTATTCCAAAATGATAATGACCCCAAACACTTCCAAGATGACCACTGCCTTGCTAAAGAAGCTGAGGGCAAATGTGATGGACTGGCCATGCATGTCTCCAGACCTAAACACTATTGAGCACTGCATCAAATTAGTCTGAATGGTTGTCATCCCAGAAGGAAGCCTCTTTTAAAGATGATGCACAAGAAAGCCTGCAAACAGTTTGCGGAAGACAAGCAGACTAAGGTCATGGAATACTGGAATTGTTCTGTGGTCTGATGAGACAAAGATAAACTTATTTGGTTCAGATGGTGTCAAAGGTGTGGCGGCAACCAGGTGAGGAATACAAAAACAAGTGTGTCTTGCCTATTCCAACATGATAATGACCCCAAACACACCTCCAAGACGACCACTGCCTTGCTAAAGAAGCTGGGGGTAAAGGTGATGGACTGGCCAAGCATGTCTGCAGACCTAAACACTATTGAGCATATGTGAGGCATCCTCAAACGGAAGGTGGAGGAGCGCAAGGTCTCTAACATCCACCAGCTTTGTGATGTCGTCATGGAGGAGTGGAAGAGGACTCCAGTGGCAACCTGTGAAGCTCTGGTGAACACCATGCCCAAGAGGGTTAAGGCAGTGCTGAAAAATAATGGTGGCCACACAAAATATCGACACTTTGGGCCCAATTTGGACATTTTCACTTAGGGGTGTACTCACTTTTGTTGCCAGCGGTTTAGACATTAATGGCTATGTGTGTGTTGAGTAATTTTGAGGGGACAGCAAATTTACACTGTTATACAAGTTGTACACCATGGGTGCCCAACCGCTGGCCCGCGGCGACCTCCTGCTCTGGGATGGCGGGTCGGCAAGCCCAGATTGCAGGTTCCCGACCCGCCATCCCCAAGCATCAGCAGGAAGATTCGAGCTGGCGCTAGAGGAAGCAGAGCCGATACTTCCTGTACAGCGCCGGCTTCTGTATCAGGCGCAGTGATACCAAATGTGCTCCGCCCGTGACAATTCCCAGCATGATACAGGAAGCATCGGCTCTGCTCTCTACTGCAGCCGTATGCTTCCTCCAGCGCCGCTCTTTTCACACTGATGGCAGGTATAGGGGATCAAGAACCAGCCACCAGTACCCAGAAATATCAGCCAGCAGTACCCAATAGTACCCGCCAGTACCCAGAAGTACCACACAGCAGTACCCAGAAGTACCAGCCACCAGTACCCAGAAGTACCAGCCACCAGTACCCAGCAGTACACACCAGTACCCAGAAGTACCAGCCAGCAGTACCCAGAAGCACCACCCAGCAGTACCTAGACATACCAGCCAGCAGTACCCACCAGTACCCAGAAGCACCACCCACCAGTACCCAAAAGTCCCACCCAGAAGTACCAGCCACCAGTACCTAGAAGTACCAGCCAGCAGTACCCATAAACACCACCCAGCAGTACCAAAAAGTACCCAGAAGTACCAGCCATCAGTACCCAGAAGTACCAGCCACTAGTACCCAGAAGTACCAGCTAGCAGTACCCACAAGCACCACGACGCAGCAGTACCAAAAGTTACCCACCAGTACCCAGAAGTACAAGCCAGCAGTACCCAGAAGTACCGGCCAGTAGTACCCACCAGTACCAGCCAGCAGTACTCAGCAGTACCAGCCAGTAGTAGCCAGCAGTACCAGCCAGCAGTACCCAGCAGTACCAGCCAGCAGTACCCACCAGTACCAGCCAGCAGTGCCCAGCAGTAGCCAGCAGTACCAGCCTGCACTACCCACCAGTACTTGCCAGCAGTACCCACCAGTACTCACCAGCAGTACTTCCCAGTACCAGCCAGCAGTACTTGCCAGCAGTACCCACAAGTACGAGCCAGTGGTACCCACCAGTACCAGCCAACAGTACCAGCCAGCAGGACCCACCAGCCATACCCACCCTGAAGGAGAGACAGCAGCAGCCAGCAATACCTGCAGGAATCCTGAGGAAGAAGTGAAGATTGAGGTCAGTTAAGGTGCAGGTAAACCGCAGTGCATCAGTGTGAAAGCAGCCTTAGGCTGCTTTCACATGATCACCTCTGTAGAGCGGCAGATTTAAACTGACCTGCGTCCTTTTATACCTGCTTTTTAAGCAGATCTCCAATCCGATCTGCTTAAAAAAACAGAAGGGAATCTGTCCCCTTCTGTCTGGGCAGATTGGCGGGCCCATAGAATAGAGTGGGCTGTGGCCCTGTCTGCTCTGCATATGCAGAGTGGACACAGACCTGTCATCTGCCCGCTACGCTCATTGTGGCCCGCGACCAGCTGCCAATCGCTAAAGTGGCCCTCGCTCCTCAAAAGGTTGAGAACCCCTGCTGTACACTCACTACATTACATTGTAGCAAAGTGTAATTTCTTCAGTGTTGTCACATGAAAAGATATAATAAAATAATTACAAAAATGTGAGGGGTGTACTCACTATTGTGAGATACTGTATATCATGCCCCCTGAGGTCATATTTGCCATCACCTCTGCTGAATGCTGCCCACTGGGGAGGTAAAGGAGCATGCTTGAAAGTCCTGCCTACAACTGTGGTCATTAAGCCTAACATCAGCTTGTTCTGCAAAGGTAAGCAAACTGGAGATGGAACCCTTTCTCAAAATAACACCACAGTGCCACAGCACTGTGAATTTTGATGGATGTGAATACGCACATCTCAGCAGATGCATGAGGGTGTCATTAACAATTAATGGCACTGCTGTGTATCTGCTGAAGGGCAGCATGTTTCTGTGGTGTCAGGAAAGTGATTCTGCATGCGTTCCTGATACAAAGAAATGTGAACGCAGGCCATTGGTGGTCAGTGTAAATCTTCTCATTACAATGGGGCTTGGTGTACAATCCTTTCATTCACACTAGTGGCCAGTGTGAAGGCCCCCCTTACATTGGTGGTCAGTGTACATTCTTCATTACATTGGTGACCAGTGTACATTTCCCTCTATGTTTGTGGTAAGTGCAGAATTGCCCTTACACCGGTGGTCAGTGTAAATCCCCCTTTACATTGGTTGTGTAGAAGTGTCACCTTACATTGGTGGTTAGTGTAGAAGTGTCACCTTACATTGGTGATCAGTACAAATCTCCTCCACAATGGTTGCCAGTGTAAATTGCCCCTTACATGGAGGTCATTGTATATTCCCCCTTACACTGGTGGTTGGTGTAAATGCTCCTATTACATTGATGTCAGTGTAGAAATCCCTCTTTATATTGGTGAGTGGTGTAAAATCCCCCATTGCATGGTGGTCAGTGCAAATTCCCCATCACATTGGGGGTCGGTGTATAATCCTCCACTATATACTTGCCAAAGATTTCCAGCTTTGCTCTTCATGATTCAGAATTTGCCACAGTGTACTGCCTCCTAAATAATCCTATCCCCCACCACTGCCACTGATCCCATCAACCCCCCAGCATTGCCACTGATCACACTCCCTCTTCCTCTAGGATGGCCACTGATCCCAGGAGTCCTAGGATCCCTAGGAGTTTTCTGTCTATTGATGGGTCCCCTCACCTTCCCAGTCCATGGTGTGCAGGCAGTGAGGAGATGATGTGCTGTATCCTTTAGCAACCAATCAGTAAGCAGTAATGATGTGCACTAACCTCTTGCAACCAACCATTGAGCGGTAAAGATGTGCAGTAACATCTAACAAACAATTAATGAGTGGTAAGGATGTCCAGTAACCTCTAGAAACCAATTAGTGAGCAGTATTGATGTACGGTAATCTCTAGCAACCAATCAACAAGCAGAAGTCATGTGCTTTAAGCTTTAGCAAATAATCAGTGAGCCATAATGTGTGCTGTAACCTCTAGCAGCCAGTCAGTGCAGTAATGATACACTGTAACCTCTGGTGATCAGTTGCAATCGCTGCCTGATTTGATTCAGTGAACTGAGTCTAGCTGCTATTTATTGTATGTCTCAGAGCAGGTGAGTAAGTGAAATTACATAGAGGGGGGGGGCCCAAGAAAATGTTTGCCCAGGGCCTGGTATGGATTTCGGGGTGGGGGGGGGGCGACGCCATTTTTTTTTTTACATTTTGGCGCAGGGTTCCCCTTAAAATCCATACCAGACCTGAAGCGCCTGGTTTGGATTTTGGGGGGGACCCCTACGTCATTTAAAAAAAAAAATTGCCGCAGGCTTCCCCTTAACCACTTCAATACACTGTGTTATATATACTATACTGCCTGCACTGACTGAATATAGAGTATACACTAAATATATAGTCTACACTAAATGCAGAGTATATATATACTAGACTGTACCTATAATAATTTAATTACTAAAATCAGAACTTGCATTGTTTTCTACTTCTTTCATAAAACTCCCCCACTATCATTTAGTTGCAGAATTTTTCCGAGACAGTTTGAACCGCAGCAGTTCAGTACATTTAGTCCACTGTAAGTGTAAACTTCCTGTTTTGAGAATGGCTGGACAGGTTTTGGTGCCAAAAGCACAACATTGAAGAAATGACACTTTGCTACAATGTAAAGTAGTGAGTGTACAGCTTGTATAACAGGGTAAATTTGCTGTCCCCTCAAAATAACTCAACACACAGCCATTATTGTCTAAACCGCTGGCAACAAAAGTGAGTACACCCCTAAGTGAAAATTAGTAATTTTCACTGCCCCGGTGTCATGTGACTCGATAGTGTTACAAGGTCTCAGGTGTGAATGGGGAGCAGGTGTGTCAAATTTGGTGTTATCCCTCTCACCCTCTCATACTGGTCACTGGAAGTTCAACGTGTCACCTCATGCCAAAGAGCTCTCTAATGCCGCGTACACACGGTCGGACTTTTCGTCTACAAAAGTCCGACAGCCTGTCCGACATACTTCCGACGTACCTTCGGCGGACTTGCGGCAGACTTTCTTACGAACGGACTTGCCTACACACGACCACACAAAAGTCCGACGGATTCGTACGTGATGACGTACACCGGACTAAAATAAGGAAGTTCATAGCCAGTAGCCAATAGCTGCCCTAGCATGGGTTTTTGTCCGTCGGACTAGCACACAGACGAGCGGATTTCGGGGTCCGTCGTACTTACGACGTAAAGATTTGAAGCATGTTTCAAATCTAAAGTCCGTCGGATTTGAGGCTAAAAAAGTCCGTTGAAAGTCCGGAGAAGCCCACACATGATCGGATTACCAGCCAGCTTTAGTCCGTCAGCGTCCGTTGGACTTTTGTAGACGAAAAGTCCGACCGTGTGTACGCGGCATAAGGATCTGAGAAAAATAATTGTTGCTCTACATAAAGATGGCCTAGGCTATAAAACGATTGCGAAGACCCTGAAATTGAACTGCAGCACAGTGGCGAAGACCATACAGTGGTTTAATAGAACAGGAAATAGAATTATGAAAGGTTGAAGGGGTGGGGGGTGTTAGCCTGTCATTGCTCAGGCCATACGTTGCACACTGCATCAAATTGGTCTGCATAGCTGTCGTCCCAGAAGGAAGCCTCTTCTAAAGATGATGCACAAGAAAGCCCGCAAACAGTTTGCTGAAGACAAGCAGACTAAGGACATGGATTACTGGAACCGCTCCGAGAACAGTGGCAGGTGGGGAGTTTAACTTGGGCGGTACACCTGTCAAACGGTAACGCAGGTGTCCTAAGGCGAGCTCAGGGAGCACAGAAACCTCCCGTGGAGCAGAAGGGCTGCGACTCTGATGAGACCAAGATAAACTTATTTGGTTCAGATGGTGTCAAGCGTGTATGGTGGCAACCAGGTGAGGAGTACAAAGACAAGTGTGTCTTGCCTACAGTCAAGCATGGTGGTGGGAGTGTCATGGTCTGAGACTGCATCAGTGGCGGCTTGGAGAAAATGGGCATGTTTCAGTGAAATAGTGGGCGTGGCTTAAATGGTGTGGCTCTAAGGGGGTGTGGTTAGCATCTGAGATGAATGAGGGATGGAGAGAGAGGGAGGGACAGCAGGCCCAGATCCTACACAACAATAGAAATATGTGTATTCTAGAAAGTTTAACAATCAGCAGATAAAGATACTCCAAACACCTGGTGTTAGCACTTCAATCATCCCAGCACCATGGTTGTTATGGTGTCAGGATGATTGAAGCGCATTATTTATATTATTACATTGTAATATAAAATTAAGTCATTCAACTCAACATAATGCAGAATTAGTGGGGGCCCTGAGCGTGTCACCTGCCACGTCGCCTGCCACCAGATGTCATCAGGTGTCCCCAGCGGAGTCCGTCATAACATCAGGTGCCCCCAGCGGAGTCCGTCTGTAAGGAAACCAGTGGAAATCACCCAGCGCGCGCATGCGTACGGGCAACCACAGATGCCCGTGCGCGCTTGTGCGCATTCATGTGTGCGGCACCCGGCGTACACACGCAGGAGCGCACCCTTAGTGCTAGTTGGCGCCAGATGGCCTACTTAAAGGGGGTCCCACTAATTGATCGGTGCTGACTGGTCTTCAGCTGTGTTCCTGTTATCCTGAAACCTGCGTTTGTTCTGTCTGATTCCCGTTGCTGACCTTGGCTCCTGTTGACCTTGCTCTGAACTCTGCTATACCTGATCTCTGGTTCCTGATCCTGGCTTCCCATCTGACTCGTCTCTGCCTGATATTCCGGTACCCTGCTGCGCGCCTGTTGACGAACCCGGCTCCCCATCTGACCTGTCTCTGCCTGATGTTCCGGTACCCTGCTGCCCGTCTGTTGACGAACCCTGTGAGCGTGCACTGGTGCCCTGCTTGGCCCAGCACTGCAACTAGTGTCCTGCGACCAGCTGCGACTTCCTACTCTGCAAATACAGTCCTGCGACCAGCTGCGACTTTCTGCTCTGCAACTACAGTCCTGCGACCAGCCGCGACTTCCTGCTACAGGTTTCCGGGTCTCCATCTGCAGGCACTTGTGTGCCTCCTGTCCCTTGGCTCCTTCTGTTTCACCCTCAGGGGGACCCGGACTGGAGATACAAGAGGGGCCGACCTCATCATTTCAGTCTCCCTTCAGGTACGTGACACCGTCCTTACATCAGGTGCCCCCAGCGGAGTCTGTCCCTACATCAGGTGCCCCCAGCGAGTCCGTCCTTACATCAGGTGCCCCCAGCGGAGTCCGTCCTTACATCAGGTGCCCCCAGCAGAATCCGTCCTTACACCAGGTGCCCCAGCGGAGTCCCTCCTTACATCAGGTGCCCCCAGCAGAGTCCCCCCTTACATCAAGTGCCCCCAGCAGAGTCCCTCCTTACATCAGGTGCCCCCAGCAGAGTCCCTCCTTACATCAGGTGCCCCCAGCAGAGTCCCTCCTTACATCAGGTGTCCCCAGCAGAGTCCCTCCTTACATCAGGTGTCCCCAGCAGAGTCCCTCCTTACATCTGTGTCTCCAGCGGAGCCCCTCCCTACATCTGTGTCCCCAGCGGAGCCCCTCCCGACATCTCCGTGTCTTCAGTGGAGAGGGGAACACTGAACTGGAGAGTGGAGAGACTGAACAAAGCACCCGGCTGTAGTGATATACTACGGGCGCCAGGTGGATGCTGCTCGGCGCGATGAATTGCGCCACAAAACAGCTCCAAACCCCGCCAATGAAGCACCTCATCTGAAATCTCGTGATTGCATAGGCGTGGCGCTTACCATAGTGCACTGTATCCGGCGCCCGAACACAGTGTGCTTAAGGACTTTTTTTATTATTATTATTTTTTTTTTTTAACCACTTAAGGACCGAGCCTCTTATGGTCGTTGCAATACTTTCTGTCACACCGTATTTGTGCAGCGCACTTTTTTGGAAAAAATACACTTTTTTGAATTAAAAAATAAGACAACAGTAAAGTTAGCCCAATTTTTTTAATATTGTGAAAGATAATGTTACGCTGAGTAAATTGATACCCAACATGTCATGCTTCAAAATTGTGGAATGGCGACGAACTTATACCCTTAAAAATCTCCATAGGCTACATTTAAAAATTTTTTACCGGTTCCATGTTTTAAGTTACAGGAGGTCTAGAGCTAGAACTATTGCTCTTGCTCTACCGATCGCGGCGATACCTCACATGTGTGGTTTGAACACTGTTTTCATATGCGGGCGCTACTCACGTATGCGTTCGCTTCTGCACGCAAGCTCATCGGGACGGGGCGTGTTTAAAAAAAAAATTTTTCTTATTTATTTTACCTTTTATTTTTTATTTTTACACTGTTTTTTTTTTTTAAAAAGTCACTTTTATTCCTATTACAAGGAATGTAAACATTCCTTGTAATAGAAAAAAGCATGACAGGATCTCTTAAATATGAGATCTGGGGTCAAAAAGACCTCAGATCTCATATTTAGACTAAAATGCAATAAAAAAAAAAATGTCATTTAAAAAAATTATTTAGAAAAAATGGCCCTTTAAGAGCTGTGGGCGGAAGTGACATTTTGATGTCGCTTCCGCTCAGCAATTGTATGGAAACGGATAGGGGCCATCTTGCCCTCACTCATCTCCATACCCAGCTACTGACAGGACGCGATTGCCTCCGCCACTGGCGACGGCTCTGGTAAGTGGCGGAGGGCACCGGATCGCGGCGGGAGGGGGGCCCCTCTCCCACCACCGATAAAAGTGATCTTGCGGCAAAATCCGCCACAGAGACCACTTTTATCTTGTAGTGGACCACCTGCTGAAGAAGGAGATAACGGGGTTATGGCAGCTAGCTGCTGCCATAACAACGATATCCTTCTTCAAACAGCCAACATAAAACTGCGGCGGGCGGTCCGTAAGTGATTAAAGGGCCATGTTTAAAAATTATTTTTTTTTTTTGGTAACTGCCCTATGGACGGCCGCCACTGGGCTGCATGAGTGCTGCCGGCACTGGGGAGCTACAATTCATTGAAGGAACCATGAATGCCAACATGTAACATACCATGAATGTACTGAAGCAGAGCATGACCCCCTCCCTTCAGAGTCTGGGCCCAGGGCAGTATTCCAACATGATAACGGCCCCAAACATACCTCCAAGATGACCACTGCCTTGCTAAGGAAGCTGAGGGTAAAGGTGATAGACTGGCCAAGCATGTCTCCAGTTCAAACCCTATTGAGCATCTGTGGGGCATCCTGAAATAGAAGGTGGAGGAGCGCAAGGTCTCCAACATGCACCAGCTCCGTAATGTCGTCATGGAGGGGTGGAAGAGGACTCCAGTGGCAACCTGTGAAGCGCTGGTGAACTCCATGCCCAAGAGAGTTAAGGCAGTGCTGGACAAAAATGGTGGACACATAAAATGTTGACACTTTGGGGCCAATTTGGACATTTTCACTTGGGGTGTAATCACTTTTGTTGCCAGTGGTTTAGACATTAATGGATGTGTGTTGAGTTATTTTAAAGGGGACACCTACGTCCTTTTATACCCGCTTTTTAAGCAGATCTCCAATCCGATCTGCTTAAAAAAACAGAAGGGAATCTGTCCCCTTCTGTCTGGGCAGATTGGCGGGCCCATAGAATAGAGCGGGCTGTGTCCCTGTCTGCTCTGCATATGCAGAGTGGACACAGACCTGTCATCTGCCCGCTCCGCTCATTGTGGCCCGCGACCAGCTGCCAATCGCTAAAGTGGCCCTCACTCTTCAAAAGGTTGGGCACCCCCGCTGTACACTCACTACTTTACATTGTAGCAAAGTGTAATTTCTTCAGTGTTGTCACATGAAAAGATATAATAAAATATTTACAAAAATGTGAGGGGTGTACTCACTATTGTAAGATACTGTATGTGTGTATATATATATATATATATATATATATATATATATATATATACACAGTATATATCAAATACACTGCCACTAACTAACCTGCCTGGCTAATCTAGCTCAATCTATCTCCGTCCACACACTATACACGGCCGCTATAGTGTGAGGCGTGGACTGTTTCCCCCTGAGCCATGATTGGTCAAAGGCACCATGTCTTTGGCCAATCATGGCTCTCTCAGCAGAGCGCACTGTGATTGGCCAAAGCATGCAGGTCAGGTGCATGCTTTGGCCAATCATCACACAGCAATGCACTGCAATCTCGCAGTGAATTATGGGGCGTTCTGCGGCACTCTAATTTCCTGCGAACGCCCCATATGTTTGGTTCATTTTAGAACAAACGAACACCTGATGTTCGAGTCGAACTTACGTTCGTCTCGAACCGGGGGCTCGTCCCTAAGATTTACTTGTTTATTTATTTATTTATTTATTTTTAATATTTATGACTTGAACATTGTACACTGTATAAATGTGTACATATTATGTGATATTATTAGTCTGTGTCTTCTCTTGTATAGGAGCATTCTCATTCCATGTGACCTACCCGTGAATTCACAAAAAACAAAAAAACAAAAAACACATATATAAAGTATATAACAATAGACCCTACCCCCTTTCCCAAAATAAAATTCTAACATACATCTAGTAAAGCCACCCTGGAAACAAAGAAAATAAAAAAGGAGTTCATATGCTGCACGATTTTCAGTGCAGCTTTTGAGGAAGATGATTATAGCATACAGAGCACACATGGGTTTTGAACTTTGTCAGTTGAAATCAATAGAATCATTCTGTACAGTACCTGCCTAGTCTGTATGTATGTGTAGAGCTACCCCCGAAGGAGGCGCTGGATTTTGATTCCCCGTATTCCTGCACACCCAGGCAATACACTTTTCCAACTTGCATCTAGAGACATGAAGTGTTTGTGGGCTTGTTTTTTTTTGTTTTGTTGGGGGAAACAACTTGGATAAGGTATAGGGTATAGGGATTAGGGGATGCCCAACTTGACTTGAAAAAGAACAGGTGAAGACAAACTTCCTTCTCTATGTACACAAAATGAAGATCCTGGACTGTACTCCCTGTGGAATAAAGTAGTAAAGTTCTTTCCAAACCAGGAGCTCTCAGTCCCTGTTAGTGAAATAGCACAAAGTTTCAAACTGTATGCAGGAGTATTGTGTCTCCTCAGTAGAACCTCACACAATTCTGACGCTTTCAGATACTACCAGACCAACTGGCTGCCTTGACTACCAGCCCACCTGGCTGCTCTGAAGAATGCCCCAAGATAAGGGATTGGGATTTAACGCTGGCCCTGTAAAGTATGCTATGTCTGGCAGTCTCTCCCCTTGTATGCCCCTGGGTTTGCTGAAGTACTCACAGTCCCTTGCTTTGTGTTGCACTGGGCAAGACTTCTGTTCAGGCTTCCAGATTATTCCATGCCAGCCAGGATGTCTTCTACACAAGACCCAAAGGTAATGGAGATCCCTCTCTTATGCCGTGTACACACGGGTGGACTTTTCGACTGGACTGGTCCGACGGAACAAATCCGTCGGACAATCCGACCCTGTGTGGGCTTCATTGGACCTTCAGCAGACTTTTTCTATCGAAAATCAGACGGACTTTAGGTTTGGAACATGTTACAATCTTTCCAACGGACTCGAGTCTGGAAAAATCCATTCACCTGTATGCTAGTGCGAAGGACAAAAAAGGATGCAAGGGCAGCTATTGGCTACTGGCTACAAACTTCTTTATTCTAGTCCTTTCGTACGTCATCACATTCATACCAACGGACTTTCGAACGGACTTTAGTCCGTTCATGTGTGGGCAAGTCCGGTCGTCCGAAAGTACGTCGTAACTCCGTCGAAAGTCCGTCGGAAAGACCGTCGGACGTTTGATGCTGAAAAGTCTGCCCGTGTGTACACGGCTTAAGGCTTCTTCTCCTTCCTTTCCTCAGCTCCAGTCCGGAGGCAGAGCCCCCAAACCCGGGGTCTCCTCCCAGGCCACACAACAGCAACCTCAGCACTCCATCTTCCACCCGACTCTCCTGCTGCTCAGGCGCCACCATATTTAAGGGCTGACTCAGCCACCCTGCCATTGCTTTCTGTCTGGGGATTGGCCAGATTTCCTCAAGTTTGCAGATCAGGACCTCCTACCCTCCACCCACTAACTTCCAGAAGCTTTGCCAAGCTTCTAGAACCAGGGGGAGGTACCAGAGAACTGCTCTGCAGAGCTCTCCAGCCTGACCTGGAGTAACCCGACTCACGCAACTACCATGACTCAAAAAAATAAATTTACCTAAACTAGTTGCACACTAGAGGGTGCTACATATGTTTTATACACTGTATTATTATTTTGTCAGTTGCACTCCTGTTCCCTCAAAATGATGAGTGTGCTCATTTAATTGCAGCTAATCCTCATTAAAGTGCCCTAATTTCATGCACATCAATGTGGAGTTTATTTATCAAATGTGCAACACATATATACTGTATATGAACACTTACCTGGTATTACATAGATACCAATATTTTATAATATTCCCAATTATGTATTGTGGCTGTCCTGACAAATCAGAAATAAATCATTTACATGATTTAAAAACCTACAAAACATGAATAAGTAGTGATAATCAATGACAGATTTACATAATTGGAGTTTGCAGGCAATCAACCCCAATCTTCACGCATTGTTCTTGCAAACGGGAAGACTCTCTAGCAAGTCATGTCACATAAATCAAATATGAATAAAAGTTATATAGATGCAGTTTCAAGCAAGGCAAACACATTTGCAGAAGTTTTGTTGGGTATCTCGGTCTGTAGATTAAAAAAAAATAGATATCTAATAGATATATTATATACTTTACTAAAGTGATTGTAAAGGTTACATTTAATTTTTTTTTTTTTTTAAACCAAAGAACATGTTTATTATTGTTAAAGATGTCATACAAGTAAATTACATATCATACAATGATCTGAGGAAGTAACTTACGTTGTTTGTATACAGGCATACATGACTTACAATATGGCTATATATATAGACAGGTATTACTTCACATAAAACTGGATTACCGTTTCCCCTCTGAATTATCTGTTTGCGTTAATGTGTTTAAGCAAACTAGATATTTCCACTGGTTTGGTACTTTGGACATATATTCCGTGAACTGGCTCAGTTTCTCTCCCCAGTTATGCAGCTATCATTAGCCAATCATTCAGAACAAGTATTAGTGTTGTCTAGCCATCTGCCCCATATCTTGTGGTACTTTGTTGGGCACCCCCTGTGTCTGTATAGCACCTTTTTATAAGGCAACGACGCATTTACTTCCCCCAGCCAAGCCTGGATAGTAGGAGAGGTGGTCCTCATCCAATGTTTGGCGACTAGAGTTTCACTGAGAAATGTAGCCATAGGCCTGTCTATGCTAGCGTCTGGGAGTAAGCCCAGTAAGCATGGTTTTGGGTCTAGTTGTATTGGCGAGCCCATATGATCATGGAAGAACTTTATAACTTGTGCCCAGTAATCTTGTATCACTGGGCATGACCATATTAAATGAAAGAAGGAGCATGGGCTGCCTGAGCATCTTGGACAGTTTGGGTTCTGGTTTGGAGAAAATTTGGCTATTCTGGCAGGCGTAAGATAAGATTTATGTATTATGTACAGCTGAGTCAGATGTTCAGATATTTTAGGTGAGGTTTTTTTTACATTTTCTAATATTTCTTTCCAGTCAGATTCATCTATCGGGCCTACGTCTGCCTCCCATCTGACCCTCACTGTGTGCTACCGATCTAATGCGTAATGTGATGTAAAGGGTGGATATAAGTTTTTTTGGGTTTGATCCCGTAATTACATCTACCAATGGGAGCATTTTGTGGGTTAGGAAAGCCATTCACAAATTGGGTTTGGAGTGCGTGCCTCAGCTGCATATACCTAAATTGCATATGGGAGGTCAGGTTGAATTCCTCACAGAGTGTTTGGAAGTTTCTTACTGCAAATAAAGTGATGATTTGAAACAGGAACACTATCCCCTTGGCAGCCCATCTAGTGGCCCTGGGTAGGGATACCAATTCCCCCAGCAGGGGGTTGTGCCACAGGGGTGTGTGTGAATGAAAGAAGTCGGCTCCAGTCATTTTGATCGCCCGTTCCCATATATATCTATGTTGAAACAACAATAAGTTTTGTCCTTCTCTTTTCTGCCTTCTACTTCCACCCCTAAATAGGACTTGTAATGGGGAGTACATATCATTGTTTGGCTTCTCACATACTAAAGTTTGGTATCTAGCTTCATCTGTCTTATGGATATAGTAAAAGTGTGAGAGCTGTGCAGCTATATAGTATGTGTACAAGTCTGGTATAGCCACTCCTCCCGACGAGGTGGGGTTTTTGATCGTGTTCCAGGCTAGTTTATGTCTATTGGGTCCCCATATAAAAGAGTTGATGATTTTGTCCAATGTTTTAAAGATCTTTAGGGGAATGAGTATAGGGGAGTTCCAAAACATATATAGAAACTTTGGTAGGAGTATCATTTTAAATAGGTTAATTCTCCCCATTACTCCCAAGGGAAGCCTTGCCCAAGATTGTATGCAAGATTTTAAGTAGGGGAAAAGTGGTTCAATGTTGTTGGTAATAAATTCAAGGGGGTCTCTTGTAATTTTCACACCTAGATATTTAATAGAGGCGACTCTTTGTAGAGGGAGGGAAGCCGCTCTGGAGGATGGGGACGACAAGTCGAGAGGAAGAATTTGTGATTTGGACCAATTCATGCTCAATCCCGAGTGTTTCCCAAATTCCTCGATGGTCATAAGGACTGTATGGAGAGACGGACCGGTGTCCTCTAGATATAGGAGCATATTGTCTGCGTATAGGCTCAGCTTTTCTGTCAGGGGTCCCATGCTTAGCCCTCGTATATATTCGATTTCAGCCTAAGGGAAATAGCAAGCGGCTCTACTGCTAGGGCATATAAGAGGGGGGACAACGGACATCCCTGGCGGGTTCCCCGTCCCAGAGGAAAAGAGTCAGACGTCCAACTGTTCGCTACCACTCTAGCTGAGGGGGAGTAATAGAGTAATTTCACCCATTTTATGAAGTTGGGTCCGAACCCAAATCCCCTCAGGCATTCCCACAAATATCCCCACTCCACCGAATCGAACGTTTTTGCGGCGTCTAGCGCCACCACCGCCCTGTCTCCCGTAGTATCGTGATCCACCTGGATGTTCATATATAAGCGCTGTAGATTCATGGCTGTGTTCTTGCCAGGCATGAACCCCGTCTAATCAGGGTGGATTAGGGAAAGAATGCTGTGATTAAGGCACATAGCCAGTATTTTAGCGAGTATTTTTATGTCCGCCTGGAGGAGCGAAATTGGACGATAGGATTCCGGCTAGTGAGGGTCCTTGCCTGTTTTAGGAATAACTATAATTACTGCTTGGCGAAGGGATTCAGGAAGGGACCCGGATTCAAAAATGTGATTGTAGAGTGTCAATAATTCAGGGATCAGTATTTCCGAATAGGCTGCATAGAAGTCCAGTGGTATACCTCCCCCGCCAGGTGCTTTGGCAGGCGCTAGGGATGCTATAGCCAGTGCTACCTCGTCTGTCGTGAGGGGGGCCTCTAAGTCGTTAAGCTGAGATTCTGAAAGTTGGGGAAAGGGGATGTCTTGGAGAAAGGCCTGGGTTTCCTGTTCAGTGACCCTCACCTTAGAGGAGTATAGATCAGCATAGTATTTTTGGAATGCTTTTGCGACCAATGGAGGGTCTGAGTATGTGTCATTATTGGGGCCCGAGAGTGTGACCACTACTGGAGGGCTTGTGAGATATGCTAATAATTTACCCGCGCGATCCCTCTGCTCAAACACCCGCTGTCGCACGAAGAAAAGTTTCTGTTTGGCTTTTTCAAACTGTAACTGGTCTACCAGACGGGTTTGAAGTTTGAGTGCAGATGCTTTGTCCTGTGTGGGGTCATTCTGGAATTCCCTAGTTATCAAGTCTAGTTTGTCAGAGGCCTGCCGCAGGATTGCTTTGGAGGAAATTTTAATTCTATTTATTCGAGAGGATAAGATAGTGCGTACGTGAAGTTTAAATGCCTCCCATATCGTACCTGCCGGAGCTGTGCCCCTATTAGTGTTGAAGTAGAATTGCCACTTCTTACAGATGTCCTCTTGGTCTTTTAGTGTTGATAGCCAAAAGGGATGCAGACGCCAGGTGCGGGGTCCTGTGCTTGGGGCCAGCTGTAATGTGGCCCAGCATGGGGCATGGTCAGAGAGAGATCTAGTGTGATATCCTGAGTCAGACAGTAGGGGAGTTATTATGTCCGATATTAAGATGAGATCAATTCGGGACATAGTGGAGTGCGTCGCCGAAAAGCAGGAGTATGCCCAAGTATCTGGGAGTTTGCATCTCCAGGTATCAGTGAGTGAGAATTCTGATAATGTGCGTCCAAATCTGGTAGTGTCGGGGTGGTGAGTGTTCTGACCCAACTGTAGTCTGTCCATTTGAGGGTTTAGAACCATATTAAAGTCCCCCAACCAAATACCCGGGACATTGGGGTGTTGTGCCATGTATAACAGTCCCTCAGTAATTAGGGTAGATTTGTATGGAGGGGGGATATAATATGCCATAATCAAATATTGCAATCCATTTAATGTGCAATGCAGAAAAATCTACCCTGAGGGTCGGTGCGTACAGAAATAATTGCAAATGGGGTAGTTTTAGCTATTAGAACCGAGATCCCCTGGGAATGTGGCGTGTGGGTGGCATGGAATGCCCAACCTATCCAGGGGCGCTTCAATGCAAGTTGAAGTTGACCTGTAACATGTGTCTCTACTAGGACTGTGACATCCTCTCTGTATGATTTAAGACTGTTGAAAATTGCTGTACGCTTAAGTTTATCTCGGATCCCCCGGATATTCCAGGTAAGGAATTTTATGTTAGTCATACTGATTTAGCGACTGATAATGTAAGGGTAAGTATAGATTGTTTCACAGGGGTACATGCCACCACACTCCACATTGAAGCAGAGACAATTCCGACTCGTCTCCCCCCAAGACTACAATCATGTATTTTCACATTAAGATTTAGTATGTCATTAGACATGTTCTTTAACTTAACCTGAACATTTCCCCTTGCCCATCCCATACATCCCAAAACTTGTGCTACTACAACAAATTAACAACATTTACCGATCAAGGCGGAGTAGTGCACATCAAACATTACGTCGCCGGCGGTAGCCTATTTGGCAGCACCGGTGGTGGTTCAACAAGCTCCCTTTGGGTGTGAACAAGTTCTGGAAATGAGTCCAGCAATGGGGTACGGTTGACCTCTGCGATTTACCAACGTAAGCAAATCGCATAAACCTGAGCCTGCGCTCCGCTGTGGTGACAGGCCATAATACATGGGCACCAACAAAGTTAAAGTCCGTGGTGTTAGTGTGACCGTAGGAAACTGTGGCTTCCTCTTCATACGTAAGTAGGGGGGAGGAAGAATGGCTCCCTATTCAAGATTATGTGTATCCTCCAGTAAAAAAAAAAAAAAAAAAAAAAAAATTTTTTTTAAATAAAAAAATATGACCGCCTTGAGAACTGCCCTCGGATATTTTATGCAATCCATATGTTAAAGTTTCATACGAGTTGAGAGAGCAGGGTGGTGTTTTTCAAGTTACGGCATAGACAGACTTAGGGGCCATATATTATTTGGGGCAGGAGCCTTAGTCATATACTACCATGGTTTCCGGTTATCCATGTACAGTTATTGTATGTACGGGCTGCGTGCAGCGATAAGCAATCATCGTGGCGTTCACAAGTAGGGTAGTGTCTAGGGAACTAGAAATAGACACTTACGTTGTTAGTAAGCTGGGGAACCTTTCAGGCCTGACGGTTTCTTGCAGCATCACGTTGATCTATCCATTTCGATGCCAGGTTCGGGTCCTCAAAAAAATGCACCCGGTCCTCTCCAACTATACGGAGGCAAGCCGGGAACAGCATTGCATATTTGATGTGATGGGCTCTTAGGCGGCGTTTAACTTTAGTAAACCGAGCGCGCTGCCTCTGCACCTGTGCGGAGAAGTCCGGGAATGCTGAGATGAATCCGGATTGGAAGGGAATGTTGCCTTTGACTCTGGCCATGCGTAGTACCACATCTCGGTCTTTATAGTTTAGCAGCTTCGCTATAAAGGTGCGAGGTGGTGCTCCTTCAGGTGGATGGCGTGCCGGCATGCGGTGAGCCCTCTCCACCACAAATGTAGCAGAGAAGGCATCTCTTCCGTATGTAGCTATCAGGATCTGCTTTAGGAAGGTGGTGGGATCTGTACCTTCTGAGCCCTCTGGTAACCCAATAAAGCGTAGATTGGACCTGCGGGACCGATTCTCGAGGTCATCATGTTTCTGTGCCAGTTGTTGCAGTTGGCGCTGTAGATCCTCATGAGAATGTTGCAAGGGGTATAGTGTGTCTTCCGCCCGCCCAATCCTGGTCTCTGCCTCGGTGACCCGCTCCCTCAGCTTAGTCATATCATGCCTTATTAGTGAAATGTCCACTTTGACCTCCTCTATTTTTGTCGTTAGAGTGGACTGGCATAAGGAGATAGCTTCAAGTACTTTCGCCGTTCCGTCTGCTTCTGGCTCTGTGTGAGGAGCCTCGTGTGCTGCTGGCCCGGCGCCATCTTGCTCCTCCATGTCCCGCTCCGTCCTCCGGTATCTATCCAAGGAAGAGGAGGCTGCGGTGCTTCTTTTCGGAGGGGACATGATGCAGCTTGTGTGCGGTGTCCGTTCCCACGGTTTAGAGGTAGTTTAGTCCGTGTTAAATGGTGCAGGATGGAGGTATAAGGATATGCCACGAGCGGAGCTCCGGTCACTCACGTCCTCTCACATTGCCGTCCAGGCCACGCCCCCACATTTAATTTTTTTAAAAATAACAAATTTGCCATACATACCTGCTCTGTGCAATGGTTTTGCACAGAGGAGCCCCAATCCTCCTCTTTTAGTTTTCCACGTTGGCACTCCTGGCTGCTTCCCACTGCTGAGTCCCGCCATAGCAGGCCTCTTGCTATTGGGGGGGGGGGGCACCTGTGTGTGCTCGCTGCCAAGCTCCACTCTCTCTGCCCATAAGACACAGACCTGAGCTTGGCCCCACCCACCGCTCCCATCCCATTGTCTGTGATTGACAGCAACAGGAGCCAATGGCTCACACTGCTGTATCTGAGCCAATAGGGAGAGAGAGAGCCCGGAGAGCCTTTGCTCTCCTGCGCATCACTGGCTCAAGATTGGGCTCAGGTAAGTATAGGGGGGGCTGGGGGAGCTGCAGGCAGAAAGTTTTTTAACTTAGTGCATAGGATAGAATAGAAACATTTGTAAAATCACATCCTTTTTTTTTGTTATTTTTAAGATCTGTTAAGCATTTGCATAGAGTGCTTTACAGAGTATATAAAAAATGTACATTCTTCTGACACCAAATGAGCTTTAAGTGTTTTTTCACCTTTGTCCTGTGAGCAGAGAGTAGGGGGTAGGGCCGAGATGTGCTGTGCGGGTCTATAGGCGCACACAGCAGGGCTCGGAAGCATGCCTGCATATGTGGGTGGTGCCCATTTGGGAACGGGGAGAGAGTGCTTGCTGGTGCCTGCAGAAGTGGGCTGAGGCTGTTGCTTGATGCAAATATGGTGTCTAAGGCAGAACTCCATCGTAAAATTGACAGTTCTACACACAGACTTTGGTTAACTCCTCGTAATCCATGACAGATTTCCTTTTAATTTGTAATACTCTGTACACTGAATAAAATTCTTCACAATACTTCTCTCTCTTGTGCAGTATTTCTGAGCTGGTGCCACGGAGCTTACACCAGTCTCCACCAGCCCAGTTACCAGTCACCTCATCCCCGTGACATTGATCCTAATATTACACTAGAATCCTATGAAGCACAACTTTGTAAATAACCCGTGATTACTCTTCCCCCCGAGGTCCTCACTTTATCTTCTTTGACTACCTGGCTGGGTTCCTAGGATGCCTTGTGCCAGGCGTCATACCCAATATTGGGGTTCGGAGCGCTGAGGAACACTAAGGCCTTCCTTCATCTATGCCAAGTCACCACTACCTTTTCCTAATCTGCTGGCTGCTGACTACTCAACACTAGTACTGTAGTCTTAGCAATATAGCCTTCTCTAATTAGCTTCACTGCACGTTAAGACCTCTGTACTGCATCTTCTGTATCCTGTCTTGTCCCATGGTGTGAACCATATTCTAAGATACACCATACATTCAGCCCTTTAGTAACTTCAGACCAGGCAAAGATGTGTAACAAATAAGTTCTTTACTGAGGTAATTGAAGTACAAAATAAACATTTACATCTTATTGGTTTTTCAATATTAATTCCTATACAGCTTATCCTCTAATTGCCCCTGCCCCTTTGCAGTAGTTATACTTTAAATAGGTGAGAAAGTCCTATTAGAGTCCATTAATCAGTAGCATAAGTCCATATCCCTGGAACCCCGACTGGGTTCCTGCAAAGGGGTGGTTACAGCAGAAATGGCAATTACATCCTAGCTCAACTCCTGTTCCCTTCCCATGTGTGGAACAATCGAAGATAATGAACCCTTGCACTAGAGGGAGTTCTTCTTTTAACTGTTTGCCCCAGCAAAGGGTGGTACTTCCAAAAAGCCCAGGAAAACCTGGCCAGCATTGTTAACCCTTGCTACTCAGGACTTACCAACTCTGCAGGGCAACATAACTAAGCAGTACAAATAACCCACATTACAATATAAGAATTTAACCAACACATAATAACTCAAACAAAATGCTTCCTATAACATAATAATACCTTACTGTACAAGCACCAGCTTACACATGTGTGCCACCATAAAAAGTGAATTCCTATGGTGGCACACAGAGACGAGAAGGAGCCTAGAGCGCCAGTGGGGGACCCCAAAGGAGGAGGATCGAGTGCGCTTCCCTCCCAAAGCCCCCCCTTAGTATGTAACTGATCCCCAACACAAGTCCACTTCCCTCCCAAAGCACACCCCCAGAATGGATCTGACCCCCCAGCACAAGTCTGCTCCCCTCCCAAAACGTCCCCCCAGTACATATCTGACCCCCCGCACAAGCCCGCTCCCCTCCTAAAGAACCCCCCAGTAAGTATCTGACCAACCCAGCACAGGTTCACTCCCCTTCCAAAGTACAACCCCAAGCACATATCTGCCTTTCCACCCCATCTAGCACAAGTCCTCCTCCTTCCCCTCCCAAAGCACCCCTCAATAAGCAGTGAACAAGCACGGTTCTTTTCGTGTGAAACGCGTCAACTGATCATCACTGCAATTTTGTCTGGCTCATGACAATAAAGAAATTTCTACAACATCTTTTGGATTCAAGTGTGCGATCAAACTCTTCTTCTCTTCTTGATACCCCTCAGTAAGTATTTGACCCCCACCTCCCAGCACAAGTCTGCTCCCCTCCAAAAGTGCCCCCCCAGTACACATCTACTCCCCCAGCACAATGCCATGCCCTTCCCAAAGCACCCCCCAGTATGTATTTGACCCCCCAACACAAGTTCACTCCCTTTCCAAAGTGCCTCCCCAAGCACATATATGCCCCTCCACCCCACCTTCTAGCACAAGTCCTCTCCCTCCAAAAGCACCCCCAGTACATATCAGATCCCCCAACCCAATCACAAGTCCACTTCCATTCCAAAGTGTCCCCCACATATCCACCTCTCACCTTCTATCACAAGTTCTCTCCCCTCCCAAAGCACCCCCAGTACATATCTGACTCCCCACCCACCTAGCACTCCACTCCCCAACCAAAGTGCCCCCACAGTGCATATCTGACCCCCCCTCCACCCCATTCCAGCACACATCCTCTCCCCTCCCAAAGCACCCCCCAGTACATATATGACCCCCCCTCCACCCCACCTTCTAGCAAAAGGCCCCCACAGCACATATCTGACCCCCACCCTGTCTTCTAGCACACATCCTCTCCCTTCCCAAAGCACTCCCCAGTACATATATGACCCCCCTCCACCCCACCTTCTAGCAAAAGGCCCCCACAGCACATATCTGACCCCCACCCTGTCTTCTAGCACAAGTCCTCTTCCCTCCCAAAGCACCCCCAGTATATATCTGATCCACAATCTACCTCACATTCTGACCTAACCTCTGGCTTCTGTCGAACAGTCATGCTAGAAAATCAGCAGTCAATTGGCATCCAATCAGCAATGACAGCCAATGGCTGCGAGTGCTGGCCTGTGTATGTGTTTCTATGGCCATTTGTATTGTCTTATAGCAATAATATAGCGTTAGGTTTGGTAAGAGCATATGTTTACAGAGGCCCTTCCCCCTCCATTGATATGTAAATAAACCAGATGGATAGGTTTTGGAGCTGAGCAGAGGAAGTTGGTGTGTGCAGGAAATGGGTGGGAGGGGCTTGGGGAGAGTTGGAAAGAAACATGTGTTTGGACAATAGAGATGTGTTTTTTTTTTTTTTGGAAGGACAAAGAGGAACATATGGCTGCCGGAAGCTGGATAACTTTGGAGACGCTTTTGTGAGTTGGACTCTGAGCAAGGAACTTTGAATGACATCTTGGCCCCTAAGTTGAGTAACTGTTTAGTTTACTTAATGTGTACATATTGTACATGCTTATATTTGTAGTCATATTTTGCAAGCTATAAGTTGTGTTGTATTGCGCATCCTACAGTTTGTATGTGCAGATATTTCCCTGAGCGGTGTGCAGCCCTCATGAACAAGTCTAATGATGCTCTAACAAAGGACAAAGGCCCAAAGCCTGTAAGCAGAAGTAGGACATGTGCCACTGTTACTTCTCATAACTGGGAAGCAGAGGATTTGATCAGATCAAGTGACAGAGTTGATTCAGATACAAGGAAGGCAAGGCCTATGATCTCCAGGAGACACATGTGGATTGATTTACTTAAGGTGGGGGTCCCTAGAGAGGAAATAGATGGGATTCCTACACCAGCATTGTTTAAGAAGTGGAAGCAAATGGTTGGGAATGGTAGATTCAGTCACAATAAGTATTTCTGTTGCCATAAAATGGGGCATTTTGCAAAAATGTGCCATGCTGTGAAGACTGGACAACAGCAGGCCTGTGTGCTTCCCAGCATGGAGAGACATGCAAGTTTATTCATTATGTTGGAAGTCAATGCCTTTCGGTGAAAGTGTTTCAAGGCAACAGTGGGCACCCTACAATAGTTTTGCAGTTAGAAATGGGCAGATAGAGAAATGTGAGCAGTGAGCTATGTTTTTGGCACAGTTGGAAGGAACATATAACATGCTTTGTCTCTTACTCTTTTCAGGTATTGAGCATCGAGAGGTGGAGCAGGTAAAGCAGATGACCATGCTGGATGGGAGGAGGCAGACCAGAAGAGAGCCTATGGAAGATGTGGATGATTTCCTGATGGTGGCTGAATTGAGGAGTGGACTTTCAAGCATTTCCTTATGACCAAGAAGAAACCATGAACCAGACCGAGATAGAAGTACAGTAAAATCACACTTGTTTATTAATAAAAAATAAAAAGGTAAATAGAGTAAGCGTAGTCAAAGCATAGCCAGAGTCCAGTAAATGGATCGGGTAGTCAGCCAAGCCAGAGTTCAGTAACCAGATCGGGTAATCAGCCAGGCCAGAAGTCAGGGATCCAAGTAGAGGAACAGCAAGCAGAATAAGGAGCCAGAAGGGATGTCAGCAAAGCCAGTCTTAAACAGGAACGCAGGAGATGGTTTTTTGTGATGTGACCAAGGCGAAGGCAGAGATGAAGTGAGTTGGACAGCTATATGTAGGCAGGTCAGACAAGCAGGATCAGGAACAGCTGGGTAACTGTGGAGAGAGATGAGAGCTGGCAATTAGCCGACAGCTGAGCGGCCAGCTCAGAGAAGGAAGGGCTGAGCCAGCCCTGACAAGCCTTTCATCTGGGACTTTCTGCCAAAAGATATTTTTAACCCAGCTCAAAAGTAATGTTGCAGCCTTCCAGGGACAGACGAATCATCTGACTGCCCAGAAGATGGGGGTCGTAAGGGAATTTTTTCCTCCCATTTACAATACGGGGGGGGGGGGGTTATTTCGCCCTCTCCTGGACAAAAGGCTTTAAGAAGTTTCCTATAGTATCCTATAAAGTCAAGAGGTGGTATGTGTTGCTATGGCCATTTGTATTGTCTTGATAGCAATAATATAGAGTTAGGTTTGGTAAGAGCATATGTTTACAGAGGCCCTTCCCCCTCCATTGATATTTAAATAAACCAGATGGATAGGTTTTGGAGCTGAGCAGAGGAAGTTGGTGTATGCAGGAAATGGGTGGGAGGGGCTTGGGGAGAGTTGGAAAGAAACATGTGTTTGGACAAGAGAGATGTGTTTTTTTTGGAAGGACAAAGAGGAAGACATGGCTGCCAGAAGCTGTATAACTTTGGAGACGCCTTTGTGAGTTGGACTCTGAGCAAGGAACTATGAAGGACATCTTGACCCCTAAGTTGAAAAAACAAAGAAACGGAGGCACCTCTGGGTGCAGACTTTAAAACAATTTTAATGATAAAGGCAGCAACAAAGATTGCACTCACATTTTAGTAGCACTAATAAGGCATGGAAGAGTCCCAAAGGCAACCAAGGTGGTCCGTGAGGTCAATCTCTTCTGGCCATGGATATGTGTCCTCTGACTGGTCTCAGATACGCTGGCTCAGGAAACGTGTCGCATAGTTTGTGACGGCATCATCCCTCGCCTGCATCACTGTTTGCTTTCCAAGCCTCATTCTGGTGTCCCTCCATCGCTGTCGGCCGCTTTACATTCAGCGTATCTGAGACCAGTCAGAAGACACATATCCATGGCCAGGAGAGACTGACTTCGCAGGCCACCTTGGTTGCCTTTGGGACTCTTCCATGCCTTATTAGTTCTACTAAAATGTGAGTGCATTCTTTGTTGCTGCCTTTATCATTAAAATTTTTTTAAATCTGCACCCAGAGGCGCCTCAGTTTCTTTGTTTTTTCAGTGTCCTTTGGGAATATGGTTTCCACTCCCACCGGAAGGCTGCCATGAATGTGGACTTCTTACATCATCCTCACCATTTACTCTTCTGTGCATTATTACAGACTTTACCATTTCCATTTTCTATGGCCGCATTTTGGAGTTTATTTTTGTAATTTACATGTACAGCATTGTTATTCATTTTGGATTATTGCTTTTAATTTTTTGCGCCAAACACTTGTTAAATTGACCCCTAAGTTGAGTAACTGTTTAGTTTACTTAATTTGTACATATTGTACATGCTTATATTTGTAGGCATATTTTGTAAGCTATAAGTTGTGTTGTACTGTGCATCCTACAGTTTGTATGTGCAGATTTTTCCCTGTTTGGTAAAGCATTGATACACTTCAGAAGTCTAAGCTTCCTTGATTTTACCACAAGAACTTAATAGATAGACGGAAAGCATTACAGTGTGTTCTGGCGGGGGAGCAGTCCCCCTGTCAGAACACAATAACTTAGCAGGGAGATCACTGTACAAACATTGCATAGTTAGTAAAGCAAGCTCCTGTTTTTTTTTCTGTTCAGCCGATTGGGATGAACAAAAAAGAAACTGCCTATGTTTACCAGGCATTACTCTCCCTACTCTAGTAACTTACAAAATGTAGGGCACTGCTATTTTTTAGCACCGCCCATACTAAAGATTGCTGACAAAGGTAACTCAGAGTTGCAGTATCCAGTTGGATTACTGCTCCCTTGATGACACCTTTTGAGGCCTCAGAAGTAGGGATGAGCCGAACACCCCCCGGTTCGGTTCGCACCAGAACCTGCGAACGGACCGAAAATTCGCACAAATGTTAGAACCCCATTGACGTCTATGGGACTCGAACGTTCGAAATTAAAAGTGCTCATTTTAAAGGCTAATTTGCATGGTATTGTCCTAAAAAGGGTTTGGGGACCCGGGTCCTGCCCCAGGGGACATGTATCAATGCAAAAAAAACTTTTAAAAACGGCCGTTTTTTCGGGAGCAGTGATTTTAATGATGCTTAAAGTAAAAAAAAAAGTGAAATATTCCTTTAAATATCGTACCTGGGGGGTGTCTATAGTATGCCTGTAAAGTGGCGCGTGTTTCCCGTGTTTAGAACAGTCCTTGCACAAAAATCTCATTTAAAACTGCTTGCGGGTTTAATGTAATGTCGGGTCCTGGCAATATGGATGAAAATCAGTGAGACAAACGGCATGGGTACCCCCCAGTCCATTACCAGGCCCTTTGGGTCTTGTATGGATATTAAGGGGAACCCCGCACCCAAATTAATATAAGGAAAGGTGTGGGGCCACCAGGCCCTATATACTCTGAACAACAGTATACAGGCGGTGCAAACAAGACAGGGACTGTAGGTTTGTTGTTAAGTAGAATCTGTTTGTAATTTTGAACAGGTACATTTTTAACGTGTTTAGCTCCAGCCAAAAAATCTTTTTTAAGCTTTTTGGAAAACATAGGGAAGGGTTATCACCCCTGTGACATTTGTTTTGCTGTCTGTCCTCCTCTTCAGAAGATTTCACCTCACTTTTTGTCCCAATGACAAATGTTTTTTGAAAATTTGGGGTTTTTTGTGAAACAAGGATTGGAAAGCATCAGTGGAAAGGAGGAATGTTTTTCCCATATTAACTCTTACAGGAGAGAATTTCCCTTCCTAGGGGTAGATTTCATCTCACTTCCTGTCTTCTTCTTCTGTTTGCAAGTAGGAGTCGTTTGTAAGTTAGATGTTTGAAAGTAGGGGCCTGCCCTATATACTCAGCAGAAATTTGGGCCTTAGGTGTTGTTGTGGCCACAACACTGTAAGCCCTCACAGGGCCCTGCTGTGAAATATTAGATCAAGAGTTGTAATTACTTGCCCCTGTTGACCAAGGGCAGAAAAATTGGGCCTTTGGTGGTGGTGGTGGTGCTGGTGCCACAACACTGTAAGTCCTCACTTGCTCTTGGTGTGCGCAGAAATGGGCCCTGCTGTGAAATATTAGATCAAGAATTGTAATTACATGCCCCTGTTGAACAAGGGCAGAAAAATTGGGCCTTTGGTGGTGGTGCTGGTGCCACAACACTGTAAGTCCTCACAGACACTCTAGTTGGAATGCAGGAACGAGCCCTGCTGCAAAGTATTGCATCAAAAATTGTAATTACACGCCCCTGTTAAACAGGGGCTGAAAAATTGGGCCTTAGGCACTGGTGCTGGTGCCAAAACACTGCAACCCCTCACAGATACTCTAGTTGTAACGCAGAAACGAGCCCTGCTGCAAAGTATTGCATCAAAAATTGTAATTACACGCCCCTCTTAAACAGGGGCTGAAAAATTGGGCCTTAGGCACTGGTGCTGGTGCCACAACACAGCAACCCCTCACAGATACTCTAGTTGTAACGCAGAAACGAGCCCTGCTGCAAAGTATTGCATCAAAAATTGTAATTACACGCCCCTGTTAAACAGGGGCTGAAAAATTGGGCCTTAGGCACTGGTGCTGGTGCCACAACACTGCAACCCCTCACAGATACTCTAGTTGGAATGCAGAAATGAGCCCTGCTGCAAAGTATTGCATCAAAAATTGTAATTACACGTTCCTGTTAAACAGGGGCTGAAAAATTGGGCCTTAGGCACTTATGGTGGCGCCCAGAACCAAAAATGTTCTTACAAGCTACCAGCGTGATCATTGAGGAGGAAGAGGATAATTACTCAGGGATAGTCACTCAGCATCAGCATAGGCAGTCTTTGAAGGGATCTGAGATTTCAAAAAAAATTATTCGGTTACATCAGCATCAGGTGCTTGGTAGCTGGTGGTGATCCAAGACTGATTCATTTTTATGAAGGTCAGTCGATCGACCGAGTCGGTGGACAGACGCACCCTGTGATCGGTTACAAAGCCTCCAGCAGCACTGAATGTGCGTTCCGAAAGAACGCTGGATGCAGGACATACCAGTAGCTCAATTGCATACTGTAAAACAGAGAGGTGATAAGGGCGCTCTGGTGGAGGTGGGTAGCTGGTCAGAGGGATGATAGTGATGAGATGGCACTTCTGGCAGCACTTTGGTTAGAGGAGAAGCAACTCTGAAGATATAAAAAAGGAAAAGAAAGGCGCCTCTAAGTGCAGTATGTAAAATATAATAGAGTGCACAAAGGGTTAAAAGCACTTACAAGATTGTTGAGTGTTAAAAGACATGATAAAATCAGGAGTCCTCATCTGTGGCATGTGTCCATCCTCAGCACGGTGGTAGAGAGCCGTGTAGAGCCGTCCAGCAGCTGTAAAGCGTTCTCATGCGTGTTGAAAAGAGGAGGCAGCAGGGAAGCCTGTATTCACTGCGGGACACACAAGGCTGATGGTGTCAGTGTAGAGAAGGGGGTGGTAACGCGTTTCGGAGCATGTGCGGCTCCTTCGTCAGACCTACGCCCACACTCCTCCAGCTGGCTTATAAATGGTGAGGGGGAGGAGCAAGGGGAGGAGTGTGGGCAGATACTAAATACACAATGATAAGGGAAGTGACAGATGTATTATGAGGACGGCCAAGGCGACCGTGCACTCGCAAAATGGATTATTAACGTCAGTGCTATATACAATGAAGTCCTGAAGGAATTTGAAACAGGGGTACAGGGCACAGATGTCAGTGGTTAAATTAACAATAATAAATAAATAAATATACAAACATAAGGTTGACATTGAATTAATATACAGGTGTGTTACATGGTCGGCCGGGTGTCTATATGAATGTGTTATAAAGGCGGCCGGGCATTTGTACACATGCAAATAGGGTCGTAAGTCTAATGTTGAGTTGACAATGAATAAATCTACAGCCGTGTTACAAGGGCGGCCAGGCGTATATACACATGTGTTACCAGGGCAGCCAGGCATCTATGTGCACGTGTTACAAAGGCAGCCGGGCGTTTGTACACATGCAAATAAGGTCGTAAATCTAATGTTGAATTAACAATGAATAAATAATAAATAAATATGTAGCCATGTTACAAGGACAGCTGGGGAGCTATACACCTGTGTTACAGGGGCGGCCAGGCATCTGTTGTAAGGGGATAAAAAAAAAAAAAAAAAACTACAGAGGGATAATAGGAGGTGGTGGATACTTATACAAATAGTGCAGATTATGCCTGTAGCAATACTCTGACGATAATAGATAATAATAGATAATAATAGACTGTAAATAAGTATGCGAGTGTGTTACAGGGGCGGCCGGGCATTTACACACCCGCAAATAAGGTCACAAATCTACTATAAGGAATTAACTTATAGGAATAGGTAATAAGATGTAATGGATGCTCTACAAATAGTATTTGATTGTGACAGATGGCAGATATGTACATGTATAACAGGCAAACACCATGACGTATGGATATGATAATAAGGAGGGATGAATGATAAATGAACCATAATCTTACAGTCTGTATGTTAAATGTGGTATCATCTAGAGTAAGGTGCTAATTTCCAATTCTTCATTGATACCTCCAGGCGAAAGTACGTCAAGAGCGTATATCCAATAAGTCTCCCGTTGGCAGAGACGTTTAAATCTCTCTGCCGCAGGGAGAGTGGCTGGTATGGATTCGATGATCCATACTTTTAGGCCTACGGTAGATTTAGGGTGATGTTGGGTGAAATGTCGTGGGACGCTATGATGGTCTTTACCGGCCTCGATGAATCGGCGGTGCTCTCCAAAACGCTGGCGTAGGGGGCGTATAGTTCGACCTACATAGTGGAGGCCGCAGGGGCAGGTCAGGCAGTATACTACATGGTCTGTACAACAGGTGTAGAATTCTGAAATTTTGTATGTTTTAAATGATTAAAAATAAAAAATTAAAAATAAAAGATTAAAAATAAAACATTCACGATTAAAAATAAAACATACAAAATTTCAGAATTCTACACCTGTTCTACAGACCATGTAGTATACTGCCTGACCTGCCCCTGCGGCCTCCACTATGTAGGTCGAACTATACGCCCCCTACGCCAGCGTTTTGGAGAGCACCGCCGATTCATCGAGGCCGGTAAAGACCATCATAGCGTCCCACGACATTTCACCCAACATCACCCTAAATCTACCGTAGGCCTAAAAGTATGGATCATCGAATCCATACCAGCCACTCTCCCTGCGGCAGAGAGATTTAAACGTCTCTGCCAACGGGAGACTTATTGGATATACGCTCTTGACGTACTTTCGCCTGGAGGTATCAATGAAGAATTGGAAATTAGCACCTTACTCTAGATGATACCACATTTAACATACAGACTGTAAGATTATGGTTCATTTATCATTCATCCCTCCTTATTATCATATCCATACGTCATGGTGTTTGCCTGTTATACATGTACATATCTGCCATCTGTCACAATCAAATACTATTTGTAGAGCATCCATTACATCTTATTACCTATTCCTATAAGTTAATTCCTTATAGTAGATTTGTGACCTTATTTGCGGGTGTGTAAATGCCCGGCCGCCCCTGTAACACACTCGCATACTTATTTACAGTCTATTATTATCTATTATTATCTATTATCGTCAGAGTATTGCTACAGGCATAATCTGCACTATTTGTATAAGTATCCACCACCTCCTATTATCCCTCTGTAGTTTTTTTTTTTTTTTTTTATCCCCTTACAACAGATGCCTGGCCGCCCCTGTAACACAGGTGTATAGCTCCCCAGCTGTCCTTGTAACATGGCTACATATTTATTTATTATTTATTCATTGTTAATTCAACATTAGATTTACGACCTTATTTGCATGTGTACAAACGCCCGGCTGCCTTTGTAACACGTGCACATAGATGCCTGGCTGCCCCGGTAACACATGTGTATATACGCCTGGCCGCCCTTGTAACACGGCTGTAGATTTATTCATTGTCAACTCAACATTAGACTTACGACCCTATTTGCATGTGTACAAATGCCTGGCCGCCTTTATAACACATTCATATAGACACCCGGCCGACCATGTAACACACCTGTATATTAATTCAATGTCAACCTTATGTTTGTATATTTATTTATTTATTATTGTTAATTTAACCACTGACATCTGTGCCCTGTACCCCTGTTTCAAATTCCTTCAGGACTTCATTGTATATAGCACTGACGTTAATAATCCATTTTGCGAGTGCACGGTCGTCTTGGCCGTCCTCATAATACATCTGTCACTTCCCTTATCATTGTGTATTTAGTATCTGCCCACACTCCTCCCCTTGCTCCTCCCCCTCACCATTTATAAGCCAGCTGGAGGAGTGTGGGCGTAGGTCTGACGAAGGAGCCGCACATGCTCCGAAACGCGTTACCACCCCCTTCTCTACACTGACACCATCAGCCTTGTGTGTCCCGCAGTGAATACAGGCTTCCCTGCTGCCTCCTCTTTTCAACACGCATGAGAACGCTTTACAGCTGCTGGACGGCTCTACACGGCTCTCTACCACCGTGCTGAGGATGGACACATGCCACAGATGAGGACTCCTGATTTTATCATGTCTTTTAACACTCAACAATCTTGTAAGTGCTTTTAACCCTTTGTGCACTCTATTAAATTTTACATACTGCACTTAGAGGCGCCTTTCTTTTCCTTTTTTCCACAATTGCATACTGTGCAAGCTCTGGCCAGTGATCCATCCTCAAGACCCAGTAACCCAGAGGATTTTTGGTGGGAAAGGTGTCCAAGTCAGATCTTGCCCCTAGGTATTCCTGCACCATGTAAAACAGACGCTGGCGATGGTTGCTGGAACCGATCATACCTTGGGGCTGCGGACCAAAAAATTGTCTGAACGCATCGGTCAGACGGCCACCTTCTCCACCGTTCCTTCTTTGACTGACCGAAGCCTCAGCAACACGTTGTCCAGAAACAGGAGTTTGTAACCTCCCAGTCTCTGGGAACGCGTTGCACAGACCTTTCTGCAAGGCCTACCGAAGATGTTTCATCCTCTGCTCCCTCTGCGATGGCAAGATAAGGTCCGCAACCTTACCCTTGTAACGTGGATCAAGGAGGGTTGCCAGCCAATATTGGTCCTTCTCCTTGATACCACGAATACGAGGATCCTTACGCAGGCTTTGCAGGATCAGGGAGGCCATGCAGCGTAGGTTTGCTGAGGCATTCGGTCCGGAGTCCTCTGGGTCACTAAGGACGACATGGTCCGCAGCCACCTCCTCCCAGCCACGTACAAGTCCATGTGTTTCTTGGGACTGATCCCTTAAAGACTGCTGCTGATGCTGAGTGCCAGGCTCCACCTCCATACTGACACAATCTTCCTCTTCCTCCTCCTCCTCCTCCTCTTCCTGTGTGATCGGTGGGCACGCAGGAACACTGTCTGGATAAAGGGGGCCTTGAGAGCTAAGGAAGTCCTCCTCTTCCTGCCTCTGTTCTGCCTCAAGTGCCCTGTCCATTATTCCACGCAGCGTGTGCTCCAACAAGTGGACAAGGGAGACAGTGTCACTGATGCATGCACTGTCACTGCTCACCATCCTCGTGGCCTCCTCAAATGGTGACAGGACAGTGCATACATCCCTGATCATGGCCCACTGGCGTGGGGAAAAAAAAAACAAGCTCCCCTGACCCTGTTCTGGTGCCATAGTCACACAGGTACTCATTGATGGCCCTCTGCTGCGTGTGCAGCCGCTGCAGCATGGCCAACGTTGAGTTCCACCTGGTGGGCATGTCACAGATTAGGCAGTTCTTGGGCAGGTTAAACTCCTTTTGGAGGTCCGCCAGCCGAGCACTGGCATTATAAGACTGGCAGAAATGCACACAGACTTTCCTGGCCTGCCTCAGGACATCCTGTAAGCCCGGGTACCTGCACAAGAACCGCTGCACCACCAAGTTAAGGACGTGAGCCAAACAGGGCACATGGGTCATTTGTACCTGTCAGAGGGTAGAGAGGAGGTTGGTACCATTGTCGCAAACCACCATTCCTGCCTTAAGTTGGCGTGGCGTCAACCACCTCTGAACCTGCCCCTGCAGAGCTGACAGAACCTCTGCCCCAGTGTGGCTCCTGTCCTCCAAGCACACCAGCTCAAGCACCGCATGGCATCTTTTGGCCTGCGTACTTGCGTAGCCCCTTAAATGGCTACGGAGCACCGCTGGTTCCGAGGAAAAAGCACAGGAAGAGGCCATGGAGGAAGAAGAAGAGGAGGGGGTGGAGGAGAGAGGTGTGTCACAATCATTAGTAGTGGCATTTTGGAGGCGTGGTGGCGGAACAACCTCCAACACTACTGCACCTTGTCCTGCATCCTTCCCAGCTGCCAGCAGAGTCACCCAATGTGCCGTGAAACTTAGGTAACGTCCCTGTCCATGCCTGCTGGACCATGAGTCAGCGGTAATATGCACCTTACCGCTGACCGCCCTGTCCAGCGAGGCATGGACATTGCCTTCCACATGCCGGTAGAGAGCCGGAATCGCCTTCCGTGAGAAAAAGTGGCGTTTGGGTACCTGCCACTGAGGAACCGCACATTCCACAAACTCACGGAAGGGGGCAGAGTCTACCAACTGAAAAGGCAGCAGTTGAAGTGCTAGCAATTTGGCCAAGCTAGCATTCAACCGCTGGGCATGTGGATGGCAGGGAGCAAACTTCTTTGGCGGTGCAGCAGCTGGGGCAGGGAAATTTGCCTGGTACAATCTGACGTCGGTGTACCAAAAGCAGATTGCCCACAAGTACTTGGCTGTGACACACCTAATTCTACACCTTCATTCCTCTCAGTGCAGGTCTCATAGAGGACTGAAGGTATAGTGGGGTTGGAGATCTCAGCTGATGAGGAGCAAGGAGAGGTCCTCTTTGTTCTTTGGTGTGGGTCTTTTAGATACGCTTGCCAACGAACTGCATGGCAGGTCAACATATGTCTGGTCAAGCATGTGGTACCCAAGTGGAAGATGTTTTGGCCACGCAAGATACGCTTGAGACATATGTTGCAAATAGCAGCGGTGCGATCTGATGCACTCGTCTCAAAAAAGGCCCACACCAAAGAACTTTTTGAATAACGCGCAGAGACTGCAGCGCCCTGCACATGTGGAGGTTTGGGGTGTGATGCAGTCAATGTGCTGCCCTTAGGCTGGCCCCTGGAGGGCATCCTGCCTCGGTGATGTGCCGCCTCCTCCTCCTCCTCCTCCTCTCTCCTATCAGGCACCCACATTGAGTCAGTGACCTCATCATCCCCTCCCTCCTCGTCACTGGAGCAAACCTGGCAGTATGCTGCAGCAGGGGGAGCATGACTGCCAGATTGCTGTCCTTCTTGGGCACCCCCTCTGTCCGTGCTCATGTTACTGCCTTCATGGAGCTCAGTATCATCATCAGAGCCTTCCAAACGCTGGGCATCCTCCTGGAGCATGTACCCAACACTGTGGTCAAACAGTTCGAGGGACTCCTCAGGAGGACATGGTGGGGCTAGGGAAGGAGTCACTGATGACATTGAGCCAAGGGAAGAGGCCGCTGCTTTGCCAAAGTACCTTGAGCATGAGTGAGAGAGGATGAGGAGGATGAGGATGGCCTGGTCATCCACTCGACCAAGTCTTCGGCATGTTGCGGCTCAACACGGCCAGCTGCAGAAAAAAAGGCCAAGCGTGTCCCACGGCCACGTGCTGATGAGGATGCACCGTCTCCACGACCAGCACTAGACACAAAGCCTGCTTGCCCTCTCTTATTGGCTTGTGACTGTCTGCCTCTCCTTCTTGGCCTTCCAGACATACTAATGACCTGTAGCTGCACTAAGCTGGGATATATATATAGATATATATAGATAACTATATATAGATATATATATATATCTATATATATCTATATAGATATATATACATGTACTGATACTGCAGCTAGCAAAATCAACTGCCTGCCTGTAGTATGAGAACACCACCAACCTTCTACAGGTAGCTTTAGCTGAACACTGTGCAGAGCTCGCAAAAAACTAACTTGTAGCTTTTTTAGCTGCCTGCGGTAGTGATAGGATCAGGAAAACACCACCAACCTTCTACAGGTAGCTTTAGCTGAACACTGTGCAGAGCCCCAAAAAAATAACTTGTAGGTTTAGCTGAACACTGTGAGGAGGACGCACCACACTAACTTGTAGTTTTAGCTGAACACTGTGAGGAGGACGCACTACACTAACTTGTAGTTTTAGCTGAACACTGTGCAGAGGTCTTACTACACTAACTTGTAGTTTTAGCTGAACACTGTGAGGACACACTACACTAACTTGTAGTTTTAGCTGAACACTGTGAGGAGGACGCACCACACTAACTTGTAGTTTTAGCTGAACACTGTGAGCAGGACGCACTGCACTAACTTGTAGCTTTAGATGAACACTGTGCAGAGGTCTCACTACACTAACTTGTAGTTTTAGCTGAACACTGTGAGGACGCACTACACTAACTTGTAGTTTTAGCTGAACACTGTGAGGAGGATGCACCACACTAACTTGTAGTTTTAGCTGAACACTGTGAGCAGGACGCACTGCACTAACTTGTAGCTTTAGATGAACACTGTGCAGAGCTCGCAAAAAAATAACTTGTAGGTTTAGCTGAACACTGTGAGGAGGACCCACCACACTAACTTGTAGTTTTAGCTGAACACTGTGAGCAGGACGCACTGCACTAACTTGTAGCTTTAGATGAACACTGTGCAGAGCTCGCAAAAAAATAACTTGTAAGTTTAGCTGAACACTGTGAGGAGGACGCACCACACTGACTTGTAGTTTTAGCTGAACACTGTGAGCAGGACGCACTGCACTAACTTGTAGCTTTAGATGAACACTGTGCAGAGGTCTCACTACACTAACTTGTAGTTTTAGATGAACACTGTGAGCAGGACGCACTACACTAACTTGTAGCTTTAGATGAACACTGTGCAGAGCTCGCAAAAAAATAACTTGTAGGTTTAGCTGAACACTGTGAGGAGGATGCACCACACTAACATGTAGTTTTAGCTGAACACTGTGAGCAGGACGCACTGCACTAACTTGTAGCTTTAGATGAACACTGTGCAGAGGTCTCACTACACTAACTTGTAGTTTTAGCTGAGCACTGTGAGCAGGACGCACTGCACTAACTTGTAGCTTTAGATGAACACTGTGCAGAGGTCTCACTACACTAACTTGTAGTTTTAGCTGAACACTGTGAGCAGGACGCACTGCACTAACTTGTAGCTTTAGATGAACACTGTGCAGAGGTCTCACTACACTAACTTGTAGTTTTAGCTGAACACTGTGAGCAGGACACACTGCACTAACTTGTAGCTTTAGATGAACACTGTGCAGAGGTCTCACTACACTAATGCCCCGTACACACGGTCGGACTTTGTTCGGACATTCCGACAACAAAATCCTAGGATTTTTTCTGACAGATGTTGGCTCAAATTTGTCTTGCATACACACGGTCACACAAAGTTGTCGGAAAATCCGATCGTTTTAAACGCGGTGACGTAAAACATGTACGTCGGGATTATAAACGGGGCAGTGGCCAATAGCTTTCATCTCTTTATTTATTCTGAGCATGCGTGGCACTTTGTCCGTCGGATTTGTGTACACACGATCGGAATTTCCGACAACGGATTTTGTTGTCGGAAAATTTTATCTCCTGCTCTCCAACTTTGTGTGTCGGAAAATACGATGGAAAATGTCCGATGGAGCCCACACACGGTCGGAATTTCCGACAACACGCTCCGATCGGACATTTTCCATCGGAAAATCCGACCGTGTGTACGGGGCATAACTTGTTTAGCTAAACACTGTGAGGAGGACGCACCACACTAACATGTAGTTTTAGCTGAACACTGTGAGCAGGACGCACTGCACTAACTTGTAGCTTTAGATGAACACTTTGCAGAGGTCTCACTACACTAACTTGTAGTTCTAGCTAAACACTGTGAGCAGGACGCACTACACTAACTTGTAGCTTTAGATGAACACTGTGCAGAGGTCTCACTACACTAACTTGTAGTTTTAGCTGAACACTGTGAGCAGGACGCACTACACTAACTTGTAGCTTTAGATGAACACTGTGCAGACGTCGCACTGCACTAACTTGTAGCTTTAGATGAACACTGTGCAGAGGTCTCACTACACTAACTTGTAGTTTTAGCTGAACACTGTGAGCAGGATGCACTGCACTAACTTGTAGCTTTAGATGAACACTGTGCAGAGGTCTCACTACACTAACTTGTAGTTTTAGCTGAACACTGTGAGCAGGACGCACTGCACTAACTTGTAGCTTTAGATGAACACTGTGCAGAGGTCTCACTACACTAACTTGTAGTTTTAGCTGAACACTGTGAGCAGGACACACTGCACTAACTTGTAGCTTTAGATGAACACTGTGCAGAGGTCTCACTACACTAACTTGTAGTTTTAGCTGAACACTGTGAGCAGGACGCACTGCACTAACTTGTAGCTTTAGATGAACACTGTGCAGAGGTCTCACTACACTAACTTGTAGTTTTAGCTGAACACTGTGAGCAGGACGCACTGCACTAACTTGTAGCTTTAGATGAACACTGTGCAGAGGTCTCACTACACTAACTTGTAGTTCTAGCTGAACACTGTGAGCAGGACGCACTACACTAACTTGTAGCTTTAGATGAACACTGTGCAGAGCTTGCAAAAAAATAACTTGTAGGTTTAGCTGAACACTGTGAGGAGGACGCACCACACTAACATGTAGTTTTAGCTGAACACTGTGAGCAGGACGCACTGCACTAACTTGTAGCTTTAGATGAACACTGTGCAGAGGTCTCACTACACTAACTTGTAGTTTTAGCTGAACACTGTGAGCAGGATGCACTACACTAACTTGTAGCTTTAGATGAACACTGTGCAGAGGTCTCACTACACTAACTTGTAGTTTTAGCTGAACACTGTGAGCAGGACGCACTGCACTAACTTGTAGCTTTAGATGAACACTGTGCAGAGGTCTCACTACACTAACTTGTAGTTTTAGCTGAACACTGTGAGCAGGACGCACTACACTAACTTGTAGTTTTAGCTGAACACTGTGAGGAGGACGCACCACACTAACTTGTAGTTTTAGCTGAACACTGTGAGCAGGACGCACTGCACTAACTTGTAGCTTTAGATGAACACTGTGCAGAGCTCGCAAAAAAATAACTTGTAGGTTTAGCTGAACACTGTGAGGAGGACCCACCACACTAACTTGTAGTTTTAGCTGAACACTGTGAGCAGGACGCACTGCACTAACTTGTAGCTTTAGATGAACACTGTGCAGAGCTCGCAAAAAAATAACTTGTAAGTTTAGCTGAACACTGTGAGGAGGACGCACCACACTGACTTGTAGTTTTAGCTGAACACTGTGAGCAGGACGCACTGCACTAACTTGTAGCTTTAGATGAACACTGTGCAGAGGTCTCACTACACTAACTTGTAGTTTTAGATGAACACTGTGAGCAGGACGCACTACACTAACTTGTAGCTTTAGATGAACACTGTGCAGAGCTCGCAAAAAAATAACTTGTAGGTTTAGCTGAACACTGTGAGGAGGATGCACCACACTAACATGTAGTTTTAGCTGAACACTGTGAGCAGGACGCACTGCACTAACTTGTAGCTTTAGATGAACACTGTGCAGAGGTCTCACTACACTAACTTGTAGTTTTAGCTGAGCACTGTGAGCAGGACGCACTGCATTAACTTGTAGCTTTAGATGAACACTGTGCAGAGGTCTCACTACACTAACTTGTAGTTTTAGCTGAACACTGTGAGCAGGACGCACTGCACTAACTTGTAGCTTTAGATGAACACTGTGCAGAGGTCTCACTACACTAACTTGTAGTTTTAGCTGAACACTGTGAGCAGGACACACTGCACTAACTTGTAGCTTTAGATGAACACTGTGCAGAGGTCTCACTACACTAATGCCCCGTACACACGGTCGGACTTTGTTCGGACATTCCGACAACAAAATCCTAGGATTTTTTCTGACAGATGTTGGCTCAAATTTGTCTTGCATACACACGGTCACACAAAGTTGTCGGAAAATCCGATCGTTTTAAACGCGGTGACGTAAAACATGTACGTCGGGATTATAAACGGGGCAGTGGCCAATAGCTTTCATCTCTTTATTTATTCTGAGCATGCGTGGCACTTTGTCCGTCGGATTTGTGTACACACGATCGGAATTTCCGACAACGGATTTTGTTGTCGGAAAATTTTATCTCCTGCTCTCCAACTTTGTGTGTCGGAAAATACGATGGAAAATGTCCGATGGAGCCCACACACGGTCGGAATTTCCGACAACACGCTCCGATCGGACATTTTCCATCGGAAAATCCGACCGTGTGTACGGGGCATAACTTGTTTAGCTAAACACTGTGAGGAGGACGCACCACACTAACATGTAGTTTTAGCTGAACACTGTGAGCAGGACGCACTGCACTAACTTGTAGCTTTAGATGAACACTTTGCAGAGGTCTCACTACACTAACTTGTAGTTCTAGCTAAACACTGTGAGCAGGACGCACTACACTAACTTGTAGCTTTAGATGAACACTGTGCAGAGGTCTCACTACACTAACTTGTAGTTTTAGCTGAACACTGTGAGCAGGACGCACTACACTAACTTGTAGCTTTAGATGAACACTGTGCAGACGTCGCACTGCACTAACTTGTAGCTTTAGATGAACACTGTGCAGAGGTCTCACTACACTAACTTGTAGTTTTAGCTGAACACTGTGAGCAGGATGCACTGCACTAACTTGTAGCTTTAGATGAACACTGTGCAGAGGTCTCACTACACTAACTTGTAGTTTTAGCTGAACACTGTGAGCAGGACGCACTGCACTAACTTGTAGCTTTAGATGAACACTGTGCAGAGGTCTCACTACACTAACTTGTAGTTTTAGCTGAACACTGTGAGCAGGACACACTGCACTAACTTGTAGCTTTAGATGAACACTGTGCAGAGGTCTCACTACACTAACTTGTAGTTTTAGCTGAACACTGTGAGCAGGACGCACTGCACTAACTTGTAGCTTTAGATGAACACTGTGCAGAGGTCTCACTACACTAACTTGTAGTTTTAGCTGAACACTGTGAGCAGGACGCACTGCACTAACTTGTAGCTTTAGATGAACACTGTGCAGAGGTCTCACTACACTAACTTGTAGTTCTAGCTGAACACTGTGAGCAGGACGCACTACACTAACTTGTAGCTTTAGATGAACACTGTGCAGAGCTTGCAAAAAAATAACTTGTAGGTTTAGCTGAACACTGTGAGGAGGACGCACCACACTAACATGTAGTTTTAGCTGAACACTGTGAGCAGGACGCACTGCACTAACTTGTAGCTTTAGATGAACACTGTGCAGAGGTCTCACTACACTAACTTGTAGTTTTAGCTGAACACTGTGAGCAGGATGCACTACACTAACTTGTAGCTTTAGATGAACACTGTGCAGAGGTCTCACTACACTAACTTGTAGTTTTAGCTGAACACTGTGAGCAGGACGCACTGCACTAACTTGTAGCTTTAGATGAACACTGTGCAGAGGTCTCACTACACTAACTTGTAGTTTTAGCTGAACACTGTGAGCAGGACACACTGCACTAACTTGTAGCTTTAGATGAACACTGTGCAGAGGTCTCACTACACTAATGCCCCGTACACACGATCGGACTTTGTTCGGACATTCCGACAACAAAATCCTAGGATTTTTTCTGACAGATGTGCAGAGCTGTGCAGAGCTTGAACTTGTAGGTTTAGCTGAACACTGTGAGCAGGACGCACCACACTAACTTGTAGTTTTAGCTGAACACTGTGAGCAGGACGCACTGCACTAACTGTAAATAGTCTAGCTGCCTGACTGTGGTACTAATAGGATCAAAAGAACACCAGCAATTTTCTTCAGGTAGCTGTAAATACTGTAACAAGACAAGCCTGCCTGTCAGTAAGAACATAACAGGAACGGATCTAGCTAAACTGAATACAGTGTATATATATATATATATATATATATATAAAAAACACCTGGGATGCATATATATACACAATACACTGTAAGTGCAGCTAACTCACTGACTGTCCTGCCTAATCTATCTAACTCAAATGAAATGACACTGTCTCTCTGTCTATCTATCTCTCTTTCAACGCCGGAACACACACTACACAAGGCCGCCGTGCAGGCGGCCTTATATAGTGTGGGGCATGTTCTAAACCCCCTGAGCCATAATTGCGGTAGTGATAGGATCAGGAAAACACCACCAACCTTCTACAGGTAGCTTTAGCCGAACACTGTGCAGAGCCCCCAAAAAAATAACTTGTAGGTTTAGCTGAACACTGTGAGGAGGACGCACCACACTAACTTGTAGTTTTAGCTGAACACTGTGAGCAGGACACACTACACTAACTTGTAGTTTTAGCTGAACACTGTGCAGAGGTCTCACTACACTAACTTGTAGTTTTAGCTGAACACTGTGAGGACGCACTACACTAACTTGTAGTTTTAGCTGAACACTGTGAGGAGGACGCACCACACTAACTTGTAGTTTTAGCTGAACACTGTGAGCAGGACGCACTGCACTAACTTGTAGCTTTAGATGAACACTGTGCAGAGCTCGCAAAAAAATAACTTGTAGGTTTAGCTGAACACTGTGAGGAGGACGCACCACACTAACTTGTAGTTTTAGCTGAACACTGTGAGCAGGACGCACTGCACTAACTTGTAGCTTTAGATGAACACTGTGCAGAGCTCGCAAAAAAATAACTTGTAGGTTTAGCTGAACACTGTGAGGAGGATGCACCACACTAACATGTAGTTTTAGCTGAACACTGTGAGCAGGACGCACTGCACTAACTTGTAGCTTTAGATGAACACTGTGCAGAGCTCGCAAAAAAATAACTTGTAGGTTTAGCTGAACACTGTGAGGAGGTCGCACCACACTAACTTGTAGTTTTAGCTGAACACTGTGAGCAGGACGCGCTGCACTAACTTGTAGCTTTAGATGAACACTGTGCAGAGGTCTCACTACACTAACTTGTAGTTTTAGCTGAACACTGTGAGCAGGACGCACTGCACTAACTTGTAGCTTTAGATGAACACTGTGCAGAGCTCGCAAAAAAATAACTTGTAGGTTTAGCTGAACACTGTGAGGAGGATGCACCACACTAACATGTAGTTTTAGCTGAACACTGTGAGCAGGACGCACTGCACTAACTTGTAGCTTTAGATGAACACTGTGCAGAGCTCGCAAAAAATAACTTGTAGGTTTAGCTGAACACTGTGAGGAGGACGCACCACACTAACATGTAGTTTTAGCTGAACACTGTGAGCAGGACGCACTGCACTAACTTGTAGCTTTAGATGAACACTGTGCAGAGGTCTCACTACATTAACTTGTAGTTTTAGCTGAACACTGTGAGCAGGACGCACTGCACTAACTTGTAGCTTTAGATGAACACTGTGCAGAGGTCTCACTACACTAACTTGTAGTTTTAGCTGAACACTGTGAGCAGGACACACTGCACTAACTTGTAGCTTTAGATGAACACTGTGCAGAGGTCTCACTACACTAACTTGTAGTTTTAGCTGAACACTGTGAGCAGGACGCACTGCACTAACTGGTAGCTTTAGATGAACACTGTGCAGAGGTCTCACTACACTAACTTGTAGTTCTAGCTGAACACTGTGAGCAGGATGCACTACACTAACTTGTAGCTTTAGATGAACACTGTGCAGAGCTTGCAAAAAAATAACTTGTAGGTTTAGCTGAACACTGTGAGGAGGACGCACCACACTAACATGTAGTTTTAGCTGAACACTGTGAGCAGGACGCACTGCACTGACTTGTAGCTTTAGATGAACACTGTGCAGAGGTCTCACTACACTAACTTGTAGTTTTAGCTGAACACTGTGAGCAGGATGCATTACACTAACTTGTAGCTTTAGCTGAACACTGTGCAGAGGTCTCACTACACTAACTTGTAGTTTTAGCTGAACACTGTGAGCAGGACGCACTGCACTAACTTGTAGCTTTAGATGAACACTGTGCAGAGGTCTCACTACACTAACTTGTAGCTTTAGCTGAACACTGTGCAGAGGTCTCACTACACTAACTTGTACTTTTAGCTGAACACTGTGAGCAGGACGCACTGCACTAACTTGTAGCTTTAGATGAACACTGTGCAGAGGTCTCACTACACTAACTTGTAGTTTTAGCTGAACACTGTGAGCAGGACGCACTGCACTAACTTGTAGCTTTAGATGAACACTGTGCAGAGGTCTCACTACACTAACTTGTAGTTCTAGCTGAACACTGTGAGCAGGGACGCACTACACTAACTTGTAGCTTTAGATGAACACTGTGCAGAGCTTGCAAAAAAATAACTTGTAGGTTTAGCTGAACACTGTGAGGAGGACGCACCACACTAACATGTAGTTTTAGCTGAACACTGTGAGCAGGACGCACTGCACTGACTTGTAGCTTTAGATGAACACTGTGCAGAGGTCTCACTACACTAACTTGTAGTTTTAGCTGAACACTGTGAGCAGGATGCAATACACTAACTTGTAGCTTTAGCTGAACACTGTGCAGAGGTCTCACTACACTAACTTGTAGTTTTAGCTGAACACTGTGAGCAGGACGCACTGCACTAACTTGTAGCTTTAGATGAACACTGTGCAGAGGTCTCACTACACTAACTTGTAGCTTTAGCTGAACACTGTGCAGAGGTCTCACTACACTAACTTGTAGTTTTAGCTGAACACTGTGAGCAGGACGCACTGCACTAACTTGTAGCTTTAGATGAACACTGTGCAGAGGTCTCACTACACAAACTTGTAGTTTTAGCTGAACACTGCGAGCAGGACGCACTGCACTAACTTGTAGCTTTAGATGAACACTGTGCAGAGCTGTGCAGAGCTTGAACTTGTAGGTTTAGCTGAACACTGTGAGCAGGACGCACCACACTAACTTGTAGTTTTAGCTGAACATTGTGAGCAGGACGCACTGCACTAACTGTAAATAGTCTAGCTGCCTGACTGTGGTACTAATAGGATCAAAAGAACACCAGCAATTTTCTTCAGGTAGCTGTAAATACTGTAACAAGACAAGCCTGCCTGTCAGTAAGAACATAACAGGAACGGATCTAGCTAAACTGAATACAGTGTGTATATATATATATATATATATATATATATATATATATATATATATATATATATACAAAACCTGGGATGCATATATATACACAATACACTGTAAGTGCAGCTAACTCACTGATGGTCCTGCCTAATCTATCTAACTCAAATGAAATGACACTGTCTCTCTGTCTATCTATCTCTCTTTCAACGCCGGAACACACACTACACAGGGCATGTTCTAAACCCCCTGAGCCATAATTGGCCAAAGCCTCCCTGGCTTTGGCCAATTACAGCTCTCTCTACCGACGGCGCTGTGATTGGCCAAGCATGTGGGTCATAGTGCATGTTTGGCCAATCATCAGCCAGCAATGCACTGCGATGCCGCAGTGAATTATGGGCCGTGACGCGCCACATGAATTTGGCGCGAACGGCCCATAAAGTTCGGAATTTGGTGAACGACCGAACAGCCAATGTTTGAGTCGAACATGGGTTCGACTCGAACATGAAGCTCATCCCTACTCAGAGGAACACTGTTTCCCTCAGCCTCCTTTCCACGGCACAGCAACACATCACCACCTGCAGACTGGAAGATAAACTACACCCGCTTACACACTTTTCCCTTTCCATGATCTGTACTTACCTCAATATCACTGGAGCTTCCTTTTCAGTCCTCCCTAATCTGCCATAGTAATTAAAGTGTTATTAAACCCAGTAATATGAAAATAGTTCATCCCCCCCCCCCCCCCACAGTGCCCACAGGTTATAAATCTTCTTTTTACATTAAAATACCGCCACTATATACCTTTTTGGATAATCTGTATACCACGGTTACATGATAAACTGCAGAGTTTCTCCAGTGCTGAGAGTTCAGGTAGGAGGATATTTCCACTACAGCCTGTATACAGGCCCACATGTGTGCTGTCAATATCATGTGACCTGGCTAGGTCTGAGAACAAGTAAATGCTCTATCCAGCAAAAAAAACACAACTGAGTATGTGCAGGTTGGCTACCCTGCCTGTGTTAGCTGGCCTTCCCCAGATAGACAGTGCAGGAGGGGGAGGATCTGTGCATACAGGATAAAACAGCCTTTTTACACAATGCAGAGGATTAACCCCTTAAGTTCCACAGTGAGTATAACAAGCATACTATGCTGCAAGTGTGCGATCAATCTTTTCTTCTCTTTTTACTATGCTGCATATACAGATTGATTTTACTGTTGTGGGTTTAGTAACACTTTAAGGTGTTGTACAATGGTGTTTTAGGGAGGGCCCTGTAGTTCCTAATTATGCCTATGCTGGCCTGCTTTTTGTTTTGTCTCTGGCCACTCCAATGTTATCATCAGAGCAAGAAGGCCAGTAGAGGCAGTAAACACACAGTAGGAAAGTCCTACAATGTCACTTTGCACTTCCAGGTCCACATGAAACCTGATTAGCAGACATGGAGCTATGCATTGATATTAGGACAAGCAAGGTGGCTAGCTTTGCCACCTTTTCTTCAATCCAAACCCGAGCACATCAGTGGCGCATATCAAATTTTAATTGTAGTATACACTATACTGTAAAAAACCTGGGACACCTTTGGGTACCCCAAGAAGAGCAGCAATGTGGCGCAAGGGCAGATCCAGAGTCTAGTCTCGGGAGGGGCAATGCCAGAAAATAAGGTTTTTTGCAGGCAATTTGTCGAACAATGGCTGGTCTTGGGGCTTCAATCATCACGGTACCATGGTTGATATGGTGTCAGGATGATTGAAGTGCATTATTTCTATTATTATATTGTAATATAAAATGAAATAGTTCAACTCACCAAAATACAGAATCAGTGGGAGCCCTGAGTGTGTCACTTGCCGCCGTCACCTGCCACCAGATGCAGCTTGTCACTTGCCACCATCAACTGCCACAAGATGCAGCTTGTCACTTGCCACCATCACCTGCCACTAAATGCAGTGTCAGGTCACCTGAGTCCAGGTGACAGATGCACCCCATTGGGGTCTGGAGTGCACCGCAAGGTGGTGGACCCTACAGCTGACCGCTGCAGTTGGAGATCTAGGTGATACAGGAGAGCAGGTACTCTGTAGTACCAGCACAAATGGCACTGGGAGCTAGAGCATGAGATTTCCCAGGGCGCGGAATTTAAGAGCCAGAAGGTGTTCACCAGAGGCCCCTAATGGTGGGGATGGATTTAGCTGTAGTCTGGCTACAGGTCGCGACCCCTAGGGCCTCCCGGCTCACGGTAGACTACAGGGAGGTAGAGAGGAAGCAGCAGACTGTGATAACAAAGGATAGTCAGGAGATAGCCAAAGGTCGGAGCAACAAGCAGGTAAGGATAGTCAGGAGATAGCCAAAGGTCGGGGTAACAAGCAGGTAGGGATAGTCAAGAACAAGCCAAGATTGGTAACTGGAATCAGACGTAGAAGACACAGTAAGTCGCACACGAATGCCAAACACACAATATTGATCAGCAGAGCTGGCTTGCAGTGCACAGGTTGATATAGAGTTCCCTGATAGGGGCTGGGGTGGAGTCATGCTTTGAGGAGAGATTACTTAAGCAGCCAGGTGAGAGTGGCTGGCCTCTTAAGCAGAACACATGGAGAGGTAAGCTCACAGATAAACATTACTGCATATCCATGACAGTACCCCCCTCTTATGAGGCCTCCCCCTGCCCTGCCTGGACCCAGGCTTAGAGGGAAACTTCAGATGAAACCTCCTCAACAGACGAGGCGCAAAGACCTCAGATGCAGTGATCCAAGACCTCTCCTCAGGACCAAACACTTTCCAATGCACTTAGTACTGAAGAATGCCTCTACAGAGCTGGGAATCCAGAATTTGACCTCATACTCCTGATTATCCTCAGAGACCGGGGCCACGGTAGGGAGAGGACGAGAGAACTTACTGAGGACTAAAGTCTTCAGAAGAGCAACATGGAAGGAGTTAGAGAATTTGAGGCTTCTAGGAATCTGGAGTTTGAAACAAACCGGATTCAGTTTAGAGGTTATAGTATACGGTTATAGTATACGGACCAAGGAATCTTGGGGCAAAATTCAGAGAAAGAACTTGGAGCTTGATGTTCCTGGTGGAGAGCCAGACTTTGTCCCCTGGCTGTAGAGAAGGCGGTTTACGCCTGCGGCGGTCGGCAAAGCCTTTGAATTTGTCAGCAGCTGCACGGAGGGAATCATGAACATCACCCCAAATGGAATTGAAAGACTCCTGAGCCATAGCCAAAGCTGGAATATTTGGAGAACAGGTCATGGGAAGAGGGAGTTGATGGTGTTTTCCATAAACTGCAAAAAAGGGTGTTTTCTGAGAACTGGTATTTACATGATTGTTGTGAGAGAATTCTGCCCACAAGAGTAGAGAGGACCAGTCATCATGATGAGCAGAGACTAAGGTAAGAAGAAAGACCTTCAACTCCTGATTAACCCTCACAGTCTGTCCATTGGATTGAGGGTGGTAAGAAGAGGAAAAATCCAAGACAATATTGAGGGATTTGCAAAAGGCAAAACGAGATGTAAATTGAACGTCCCTGTGGGAAACAATATGAGAAGGAACCCCATGGAGGCGGAAAATTTCTCAAACAAAAATGGGAACCAAGGCAGGAACAGAAGGTAGACCAGGAAGAGGAACAAAATGAGCCATCTTGGAGAACCGATCGATTACCACCCAAATGATTGTATTATTCTCTGACAGTGGAAGATCGGTGATAAAATCCATGGCAATGTGAGACCAGGGCTCCTTAGGAATGGACAAGGGCATGAGAAGACCAGCAGGGGCTTGTGTGGAGGATTTAGACTGAGCACAGACATGACAAGCCTTAATGTAGTCTTTGACATCCAAACGGAGATTAAGCCACCGGTAGTGATGACTGATGAGCAGGAAGGATCAGAAGAGCCCAGCATGACCTGCCACCTTGGAATCATGTCCTCAGTAAAGGATCTTGGCTCTTAGCTCAGTGGGGATGAAAGTCTTGCCAGGAGGAATTTTTGACTCCAGGGTGGTAGTATGGGCAATAATACATGAGGTCGGAACGATCGGCTCAGGTTCAGGGGTGGACTCCTCGTCTAAAGTGTCAAATGACCTAGAGAGTGCATCAGTCTGACCGTTGCAGGAACCAGGTTTGTATGTAATTGTGAAATTAAAATGAGAAAAGGAAAAACTCCACCTGGCCTGTCTGGGATTCAGACGTTTAGCATTCTGTAGTTACTGTAGATTCTTGTGATCAGTAAAAATCGTTATGGAGTGAGGGGAACCCTCCAAGAGATGACGCCACTCCTCTAACGCTAATTTAATTGCAAGAAGTTCCCAATCGCCCAATCAGCATAATTTCTCTCTGCCTGAGAATTTTTTTTGGAGAAGAATGCACATGGTTGATGTCTCTTCTCAAAGGATTGAAGCACAGCTCCCACCCCCATGACCCCAAGAAGCGTCCACTTCTATAAAAAATTGATCCCCAGGATTAGGTCTCCTCAAAAGAGGTCTAGAAACAAAGGCCTGTTTCAGGTCATGAAATGCAGAGATAGCTTCAGGAGGCCAGTCCTTGGCATTTGCACCCTTCTTAGTCAAAGCAATAATAGGCGCAGCAATGGAAGAGTAAATCCTTAGGAACTGCCTATAATAATTTGTGAACCCAAGAAAGCGCTATGTGGCCTTGAGGCTAGCAGCAAGAGGCCAGTTGGTAATGGCCAAGACCTTTTCAGGATCCATATGAAGACCCAAACTCGAAACAAAGCATCCTAGAAACAGGACCTCAGAACATTCAAAAGAACATTCCTCCAGCTTGGCAAACAGATTATACTTTCTAAGGCGCTGAAGTACAGTGCGGACATGGTTTCTGTGGACAAACAGATTTTCCGAAAAGATGAGAATGTCATCCAGATAGATGACAACAAACTGGTACAGCAGATCCCTGAAGATTTAATTGACAAAGTTTTGGAACACAGCTGGGGCATTACACAAACCAAAAGGCATAACCAGTTATTTGTAATGCCCGTCTCTAGTGTTAAACGTGGTTTTCCATTCGCCACCTTCCCATATCCGAATCAGATTGTATGCACCTCTGAGACCCAACTTGGTGAAAATGGAGGCACCCTTCAACGTCTCAAATAGCTCAGATATTAAGGGTAAGGGGTATCAATTTTTGATAGTCACCGCGTTTAAACCTCGATAGTCGATGCAGGGTCTCAAGGTACCATCCTTTTTGGCAGTGAAAAAGAACCCTGCTCCTGCAGGCGATGAGGATTTCCGGATGAAATCTCTTTCTGGATTCTCGGAGACATACTCTAACATGGACTGGGTCTATGGATTGGACAGAGGGTAGGTATGACCCCTGAGCAGAGTTGCTCCAGGGACAAGGTCAATAGCACAGTCAAAAGACCTGTGGGGAAGAAGCAGCACAGCTGATTTCTTACAAAACATGTCCCGGTAATCGCTGTATGCAGTAGGAAGATCAGAAGATACAGAGGTGGTAGCAACCAGAAGTGTCTCCTTGGGGGCCACCTTGAGAAGGCAGGACGAGAAATACAAGGGACCCCAAGCCAGGATCTGCCAGAGACCCAGTCCACATGTGGAGAGTGGAGCTGTAGCCAAGGAAGGCCCAATACAATAGGGGTAAAGGCCTTGGGTAGAATGAGGAAGCATATCCACTCCTGGTGGAGTATCCCTACAGACATCCTAATAGGTAGAGTCTGGAAGCAGATAGAGCCCCCTGGGAGAACAGTGCCATCAATTGCCGAGACTACCAGTGGCATAGTGAGGGGTGAAATAGTAAGCTTCATGGAAGAAGCAGTTCCCCAGTCCATAAAATTGCCACCAGCCCCGGAATCCAGATATGCAAAGATCGATTGAGGAGAAGTGCCTACATGAAAGAACACCGGAAGAAGAAGACAAGAAAGTGATGTTTCTGGGTCCAATGCTCCACCTTCCAGATATATTAGACCCGAGTGTTTCCCAGACGAAGCGAGCAGGAGTCACGGAAATGACCCTTGCCCCCACAATAGAGGCACAAGTCCAGAGTTCTGCGCCTAGCATGTTCTTTGGGGGTAAGTCTGGACTGGCCCAGCTGCATAGGTTCCTCAGCAGGCAGAAGATGCTCCACGAAATGAAGGGAGGAGAGCTCAGACTGGCTAGGGCCCAGGGAGTGCTGGCGTTTTTTTTCTAGGGACCTCTCCTGAAAACTAATGTTGATCTGGTTACACAAGCAAATGACATCGTCCAGACCAGCGGGGATGGCTCTTCCCACTAATTTGTCTTTCACTCGGTCAGAAAGGCCATGTAAAAAGGTTACAGCCAGGGCCTCATTGTTCCAGCTCAATTCAGCTGTGAGGACATGGAACTGAAGAGCATATTGTCCCAATGAAGACGATTCTTGGCAAAGACATAAAAGGGCACTGGCCGCTGAAGAAACCCGAGCCGGCTCCTCGAAGATGTTATGAAAGAGCTTCAAGAAGTCGGACAGGCTGGCAACCACAGGATCATTCTTCAACCACAGGGGGGCAGCCCAGGCTAAAGCTTCACCGGAGAGGAGGAAAAATGATATAGGCTACCTTTGCCCGATCAGACAGGAAGTTGAGGCTGGAGCTCAAAATGAATGGTGCATTGGCTGAGGAACCCCTTGCAGGCCTTGCAGTCCCCAGAGAAACGGGACGGAGCTGGCAGGTGAAGTGAATGTGTGGCTGCGACTGCGACCGGAATAGGTGCAGCCGCCGATTGTACTTGAGGTTGCTGACTCGGGGTTCCCAAAGAGGCCTGAAGCAGCTCGAAGCTGGAAGCCAGATACTGGAGGAATCGCATCACCTGAGTCTGATTCGATTCCTGACTCTCAAGTCTGTGCACTATGCCCTGCAATGGATCATCTGCGAGTAGAGGCACGTCAGCCGGGTCCATGGCTGATCAAACTGTCAGGTCACCTGAGTCCAGGTGACAGATGCACCCAGTTGGCGTCTGGGGTGCACCGCAAGGTAGTGGACCCTGCTGCGGTTGGAGCTCTAGGTGATACAGGAAAGCAGGTACTCTGTACTACCAACGCGAATGACACTGGGAGCTAGAGCATGAGATTTCCCAGGGTGCGGAATCTAAGAGCCAGCGGGTGTTCACCAGAGGCCTCTTGTGGTGGGGTTGGATTTAGCTGCAGTCTGGCTCCAGGTCGCGACCCCTAGGGCCTCCCATCTCACGCTCACAGTAGACTACAGGGAGGTAGAGAGGAAACAGCAGACTGCGACAACAAAGGATAGTCAGGAGATAGCCAAAGGTCGGGGTAACAAGCAGGTAGGGATAGTCAAGAACAAGCCAAGATTGGTAACTGGAATCAGATGTAAAAGACACAGCAAGTCGCACACGAAAGCCAAACACACAATATTGATCAGCAGAGCTGGATTGCAGTGCACAGGTTAATATAGAGTTCCCTGATAGGGGCTGGGGTGGAGCCATGCTTTGAGGAGAGATTACTTAAGCAGCCAGGTGAGAGTGGCTGGCCTCCTAAGCAGAACACATGGAGAGTTAAGCTGACAGACAAACATTACTGCACGGGGGGACGTGGCCGGCCGGCACGGAAGATGGACGCCTGAGTTCAGCGCTCCATAGTGAGGAGTAAATACCGAACGACTAGCACCCGATTGAGACATAAATAACCCCAAACTTGCACAGCTGCATCCGGACACCTCAGACAACAATGTCCCGCAAGAGGATGGGCGATCACAAGCCCAAAAAACTCACAACTTTGCTGTTTCCTCCCGAGGACCAGGTCAGTCATATCCAAGATGGCGGCGGCAGCCTAGTCGAGCCACGGGAAGCCTACACTGACCTCCCTGATGAATATCAGGGAGAAATAAGCCCAGCAGAAATACCCAGGTCCCCAACACTTGACCCAGGCGCAGACCCAATCTTAAACAGCCCGGCCAAAGCAAGGATGCGGATGGATGCGCCGCCATCACGGCCATCCCAGCCATTCCAGCCACTAACTGAGACCCAGGCCTTCAATCCCCTGCAATCGAACCAGGCCTTACACACCTCTATGGCATTCTTTCCCACATCAGGTCAGCCAGTCATAGACACCATGTTAAAGGACATGCTAATGTCCCTACAGTCTTCCCTGATGACAGACTTATCATCCTTATTCAACAAGCTCACTTCTGATGTAAGCTCCCTGGAATGTAGAGTATCCACTATTGAAAGGGGCATGACAGATTGTTCATCCACTGTAAACGACCTCATAGATGCTTACAATGAGGTAAAGGAAGAGCAGGACTGGGTCCGGGTCAAGCTGGATGATTTGGAAGACCGCTCCAGGCGTAATAACATCAAACTGCGGGGGATCCCAGAAAACATAGCGCCAACAGATATACCCAAGTATGCCAAAGACCTTATAAGCACCATCATACCTGACGCACCGCCTCGCGACATCGTTATAGACAGGATCCACAGAATCGCGAAACCCTCGCACCTGGCTGCCTCGGTGCCACGAGACGTGCTTATGAGGGTCCACTTCTTTCACATTAAAGAGAAAATGATGTCTGAAGCCAGAGCCAAGGGCCCTTTACCTTGTCCATTTGAGGGAATCCAAATGTTTCCCGACCTCTCCAAGTATACACTATAACTTAGGAGAGACCTGGACCCAGTCACTAAAGACCTCCTCAACCATAAGATATTATACAAATGGTGGTATGCAGCTACTTTGCCCATCACCAAAAACTGAGCGACACATGTCATCAGCAATCTCCAAAAAGGAATTTGACTCCTACATGAATGGGGGATCATTCTGGAACCCCCTAAGGATACTATTTCGCCTTTACCGCAACTGAACCACTAGCACCATCCTTGCAACCTGGGGTCAAGGGGCCACCAACCACAACATGCCTCTCCGGATCTTGATGGGCCCGAATCCACTTATTAAGTGCTCCCTTGCGGCACTATGTTCACTCTTCTCTTCCACCGATTATTAACTGTTTCCCTCTAAAGCGGCAGAGCTGATTTAGGCTTTTCTTTGTGTAAATACATAAGCCGCTGCATACCCTTAGCTTAAGTAGATATTCTGTTTATGACTTGTTGTTTGTTACAGTGACTTATATATTTCAGAAACAGTTCCAGTATCCCTTCATCCAGAAATATGCAACCTAATACACCACAGCTTAAGGTTTTGATTGCTCATCTCACAAACCACCTACCACCTACTAACTGTAAGTACTTTAAACTTTTCCGAACCCCTCTTTGGCCCCACCGACAACTATGCCACTCACAGTGATTTCTCTAAAACGCTAAAGGGCTTAATCACCTGGCAAAGAGACACTCTCTATGGCATACAGCCGAGAAGCTTGGAAGCGTCATTTTGTGAGTCCTCATAGCAATTAACAGAGACACTGACTTCCACCCAATACAAGAAATCTACGATCCCAACGGTTGATTCTTAATCCTAATCTGCACAGTAAACGGGATCACATACACGATACTGAAACTATATGCTCCCAACTCCCACCAAACAAAATTTATCAGGAAGATTATCTCCAAAGTAATATCTGTTTGTCAAGGTCATATCCTAGTATGTGGTGATTTCAACCTAGTGGCTGATGTTCACATGGACACTACCTCAGCAGCGAAAAGGCGTCCCTCTCCCTTGGGTCAGCTCCTGACTTACTTTGATCTTTACGATGTCTGGAGATGTCAACATGGATCAGAGAAAGATAACAGCTATTTTTCCCCTCATCACAAGTCCTATTCCAAAATTGATATGTTTCTTACCGATAAATGGTTGTTGCAAAACTTGAGCGCATCTGTTATCCACACCATGACATGGTCAGACCACAACCCAATTTCAATATCCATCAACGACACCCCAACTCAGCGGAATACTTTCCTCTGACGTGCGAACAACTACCTCTTACAACACCTCTCATTGCTGATCATTTAAAGGAATACTTTGAAATAAATAATGAATCAGTGGGGGACCCTGCCATGGTGTGGAACACGCATAAAACAGTAATTAGAGGTGTTATTATAAAATTAAGCTCAATTTGTAAAAAGAAAAGGACGCAGCATATTGACCCTCTCACCTCCCAAATTGCCAAACTTGAGACAGAACATAGGACCAACCCACACCCCATTCTATTGGCCCAACTATTGACGCTTAGACAGGAAATTAGAGCTCTTCTTCTGCACTCATACAAGCATATGCAACGCAAGGTCAAGGCCGCCTCCTACTCTACCTCCAATAAGGCCGGCAAAAAATTAGCACAAAGAATAAAGGGTGCAAAAATTAAATCTAAAATTTCCCATTTATTCCACCCACACACAAAAGAAAAATTATCCAACCCCCAAGACATAGCAAATGCATTTAGCGACTACTATAGTGGTCTGTACAATCTGAACTCAGACGCATCAACTCATCAACCATCTTCTACTGAAATAGATGAGTTCCTCAACCAGATCAAATTACCTACACTAACAGGATCCCAACTGACCTCCTTAAACACACCATTTTCTGCACTGGAAATTCTCACAACCATTACGTCAATGCCCCTTGGGAAGGCCCCAGGCCCTGATAGACTTACTGGGGAGTACTTTAAACAATTTTCTACATTACTACTTCCCCACTTAATGACACTTTTCAATAATGCTGCCTCCTTTTCATTGTTTGCTAAGGAATCGCTGGCTGCTCTCATTATCACACTACCGAAACCAGGTAAAGATCCGACCTCCGCCCAAAACCTTCGACCGTTCTCCCTACTTAATCTCGACCTAAAGATATACGCCAAACCCATCGCTAGGCGCCTAATGACAATTATGCCTGACCTTATTCACAACGACCAATCAGGTTTCATCAAAGGGAGGCAAGCACCAGACGTAACGAGATGCATGATAGATCTGATATACCATGCGGAATCCAGCGGAACGCCTTCTCGGCTTCTCTCCTTGGATGCAGAAAAGGCATTTGAGAGGGTCCACTGGACATATTTACAAAAAGTGTTACTCAAATTCGGGTTTAAAGACCACATTTACAAGGCTATTATGGCACTTTACACTAATCCGTCAGCACAAGTGTTCTCAGCTGGTATGCTATCCCAACCATTCCGTATCACAAATGGGACCCGGCAGGGTTGCCCCCTTTCTCCGTTGATTTTCAACCTAGTGATAGAGCCATTGGCTGAGCACATATGTACGAACTCTAAGATATCAGGATCAATTGTAGGAAACACCACACACAAAATCAGTCTTTTTGCAGATGATGTGATACTGATTCTTACAAACCCAACCTCATCTTTAGTAGAAGCCTACAAAACACTGGAATGGTTTGGACGTGTATCCTACTATCAATTAAACACCACCAAATCACACATTCTTGATCTAAAAATAGATGCCACTACAAAAAACCTGCTACAAGCACAGTACCCCTTCGCATGGCCAGACCACAGCATCTCTTATCTAGGAATAAAGCTCACAAGGTACACTAAACATCTATTTTAGACCAACTTTAAGCCCCTTCTAAACAAACTTCGCAGCAGCACCCAAAATATTACTAGACTAGAACTATCATGGTCCGGTAGACTAGCAGCATTCTAAATGATGCAGTTGCCTCAAATTCTCTATTTGTTCAGAACGCTCCCCATCCCTAAATACTACTTCACCTCACTGCAAACTTTGCTCAACCAATGCATTTGGCACAGGTCTAAACCTAGAAGCGCACATTCCAAACTTAAGAAACATAAATTGGTGGGTGGAACAGGGTCAATTGACTTCGAAGACTACCACACAGCAGCAGTATTAGATCAAACCATTGAATGGTTCCAACAACGTCCGGGGAAACTATGGGGGAAGATCGAAAGCTCAATAGTATTACGCCCCAATCTAAAGTGGTGGATAATGAGCACCCCACTAAGTCCCAAACTGCCCACGGCACTTCCCCCCACCATGGTGGCTGCGGCCAAGGCATAGCAAAAATTAACTCATAACAGGCATCACATTCCAAACACTCCGCAACTACCGATACCGATAGAATCTTTGCACTTTCTTTCACCGGACCTATCTCTGTTACATTGGTCTAGGACAGTGTTTCTCAACTCCAGTCCTCAAGGCGCACCAACAGGTCATGTTTTCAGGATTTCATTCAGATGGAACAGCTGTGGTAATTACTAAGGCAGTGAAACTGATCAAATCACCTGTGCAAAATAATGGTAAGCCTGAAAACATGACCTGTTGGGGTGCCTTGAGGACTGGAGTTGAGAAACACTGGTCTAGGAAAGGTATCACAACCATCCAACATCTGTTCAAAGACTCTTACCCAAAACCTTTCTCTGTTCTACAAAGAGAATTTAACTTGCCCCAATCGGATTTCTTTACTTACATCCACCTGAAACACTGCCTTGACAAAATCAAACCTCCTTTCTACACAATCCCAGTTGCAGCATGGGACTATTTAAACTCCTCCCCTCCTAAGACAAAGTGTCTATCCCTCATGTACAACATCTTACACCTAAAAAGACAGTTCACGAAATCTACCTCCCATACACATTGGGACAATGACCTAAAATCATCTTTCACAGAACAACAGTGGGAAAAAGCACTTGGGTCCATTTACAAAGCCACGAAATGTTCCGCATTGTGGGAACTTACCCAAAAGCTGTCCCTTAAAATGGTACTTAACCCCCTCCAGGCAAGCTGCATACAACCCCAACGCATCAGACATTTGTTGGAAGTGTAACTCGACCAAAGGAGACATACTCCACATCTTTTGGGATTGTAGAATTATCCAGATCTTTTGGAAAACCGTATTCCAAATCATATTCCGATATAACACGCCTTCATATCCCCGTTACTCCAGGACTAGCTCTCCTGAATCTGAACATAGATGAAATACCTTACCCACTTAGGCACGTAACGACCCACATCCTTCTGGCAGCTAGACTGTCCATAACCAGGTTATGGAAAACTGACAAGACTCCCTTTACACACCAGCTTCTGGAAATGGTAAAACTCCACTATGGATACGAAATGATGATGGCTTCAAGCGAAGACAGGGTTCCCAAAGAAAAAAGTAGGTGGGCATCGTGGGAACAGTGGTCAGGGGCCACTGGATTCCTATGATACACTTAACCACTGCCTTGACATATTCTTACTGTGACCTTTACGAATTTCACCTTTCACATTAAAAGCAAGTTAAAAGTTCCATGTTGACCAAGCTACTACGACGACATCCTCCTCTGGGCTACAGTTGAGTTCCCCCTAGGAGAGGAATCCGCAAGTTGGTTATATACCTGTTGGGTTAACATATTAGTGCAGTTCCTTACATATGTTACTGTTTCTAGTATACCTATTTTAGATAACCAGCCAAGTCTGTACCTCATAACTGTCATTTTATGATAACATGTAAAACGCCATGCAATGTCCACATTCCTTTTGTTTATTCTTGAAATAATAAAAATGATTGATGAAAAAAAAAAAAAACATTACTGCACATCCATTACTGCTCATCCATGGCATGCAGCTTGTCACTTGCCACGTCACCTTCCGCCAGAGGCAGCTTGTCACTTGCCACCGTCACCTGCCAACAGATGCAGCTTGTCACTTGCCACCTCACCTGCCTTCAGATGCAGCTTGTCACCTGTCATGTCACCTGCCACCAGATGCAGCATGTCACTTGCCATGTCACCTGCCACCATGCAGCTTAATACTTGCCACTAGATGCAGCTTGTCACTTGCCACGTCACCTACCTTCAGATGCAGCTTGTCACTTGCCATGTCACTTGCCACTAGATGCGGATTGTCACTTGCCACATCACCTGCCACCAGATGCAGATTGCCACTTGCTAAAAGATGCGGATTGTCACTTGTCACGTCGCCTGCAACAAGATGTGGATTGTCACTTGCCACGTTGCCTGCCACAAGATGCGGATTGTCACTTGCCACGTCACCTGCCACCAGATGCGGATTGTCACTAGCTACAAGATGCGGATTGTCACTTGTCACGTCGCCTGCCACAAGATGTGGATTGTCACTTGCCACGTTGCCTGCCACAAGATGCGGATTGTCACTCGCCACGTCGCCTGCCTCAAGATGTGGATTGTCACTTGCCACGTCGCCTGCCACAAGATGAGGATTGTCACTTGCCACATTGCCTGCCACCAGATATAGATTGTCACTATCCTGTAAGAACAGTGACAGCAGAAAAAGAGGTTTCTCTCCCCAGCTTTTCAGCACATGAGGGCAGGCAGTGAGAGATGATGTAATCTCTCTGCTGCCCATGGCTGCACAGTGAGGGCGGAACGGCGGTAATGCATGGCAGGCGGTGAGAGATGATGTCAGCTCTCTGCTCGCTCGCTCGGCTGCTCACTGTCCTGCCTTCCCGCTCACCCACCGGCCCATTTAATGGCATAACTGCCCGCCCGCTCCGTTCACTGGCCTTCCCGCCCACTCCGCTCACCCGCCGGCCTGCTTACTGACCTTACTGCTGGCCCACTCACTGTTTTCTCGAGGGGGAGCAATTGCCCCATTGCCTCCCCCCGGATCTGCCCCTGATGTGGCATGCATAGCGTGCCACAGCAAACAGTGGGTGTAGCCAAATTGTGTTAACAGTGGGGGGGCTTAAAGGGGCATGGTTAAATAAAACAAAAGCATCTGGCACTTGGCTCCATAAACTTGCCTAGCATGGGCACCCGGGGCAATTGCCCTGCTTCTTTTGTGGGGTGCCCAGGATCCCAGATGTCGCAATCATCCCCTCTGTGGCAGCTGGCATCTATTTGATTTGGGGGGGGTAAGAGGATATGTGCTAGGGGCCATTTGGAAGGGGAGGGTAATTGTGCTAGCAGGGGGTCGGATATGTGCTGGGGGGGTGATTTGGGAGGGCAGAGGACTTGCGCTAGCAGGGGAGTGGGGTTGTGTAGGATATGTGCTGGGGGGTGCTTTGTGAGGAGGGATGGATTCTGCTAGTAGGGAGGTGGGAGGGTCGAATATGTGCAAGGGGGCATTTTTGGAGGGGAAAAGACTTGTGCTAGTAGGGCGGTGGGTGGTCCCCCTGCTAGCACAAGTCTCCCCCTCCCAAAGTGCCCCCCTAGCACATATCCTCTTAACACCCCCCCATCACTCCTCCATCTTTTTTAACTTGTCCCGGTCACTCTGTTCCCCTACCCTGTCCATCTACAGTATAATAAGTACAGGTCTCTGATCAGTGCAGCGAATGCACAGTCCCTCCTCCCCCCTTCTCCTTCTGTCTGTAACATGTACACATCAGAGCTGAGAAGGAGGCGGCTTTGGTTCGCTCTGCTGGGCGTGATGGGTAGCCAGTGGGGGGGTTGGGGGCACCACAGAGATGCAATGGCTGAGGGGAACCCCAGACACCCCACAAGATATGTGTATCAGTGTCATTGCTGCCTGAGTTAGCAGTGCCCCTGTCAATGGTCCCGGCACAGTTGTTTCTTAATAATGTGTCTCTAGTTTTCAGGCGGCCACATGATTCAAAACCTGAACTGTCAAGGTGAAACCCAAATAGGTGGCAACCCTAATGGTGGCAACTGTGTAAACTGATGAAATCTCAGGAAATACTCTAAATAGATTACAGTAGCAGCATACTGCATTCATTGTATCATGATTTAAAAGCACGTGAAGCTGGATTACATATGACAATAAACGTGACTCTTGTACCTGGTTTGTGGTTTATAGGCAAGTAATAAAAAGTTCCTCAGACACAACGGAGCTGTGTGCACGTGATTAACTAGCAAGTTTTAGCACATTCTTCAACTTTGGCACAGTTCTTTCACAGTGTTTCATCAGATGGAAGTATGGGCAAGATATAAAAACAACAAAAACTTCCACAAAGAACAACAAAAACACAGCTCCACATGACAATACAGTTATTCATTTAATAGAAATAGATAATCGGCCAAATGATCAGACAGAGCGCTAACTGTAACTTCTAGTTTGCTAAACAGGTACCCGGCTAGAAGCAATGATGCAAAATAAAAACATGTACTGTATTAGGCTCCTGCCCAGCTGTCCACGTGTCCGCTCTGACAGTGATGGGCCTCTCACTGGCTGCAGATTATGTCCAGGAACCCATGGAGTTGTGTAAAATTGAGTTAAAGAGGTGTGCATCCAAGGATAGTGAGCATATAGGCACTCTGCTATACTGCTGAATTTTTAAAATGTGTAATTATAAAAAGAATGAAAAAGTAAATTAAAGTATAACTCAAGGCAAAACTTTTTTTTTTTTCGTTTTGAATAGAGTGGAGAGGGATTAGAACGTTTGTCAGTTTTTATTGCTTTCTGTGTCCCCGTTTAAGGGAGATTCACCCTCTCTATTTGTTCTGTTTACCATTATTATTAGGTTATCCCTAAAAAAGTAATAGAAGGAAAATCTTTCAATGGGGACACTATTTCTGGAGACTTAGGGGTCCCCAAAGGATTCCTTTAATTTGCAAGGATTTCCTCTAACTTTCTGGGGTAGGAGGTGAAGGGAAATCTCTGCCATCAGACACAGATGGCAAAAAAAAAAATCTGACAGGGGTGTAAAATGTATTCTTATTTTTGTACCTGCAGTTTTGTATATTTCTGTTATATAGTCCTCAGAGAGACCTGGGGAACTCATAACCTGCATCCCCCTTTTTTTTTGGTGTTGGGTATTTAACCATAGGCTCCAACGAGTTTAAGAAATAGAGGTAGAGCTAAAATACAGATTCTGCCAACTGCTTTCACCAGTATTTACCCCAAAATCAGTTGGCTTGCCATCCTATGTCACACATATAGAAGTACCACTGATTCTCAAACAACTGCAACTGGCTGGATTATTATCATGATTATTATTTCTTTGGACACCTTAATGTGAACCTGTGCTGCATTTTACTTTTTTAAAAGAAAACATTCTGCCCCCCAAAAAATGTTGTCTATTACCCTTTTTAGAAAGATAAGTCTCTTTTTTTGTTACTGGGGCCTTATTTTCAGTGGCTTCACGACTAAGCACTGAAACTGCCATTCCTGACATGAACAGTACCCTCATTGGCTTTTGCGGCACTCTCATTGGACAGTGGATTGGCAAGTCAGGTCCTGATAGCAAAGCAAAACCAAACCAGAGAGGCCACAGATGGGGCTTTTCTGGATAATAAAAGGTAAAATACATCTTTAGGGGAAGGCACTTAAGATTGTATTTTACCTTTTATTACCCAGAAACCCCAGTGTTAGTTAAAAAATAAAGTCAGCAGCTTTGTCAAGATAATCATTTCTATTTACCTTTCTACTGGCCTATATCTTAAACTGCTGCCACTTCATTGTTCCTGGCTGCTGCAGGTAGTCCACACTTCAGATTGTTTAAATACCCGCTCCACTTGATGCACACTGTATTTCCTCTCACCTGCTTGAATGTCACTATAGGATGTACAAGTAAGCAGGAGGAACCACTGCATGTGGCAACACAGCCAGAAGGGTTGAATACCTGTAGAAGCCAGGGAGTAGTGACGCAGCATAGGATCAACCACAGGCATGTGTGGGATGTGGACATTACAGAAGCACAGTTGGAGACAGCTGGCATCCCATAACAGGAAACCCTTTAGCAAGGAACATCATAGCAGGATCAGCTGGTATTTATTTATTGAAAACTGAAAACATAAAAAGATTGAGAAAACTGTTTATGTTGAAATACATTGTTCGTGTATTTTGTGCAACAACTAAATCAGCTAGTAGATGGCGGTGTTTACTCTGTCTTTTCTCAGAAAAAATATCAAGTTACTTGTTTCCTGTCTGCAGTGAAGCAGCAGATAAACACACTTGGGCTGTGCACTGCCTGTTCCGTAGGGCTATATACAGAATTTCTTACATTACATTAACATTTTACCAGATAAGTGCACTTTAAAAGAAAGTGCGTTTATCCTTTTTGGCCCCCTACACCAACCTAACCTAACCCACCCTAACTTACACACATGCATACTTATTGAGATCAGATAGCCACAGTTCTGCTGTTTGCTTACATCCAGCGGTGCCAGTCTTCACTGTCCAGACCATGCCCGTGCATTAGTGCCCCAAAAACTTCTATAGGGCTTTATTCTGAGGACAGAGAAGAATGGAGTTGGTCCCATAGAACATATATAAATAATAAAATATGTGGAATCAAGAGTCCCTAAATTTTATAAATGAGGAAATCCCATTCCCAATAATTAGGGCAGGTCCTTACACCCAATAAGTGGTAGCCAGGGAACAATTGAAGTCTGTGTTTGTGCAGGTGTGGCCAGAACAACGCAGACTTGCGGCACTGGATTTACGCAAACAGAGCCATGGCCATCAGATCAAGTATGCATCTGTGAAGGGGAAGGGTAGGTTAGGTTAGGTCGTGGGAAAGGGCCAAAAGCATAAGTGCACTTATCCAATAAAACGTATACAATGTTTTAGTGAGTGGGTTTACATCTGCTTCAGGTGTTAAGATATAAGCTTCGATTAGGAGCAAAAATTAAATGGCATGTTTGAGGTTAAGCATTAATTGAATTTATGGGTTAGGTTAAGAATAAAAGCTTACGTTCAGGAAAGATCATCTGTTAGGGCCAGTTAGTGGTGGGCATGCCACAAAATGCTTTTTTTTTTTTTAACTTGTTTTTAGCAATGCAAGCCTTTTGCTGAAAACATCTGTACGAAGCATGTACTATTTTAAGGATGATGGAATAATAATAAAGTTTAATTATTGACAGAGAGCACTTTTCACAAGTGAATATTCTGCAGTGAAATTTGCAGTTTTATTAACACATGACATAGCAGGACTATGAGGCTACCTACTCGTGTTCTCATAAGTTCTTCTGCTTGGTAAACACAGATTTTTCTCTACATTAGATTTAAAAAAAACACAGCTAGGACACCTCGCCAGCCCTAGCCTTTGATTATACAGCCAAGTAAACTGATGAGATTATCCATACATCTTAAGTTTCTGAAATAAAGTGGGATACGTTTTAGCACACAGTTTGTAGGTAATTCACAGTGGCTGTTCTGCTTCAGCAATCTAAGCATGAGTTTGAGCCAAACATTGGCTGGTCACCCCGTTTGGGGAACACCCGAACTTGCAGAGTGTTCGGCGGGAGGTACTTTTGCTAAAACGCGGCTATAACCAGTATGAGTATATGCAATACAAAAGTAACTTCTCATTATTCTCTTTTCCTCATATTTTCTGTCTGACTTTCCCAGGCTTGCGACAGGTTCAAGCAGATGTTATAATACAGGTTTTTATGATCACGCAGACAGCACCCAGAATTCATTATTCTCCTTCATCTGCCAATAGCCCAAGGGAAAACAAATAGGTCAGCCTTTAATTAACACATAGCAGCTTTTAAACGAAGAAAAATAATTTCACTAGTTAGAGATCAATTACAAACAGCATGTTGAGTGATCATGTTCATTTTTTTTATTAACTGCCATTGTAAATAATTATCTAAGATGAAATAATCAGCCTGTTTAGGTTAGAGAAGCAAATTCAATTGAAATGCGATTTTATAAAGCCCCAGTCCCCAGCTACTTTTCTAAGCTCTTCAGCAATTGCAAAAAAGAGTTACAGCAGTCAGACATTCACCCCTCCCATTACTATGTGACCAATGAAAATTCCTATTAAAAAAAGAGTCAATAAAGAAATCCTAGTTTGTGGAATCTGCTCTCTACATCTCCTTGGCAACTGCATCCAATAGGGTAGGGGTAGGATAGCATGGGAGTGAGAGAGCCAAAAGGTTAAATGTTCCCCAAGGCACTGTTGTATTTGTACAGGAGACTTGGCACAGAGTATGACATGAATGCTGCACATGTTTACTCGATACAGTAGTCATTAGCTATACTAAATATACTAGTTCTATATATAGCAAGCCTGGTAATATTGGTCCTGAAGGTACTGTATGTTACATCTGAGCATGGAGCTCTTGGTCCTGAGAACAAGTGTACATTTTGCAGCTCCCGTCATGGTCCTTATTTTGCTTGATAACTAGTAGTCCTCCCCTTGCCTCAACACTTAAAGTGATACTAAACACACGCTGTTTAATTTCCATTGTCCGTTCTATTTCTGTATGTGGATGATGGCACTGTCATTGTTTTAATAAAAAAAAAAAAAAGCATCTAAGTACCGTATTTATCGGCATATAACACACACTTTTTCCCCTGAAAATAGGGGAAAAATTGCGGGTGCGTGTTATACGCCGACATCGTACCTCGGAGAGGAAGAAGGGGGACGAGTGCCGCCGGAAATCATCGAGCTGTCATCTCCTCTCCACTCGGCTCTCCGCTCAGCTCTCACGTCACACACACACAGTCCCGCCTCCGCCACCGGCATTGGACCAGTGTTCTGTCTATCACAGGAGCTGGTCCAATGTCGATGGCGGAGGCGGGACTGTGTATGTGACTGCCGACTGAGAGCTGAGGAAACAGATGACGGCTCTGTGATTTCATATGAGAGATGGTGAGCTGCATTGATGGGGGAGATGGGCACAGAACAGGCTGCAGCTGGGCACAGAACAGGCTGCAGATGGGCACAGATCAGGCTGCACTGAAGCTGCAGATAGGCACAGATTAGGCTGCATTGAGGCTGCAGAAGAGAACTAATTAGGAGGCATTGATTCTCAATGACCATTATTTTGCTTCAAAGTGGTTTATTTAAAAAAATAGTTTTTTTTTCCTGAAACTTCCCTCTTAAATTGGGGTGCATGTTTTACGCCGGCGCGTGTTATACACCGAAAAATACGGTACCTTTTCTCTTAATAGATATACAGCTGTCACATGACCCAGATCTTTCCCAGCCTGTCTGCAGGGAAATATAAGCAACTTCTAGTCCTCTGCTGCTGGTCACATGTTCAAAATAAAAAAATCGGCCTTTGGAATACAGAGTATTCAAAATAAATAATATCAATAAACTTTTTAAAATTGGCATACAAATATATATTTGAAATTTAATCTTTACTATTTTGTGGAAATAACATGGTGCGGGGGGATTTTTGCCAATCACAGACTCTGTCACGACCCTCCAGCCTGTGTCTTAGAATAAGAGAGAGGTGAAGCCTCCCTTAATCTACGTGTAATATACCACCCCCATTGTGTTTAGCTGGTTAGTGGAGGGAGTGAGCTGTCATGTACCACTGTGTATACGCCTACATGAGTGACTCTATAGTCACATGGGCTGCTCAGATGTGATATGGAGGAAATGCTCCAGCATTGAAACTCACTGAAAACTGAGCATGTGCAGAGTTGCCACCACAGCTGCAAAACAGCTGAATTGGGGACATGGACAGAAGGTGGTGATAGAGAGAAGCAGGATCCACCAGGTTTTTTGCAGAATACAGAGTCGTGAATCTCATAATGACTGAGTGAGTATGAACAGCATGTGATTCACCATTTATTGATAGTTTTTTATGATGTGGGTTTAGTGATACTTTAAAATCCAAAAGCAAACATTAATTATATTACCAATTCTTATATGTGATGTCTGCATTAGTTTTCTTTAGACCCCTTTCACACTGAGCCGCCCCGGGCGTCGGCGGTAAAGCGTATTTTTTTAGTGTATTTTTAGCGCCGCTTTACTGTCGTTTTGCGGCGCTATTCGGCCACTAGCGGGGTGGTTTTAACCCCTGCTCGCAGCCGAAAAAGGGGTTAAATCCGCCCACAAAACGCCGCTGCAGCGGCGCATTGCTGGCGGTATGTCGGCGCTGCCCCATTGTTTTAAATGGGCAAGAGCGGTGGAGGAGTGCTGCAAAGAAGCTGCTGGCAGGACTTTTTGTGATGCCCTGCCAGCGCAGCGCCCCAGTGTGAAAGCACTTGGGCTTTCACACTGGGTTTGCAGCTGAGGCTTTTTTCAGGCGCTATGCAGGTGATATTTTTAGCGCTGTAGCACCGGAAAAACGCCTCCAGTGTGAAAGGGGTCTTAGTCTTTCTTTTATTTTTACCTGGTGATCCAGCCAGCAAGTCTGTTTTTTCAGAACAAGCTGTCATTCAGATCTAGCAGTAGGGTTGAGACAAATCATTTACCACTGACAGGGGTGCTTACAATGGTCAGCCTTTATGTATTTATTTATGTGAAACCTTTATCCCAAAGGAAAAAAACTGTTGCTGTAACTGCTTATAAAAAGTGTTAGCTGGTGTTTGGCTTCAATTTGTTAGCTTATTAAATCTGCTAGTCCATCTAACACTTACCCTTCACCTAGACTGACAATGCTGCTGCCTATACAGTAGGTGTCTGTGATGCTCCTTCATCCAGAGTGGGGGTACTCCAATACAGGAGGTGTGTTCCTGGACAGATCTCTATGTGAAAACAGAGGAGAAATAAGCCTAAAAAAAAGAAAACTAATGCAGTCACCATATCTATTGATTGGTAAGCTGCAATATATTACATTTTTGGTTTTAGGTTTATTACTGCTTAAAACTAAACTCTAAAATAAGTGTGGCAAATGCCCAACCAATCTTTAAGTGAGACCCTTATCCTAAATGCTACCCCCTATATAACTTAACATCCAACCTTTGCATCTTAAATCTAACCCTAATCACAAACCTAAAAGATCTTAGTTTAGCAATTGTAGTGAAGTTAAAGAAAATGTATACAGCCAAATTGTTGCAATGGGGGTTATTTACTAAAACTGGAGCGTGCAAAATATGGTGAAGCTCTGCATAGAAAACAATCAACCTTCAGGTTTTATTGCTAAAACTTATTTGCACAAGCTGAGGTTAGGATCTGATTGGCTACCATGCACAGCTGCACCAGATTCTGACTGCTTTAGTAAATCCGAGTTAATCTGTTAGATAAAATTGTACGAGATTGTATAAAATGGTAATTTAAGAAGATGGCCATATATGTTATAGTCTAATCATACATAATCTCCTTTAGGTTTACTAACAACTATGTAATGGGAAGCTTTGCCTGATTGAGTATGAACTATCATTAAGGTAGGTCTTTGGCGAACAGTGTTTACATGGCTTTTTGTTTTTTTGTGTTTTTATTATTGTCCCATTTTAATTTTTTCTGTTTATACCTTATAATTGTTGTTATAATGACCCAGCGCTTGTCAGCCAATCTTTGTAGAGTAGTAGGTTCAGCCCAGAATTGTCCCTTTAATATTCCCTTGCCATGCCTGCTGCTCCTAGTTTCCGACTTATACCACTCCTAAGATGGCTGAATCAATCACCTGATGAAGGAACACGCATGCTACGAACACGCGTACCGCCCCGCTCCACCTAACTTCTTGAAGTGACATTGGCCGGCGTCTCCAGAGTGTACCCATAGACCAGGATGAGCTGGGAGCCACCAGAGCAGCCGTGAGCAAAGTGACATCTCCACACGCTGCAGCTCGTACTCCCCTAGAGCAGATGAACTGTTCATATTTTAATACAAGCGCTGACATTAATCCTGTGAGTGTTATTTTACTGTTGGGAATTAAAGTATCCTTATTACTGCACTTAGATGGTGCTGATGTTCTCTTCTTGGCCTTGCATTGCATAGTTTGTTGTTGTTGTTCAGCCGTTTAGTCGTGTCTGACTCTTCGTGACTTTATGAACTATAGCGTGCCAGGCTTTTCTGTTCTCCACTGCCTCCCGAAATTTGCTTAACTTCATGTTCATTGTTTTGATGATGCTATCTATCCATCTTGTATTCTGTCATCCTCTTCGCCTTTTTCTTTCCATGTTTCCCAGCACCAGGGTCTTTTCCAATGAGTGCTCTCTTTGCATAAGGTGGCTAAGTTTTAGCTTCAGGATCTGTCCTTCCAGTGAATATTCAGGCTTGATTTCCTTCAAGATTGACTGGTTTGACCTTCTTGCCGTCCAAGGGACTTTCAAGAGTCCTCTCTAACACCATAGTTCAAACGCATCAATTCTTCGGCGTTCAGCCTCCTTATGGCCCAACTTTCAAAGCCATAGGTTAATACTGGGAATATCATAGATTTGACTATACGGCACTTTGTCGGTAGGGTGATGTTTCTGATTTTTATAATGTTGTCTATGTTTGCCATTGCTTTCCTCCCAAGAAGAAATTTCATTGGCTACAGTCATCATCTAGCGTGATCTTGGCACCTAGGAAGATAAAATCTGTCACTCTTTCCATTTCTTCTCCTTCTATTTGCCAAGGAGTGATGGGACCAGTTGCCATGATCTTAGTTTTCTTAATGTTCAATTTCAGGCCAGCTTTTGTGCTCTCCTCTTTCAACTTTATTAAGAGACTCTTTAGTTCTTCTTCACTTGTTGCCATTATTGTGGTATCATCTGCATATCTCATGTTGTTGATATTTCTCTCTGTCGATCCTGGCATTTCGCAGGATGTACTCTGCATATAAGTTTAATAAGTAGGGTGACAATATACATCCTTGCTGCACTCCTTTCATAATTTTGAACCAGTCAGTTGTTCCATGTCCTGTTCTAACTGTTGCTTCTTGACTTACATACAGGTTTTTCAGAAGACAGGTGAGTTGGTCTGGAATTCTCATTTCTTTCAGTGTTTGCCACATCTTGTTGTGATCCACACAATTAAAGGCTTTACTGTAGTCAATCAAGCAGAAGTAGACATTCTTTTGGCACTCCCTTGCTTTTTCCGTGATCCAGCGAATGTTGGCAATTTGATCTCTAGTTCCTCTGCCTCTTCGAAAACCAGCTTGTACTTGTGGTATTGCATAGTTATTGGTAGCCTAAAGAAGATTAAACTGAGACTGTTCAATCAGATCATAATTAAATGGGGGGGGGGGGGGGGGTGCATTTTAACTCCGGAGACACCAGCAGTTGTGTTTGATAATTGTATGTATTTTGGGAGGAGTGGTTTGATTAGTGCACTTTACACTCTTTAGTTTAGTTGGGACCAGGTTTAGTGTATTTATGGTTAGTTATGGGCTATTCTATTTCTGCAGTGGCCATGGTGTGGCTGGCTGTGGCCTCTGCTCCCCCCCGGATGGTCCAATGCCCGTAGTGATACCCTCTATTTTTGCCTATAGCAAAATGACGGCCGGGCGGTGGTTTAATTGTTCTGACTGGATGTCAAATGATGTCCTTCAGAATAAGCTGCTCGTGCCCGGCCCCAGGGATGAGTAGCACAGCGATTAGTGGTGCAGTGTGTCACAAAGCTGATCACAGTTTAAATAAGAAATGCCAGTTATCGGCATTCCTCTACTCATCCTGACAGCGCTTGAGTAGAGGAGAGACAATAAGCGACTTTCCTCACAGGGTTATCTACACTGATAATCAGTGCAATGATTATTAGTTCAGCCCCATCAGCCAATCCTGCCAGTGGCCACCAGTGATGCACACCAGTGCCCACCAGTGATGCAAATCAGTGCCCACCAGTGATGCCAATTAGTGCCCATCAGTGATGCCTGTCAGTGCCTCCTCATCAGTGCCGTCTATCAGTGCACATCAGTGATGCTTATCAGTGCCCATCATTCCCATAAAGGCTGTCCATCAGTGCCCATCAGTGCTGCATATCAGTGAAGGAGAAAAATTACTTATTTACAAAATTTTGTAGCAGAAACTAAGAAAAACTTTTTTTTTTCAAAATGATTAGTCTTTTTTTAGTTTGTTAAGCAAAAAATACAAAAACTCAGTGGTAATTAAATACCACCAAATGAAGCTTTATCTGTCTCAAAAAAAAGATAAAAATTTAGTTTGGGTACAGGATTGCATGACAACGCAATTGTCATTCAAAGTGCGACAGCGCTGAAAGCTGAAAATTGGCCTGGGTAGGAAGGGGGTGAAAGTGTCCTGTATTCTATGGAGACACAGCTTATAGTTTATTTTTCCAAACAAGTTTCCTTTATCTTGCTTGTAAAACAATTTCATGTTTGTACTCTTTGCACCCCAAACTAACACCCCCGCCCCGACATCTGCACCTCACTTTGTTGCTTCTGCATAGGCTATTGCTGATAGGAGAGCTGGCGTTTTTAGACTCACATGAGCACTTAGGCTAGGTTCACACTGCTGCGAATTTGCTTGCGAATTTGAGCCGTTGCGATGTCATAAATTTGCAAGTCATGTAAATTACATAGCTTAATATTATTGCCGTGCACATCAATGCGTTGCGAATCTAACCTGCGGGAAAAAAGGTCATGTGCGAGTTTGATCCGTGTGCGATGCGAATTCAGCTCCATAGACTTTAATTGAATTCGCAATGAAAACGCAATAGGACGTTCACATCACTGCTATATTTTTTTTTTGTCTTCCCCCTCCAACGCCTCCCATCCTTTTCCCCTCACAGCCCCACCCTTCCCCCTCACTAACTCCCTTCCTGTTTTCTCCATGTGCTGTGCTGTTCAGTCACATACCACAATGGCAAACAGGCGCACAAAGACTGGCATAGAGAATTAAGATCTGATAAGGCTGGTCCAACAAAGGCAATACCTCTGGGACTGCAGGGACCCACGTCACAAAGATACTGGGAAGAAGAACCAAGGATGGCAGGAGATAGTCAAGATCCTGTTTCCAGAGTGGGACAGCCTGACACCTAATGTCCAGAAAGACCTGCGTAAGTACAATTGCTACCTGCACTCTGTGCTTAGCTTGTTTACAGTTAGGGTTAGTGTTCAGATTAGGGTTGAGATTAGGGTTAGGGTTAGGCTGGTTACAATTAGTGTTAGGGTTAGTGTTCAGATTAGGGTTGAGATTAGGGTTAGGCTGGTTACAATTAGTGTTAGGGTTAGTGTTCAGATTAGATTTGAGATTAGGGTTAGGGTTAGGCTGGTTACAATTAGTGTTAGGGTTAGTGTTCAGATTAGGGTTGAGATTAGGGTTAGGGTTAGGCTGGTTCTTGTTATGGTTATATGTATTAATGATATGTTATTTTAAGATCTATATGTACACAAATACAAACACACACACCCACCCTGTAAAATAATGTCAAGACACACATGTGAACTGTAGCTAATGTAACATTTTATTTCACACAAATCTAATTTATACCATGTAGTATGTTCATCAGAGTACAGTGTTTTAATTTTTTAAGCATTAATTGCATCTAGCTGCCATGATAGCTGCCCACTTTCGGACATAAAGTACTCTGTGAAGTCGTGGCGAACATTTTCCCCATTGTAGTTGCCACGGGTTCCGATCCACGTTGGCTCTTCAAGGTCATGCATCAAACTGTCCTCAAATATGTATCCATCCCGAGCACGAACAAAATTGTGCAATGCACAGGCTGCTTGCACTGCACTGATGGCGTGCTCCATACTCAGGCAGATAGATGAGTGCAAGAAACGCCACTTATTAGCAAGTATGCCAAAAGCACACTCTACTACACGTCTTGCCCTTGTCAGTCTGTAATTAAATACCCTCTTTTCAATGGTAAGTCCTCTTTTGGCATATGGGCGTAGAAGATGCTTGGATATAGGAAATGCCTCATCCCCAACAAACACATAAGGCTCCAGAGGTTGATTGGTTCCAGGAAGTGGTTGACTATCTGGAAGCATCTTGCCAAAGGATGAATGAGAGAAGATGCTTGAGTCAGAGCTACTTCCATATGAACCAATATCCACATAGGTTAATGAATAATTTGCATCGGCCACTGCCATTAAAACGATTGAGAAATACTTTTTATAATTAAAGTATTTTGAGCCACTACGTATTGGGCTGATTATTCGGATGTGCTTTCCATCTACTGCACCCACACAATTTGGGAAATTGCACCGCTGCCAAAAAACTTCGGCTATTTTAGCCCAGTCTTCCTTAGTCGGCTTCTTCATCACCAACTCTTTTAACACTTGCCATATAGCTGCACAGGTTTCATGCACAATCAAACTCACTGTTGATTTTCCCAGCTTATATTCAAATTGTAAACTAGCAAATGAATTGCCGGTAGCTAGGTACCTGAAAGGAAAGAGAAGCATAATTAACAGTGTTCCTGCTTTTTTTCAGTTTTCGCTCTCAAGACAAGATGGCGTAGTCTACGTGACACATACACAAAATATGTGAAAAATCTGCGGGAGAGCAAGAGTGGCTCAGCTGCCTCCAGAAAAAAGCCCTACGCCTTTGCTGGATACCTGGCTTTTCTAAAACCAGTCCTGGAACTGCGGAAGTAATCAATTATTAACTATCCCTCCCTCCACCCTCCTTCTCACCATCACTCCTTCCTTCCCTATACCTCCTCAATCTACCACATTTACATTTTATTTTGTTTTATCTGAGATATAAATTACCCTCTATTTACACAATAATTTCTTAGTAATCTTTTATATGTTACAGCACCGAATCCAGTTGGCAGGAGGAGGAAGTTATGGTTCCGGAAGACCAAGTGGAAGCTCCTGCTGAGGAGGAAATTGTGGGCTGCAGCCCTTTGCTGCAGTCTCCAATGGAGCAGTCTGGTCCGGAGGAGCCCTTTGCTGCTGAAGCATCAACGGCTCCTATTCAATCACAGTCACAGCAAAGATCTAATAGGCGCTCCCAAACAAACAGGAGAGCTCCATTGCAAGAGGAGGATGATGGGACTGGGCAGCTGCTAAGCATTGTGTCCGGAATTTCCCAACAAATTGAGGCACAGCGCTGCCCTCACACACTATTCATAATGAGTTTACTTCCTCTTGTACAACAGGTTCCAGAGGATAGATATTTTGCAATGAGAATGGCTGTCCAGCAGTGCATATACTCATTCACTGTTCCCAGACATCCGTCCACATTATCCAACGATTCTCCTCCACCCCAAAATGTAACAAACCCTTACCCTTCAAGCTATGAAAATGTAAGAAGTATTTATGACATCAATACTTCGGACATCCCACATCCCATTCCGTCACCTATTCCTACTGTGATTTCCCCCCCTGTCAGACCTCTAAATTTCACACCACCAATGCCCCCCACCAATTCTCAAATCTCCCTAAACATCAGACCACACAATCTACACATTGTACCGCCTTCTAGATCAAGAGAAGCCCATAGCGGCAACTATTACACCACATTACCTCCCGTGTCCTCCAAAAATCCTCCTGTGGCCTCTACCATCCCTCGAATGGCATCCGGGGAGCCTCATATTGATTCACAATATGGCACCCAATCAAGACAGCTAACCTATTCTAATTATTTGAGTGCACCTTTGCCAAAATACTCAGAGGTCCCAGGGCCGAGTTCTAATATTTCTAAAAAGCGAGCAGAGACTTATTATAATCTGTGAAGAATATTGTTTTATTTTGTGTTTGTTTCTTTATGTTAATATTATATTTCTGGTAAAGTAATATATTTCAGGACAGGGTGCCGATACCTTTAATTTTCTGTGAAGACTATCGTTTTAAATGTTTTATGTTACATGTTATTTAATATAGTTTGTGTTATTTAAATACTTTACATTCTCAACAAAATGTTTACTGCCTTTTTTGGCTTATTTGATTTCTAAAAAAAATAAACGTAATCAAATATGTTGGATTAGAAGATACTTTGCATTGGTTTCCTTTTTTCTATGAGAATAGGTACTATATCTTACCTTAAGGTTACTAGTAATCGCTCTGCTGGTTCCACACTCTTCCTGAAGTTGGTGTTCTGATGTTCCAAATAGCTGTAGGTCAGTCGTAGCAATTCGTCAAAGCTAAAAGTTATATATATACAAAAATATTTGAGATTGCGTAGATATGTGAAGATTAATCAGATGAGAAAGTGGGGTGAAAGGGAGGATAGCTAGGATATATCTCAAACATTTATTGATGGGAGGGAGAGATAATGGATGAGAAGAGGGATGTACTGTGGGTTAGGGAGGGCGAGGGATACTGGGGGGTTAGGGTTGGGATTAGGGTTAGGGTTCTGGTAAGGGTTAGGATTAGTGGGGGAGGGATACAGGGGGGAGGTAGGTAGGGTGGCTGAAGGAATTTTTCTCACCTGCTCACTGACATACAAGCGTAGTTAAAAAATTTATCATTATGAGCACGTAGATCATTATAGATTAGCCTGAACTGGCCTCTCTCCTCCCTATTTGCAATTACAGGGTGGACCCAGTACCTTCTACTTCTCTGCATCATCCTTCTCCTCCTCAACTTGGCTTTTTTCTTTTTTATCATGACTGCAGCTGTAGCAGTTACAACTGCTGCCATAACCAAGGGCAATGACTGCTGATACATGCTGACACACAAACACACGTTCTTCTCCACACACTACACAAACCAGGGATAGAACAGGAAGTGATACAGCTCTTTATTTGTCAGCATAAACACTGTACTCTATTGGACAGACATAAAATCGCTTTACCCTCCCAATTTGACAACCAATTCGCAATGTTAGCCATATAATCGCCGTAAATTCGCAAGAACAAATGAAGAATTCGCAATGCAAATTCGCAACGCAATCGGAACAAAATTGCGTTAAATTCGCACTGCAGCAGTGTGAACCCAGCCTCAAAGACGCACAAAAAAAAAAAAATGCTGTACAATAAGTATCAAAAAAGTTGTATGGATGTGCATAGTCAATATACTGTATTATTTTTAACACTTCCCTCTTATGGAATGTTAGAAATGGAGGCCAAGTAATGAATGTGATTTGATTCAATTACATAATCTTGAAATGTGATGTTATAGCTCATAACAGATTTTTATTTCTCCAAACTGTCATGTTCTAGGACACCAACCGAACACCATTGTACACAAGTCTGTCCCTGTATAACCTCAGTACACAATACCACCACATTTATCATAGTTATATCCTATACCAGAGCCAAGATCTAGATCAGTGGTTCTCAACCTTCTAGTGCCGTGACCCCTTGATAAAGTTTCCCAAGTTGTGGGGACCCCTAACAGTAAAATGATTTTCGTAGCATGGGTTGTCAGCACCCAAGGCAAGATAAGTAGTTTGCGCCCCTAACCTGTGGACATTTAGCGATCCCTGAGTCCCTTTAATGGCAACTATAATCACAGGTAGTGTTACTCACTGTGTCACCAACTCTGTGGTGTCTCGTAGAAGTGACACCTATGCCAAAATCAGGAGATAGGATCTCCTCCAGCCCCTCCCACATCACATTCCTCACCAGTCAGCTGACCTCTAGTCTCTGCCCCCCAGCCATGCCGTGAACTGAATGGGCACCTGCGAAGAGGCTGAGTGGGTGACTGCGGGCTCCAGGAACAACCCAGCTGGGCAGCCACAGGCTCCAGGGATAGCCCTGCTGCTGCAAAAAGGCTGGGAGAGTGGTGTGGGCTTCAGGAACAGCCCAGGATTTAGTGACCCCTGGCAAATCATCATTTGACCCCCGAGGGGGTCCCGACCCCCAGGTTGCGAACCACTGATCTAGATGATAGTTAACTAGGTAAAATAGTAGGTAAGTATTGGACGAGCCTGCGGACAAGGAGTTCAATCGGTGGCGGCCCGTCCATAGGGGGCCGCCCCCCCCCCCCCTCCAGGCAGTCTAAAAAAAATGTAAAAAAAAAACAAAACATTTTTTTAAAGCTGGCCCTTTAAAAAAAAATACACAAAAAGGTCCTTACGTGCACTGTGTTTGGACACCGGATACAGTGCGACGCCGGACACAGTGCACTTATGGGAAGCGCCACATCTATGCAATCACGAGATTGCATACGTGGCACTTCATTTGCGGGCGTTTAGCCCGCCTTGTGGCGCTTCCTTAAGTGCCGAGTAGCTTCCGCCCGGCCCTAGTATCTATTACTAGGGTCGGGCGGTTTGATTGACATCTGAGTATGATGTCACTTCCTGTTTCTCTCCAATTGCGCCCAGGAGAGAGAAGCAGGAAGTATGAGAACAACGGAGCTCTCCAGGAGACACCGCTGGAGAGGACAACACACAGCAAGGTAAGTAACCGGGGGAGGGGGGTTTTGATGGTGATACACTCTGCAATCTGGTGATACACTCTGCAATCTGGTGACACACTCTGCAATCTGGTGACACACTCTGCAATCTGGTGACACACTCTGCAATCTGGTGACACACTCTGCAGTCTGGTGACACACTCTGCAATCTGGTGATACACTCTGCAATCTGGTGACACACTCTTCAATCTGGTGACACTCTGCAATCTGGTGACACACTCTTCAATCTGGTGACACACTCTGCAATCTGGTGACACACGCTGCAATCTGGTGACACACGCTGCAATCTGGTGACATACTCTGCAATCTGGTGACACATGCTGCAATCTGGTGACACATGCTGCAATTTGGTGACACATGCTGCAATTTGGTGACACACGCTGTAATTTGGTGACACACGCTATAATTTTTTTTTTTTTTTTTTCCAAAAAAAGCTTTATTTAGCAAAAATAAGATTGCGGTATAACAAAGTTATGTATGATACAATCACAAATAGCAAGCACTTTATATCTCATTACAAAGTTGTGGAGATCATGTCTTGAATCTAGTTGTACAGTTTCTATTGATAATTCTTAAACATTATGTGTGAGTATCTCAACTCATTTTAAGATTATAACACTGTATAGTAGACAAAAACAAAAATAAGGAAAGGTAAAGAGGGGGGGAGATATGTGAGAGAAAGGGATGAGAAGAGTGTATGAGAGAGGCGTAGTTTCATTCTATGTTGCTCGGGGCTACTTAGGCTATTTCATCTCAGTCTGGCGTTTTAGATAGTATGATCTACAGGAAAAATAATCATTCAATCAATCTGCGTTGCAGTAAAGTCTTTGGAGTATTTGAATATGAACCAGGCTCTCCATAAATTATGAAATTTATCTGTCCTTTCAGTGGACATGGCTACTGTTTCTTCCATTCTGTATATTGAATCTACCTCTAGGAGCCACTCATCTAGCGTGGGTGAGTGTGTTGTTTTCCAGTGTCTAGGTATTATGGTTTTTGCTGCGTTCAACATATGTCTTACCATTGACTTTTTGTATCTACTTAGCGAGTGGTTTGAGATGTGTAACAAGCAGCATTCAGGTGAGAGAGCTATGCCAGTTTCAGTTATTGCTTGTATCTTTGCACAAACGGAGTCCCAAAATGCCCGTATTGATGGGCAATACCACCATATGTGCAGCATGTCCCCCTTTGCGGAGCCACATCTCCAGCAGTTCTCAGATGTCTCCGGGAACCATGAGTGTAGTCTGGCCGGTGTGAAGTACCAATTTGTCAAGATTTTGTATGATGTTTCTTGATTACTGGTGCTAATTGAGCATTTGTGAGCCAGAATACAAGCATTGTTCCATTGTGTGTCAGTGAAAGATTTTTGCAGCGCAGTCTCCCATTCTAGCCTATGTTTACTCTGATGGTTATCCTGACTAGGCCGTAGCCAGCTGTATATTAGAGAGGTGGCTTTGTGTACTTGTTCTCCTGCTAAACAAATTTTTTCGAAGCATGTTTGTTCTCTCAAGAATTTTTCTTTGTTCGCGGGGCAGAGAATGTAGTCATGTAGTTGTCTGTATTGCCAGTGAGTAAAGTGTTTGGCCTGTAATTCCATCTGTAGTTTGGTAAAAGTTTTTAGTTTGCCAGTTTCAAGGCAATGGGCTACTGTCAGTGGTGTTTGGTCATCTCTATGAGGGAAAGATTTTGTCGTGTGTCCTAAGGCAAACTCTCTGTTCTTAACCAGTGGGGTTAGAGGGCCTGGGGAGGACGCAAGGTTGTAAAGCTGTGAGACTATCTGAAAGATTTTTAAAGTTGGCCCTATTGTGGGGTGTTCTCCTACTTCAGTTGTACGGGCGTCTTTGTTCACCCATGGCAAAAACCTTAGTGGTGTCTCTGTGTTTAAGCTTTCTAGGTTGACCCATGCCTTGGAACGGGCGTGACAATTCCAGTCCAGAATGCGGGTCAAATGCGTCGCATAGTAGTAGAGCTTAAAATGTGGTAAATTAATACCTCCCTCAGCTTTCATCTTCATCAACGTTTGCATACTAATACGCGGTTTCTTCCCTGCCCAGATGAAATCTCTAAGAGTTGCCTGTAGTGAGAGGAAGAACTGTTTAGGTATTAGGATGGGAAGTGTGTGGAACAGATATAGGGCTCTGGGAAGGACCGTCATTTTTAGACACACGCTATAATTTGGTGACACACAGTAATTTGTTGACACACGCTGCAATTTGGTGACACACGCTGCTGCAATTTGGTGACACATGCTGCAATTTGGTGACATGCTGCAATTTGGTGACACACGCTGCTGCAATTTGGTGACACACGCTGCTGCAATTTGGTGACACATGCTGCAATTTGGTGACACACACTGCAATTTGGTGACACACACTGCTGCAATTTGGTGACACATGCTGCAATTTGGTGACACACGCTGCAATTTGGTGACACATGCTGCTGCAATTTGGTGGTGACACACGCTGCTATTTGGTGACACATGCTGCTGCAATTTGGTGACACACGCTGCTGCAATTTGGTGACACACGCTGCTGCAATTTGGTGACACATGCTGCTGCAATTTGGTGGTGACACATGCTGCTGCAATTTGGTGGTGACACATGCTGCAGCAATTTGGTGGTGACACATGCTGCTGCAATTTGTGGTGACAAATGCTGCTGCATTTTGTGGGACACAGGCTGCATTTTATGTGACACAGGCAGCATGTAAGGAGGGACTCCGCTGGGGGCACCTGATGTAAGGAGGGACTCCGCTGGGGACACCCGATGGCATCTGGTGGCAGGCGACGTGGCTAGTGACATGCTCAGGGCTCCCACTGATTCTGCATTATAGTGAGTTGAATGATTTCATTTTATATTACAATTTAATAATAGAAATAATGCGCTTCAATCATCCTGACACCATAACAACCATGGTGCCGAGATGATTGAAGCGCTAACACCAGGCGTTTGGAGTATCTTTATCTGCTGATTGTTAAACTTTCTAGAATACACATATTTCTATTGTTGTGTAGGATCTGGGCCTGTTGTCCCTTCATCCCTCTCTCCCTCTCCCTCCATCCCTCGTTCATCGCAGACACTAACCACACCACCTTAGAGCCACGCCCACTATTTCGCTGAAACCACGCCCATTTTCACCAAGTGGGAGGGGTCAAAAAGGAAGGGCGGGGCCTGGCACCCCCCCCCATCCTAAAACTTCACCAGCTGCCACTGAGTTCAATCATAGTAAAAATTTTCTTAAGCTTGTTTGGAGATGTTTTCTCAGGTTACAAATCACTTAACATATGGATGTGACAACAGACATGGCAAATGACTACCCTTAAAAAGTGACCTAAATCTTGTCTGAAAGTAGCATTTGAAGCTCAACACCACCGCGTTTAGATGTGTTTGCAATATGATTATCCTAAAACACTTAACTTGATCTTAAAATGTTAGTAAACCCTAAAGAGAAAAAATTATATAGTGCTGCATACCTCAACACTTACCATATTTGCCAGTCTGCTTTTCGTTTTAGCTTGTTAGACTTTAGTATTACTTAAATTATCATTGAAGGTCCTAACAAATCGGTTCTTTTCAAAGGGGATGAATACCCCACCCAGATAAACAAACAGATTTCAAAAGATTCAAACAAACAGCAGTCAGATATGGCAACATCTAAATAACTACCAAATTTATTTTAAGTTTATCAGTCAATCTCTGCACAACCTCCTAATTTTTTGGAAAGGGCCTTCCTTCACACTATGGCTCCCCAGGGGATTATAGAGGTTAACAGCTGAGGTATGACTCTTTGTGAGTTCATGGCCTTTTACTCAATTCCATCCTCTTAAAGGACCAGCTTCAATCATATCATATATGTAGGCAAGTTGCCTACAGAAATGTTAGTTCGGTTAGGGAAAGAGTTAATTTGTGTGTGGCTGGATCCAGCCTGCCCATCTATGCTCTTGCTCTTGGCTGGACATACTGTGATTGTTGCTACACCTTGCAGTCTGTTGGAGGCACCGGGAATCCAAAGGACAGCCAGAATATGGAACACACCAGCTATGAACTATCCCCTGTAAAGGTTAGATTATGGACATTGTTCATGTTGAACTGTAATGCTAAAGACTTCTCAGTAAAGTTGCATCAACTGTTCCAAGCATGGTCTGAAGTCATTTAAAGGCGTGCATGTTGATTTATTTTATTTATTTATTTCAGGTACTTATATAGCGCCGTCAATTTACGCAGCGCTTTACATATATATTATACATTCACATCAGTCCCTATACCCTCAAGGAGCTTACAATCTAAGGTCCCTAACTCACATTCATACCTATACTAGGGCCGATTTAGACAGGATCCAATTAACCTACCAGCATGTCTTTGGAGTGTGGGAGGAAACCGGAGTACCCGGAGGAAACCCACGCAGACACAGGGAAAACATGCAAACTCCAGGCAGGTAGTGTCGTGGTCGGGATTCGAACCAGCGACCCTTCTTACTGCTAGGCGAGAGTGCTACCCACTGCGCCACTGTGCTGCCCATGCTGGCATATGAAAATAACTTGGGTCAATAAAGCACATATGGGGTATGAAGCAAAGCACTACAACAGGTCTACTCGGCGAGTCAAGAAGGAAAAGTAATGTACTTGCTATGGGTAACCAAGAACTAGCGCGAGTTACATGCAGCCGGTCGCAAAGTGTTGTAACTGGTGTAGGTGTCAGGTCCTCCGGTAGCGAGGGGGTCAGCGTTCTGCCTCCCTCCCCAGTGCTATGTGCACAGCAGGACCCCATTCTGTTACTGGGAGTTAGGCAACAGAAGTACCCTGGACTGGCAGAAAGGGCGGGGGCTCATCAGCATCCCTCCTAAATGCAACATACATCAACTAACATTTGTATTGACACAGGACAGCACTTCTCAAAGGAACTATGCACTTTTATTACTGCACACAGTAACACGGCTCATCTCTAACGCCCCGCACACACGGACTGAATTAGTCCGGCTTCTTTCCGACGAGCATGCTGAAAAACCAGCTGATCGGGGTGCCCGGGGGGGGGGGGGGAGGGGGGTTGTCGCCCTGTCTATCTTCATCATTGTTACGAGAACAGGGGAAAAGAGAGTGATTAGGGGATGGATGGATACGTTGGTTAATGGTTGATGTGGGTGGCCAAGATTGGACATGGATTATAATACAGGAGTGATGATATTAGCACTATGGAAGCTCAGTGTTCAGGAAATACAGGTAATGGTGTGCTATATGGATACATAAGGGATTTTGTTTACACATGGACCCAGGCTGTACACGTACCTTTCTAACATGTCATTTTAGTCTGTATTGTTTTTTTCTAACTGATGAAAGAGCATCTGAACAGATGTCTGTCAATGCATTAGCAGGACAATGGAAAACAACCTGTCTTTTATAGGAGTGAATATATCCTTTAAAGAAACCTGTAAAAATAAAAATATAGGGTCTGCCATTGCTATTGTTTGCTATTTGTCAAAGGGGAATTTCGAACATAGGTTTCATACTTTTTGCTCTAGGCAGTTTAACAGCCTTAAAGGAGTTGTAAAGGCAGAAGGTTTTTTTTTTATCTTCATGCATTCTATGCATGAAGGTAAAAAGCCTCCTGTGTGTAGAAGCTCCCCTCAGCCCCCCTAATACTTACCTGAGCCCCCTCTCTATCCAGCGATGTCCACGACTGCCTCGGCCATCTGGGACTCCCCTCCTCATTGGCCATTGGCTCCCGCGGCTGTCAAAGTCAGTTAGCCAATGAGGAGAGAGGGAGCGGGGCCAAACCACAGCTCCATGTCTGGATGGATACACGGAGCTGCAGCTCAGCTCGGGTGCCCCCATAGTAAGCTTCTTGCTGTGGGGGCACTTGACCGGAGGGAGGGGCCAGGAGCACCAAAGAGGGACCAGAGAAGAAGAGAAGAGGAGGATCCAGGCTGCTCTGTGCAAATACACTGCAACAGAGCAGGTAGGTATAACATGTTTTTTATTTATTTTTTTTTTAAAAAGGAGAATTTGCAATCACTTTAAGTTCCCCTGTCCCAGTGTTATTTAGATAGAAAATCTGTGTTTCCCCATATGGCAGGTCATAGATTATGCCATTTTCTTTCCTGCAGCCACAAATCGCTGATTCCCCCATCAACACAGTCTCCCATGAAGCTATTGTATTCCCCCAGCTAAAAAGGAGGGGGAGCATAGGGAACCCTCCCTGCCTGCAGAACACAGTGACTATTGTTACTGGCTATAGCCGCTGGCAATAATCGCATGTAAAAATCTGACATGCTGGTTTGAATCTATGCTGGTTCCTGCTGAACCGGCCAAGATTCGAGCCATCTATGGCCGGCTTAAGCAAATAGGCTAAAGCAGCTGAAGAGGAAATCCGGTGATGGACAATTTTGACATAGATACTTTTAAATACAAATGAGAAGATTAAAAGTAATTTGTGTTTTTTTTAACACACTACTAAAGGCATAAGAGGTGTATCAGAATATAAGAGAGGAGTGGGAAAGAAGTAGGTTGCACAGAAACCCCATCATGTCATCACCCCTTCCCGAGCACTAATTAAAGCACTAATTAGAAACTGAAAAAATAGAACGTTGTTAAACATTAACCCTCCAAATACAGATACATTGTAAAAACAGTATCAACACATATGGACAGCAAGTCTTCATAGGGAATGATCAGGCATATGGAAAAAAAATAGATTGAATCTAAATACACAGTTCCTGAATTAAAGTTTTTTAGCTAGAATATGTCACATATATTTATCAAAGATAAACATGCACAAACTATACAGCAAGCAGGATCAAGAAAAGCAAGTCTTCTATAGGAACCAATAGTTAAAGCTGAAATGTATTATTATTATACAGGATTTATATAGCTCCAGCAGTTTATGTAGCGTTTTACAATATAAAAGGGAGACAGTACAGTTATAATATAATAAAAAAACAAGAGGGTTAAGAGGGTCCTGCTCATAAGAGCTTACAATCTAAGAGGGTGGAGCAAGTGGTACAAAAGGTTAGAACTGTGAGGGGTGAGCTGAGAGAAGTGATAAAAGATTAGTTGGAGGCGTGATAGGCTTCCCTGAAGAGATGAATAACATGGATCACCTAAAGGCAGCCAGAGTATGAGATAGTTCAGCGGTTCTCAACCCTTCTATTGCCGTGACCCCTGGATAAAATTTCCCAAGTTGTGGGGACCCCTAACAGAAAAAATTTTTTCGTAGCGTGGGTTGTCAGCACCCAAGGCAAGTAATTTGCACCCCTAACCCATGGACATTTAGCGCTCCCTGAGTCCCTTCCACTTGTATCGTATTAAAACCACTTATGGTACATTTTAGGATGTACCATTCTTTCTCTTTGTTCTCCTTTCTTTCCCTTTTATCTCTCTCAATCCTAATTTCTTGTTTTTCTTTCCCCCATCCCTCTCTCTCTCTAGCCATATTTTTGTTCTTTTTCTTATTCTTTCTCTCCCTTTTTCTTTGTTCCTCCCCTTCTTTTCCTCTCCCTTCCATGTATTCTCTATTTTTATTCCTTCTCTTACTCCTTGGTGGGGGGGGGGGATTGGGATGAGTGGCAGTGCTGGTGGGGGGTGGGATGAGTGGCAGTGCTGGGCGGAGTTCTGATCAGCCAACTTAGGTGCTCTTTATCAAGGTCATCTGCTGATCTGAGAACTGTAGTGGGGACTTTTAATGACAACTATAATTACAGGTAGTGTTACTCACTGTGTCTCCAGCTTCACTATGACTCCAACTTTGTGGTGTCTCGTAGCAGTGACACCTATGCCGAAATCTGGAGATAGGGTCTCCTCCAGCCCCTCCCACTTCACATTCCTCACCAGTCAGCTGACCTCTAATCTCCTGCCCCCCAGCCATGCCGTGAACTGAATGGGTGGCTGCGAAGAGGCTGAGTGGGCGGCCGCAGGCTCCAGGAATAGCCCTGCTGGGCAGCTGCAAAAAGGTTGGGAGAGCGGTACGGGATTCAGGAACAGCCAAGGATTCGGTCACCCCTGGCAAATCATCATTCGACCCTCGAGGGGGTCCCGACCCCCAGGTTGAGAACCACTGAGATAGTTGGACAGATTGAGGTAGAGAGTCCCAGAGGATTGAAGAGGCCTTGGAGAAGTCCTGGAGACGAGCATGCGAGGGGGAGACAAGGGAGCTTGAGAGCAGGAGGTCTTGAGAGGAGCAGAGATGATGGTTTGGGTGATATTTGAAGACATGATAGGTGATGTAGCTGGGGGCAGAGTTGTGAGGCTTTGTATGTTGTAGTTAGTATTTTGAATTTAATTTGCTGGGCAATTTGAAGCCAGTGGTAAGGTGGATGAGTCTGGCAGCAGCATTCATTTTAGACTGAAGAGGGGATAGCATGTGTAGAGGTAGGCCTATGAGAAGGGAGTTGCAATAGTCAAGGCTAGAGGTAACACGGAAATGAATGAGTAGTGTGGTGGTTTCATTAGTTAAAAAGGGGCGAATTTTAGAGATGTTACAGAGGTGAAGTCTACAAGCTTTTGACAATGATTGGATTTGGCGCTTAAAGCAGGGTTCCACTCAAATTTTTAACTTAATCTTACCCCCTTCAGTTAATTGCATAGATGTTCAAATGCCGCACGAAAACATTTTTTATCACTGTAATTACCTTTATATTGTACTTTATTGTGGCACTTCCTTTCTCTCCTCCCATGGGAGTAGGCGTGTTTATTGCCTTTCCCTGGCGCTGCACTGTCTCCTGGGAGCTTAGTGTCAGGCTTCCCAAGATTCAGTGCGGAAACAATGATCATGCGCGTGAACAAGCTGTGAATGAACAGCATTCACCGCATCCCGGAAATCAATGCTTGTGGGCTTCACATGCCCACAAGCAAGATAGAAACAGCCAGCATCACATTTTTTAAGTTATTCTTCAGTACGAAAACAGACAGAGGCGGAAATATTACACCCAAACTGTGAGTATTATTTTGGGATTAGCAAAGTGTCTCAATGACCTAAAAAAACAAAAAAAAGATTGGTTGCAGGACTCCCGCTTTAATGTACAGGTCAGGGTCTAGGATTACACCTAGTACCCTGGCGTGGGGGGAGGGATTGATGGTTGCATTATTGATTTTGATGGAAAAGTCATGGTGGGGGCACGGGCGGGGAATATCATTGGCTTGGTTTTAGAGAGATTTAGTTTAAGAAAGTGGTGCAAAATCCATGCTGATATGTCAGTTAGTAAGTTAGTAATGCGAGAGGAGACTGAAGGAGTGAGGTGAGGAGTAGACAGATAGATTTGGGTGTCATCGGTTTAGAGATGGTATTGGAAGCTGTGGGAGGTTGTCAAGTGACCAAGGGAGGGAGTGTAGTTAGAGTAGAGAAGCAGTCCAAGAACAGAACCTTGGGGGACCCCTACAGAAAGAGGGAGTGGAAAGGAGGAGACAGAGTTGTAGGTAACACTGAAAGGAGTGCTATGAAAGGTAAGAGGAGAACTAGGATAGAGCAGAATCTTGCAGGCAAAGGGAGTGGAGTTTATTGAGAAGGAGCAGGTGTTCAACAGTATCAAATGCCACAGAGAGGTCTAGTAGTAAGAGTATGGAGTAATGGGCATTGGCTTTAGCAGTTAGTAAATTGTTAGTAAGTTTTAGTAGGGAGGTTTCTGTGAAGTGCTGCGAGCGAAAGACAGACTGTAAGAGGTCAAGAAGGTTATTTTCAATGAGGTAGGAGCTAAGACAGTTGTAGACTAATGCCCTGTACACACGATCGGACTTTCTGATGGAAAATGTGGAATCGGAGCTTGTTGTCGGAAATTCCGACCGTGTGTAGACATGTGCGATTAGTTTTGTACGAATCAAAAATTCGTACGAATTTCCGTAAATTCGTACGAATTTCCGTAAATTCGTACGAATTTCCGTAAATTTGTACATTCGGGAGGATCCGAAATATGAATTGCTATGCTTTTTGTACGAAATACGAAATTTCGTTTACGAATTTCGGATCCAAATTCCTAACGAACATTCGTAATTGTTACGAAAAGTTAACAAACCTAAAAGTAAAAAACCCAGGAAGTCAGCACAGCACAGGGATGGTGGGAGCCCCTCATAATGATAAATTATTCATAACGAACATTCGTAATTGTTACAAAAAGTTAACAAACCTAACAAAAATTTGTATTTCGTACGGACACGAATTACAAAATACGAATTAATTCTAATACGAAACGGAAAGAAACTAAAGGAATTTATTGACGGCGCACATGTCTAACCGTGTGTAGGCTCCATTGGACTTTTTCCATCGGAATTTCCAACACACAAAGTTTAAGAGCTGGATTTAAAATTTTCCCACAACAAAATCCGTTCGCGTAAATTCCGATCTTGTAGACAATTCCGACGCACAAAGTTCCACGCATGCTCAGAATCAAGCAGAAGAGCCGCACTGGCTACTGAACTTCATTTTTCTCGGCTCGTCGTATGTGTTGTACGTCACCGCGTTCTTGACGTTTGGAATTTCCGACCAACTTTGTGTGACCGCATGTATGCAAGACAAGTTTGAGCCAACATCCGTCAGAAAAAATCCGATGGATTTTGTTGTCGGAATGTGCGATCGTGTGTACAGGGCATAAGTGTTCTAAAAGTTTAGTGGTGAATGGGAGCAATGAGATGGGTCCTAAGTTTTTCAGGTTGGTGGGGTCCAGTGAGGGCTTTTAGGTATGGGAGTGATCTGTGCATGCTTTAGAAGGGAGTGGAAGGTGCCAGTAGATCTTTATTATCTAACCAAATCTTCCACTTAGCTAAGGTTTTGGTTCTCTTATTTACCTACAGGTTTATCTCAATATCCTGTTTGGGGAGGGTCATTTCTCATAACCCCCCCAAAGAGGGCTACACATTCAAAATCTTATTTTCTCTACAGTATATTACCACTGTCATCTATAGCAGTGGTCACCAAACTGCGGCCCAGGGGCCAGATGTGGCCCTTTGCTTGCTTGTATCTGGCCCTTGGGGGACTATTCCTCCCACTGATACCAACAATGGCATTGTTTACTCCCACTGACATCAGGACATTTTTCTTCTTCTAAAGGCCACAGTAAACTGAAGGACAGTAAACTGGCCCTTTGTTTAGAAAGTTTGGAGACCCCTAATCCATAGGAATTCCACTTTCCACGGTGCATACACTCTGCAGGAAGATTGTGCAAAGTTTCCACCTACAAATAATTTTGTGCAGGACAATACAGCTGTGCAGGACAGTTGCTGCACAGCTGGTGGACCTAAACCCATTATTCCATTTCTGTATTTACAGTCCATCATAGAGCATGCACAATGTTACACAAAGTTCATGCAGCTTGAATTTTTTTGTTGTTGTTATGAATGTGCTTTCATTTAAAATGTCTAGTTTGATATGTTTGGGTTTGAATCCACAATGCAGAATAGGAAGAAATATATCATAATAATGGGCAATATCAAAACAATAGAGCAAAAATGTTTGGAGCAAAAAACTTCAAGAACCTGATTTATTTTCCTCTACCGTTTTTTTCCTTTCTACTTCACATCCCTTTTCTAAAGTCTATGGGCTCTTTGCAATCATTGAATAGAAAATATAAATTCTGACTGCCACCTACTGGGAGATCTAGCAATTAATGTAGATTATGGCTTGTTCAAAATAGCTGCTGAGGACTGAGTACAGACAATATTGTTTTGGGTCATGACTGTAATTTTTTATTTACTTTTTGTCTCCTTATTTATGGAGTCCCTAAGGGTATTAGCTCTGTCAGCATGTTTCGTTTAACCACCAATGCCAATAATGGCAGCAGTTAGTCAAAATGCATCTGCCTGCTTGCTCAAAGAGAGTGATTTACAGTAGTGAAGCAAAGATGTCAGCCAGTGAACTAGCATTTTCAGAAGGAGAGATTAACAACATCATGGTTATATTATGAAAGGTTTGCTTTAATGAGAGAAGGCTTTTGGACACCAGAAGCTTATTTAGCTTGCCGTTTGGCTTGACTAATTCTCTTCATATGATAAGGGCCATATGCATACTAAGGCCGGTTCAGCAGGAACCGGTTGAGATTCGAACCATGTATGGACAGGTTGAATGTACCCAGTTGATTGATAAAACCAGCCTGCTAGCGATAATCACGTCTTCTCCAAGTGGTGTTGGTTTCCCCCGCCTAACCCCCCCGCCGTGAGCAGAAGGAGGGATTCCCCTGTCAGCACTGTCTGACCCATGGTTGCAGGAAAGAGATTGGCACCGTCTATGGCCTGAGATCTGAGAAACATACAGCCTTATTCAATACAGAGTTTTTATTCTTAGGTGCAGAAAGGCATAGCAACAATCAGGATTCATATTGTGCTACTTTGAGCACGAGTCTTGGCTGTTGAAAGACAAGCAGGGTGCTCCCTCAGCACGTCCAGAAAACTGACCATGCTGGGAAGGATGCTTCTATGCCTAGCATGGTCAGCTTGTAATAGGAAAGCAGGTGGGCTGGCAGGATCACCAGGTATTTCACACAAAGGAAACAATACAAAGAGAACAGGATACTTTTTAGCACAAGAACATAGAACAACATACACATAGCAGGAATATGAAATGTTGGGGTAACAAACACTATAAGGGGTATAAGGTCACTGTTGGGATTATTGAAAGAGTGTAAATATATACATCAAATGAGTTTCAGTAAAATAGTTCAAAAGGCTGTCACTGTGTGGATGCTAATAAGCTAAAAATAGGAAGGTCTTCTGGAAACTAAACTTGTTCTGGGTGAGACTGCTATTCATAGCCATGGCCATAACACCTGAGAAAGGTATGGCACAGCTATTGGGTGTTGCTTGTTATGTCAGGCCAGAGGCCTCCTTAAGAGTGCCTCGCTAATGATTCTCAGGGGAGGGTCTTCTTCTCCATAGTGCCTGAGTGAGCCTAAGGGATTCAGCCTATAATGAGCAGGAATTGGTTAAAGAGTGCAGGTATTCCCCAACCACATGGCTGTACACTAGGCAAGGCAGAGACACAACACATTGGCTACCAATTAAACAGCAGCAACTATGCAAGAGATATCATCTCTGAGCTGCTGCACATTGGGCAGATTAGAGTTAAAGAGTATAGCCGGAAACATGTCATCCAACACAAATTAATTTAATAATACAGGTGGAGTATAGGTATACAGCGTCTTACGTGTTTCAGCTATAGAGCCTTAATCATAGCTATAAGCTCTGTAGCTGAAACGCGTCAGCCTGCTGCATTGGAGTGTTAGGAAGACACCACTAGCCAGAGCACCACTGACTCACCTTCTCAGGGAATCCACAAGGGCGCTGTTTCTTTTTTCTAAACATCAAGCAGATTGCTCAGTATCTTTGCATAAATTTGCAACTGTGCTTACACCCTCTAGTGGTCAATTCTGCTCCTACACCCAGCATGCATTATGTTTAATTTGAGGACTACTACCTTAAAATAATTTTGAGGCATGGAGGCTTGTTAAAAAAAAATGATGCATCTCAGGTATCGCATATGCCGTTACACCACTGGCTCTGGGTTCTGCACTTTGCCTTTAGTATTACGGTCTTTGTATATTGTTGCACTGAAAAAAAGTTTAAAAAGATAAAGCCATAAATAGTCCAGGGCTGCAAAAAAGGCATTCATCTAATGACCAGAAATGTTGTTACTCTGCACTGGAGTGAAGACGAATTTTCTTTTGCCATGATTGTAAAATATTAGGGGATCTGTTTTCCATTTCATTTAAATCAGCAATGGCATTTTCCTGCAGACGATCTATGAAGCCCATATCTGGCTATCTTAGTACAGTACAATGCAGTGTGTAAAGCTTGTCTCCTCTCACGTGCTACAGCCTTGTATCCTAAGTTAACAAAAGTTAATGTCTGCTGACGGCAAGAGGCTGGCTTGCTTCCAGTTGCCTTTACAGAAATGTGTGCTAAGCAAGGAAGGTATGCAGGTTATCAAGACACAAGGGCACATGCGGCATTGTTAACCCTTGTGTTCTTGTACTGATCTACAACTGAAGGGGCTGTAGAGTAGACAACATAAAAAAAATGCACAGTATGATCCTCCGCTATATGTATACAATATATATTTAAAGTCATTGTAAAGTCTTGTTTCTTTTTTTTTTTTTAAATAACAAACATGTGATACTTACCTGCCTTGTTGCAGTAGATTTGCACAGAGCAGCCTGTATCCTCCTCTTCTCAGCTCCCTCTTCTGTGCTCCTGGCCCCTCCTTCCTGTTCAGTGCCCCCACAGCAAGCAGCTTGCTATGAGGGCACCCGAGCGGAGTCACAGCTCCCTGTGTCCATTCAGATATGGAGCAGTGACCCGGCCCAGCCCCCTCTCTCTCTCCTGATTGGCCGATTGATTTTGACAGCAGCGGGAGCCAATCGTGCCGTGCCACGCTGCTGTTTCAGCCAATGAGGAGGGGAGGCCCGGGCAATTGAGAAACTCCTGCAACATCGCTGGAAAAATATGGGCTCACGTAAGTGTTAGGGGGGCTGAGGGGGGCTGCTGCACACAGGTTTTTTTCATCTTAATGCATAGAATGCATTAAGATAAAAAAAGCTTCTGCCTTTACAATCCCTTTAAGTGACTAGATAATACAATGCTCTAGAGCAGTGATGGCGAACCTTGGCACCCCAGATGTTTTGGAACTACATTTCCCATGATGCTCAACTACACTGCAGAGTGCATGAGCATCGTGGGAAATGTAGTTCCAAAACATCTGGGATGCCAAGGTTCGCCATCACTGCTCTAGAGCAGCCTTTCTCAACCATTTCAACAGAGGAACCTTTAAAATAACTTTGCAGTCCCAGGCAACCCTTGCTAAAAAATTACTATATCTACCTTGGACAGAGGGGTGGCTGTGGATGTAGTATACTTGCAAAAGCGTTTGACACAGTTCCCCACACACGGCTAATGTGTAAGGTAACGTTTACAGGCCTAAAAGTCAGAATTTAGAGAGTAGTGGTTAATGATTCTTATGCCCCGTACACACGGTCGGACTTTGTTCGGACATTCCGACAAAAAAATCCTAGGATTTTTTCCGAGGGATGTTGGCTCAAACTTGTCTTGCATACACACGGTCACACAAAGTTGTCGGAAAATCCGATCGTTCTGAACGCGGTGACGTAAAACAGGTACATCGGGACTATAAACGGGGCAGTGGCCAATAGCTTTCATCTCTTTATTTATTCTGAGCATGCCTGGCACTTTGTCCGTCGGATTTGTGTACACATGATCGGAATTTCCAACAACGGATTTTGTTGTCGGAAAATTTTATCTCCTGCTCTCCAACTTTGTGTGTCGGAAAATCCGATGGAAAATGTCCGATGGAGCCCACACATGGTCGGAATTTCTGACAACACGCTCCGATTGGACATTTTCCATCGGAAAATCCGACCGTGTGTACGGGGCATTACTCTGAATGGTCTAATGCTATGTACACACGAGCGGAATGTCCGACAGAAAAAGTCTGACGGGAGCTTTTCATCATATATTCCAATCGTGTGTATGCCCCATCGGACTTTTTTACGTTGAAAATTCTGATGGACCTAGAAAGAGAACATGTTCTAAATTTTTCCAACAGAACCAATTCCTATCTGGAAAACCACTCATCTGTATGCTGTTCCGACGTACCAAAAACAACGCATGCTCTGAAGCAAGTACGAGACAGAAGCTATCGGCTACTGGCTATTGAACTTCCGTTTTCTAGTCCCGTCATACGTGTTGTACGTCACTGCGTTCTGGACAGTCGGAATTTGGTGTGACCGTGTGTATGCAAGACACATGGTCACACCAATGCTTGAGTGGAACTCCATAGGAAAAACCTTCAGAGTTTATTCCGACGGGAAAACCAGTCATGTGTACAGGGCATTATCAGTGGTGTACCCCAAGATTGAGTGCTGGGACCCTTACTTTTTAATATTTTTATAAATGATATAGGGTCTGTGATTAAAAGTACCATTTCAGTCTTTGCAGATGACACCAAGCTATGCAGTGGAATAACGTCCTTACAGCATGTCTCCAACTTACAAGCCAACCTCAATGCACTGTTTCATTGGGCAACTATGTGGCAAATGAGGTTTAATGTTGATAAATGTAAAATAATGAACTTGGGGGCTAAGAATATGCATGCATCATACACACTAGGGGTAGTACAACTGGGGGGATCCCACCAGATCTAGGGGTTTTGGTAGATCATAAGCTGGTAGGTTAATTGGCTTCTGTCCAAAATTGGCCCTAGTATATGAATGTGAGTTGGGGGCCTTGGATTGTGGGATCCTTGAGGGTAGGGACTAATGTGAGTGTGCAATGTATGTTTGGAGTGCTGCGTAAATTGGCGGTGTTATATGGGTACCTTAAATAAATAATATATAATAGAGGAGCATCTTAATGAGACACAATGTACAGGGATAGGGACAATTGTAGACACACACCCACACTCACTCAGGTTGAACTGGATGGACTGGTGTCTTTATTTTACTTACTAACTATGTAACTATATAAGCTTAATAGCATGCAATGCCAAGCTGCGGTTTCCAAAGCGAGCAAAGTCCTTTCTTGCAATAAGAGAAGTATGGACTCGAGAGAGAGAGAGAGATATCATTATACCCCTGCACAAAGCATTAGTAAGACCTCATCTGGAATATGCAGTTCAGTTTTGGGCACCAGTTTAAGCACTGATCGCTGTTTAAATGTTACTGGTCCCAAAATAGTGTCAAAAGTGTCTGATCTGTCTGCCGCAATGTCGCAGTCATGATAAAAATCGCAGATCGCCACCATTACTAATAAAAAAAAAAAATTAATAATAAAAATGCTATAAATCTATCCCCTATTTTGTAGACGCTATAACTTTTGCGCAAACCAGTCAATATGCGCTTATTGCGATTTTTTTTTTTTTTAACAAAAATATGTAGAAGAATACATATTGGACTAAACTGAGGAAGAAATGTATTTTTTTAGATATTTTTTGGGGATATTTATAGCAAAAAGTAAAAAAAATTGCTTTTTTTTCAAAATTGTCGCTCTTTTTTTGTTTATAGGTGATCAAATACCACCAAAAGAAAGCTCTATTTGTGGGGAAAAAAAGGACGTTAATTTTCTTTGGGTGCAATGTTGCATGACCATGCAATTGTCAGTTAAAGCGACGCAGTGCCGTATCACAAAAAATGTTCTGGTCAGGAAGGGGGTAAATCCTTCCGGAGCTGAAGTGGTTAAGGTCATCAAAGAGGACAAGGGGGCACTCTTTACGTCTAGTGGAAAAGAGATTTAATCTTCAAATATGGAAAGGTTTCTTCACAGTAAAAGCTGTGAAAATAAATAGACTCCCTCCAGAGGTGGTTCTGGCCACCTCAGTAAATTGCTTTTAAAAAGGCCTGGTATCTTCCCTAGGTATACATAATATGACTGGATACTAACATTTATAGGTAAAGTTGATCCAGGGAATATATGATTGCCACTTGGGGGATCAGGAAGGAATTTTTTCCCCTGCTGTAGCAATTGGATCATGTTTTGCTGGGGTTTTTGCGCCTTCCTCTGGATCAACTGTGGGTATAGGATTGTGTATATGGGATTGTATGTTTTTTTTTTTTTTTTGGGTTGAACTTGATGGACTTGTGTCCTTTTTTTAAACCTGACTAACTAGGTAACTATGTACAACTCATGATACATTAGTGTGATGGTCATTGGGAAGAATTACCCCCTTACAGATAAGCTATAGAGATAATTGGTGTCAGTAAGAACCAATCTAAAGGCCCGTACACACGATCTGACTTTTTGACAACAAAATGCAAATTAGCTGTTTTGGAGCAACATCCGACCGTGTGTACACTCCATCGGACAAACTCTTTTTGTTTCCATCGGACTTTTGTTGGCTGTGCGAAAGCACAAACTTTCCGGCAACAAAAGTCCGATGGAGCAAAGTCCGATCGTGTGTACACAAAACCATCGGACTTTTGTGCAAACTACAGTACGCAGCCGTGAGAATGTTTCCAGCACGATCCCATCGCGCTGGTTCTCGGCGACAGGGTATTGTACATCTCATGCTGGCTGCAATAGGAAAAACGCATTTTCCTATTGCGGCGAGCGTGAGAGGGAATTTCCCTCTGAGGGCATACCAGGCCCTTAGGTCTGGTATGGATTTTAAGGGGAACCCCCTACCCTGAAAAAACAGCGTGGGGGTCCCCCATAATCCATACCAGACCCTTATCCGAGCACGCAACCCGGCCGGTCAGGAAAGGGGGTGGGGGCGAGCGAGCGGGCCCCCCCTCCCGGACTATACTAGGCCGCATGCCCGCAACATGGGGTGGGTGTTTTGGGGGAGGGGGGCGCCCTGGGAGAAGACGCCGGAGAGAGCAGAGAAGAACCGGACACCGAGAGAAGACGCCGGAGAGAGCGGAGAAGAACCAGACACTGGGAGAAGAGGCCGGAGAGACCCCCGAAGTCGGAAGAAGACCCCCGAAGTCGGAAGAAGACCCCTGGAGCTGCCTAATAAATTACTTTAAAAACCTGTGTAGTGTGTTTTTTTTATTGACACTTTTTTCCCTAGGTGAATGGGTAGGGGTACGATGTACCCCATACTCATTCACATAGGGTGGGGGGCTTGTTAAAGGGGGCTCCCGGATTCCGATAAGCCCCCGCCCGCAGACCCCGACAACCAACGGCCAGGGTTGTCGGGAAGAGGCCCTTGTCCTCATCAACATGGGGACAAGGAGCTTTGGGGGAGGGGGGCCGCAGGGCCCCCCTCCCCCAAAGCACCCACCCCCCATGTTGAGGGCATGCGGCGTGGTACGGTTCAGGAGGGGGGGCGCTCGCTCATCCCCACCCCCTTTCCCGACCGGCCGGGCTGCGTGCTCGGATAAGGGTCTGGTATGGATTCTGGGGGGACCCCCACGCTGTTTTTTCGGCGTAGGGGTTCCCCTTAAAATCCATACCAGACCTAAGGGCCTGGTATGCCCCTGGAGGGGAACCCATGCCGGTTTTTTATTCAAAATTTGGCGTGGAGTTCCCCCTCAAGATTCATACCAAACACAGTGCCTGGCATTGGCGGGGATACAAGTCGGATCCCCGCACCAGTGTGAACCCGGCTCGCAAGGTGTCAATCTGGCCGATACAAGCAGCGAGATTGACACAACATGAGACAACAATACAGAAGTTGACCAAAGGGTGGTGGCAAAGAGCTGAAAAACCACGTGATTTGATGAAAGTTGGCTGAAAAAGTTCTGCCGTGTGTATGCAATACAAACTTATGGCCAACACCCTTTGTACAAAAATCCACAGGAAAGTTTGTACAAGTCCTATCGTGTGTATGAGGCTTAAGAGAAAGAAATTGCTCATTGCTCAAGGAACCCCTAGCAACCACTGGAGGAACCCTGATTGGGAAACCCAGCTCTAGAGCCTACACCTGTAAACACATTATTAACAACCCCCGTGTTTATATCCTGTTAGGTTCACTTTAGCAATCATAAGGCTTTTTATGTACAGTTTAAAAGAAAAAAATATGTATTATGGGTACTTGTATATTGCTGTCAATTTATGCAGAGCTTTACACATATATATTGTACATTACCATCAGTCCCTTACCCTCAAGGAGTTCACAGTCTGAGGTCCCTAACTTACTGTAGCACGGCCCCCTAGGGGACTGCTTGGATTTACCTGCTCATCTGCTTCGCCTTGACCTTGTGAACCTTCCAACCCACTTGACACGCTGGGTTCAGGCATCATTGCAATACCTTTAAGTAATAAGATTCAATGCGTTTATATTCTATTAACATTAACTGGAATACTTCAGTTACGGTCTGGTTGTGCAAAGAGGTAATTGTTCAACTGAGTTTGGGTTAGCAGCACAAGCTCAGTCGAATGACTACTCAAGAAATGTCAGTTGAGACAGAAGGCAACAACAGAATATTATATATACCTATGTACAGTAGAATACCACTTGGACATAACCTGAAAGGATAAACAAGTTAAGCAGCAATACTGACAGTACTTCTACAAAGAGAAACCCAGGCCAGCCTGTTTAACCTCTGATTCTAATGAAAGATACAGCTAAACATGGATGGTGTAACGGCCCTTTAAGTAGCAATGACAGCATGTCCCCGTTGCAGATCTGATGGTCTTCCCTGGCAGTCGGAGCTCATTAATTGTATCCAATAGGGTGAAGTAACAGAGTGGTAGTCTATCTTGTGATGACTGTAGCTAAAGAGAATTATGTATAGTGTTCAAATAAAGATGCACATTGAAGTGATCCCAAAGTAAAGCTGTCTGTGCACAGTGTCCCAATGAAACAAATGGCCCTCTCACCAACAACCAGGTCGATTCAGTGCCTTCCAGCTAGCGACTCCCGAATGGACGTTCTGGATGCAGATCCGCTTGTGGTGATCCCCCGTTACAGAGCACAAAGCGTGGTTAGCTGCACTGTAGAGACAGTGCTGATCAGAAGTCCGATAAACAGGCATCGTTGGATCCCTTCTCGGTCAGGTAGAAATGTTGTGGGCCACGTGGTAGGCCGCGATCTCACTCTCCCTGCGTGGAGAGGTCCTTCACACACGAGGCCCCGTGGAAAGAGAGCGCGAGGCGGGTCTTTGGTTTCTTTTATAGTCCTTCCCAGCAATCTCCCTGGTGGTAGCAAAGAACCCTGGGATATGTAGTCCGAATGCATAGTCATGCAGGGGAACAGCAGTCTGTTGGAACTACCAATCCCACAATCCCTTTGTTTGGGCTCACAAATATGATGTCAGTTTGATAACGCTGGGCACTAGAAGGATAATATGATATAAGATAGGGAAGGGAATAGCTGTTCGTAACAATTATAGTCCATATTGCTACTTCCTCCCCCCACTTGAAAGTCTTTGTTCCCCCGAAGACAGAGCATAACCTGTAGGATCACTTCACTGTATATAAAAAACGAATGGTTAATGATATGACAAACTAGAAGTTGCAACAGCCAATAACTCCAAAGCGGGATCTTCTAACAAAAACTTATGTACATTATCAGGCAGGCTCATATCAAGTTTATGACAGGCCAGTAACAAGTTAGTGGCCCACCCAGTAGTGTCAGGGGGTGGATCAAGGTAATCCTTTACTAAAGGTTCAATAAAGAAGGCAAGTGCTTGACTAGGGTGCTGAGCGGTAGAAATAAGTTCATTAGAATTTTCCCCAAGGGTATCATACGTTAGTCTTTTTGTGGGGCATATTCTTTGTCTCAATCTGGAGTAGATATTTTCCAGCAGTTCTGAGTCAGGTTCTGATTAACAGTTTGGTTCAAACTAGTTCATTTTCCAGTTCAAGCTCTGGTGTATGTTCCGGTTCAATCTCTGGTGCATGTTCTGGTTCAAGCTCTGTTGCATGTTCTGGTTCAAACTCCGGCTCGAGAACAGTTTCTCTCTCTGTTTCGTTGATGAAGGGACTGGAGGTCTCTGGCACATCAGTTACTTCAATAGGTTCCATCTTGACGTTCTCGTTTCCTCTCATCGGGTGGAAATCAACACTTCAACATCTGGTGGTAGAGGACGTTTCCCCTGAGTGGCAGGATTGTCTTCAAGAGGCGAAATCCATAACCAATGAAGAGCTAGTTCCTCCTCATCACTCTCTTCTTCAGGTAGCATGGGTTGGGAGGCTTTCCCGGCCCTAGGCCTCAGCGTAGGGGAATGGTAAGTCTCTAGACAAGGCGATGAAGGTACTCATACAGCCTCAGATATAGGTAACAGATGATTTCGGTGCCAGGTCTTCAGGGGACCAGTCTTTCCCTCAGGCTGAATTTGGTACACAGGGATCCCGGATAAATCGCTTACAGACACTGTAGGGTTGAGAGCGCCACCTATCAGACAGTTTATGCTTTCCAGGCATTCCTAAATTGCGTAGAAGCACTCGATCTTTGAGATCAAAGTTTTTCTTGATCCTCTGTTCTCTGGGGGTGGAGGCTTCCTTGGCTTTACAGTATCTCACAAAAGTAAGTACACCCCTCACATTTTTGTAAATATTTTATTATCTTTTAATGTGACAACACTGAAGAAATTACACTTTGCTACAATGTAGTAGTGAGTGTACAGCTTGTTTAACAGTGTAAATTTGCTGTCCCCTCAAAATAACTCAACACACAGCCATTTATGTCTAAACTGCTGGCAACAAAAGTGAGTACACCCCTAAGTGAAAATGTCCAAATTGGGCCCAATTCGCCATTTTCCCTCCCCGGTGTCATGTGACTCATTAGTATTACAAGGTCTCAGGTGTGAATAGGGAGCAGGTGTGTTAAATTTGGTGTTATCCCTCTCACTCTCTCATACTGGTCACTGAAAGTTCAACATGGCACCTCAAGGCAAAGAACTCTCTGAGGATCTGAAAAAAAGAATTGTTGTTCTACATAAAGATGGCATAGGGCTAGGCTATAAGAAGATTGTCAAGACCCTGAAACTGAGCTGCAGAATGGTGGCCATACAAGACCATACAGTGGTTTAACAGGATAGGTTCTACTAAGAACAGGCCTCGCCATGGTCAACCAAAGAAGTTGAGTGCACGTGCTCAGCGTCATATCCAGAGGTTGTCTTTGGGAAATAGACATATGAGTGCTGCCAGCATTGCTGCAGAGGTTGAAGGGGTAGGGGGTCAGCCTGTCAGTGCTCAGTACATAAGCTGCACACTGCATCAAATTGGTCTGCACGGCCGTCATCCCAGAAGGAAGCCTCTTCTAAAGATGATGCACAAGAAAGCCTGCAAACAGTTTGCTGAAGACAAGCAGACTAAGGACATGGATTACTGGAACCATGCCCTGTGGTCTGATGAGACCAAGATAAACGTATTTGTTTCAGATGGTGTCAAGCGTGTGTGGCGGCCAGCAGGTGAGGAGTACAAAGACAAGTGTGTCTTGCCTACAGTCAAGCATGGTGGTGGGAGTGTCATGGTCTGGGGCTGCATGAGTGCTGCCAGCACTGGGGAGCCACAGTTTATTGAGGGAACCATGAATGCCAACATGTACTGTGACATACTGAAGCAGAGCATGATCCCCTCCCTTCAGAGACTGGGCCACAGGGCAGTATTCCAACATGATAACGACTCCAAACACACCTGCAAGACGACCACTGCCTTGCTAAAGAAGCTGAGGGTAAAGGTGATGGACTTACCAAGCATGTCTCCAGACCTAAACCATATTGAGCATCAGTGGGGCATCCTCAAATGGAAGGTGGAGGAGCACAAGGTCTCTAACATCCACAAACTCCGGGATGTCATCATGGAGGAGTGGATGAGGACTCCAATAGCAACCTGTGAAGCTCTGGTGAACTCCATGCCCAAGAGGGTTAAGGCAGTGCTGGAAAATAATTGGTGGCCACACAAAATATTGACACTTTTGGCTCAATTGGGACATTTTCACTTAGGGTTGTACTCACTTTAGTTCCCAGCCGTTTAGACATTAATGGCTGTGTGTTGAGTTATTTTGAGGGGACAGAAAATTGACACTGTTATACAAGCTGTACACTCACTACTTTACATTGTAGCAATGGGAGTTATTTACTAAAGGAAAATCCACTTTGCACTGCAAGTGCACTTGGAAGTAAAGTCGCTGTAGATCCAAGGGGGACATGCAAGGAAAATAAGAAACAGCATTTTAGCTTGCACATGATTGGATGATAAAATCAGCTTCAACTCATTTCAGATCTACCCCTTAGATTTAGAGCAACTGCACTTCCAAGTGCGCTTTCAGTGCACTTTCAAGTGCACTTGCAGTGCAAAGTGGATTTGCCTTTTGTAAATAACCCCAAAGTCTAATTTCTTCAGTGTTGTCACATGAAAAGGTATAATAAAATATTTACAAAAATGGGAGGGATGTACTCACTTTTGTGAGATACTGTATCATAGGCCATCTTCAGGTTCTTCTGAAGCCTGTCGACATACCCCCGGTAGGAGGCCTGAGAGGTGTGATCTAACGATGTTCCAAAAGCTAGGTCAACTGGTAAATGAGCCTCTCTTCCGAACATTAATCTGTAGGGGGAGTACCCAGTAGAGTCATTGGAGCTGCTATTATAAGCATGAACTACCGCAGCTATATGGTCTCCTCAATGCTGTTTCTTCTCCGAGGGAAGGGTTCCCAACATATTCAGCAGGGTACGGTTGAAACATTCAGGTTGCGGATCCCCTTATAGGGTGGTAAGGAGTGGTTCTGGACTTTTTTATACTCAAGAGCTCACACAATCTTCTAATTAACTTGCTCTTAAAGTCCCGACCTTGGTCTGAGTGTAGTCGTTGGGGCAGTCCGTAGTGAATAAAGAACTTTTCCACCAGAGTTTTTGCTACAGTACTGGCTTGCTGATCCCTAGTGGGGAAAGCTTGAGCATAGCGGGTGAAATGATCTGTCACAACCAGGACATTACTTTGTCCACTCAAGTCAGGCTCCAGACACAAGAAATTAATGCACACCAACTCCATTGACCCTTGACTCTGGAGATGGCCCAATACACTGACTGCAGCTAACTGACTCGCCTGCCTACTCTATCTAACTCAAATGAAATGACACTGTCTCTCTCTATCTATCTCTCTCTCAGCAGGCCGGAACACACTACACAAGGCTGACTTCCAGGCAGCCTTATATAGTGTGGGGCGTGTACTAAATCCCCTGAGGCATAATTGGCCAAAGCCACCCTGCCTGTGGCCAAGTATGGCTCTCCGTTCTTACTGCGCTGTGATTGGCCAAAGCATGTGGGTCATAGTGCATGCTTGGCCAATCATCAGCCAGCAATGCACTGCGATGCTGCAGTGAATTATGGGCCATGACGCGCCACTCGAATTTGGCACGAACGGCCCATAATGTTCGCAATTCGATGAACGGTGGAACAGCCGATGAACGTAAGTTCGACTCGAAGCTCATCCCTAATGGCCAATAGAATCGGTCCCTGACTAACTTGAAGGAGCCTAAATGACCATGATCATCATGAAGGGCGGTCAATACCTTTAGCTGGTGTTTCTCAGGGAGGGAACATCCTCTGGCTCTTCAGAAGGGGCTCGCTGGTATATGACTCAATCCTCTAATTGCATTCATTCCCATTCTCTATGGACTACTTTTGCTCCCTCAATGGAACTATTCAACAGCATCTGAGGGTCTTGAATGGATAGGGACTTCGTCAGAAAATTTCCCAATGGATCTTCCAGATGGTCCCGCCTCATATCTTCTCTTGTCAGTTTAGGCAATTATTGGCTGCGCACTTGTGTCAAATCACAATAATATTTGGGCACTCCAGCAGGAGTGACTCCTACAGCTTCAGCTCCTAACGCTCTTCTGTGCTTATGCCGACTCCTTGACGTACAGCCAATACTCCTTCCAGAGTTAAGTGGACCCAACTCATCTGGCCAACATTTGTGGTATGGAGTCTTTGGGAAAGGGCATCAGCGTCCTGATTTCCCACTCCTGGTCGGTACTTCAGACTGAACCAAAACTCAGACAGAGTAGCCAACCATCAATGTCCAGTGGCATCCAGCTTGGCAATGGTTAAAAGGTAAGTCAAAGGGTTATTATCTGTCTTCACCACAAAAGTGGCCCCGTACAGATAATCACTAGGGATGAGCCGGAAACCCCCTGGTTTGGTTCGCACCAGAACCTGTGAACGGACCGAAAATTTGCACGAACGTTAGAACCCCATTGACGTCTATGGGACTCGAATGTTCAAAATCAAAAGTGCTAATTTTAAAGGCTAATTTGCATGGTATTGTCCTAAAAAGGGTTTGGGGACCCGGGTCCTGCCCCAGGGGACATGTATCAATGCAAAAAAAAGTTTTAAAAACAGACGTTTTTTCGGGAGCAGTGATTTTAATGATGCTTAAAGTAAAAAAAAAAAAAGTGAAATATTCCTTTAAATATCATACCTGGGGGGTGTCTATAGTATGCCTGTAAAGTGGCGTGTGTTTCCCGTGCTTAGAACAGTCCCTGCACAAAATGTCATTTTTAAAGGAAAAAAGTAATTTAAAACTGCTTGCGGCTTTAATGTAATGTCGGGTCCTGGCAATATGGATGAAAATCAGTGAGACAAACGGCATGGGTACCCCCAAGTCCATTACCAGGCCCTTTGGGTCTTGTATGGATATTAAGGGGAACCCCGCACCCAAATTAAAAAAGGAAAGGTGTGGGGCCCCCAGGCCCTATATACTCTGAACAGCAGTATACAGGCGGTGCAAACAAGACAGGGACTGTAGGTTTGTTGTTAAGTAGAATCTGTTTGTAATTTTGAACTGCTACATTTTTAACGTGTTTAGCTCCAGCCAAAAAATCTATTTTAACCTTTTCGGAAAACCTAGGGAAGGGTTATCACCCCTGTGACATTTGTTTTGCTGTCTGTGCTCCTCTTCAGAAGATTTCACCTCACTTTTTGTCCCAATGACAAATGCTTTATGAAAATTAGTTTTTTTTGTGAAACAAGGATTGGTGATAAAGCATCAGTGGAAAGGAGAAAAGTTTTTCCCATATTAACTCTTACAGGAGAGAATTTCCCTTCCTAGGGGTAGATTTCATCTCACTTCCTGTTGTCTCCTTCCGTTTGCAAGTAGGAGTCGTTTGTAAGTTGGATGTTTGAAAGTAGGGGCCTGCCCTATATGCTTAGCAGAAATTTGGGCCTTAGGTGTTGTTGTGGCCACAACACTATAAGCCCTCACAGGGCCCTGCTGAAATATTAGATCAAGAATTGTAATTACATGCCCCTGTCGAACAGGGGCAGAAAAATTGGGTCTTTGGTGGTGGTGGTGCTGGTGCCACAACACTGTAAGTCCTCACAGATACTTCTGGTGGGCGCAGAAACAGGCCCTGCTGTGAAATATTAGATCAAGAATTGTAATTACATGCCCCTGTTGAACAGGGGCTGAAAAATTGGGCCTTAGGCACTGGTGCTGTTGCCACAACACTGCAACCCCTCACAGATACTCTAGTTGGAGCGCAGGAACTAACCCTGCTGCAAAGAATTGCATGAAAAATGGTAATTACATGCCCCTGTTAAACAGAGGCTGAAAAATTGGGCCTTAGGCACTGGTGGCGGGACTGGCGGCGCCCAGAACCAAAAATGTTCTTACAAGCTATCATCATGATCATTGAGGAGGAAGAGGATAATTACTCAGTATAACAGGATAGTCACTCAGCATCAGCATAGGCAGTCTTTGAAGGGATCTGACATTTCAAAAAAATTTATTCGGTTACATCAGCATCAGGTGCTTGGTAGCTGGTGGTGATCCAAGACTGATTAATTTTTTGAAGGTCAGTCGATCGACCGAGTTGGTGGACAGACGCACCCTGTGATCGGTTACAAAGCCTCCAGCAGCACTGAATGTGCGTTCCGAAAGAACGCTGGATGCAGGACAGGCCAGTAGCTCAATTGCATACTGTGCAAGCTCTGGCCAGTGATCCATCCTCAAGACCCAGTACTTCAGAGGATTTTCGGTGGGAAAGTTGTCCAAGTCAGATCTTGCCCCTAGGTATTCCTGCACCATGTAAAACAGATGCACGCGATGGTTGCTGGAACCAATCATACCTTGGGGCTGCGGACTAAAAAATTGCCTGAATGCATCGGTCAGACGGCCACCTTCTCCACCGTTCCTTCTTTGACTGACTGAAGCCTCAGCAACACGTTGTCCAGAAACAGGAGTTTGTAACCTCCCAGTCTCTGGGACCGCGTTGCACAGACCTTTCTGCAAGGCCTCCCGAAGATGTTTCATCCTCTGCTCCCTCTGCGAAGGCAAGATAAGGTCCGCAACCTTACCCTTGTAACGTGGATCAAGGAGGGTTGCCAGCCAGTATTGTTCCTTCTCCTTGATACCACTAATACGAGGATCCTTCCGCAAGCTTTGCAGGATCAGGGAGGCCATGCAGCGTAGGTTTGGTGAGGCATTCGGTCCGGAGTCCTCTGGGTCACTAAGGACGACATGATTCGCAGCCACCTCCTCCCAGCTACGTACAAGTCCATGTGTTTCTTGGGACTGTAAATGATCCCTTAAAGACTGCTGCTGATGCTGAGTGCCAGGCTCCACCTCCATACTGACACAATCCTCCTCCTCCTCGTCCTCTTTCTGTGTGATCGGCGGGCACGCAGGAACACTGTCTGGATAAAGGGGGCCTTGAGAGCTAAGGAAGTCCTCCTCTTCCTGCCTCTGTTCTGCCTCAAGTGCCCTGTCCATTATTCCACGCAGCGTGTGCTCCAAGAGGTGAACAAGGGAGACAGTGTCACTGATGCATGCACTGTCACTGCTCACCATCCTCGTGGCCTCCTCGATTGGTGACAGGACAGTGCATGCATCCCTGATCATGGCCCACTGGCGTGGGGAAAAAAAAACAAGCTCCCCTGACCCTGTCCTGGTGCCATAGTCGCACAGGTACTCATTGATGGCCCTCTGCTGTGTGTGCAGCTGCTGCAGCATGGCCAATGTTGAGTTCCACCTGGTGGGCATGTCACAGATTAGGTGGTTCTTGGGCAGGTTAAATTCCTTTTGGAGGTCTGCCAGCCGAGCACTGGCATTATATGACTGGCGGAAATGCACACAGACTTTCCTGGCCTGCCTCAGGACATCCTGTAAGCCCAGGTACCTGCCCAAGAACTGCTGCACCACCAAGTTAAGGATGTGAGCCAAACAGGGCACATGGGTCAGTTGTCCCTGTCAGAGGGCGGAGAGGAGGTTGGTGCCATTGTCGCAAACCACCATTCCTGCCTTAAGTTGGTGTGGCATCAAGCACCTCCGAACCTGCCCCTGCAGAGCTGAGAGAACCTCTGCCATAGTGTGGTTCCTGTCCCCCAAGCACACCAGCTCAAGCACCACATGGCATCTTTTGGCCTGCATACTTGCGTAGCCCCTTGAACGGCTACAGAGCACCGCTGGTTCCGAGGACAAAGCACAGGAAGAGGCCATGGAGGAAGAAGAGGAGGAGGGGGTGGAGGAGAGAGGTGTGTCAGAATCATTAGTAGTGGCATTTTGGAGGTGTGGTGGCGGAACAACCTCAAACACTACTGCACCTTGTTCTGCATCCTTCCCAGCTGCCAGCAGAGTCACCCAATGTGCCGTGAAACGTAGGTAACGTCCCTGTCCATGCCTGCTGGACCATGAGTCAGCGGTAATATGCACCTTACCGCTGACCGCCCTGTCCAGCGAGGCATGGACATTGCCTTCCACATGCCGGTAGAGAGCCGGAATCGCCTTCCGTGAGAAAAAGTGGCGTTTGGGTACCTGCCACTGAGGAACCGCACATTCCACAAACTCATGGAAGGGGGCAGAGTCTACCAACTGAAAAGGCAGCAGTTGAAGTGCTAGCAATTTTGCCAAACTAGCATTCAACCGCTGGGCATGTGGATGGCTGGGAGCGAACTTCTTTCGGCGGTGCAGCAGCTGGGGCAGAGAAATTTGCCTGGTACAATCTGACGTCGGTGTACCAAAAGCAGATTGCCCACAAGTACTTGGCTGTGACACACCTAATTCTACACCTTCATTCCTCTCAGTGCAGGTCTCAGAGAGGACTGAAGGTATAGTGGGGTTGGAGATCTCAGCTGATGAGGAGCAAGGAGAGGTGCTCTTTGTTCTTTGGTGTGGGTCTTTCAGATACGCTTGCCAATGAACTGCATGACAGGTCAACATATGTCTGGTCAAGCATGTGGTTCACAAGCGGGAGATGTTTTGGCCACGTGAGATACACTTGAGACATATGTTGCAAATAGCAGCTGTGCGATCTGATGCACTCGTCTCAAAAAAGGCCCACACCAAAGAACTTTTTGAATAACGCGCAGATACTGCAGCGCCTTGCACATGTGGAGGTTTGGGGTGTGATGCAGTCAATGTGCTGCCCTTAGGCTGGCCCCTGGAGGGCATCCTGCCTCCTTGGTGATGTGCCTCCTCCTCCTCCTCCTCTCTCCTATCAGGCACCCACGTTGAGTCAGTGACCTCATCATCCCCTCCATCCTCATCACTGGAGCAAACCTGGCAGTATGCTGCAGCAGGGGGAGCATGACTGCCAGATTGCTGTCCTTCTTGGGTACCCCCTCTGTCCGTGCTCACGTTACTGCCTTCATCTAGCTCAGTATCATCATCAGAGCCTGCTAAACGCTGGGCATCCTCCTGGAGCATGTACTCAACACTGTGGTCAAACAGTTCGAGGGACTCCTCAGGAGGACATGGTGGGGCTAGGGAAGGAGTCACTGATGCCATTGAGCCGAGGGAAGAGGCCGCGTTGGCAGCTGCTTTGCCAGACAAAGTACCCTGAGCATGGATGAGAGAGAATGAGGAGGATGAGAACGGCTTGGTCATCCACTCGACCAAGTCTTCCGCATGTTGCGGCTCAACAAGGCCAGCTGCCGAAAAAAAGGCCAAGCGTGTCCCACGGCCACGTGCTGATGAGAATGCACCGTCTCCACGACCAGCACTGTTGCCTCTAAACACAGAGCCTGCTTGTCCTCTTTTATTGGCTTGTGACTGTCTGCCTCTCCTTGTTGGCCTTCCAGACATACTAATGGCCTGCAGTGAGATGTAGCTGCACTAAGCTGGGATATATATATATATATATATATATATATATATATATATATATATATATATATATATATATATATATATATATACACACTGATACTGCAGCTAGCAAAATCAACTGCCTGCCTGTAGTATGAGAACACCACCAATCCACCAATCTTCTACAGGTAGCTTTAGATGAACACTGTGCAGAGGTTGCACTACACTAACTTGTAGATTTAGCTGAACACTGTGCAGAGGACACACTACACCAACATTAAAATAATGTAGCTGCCTGCGGTAGTGATAGGATCAGGAAAACACCACCAACCTTCTACAGGTAGCTTTAGCTGAACACTGTGCAGAGGTCGCACTAGATTAACGTGTAAATAATGTAGCTGCCTGCGGTAGTGATAGGATCAGGAAAACACCACCAACCTTCTACAGGTAGCTTTAGCTGAACGCTAACTTGTAGCTTTAGCTGAACACTGTGCAGAGGTCGCACTACACTAACTTGTAGCTTTAGCTAAACACTGTGAGGAGGACGCACTATACTAACTTGTAGCTTTAGCTGAACACTGTGAGGAGGACGCACTACATTAACTTGTAGCTTTAGCTGAACACTGTGCACTACACTAACTTGTAGCTTTAGATGAACACTGTTCAGAGGACGCACTACATTAACTTGTAGCTTTAGCTGAACACTGTTCAGAGGACGCACCGCACTAACTTGTAGCTTTAGCTGAACACTGTGCAGAAGTCACACTAAACTAACTTGTAGCTTTAGCTGAACACTGTGAGGAGGATGCACTACACTAACTGTAAATAGTCTACCTGCCTGACTGTGGTACTACTAGGATCAGAAGAACACCAGCAATTTTCTTCAGGTAGCTGTAAACACTGTAACAACACAAGGCTGCCTGTCAGTAGGAAGATAACAGGAACGGACCTAGCTACACTGAATACAGTGTGTAAATATATATATATATATATATATATATATATATATATATATACACATATATATACACAACACCTGGGATGCATATATATACATAATACACTGTAAGTGCAGCTAACTCAATGACTGTCCTGTCTAATCTATCTAACTTAAATCAAATGACACTGTCTCTCTGTCTCTGTCTCTCAACGCCGGAACACACACTACACAGGGCCGCCGTGCAGGCGGCCTTATATAGTGTGGGGCATGTACTAAACCCCCTGAGCCATAATTGGCCAAAGCCACCCTGGCTTTGGCCAATTAACCACTTGCTTACAGGGCACTTAAACCCCCCTCCTATCCAGACCAATTTTCAGCTTTTAGCGCTGACGCACTTTGAATGACAATTGCGTGGTCATACAACACTGTACCCAAATGAAATTTTTATAATTTTTTCACCACAAATAGAGTTTTCTTTTGGTGGTAGTTGATCACCTCTGCAGTTTTTACTTTTTGTTAAAAAGATGTAAAAAACTGAATTTAAAAAAAAAAAAATTTTTATTTTTTTATATTTTGATATAAAAAATTTAAAAGGGGTAATTTTTCTCCTTCATTGATGTACGCTGATGAGGCGGCAGTGATGGGTACTGATAGGTGGCAGTGATGGGCATTTATGGGTGGCAGTGATGGGCACTGATGGGTGGTAGTGATGGGCAGCACTGCCAGGTGGCACTGATTGGCACTACAGGTGGGCATTGATAAGTGGCACTTGTGGGCATTTATAGGTGGCACTTGTTGGCATTGATAGGTGGCACTGTGGGCACTGTTAGGTGGCACTGTGGGCACTGTTAGGTAGCACTGTGGGCACTGTTAGGTAGCACTATTATGGTGGCACTGATGAGGCAGATGTGCCTCTTCCACTTGGGGACCGATGTCCCTCACATCTGAGCCGGTGATCGGCTTTTTTTTCTACTCACGCTGTCAGCGTGAGTAGAAAAAAAAAACGATTACCGATCTTTTGTTTACATCATGTGATCAGCTGTCATTGGCTGACAGCTGATCACATGGTAAAGGACCGGGACCGGCCCCTTACATGGATCAGTGATCAGCCGAGTCTCAGTGACTCAGTGATCACAGCGCGCTCGGCGCGCGCCCTTCAGGGCGCACGCAGGGAGCGTGCACAGGGGAGGCTGTCATATGACGGCCTCTCAGGAATTCAGTCCACGCTGTGGCCGTCATTCGGCCATAGCGCGGATGTGTAGCGGATGTGTGCTTGGCCAGTCATCAGCCAGCAATGCACTGCGATGCCGCAGTGAATTATGGGCCGTGACGCGCCACACGAATTTGGCGCGAACGGCCCATATCGTTCGCAATTCAGCGAACAGACAATGTTCGAGTCGAACATGGGTTCGACTCGAACACGAAGCTCATCCCTAATAGTCACATAGCTTATCTACCACTGCCCACTTGAAGGCCAAGAATTCCAACTTGTGTACAGGATAGTTCTTCTCAGACGGGGTGAGGCTGCAACTCACATAAGCTACCGGACGGAGTCTTCCCTCTGACTCTTGATATAGCACTCCCCCAAGGCCATCTCTGCTGGCATCCACATGCAACTCATAAGGCTTGGTGCTTCCACAAGACTCCCTTTCAGTCGTTCAAAAGCCTTTTCACACTTCACCGTTCATGGATGGATTCCTGCGGCCTCACTTCTGGGTTATCTGCAGATCCCTTTCCATGTGTTTCTGTAAGAGTTTGTTCAACAGTCTAGCAATCTGTGAGAAGCTCTTCACGAATCTCCTATAATAGGAGCAGAACCCCAGAAACAACCTCAATTCAGTGATAGTGCTCGGACGAGGCCAAGTAGTAACAGCCTTCAACTTCCGAGGGTCAGTAGCTATCCCCTCAGCTGAAACTACATGCCCAGGATATGTAACCCGTGGTCTGGTAGAACTGGCATTTTTCTAGCGACAGCTTCAGTTCCTCTGTGTGTAACCATTGTAAAACTTTCTCCAACCGAGCTTCATGTTCCTCCAACGTTCTTCCAAACATGGTGATATCATCAAGGTAAACTCGCACTTCCACCAAATTCATTTCTCTCACAGTATTCTCCATCAGTCTCTGGAAAGTGGCGGGGGCCCCAGCTAATCCTTGTGGCATTCGGTCGAATTTGAAAAATCTTAGAGGGCTGATGAAGGTTGTTTTTTTCTCAGTCATCCAGATGCATGGGTATCTGGCAGTATCCGCTCTTTAGATCCAGCACACTGAACCACTTGGCCCCGGATAGACATTGCAGGGCCTCTTCTATGCAGTGGGTTGTGTACTGGTTTGGGATAGTCCTTCGGTTCAAGGTTTGGTAGTCAATACACATTCGGAGGGACTCATTCTTCTTCCTCACTACCACATTCGGGGATGCATAAGGGCTCCTGGATTCCTTAATGACCCCAGACTTCTTCAGCTCAGCCAGCTGTTTTCTAAGGTCCTCCAGGTCACACAAAGGGATTCACCTGGCCTTTTCATGAAAAGGCTTGGCTTAAGTTAGCCGAATTTGATGTAGGGCACTCCTGGCGTAGCCCACATGAAAGTCATCTTTGGAGAACATCTTCTCCCATCGGGCTAATTGGGCTTTAATCTTCTTATTCCATCCCGATGGTAGATTTGAGCAGTGGACAGTGGTCTCTCTTCCATCTCCCTTCTGAGCAAGATCATTCCCCGTCACTGGGGTGGCAGCACTCACTTTCCCAATCACCATCTGAGGCCTCAGACTAATCGGGTGACCTGTGACGTTCCTCACACTGACAGGGATTCGCCCCCGTTCCTCAGTAAGGCTTTAGTGGGTATGATCTCTGGGACCAGTTCTATTGCAACATCCTCTTCTGTTGAATCAGCTTCCACCACCACTTAAGGACTCAGCTGGTCCCATGATAGCTTGACAGTGGCCTTCAAGCAGGCCCTCTCGCCCGGCCTCACCAGAGCTCCTGATGGTGGAGATGGGCTTTGCTGCGTGTTAGTACCAGGTTGCGGTCCTCAGGATAGCCCCACAAGGAGGTGAGCAAGCCAGGGTCCAGTAGCAGATATAGAAAGTAGGGATCATGCAGAAGCGTAGTCGAGAAACAAGCCAAAAGTCGGTAACGAATAGTTGCAGGTTGGGATTCAGCAGAAGTGTAGTCAAGCAACAAGTCAAATGTTGGTAAGGAATGGTAGCGAAGATACAGTCGGCAGCAGGAGAGACAGGAGCAAGATATTGGCTGGTGAATATATATATATATAATATATTGTATTGACAATATTCTGGCGACCAAGAAGTGCAGAGACATGGCTTAAATCAGGAGGTTCATGGGAGGAGCAAAGAGTTCATTGTTCAGGAACTGTCCAGCATTCCAGGTGGCTCAGCAAGCAGAGGGGGTTATTTACGAAAGGCAAATCCACTTTGCACTACAAGTGCAAACTACAAGTGCAAAGTGCACTTGAAATTGCACTGAAAGTGCACTTCGATGTGCAGTCGCTGTAAATCTGAGGGGTAGATCTGAAATGAGGGGAAGCTCTGCTGATTTTATCATCCAATCGTGTGCAAGCTAAAATGCTGTTTTTTATTTTTCTTGCATGTCCCCCTCGGATCTACAGCGACTGCACTTCCAAGTGCACTTTGCACTTGTAGTTTGCACTTGTAGTGCAAAGTGGATTTGCCTTTCGTGAATAACCCCCAAAGTCACCGCCAGACACAGCAGAGGTCCTAGGTTCAAGCCCAGGTCCTAACTAGGGATGGGTGAACGGTTCAGCCCGAGCATAAGTTCGGGCCGAACTTTGGTTGTTCGGATGTTCTGCAAACACTGAACGATATGCGGTGTTCGGGGCAAATTCGAAAGCCGCCGGAACACCGTTAAAGTCTATGGGACATTAACATGAAAAATCAAAAGTGTTCATTTTAAAGGCTTATATGCAAGTTATTGTCATAAAAAGTGTTTGGGGACCTGGGTCCTGCCCCAGGGGATATGTATCAATGATTTTTTTTTTTTTTAAACGGCCGTTTTTTTGGGAGCAGTAATTTTTTTAATTCTTAAAGCAAAACAATAAAAATGAAATATTCCTTTAAATATTGTGCCTGTGGGGTGTCTATAGTATGCCTGCAAAGTGGCACATTTTTCCACTGTTTAGAACAGTACCACACCAAATGACATTTCTAAAGGGAAAAATTGTCATGTAAAACTGATCACGGCTGTAATGAATTGTCGGGTCTCGGCAATATAGATAAAACTCATTGAAAAAAAGAGCATAGGATCCCCCCCCCCAATCCATTACCAGGCCCTTTGTGTCTGGTATGAATATTAAGGGAAACCCCGAACCAAAATTTAAAAAAAAATTGCGTGGGGGTCCCCCTAAAATGCATACCAGGCCTTTCAGGTCTGATATGGAAATTAAGGGGAACCCTGTGCCAAAATTTTTTAAAAAATGGCATAGGGACCCCCCTCAAAATTCATACCAGACCCTTATCTGAGCACGCAGCCTGGCAGGCCGCAGGAAAAGAGGGGGGGCAAGAGAGCGCCCCCCCTCCTGAACCATACCAGGCCACATGCCCTCAACATGGGGAGGGTGCTTTGGGGTAGCCCCCCAAAGCACCTTGTCCCCATGTTGATGGGGACAAGGACCTCATCCCCACAACCCTTGCCCGGTGGTTGTGGGGGGGTATGCGGGCGGGGGGCTTATCGGAATCTGGAAGCCCCCTTTAACAAGGGGACCCCCAGATCCCAGCCTCCCCCCTGTGTGAAATGGTAACGGGGTACAAATGTACCCCTACCATTTCACAAAAAAAGTGTCAAAATGTTAAAAACGACAAGAAACAGCTTGGGGACAAGTCCTTTATTAAACAATAAAAAAAAAAATAAAATGCCCCACGATGTCCATTCATCTTCTTCTATCTCTCTGCGATGGACCGAAAAAAAAAAAAAGCAGAGACCGATCCGCCTCAATGGGAGTGTCAGGAAATGTTCCATCCGCTGGTAATATCTGTTATTCGGCATGCAGTACTGAGGTCCACCAGCAGGTGTCTCCTGGCAGTTTGGAACTGTCAGGAGAGCTTTTCCCTGTTCATGTTATGTCATCTTTGGGCCGCAGTACTGGCGTCCACCAGCGGATGGATCCTGGCAGTATGGAGCAGGTATTCCCCTCTGCAGACAGGTGTCACCTGATGTTAATTAGCAGAGTTGCAGTATAAATACCTGGCAATTGCATCCTGTTACCCTGAGCCTGAAGCCTGAAGCCTGAAGCCTGAAGCCTGAAGCCTGAAGCCTGAAGCCTGAAGCCTGAAGCCTGAAGCCTGAAGCCTGAAGCCTGAAGCCTGATTCCTGATTCCTGTTGATCCTGTTTCCTGTCCGTTACCTGAACTCTGAACCCTGGACTCTGGACTCTGAGCCTTGCACCTGACCCGTCCATCCTGTGATCCATCCATCCTCTCTTGTGCTGTTTATCTCCCTTCCCAGCTACTGATTCCGTATTTATGACCCCGGCCTGGCTTGACTACGATTCTGGTACTCCCTCTTGCTACATATGCTGGTTGGTTTTATATCGCTGATTGTTTGGTTGTTCACTTGTATTTGTGGTGTGTTCACATATGCATTTTCCTTAAATAAACTTGCTTTCACCTATTTATGTCTGGTTCACTCTGTCGCAGTCACACAGTTCTGGTCACATCTGGTTTATGACAGAATACCAGGGCCATCCCTGACCAGAAGTGGCTGCACAGGGGAACCATTTTGATTCAGTTGGTTGCAAACATGAATGCCGATGAGGTTATTTATTTTTCTCTGCTGGCATCTGAAAGTGGTGATTATTGCCGCCAGGCTTTGAAAGGATGGTCTAGTGACCAGTTGTTTGCCACTATACGTTTGGCTCACTCGCTGGTGGATCAGGGTTATATATTGTTTGGGGAGGTGCAGCCTTTGATCAAGATCTGTACTGAGCTGGCCCTGCCCTGTATTCCAGAGGGCCGTGATGATTTCACTCCTCCTTTTGATTTGAATCAGGTTGTATCCCTAGTGTGGCTTTTTGAAGATGATCCAGCCGATTTTTGTGAGCACTATTCAGCCTGTTCCCCACAGGTGATTGCTGAGTGCATTGTGTCTGCTCAGTTTTTTGTTAGACAGGGAGAGTTAAAAGTACAGTTTGTACAACTACAACCTATACTTTCAGCATGGTCTGACATGATGCAAGCAGCTCCAGCCAAACAAACCACCTCTGCCACCAAACACCAGCCTACCCAAATGCATGTTTCCCCATCACCCATGTCAACCGCAGTTGCAGCTCAGTATACGCTGCTGCCAACCAAATACTCATATCCAGTCTCTGCTCCCTGTACCTATCCTGCATTCAACCCACCTGCCTCTTCCCTGCTGCCTGCAAACCCACAGGAACTTCCTCCAGCTACTGTTACCTCTTCTCTGCCATATCCCAATCCTCCTCTCCAGTCTGCTGCACCCCTCACCTACAGAGCTTCAGTGGCTAAGCCAAAGAAAAAACGAAAGTTTTTTCCAACCAAGACGATCCTGCCAGTAACTCAACCTGCCTCCGCACCAGCTAATCCAACCCAGTCTGACATCCCAGTGCGTGCCTTCCAGCCTGATGTCTCTGTGCCTGCCTTCCAGCCTGATGTCTCTGTGCCTGCCTTCCAGCCTGATGTCTCTGTGCCTGCCTTCCAGCCTGATGTCTCTGTGCCTGCCTTCCAGTCTGATGTACCTGCCTTCCAGCCTGACGTGCCTACCTTCCAGTCAGATGTGTCTGCCTTCCAGCCTGATGTCTCGGTGCCTGCCTCCCAGCCTGACGTCTCGGTGCCTGCCTCCCAGCCTGACGTCTCGGTGCCTGCCTCCCAGCCTGACGTCTCGGTGCCTGCCTCCCAGCCTGACGTCTCGGTGCCTGCCTCCCAGCCTGACGTCTCGGTGCCTGCCTCCCAGCCTGACGTCTCGGTGCCTGCCTCCCAGCCTGACGTCTCGGTGCCTGCCTCCCAGCCCGACGTCTCGGTGCCAGTGTTCCAGCCGGAAGTGCCAGTGCCTGCTCTCCAGCTTGATGAGCCTGCTCTCCAGCCTGATGTGCCTGCTCTCCAACCTGAAGTGCCCACGCCTGCTGCCGAGCCTGAAGTGCCCACGCCTGCTGCCGAGCCTGAAGTGCCCACGCCTGCTGCCGAGCCTGAAGTGCCCACGCCTGCTGCCGAGCCTGAAGTGCCCACACCTGCTGCCCAGCCTGATGTGCCACCGTCTGCTGCCCAGCCTGTTGTACCAATGCCTGTGCCCGCTGTCCAGTTTGAGGTCCCAGTGCCTGCTGCTCAGCCTGACATCCCAGTGTCCATGTTCCAGTCTGACGCTCCAGTGACTACTGCCCAGTCTGATGCACCCGTTGTTCAGCCTGTTGTGCCACCACCTGTTGTTCTGCCTGATGTGCCAGCGCCTGCTGCACAGTCTGAAGGTCCAGTACCTGCTGCCTGGTCTGATGTCTCGGTACCCGCTATCCAGTCTGATGAGCCTGCTGCCCAGCTCAAGGACCCGGAGCCCGCTGTCTGGCCTGATGTGCCCGCTGTCTGCCCTGAGGTGCCTGATGCCCAGCCTGAAGTGCCTGTGGCCCAGCCTGACATAGCCCCATCTGTTGTTCTGCTTGATGCCATAGACTATGGACAATTACAACCAGTTGGAGCGTCCGGAGGCCGCTCCTTTGAGGGGGGGGTACTGTCAGGAAATGTTCCATCCGCTGGTAATATCTGTTATTCGGCATGCAGTACTGAGGTCCACCAGCAGGTGTCTCCTGGCAGCTGTCAGGAGAGCTTTTCCCTGTTCATGTTATGTCATCTTTGGGCCGCAGTACTGGCGTCCACCAGCGGATGGATCCTGGCAGTATGGAGCAGGTATTCCCCTCTGCAGACAGGTGTCACCTGATGTTAATTAGCAGAGTTGCAGTATAAATACCTGGCAATTGCACACTTATGTTGCCCTGGTATTGTCCTTGAGCCCTGATCTGCATCCTGTTACCCTGATCCTGTAGTCTGAACCTGAAGCCTGATTCCTGGAACCTGTTGATCCTGTTTCCTGTCCGTTACCTGAACCCTGGACTCTGGACTCTGAGCCTTGTACCTGACCCGTCCATCCTGTGATCCATCCATCCTCTCTTGTCCTGTTTATCTCCCTTCCCAGCTACTGATTCCGTGTTTATGACCCCGGCCTGGCTTGACTACGATTCTGGTAGTCTCCCTCTTGCTACATATGCTGGTTGGTTTTATATCACTGATTGTTTGGTTGTTCACTTGTATTTGTGGTGTGTTCACATATGCATTTTCCTTAAATAAACTTACTTTCACCTATTTATGTCTGGTTCACTCTGTCGCAGTCACACAGTTCTGGTCACATCTCGTTTATGACAGGGAGGCTCCTGCCGTGTGACAGTTCTTATATAACTTAGGTCTTTCCTTTGGTACAGTAAGGGGAGAGGCAACAGATGACTTGCGCCCCCTTTTCTTCTTGGACCTCTCTTTGATCTTGAAGCTCAGTCTTCCTTCAGGACTCTCAACTAGCTCCTTCACTGAGGTCCCCTGAAGTTTCCTGCCGGTTTTGGGAAGAGTAATTTCTGCTCTCAGAACATCCGTGAGTAATTGAGGGTTGATGCTGGCCTTGGGACACTCGGCTCGAAAGTGCTCAACCTCCCCACATCTGTAACATCTCTTCTCTCGCCCTTGGGGAAACTTTGGCTCCCCTTGGCAGGTTCCTTGTTCTTGGACCTTTGCTTGGGTCTCCATCACCCGCATCAAATCGTGATACACTTGGGTTTGAGCTTGAGCTACCTGAGCCATTAATTCAGTTGGCCCAAGTTCACTCACTGGCTTGTTAGTGTCAGGAATGGCCAACCCTGCCGGTTCACACTCAGTCCCACTGTCCTCATCTGAGAAACTCATCTCCGCATGAACAGCTCGGGCCACCACTTTCTCTCTATTTCCAGTAATAGAACCCACTTCCCTGGTCCTTTGGATTTTCTTTTCCAATAGAGCCTCTTCTTCTCGTACCTCTCTTATCAATTCAGGGTAGGTAGGCAAAACTTTGGTTCTCTTTAGTAATAGCTTTAATACAATCGGGGGGTTTGGCCTAACTCCTTGCAGAACCTGGTCTAGACGAGCTTGGTCAGCATCGTTGGGATCAATACCCCTCTCGAGGATGATTTGGTTCAGCATTCTGTCTACTCGAGATTTGTACTCAGACAGGCTCCTCTCTCTCTGCTGGTGGGTGTGATTGAATTTGTACTTCAAGTCTGCAATAGTCTCCACTTTTCTAAATACAGCATACAGGGCGTCTATGTAGTCCATAACAACACAAGTTTTCTTTCCCATCTTCAGATTACGGATCACATCAGCCGCTGGACCACGGAGACTCTCACTGAGCCATTGTCGTTTCACAGTCTCTGGAACACTCCATTCTTCCATGGCCTGTAAAGCTTGTCTCATCCAGGTTTCAAACTCATCTTCCCTTGCAGGGGTTGGAAACTGCCCAAGTCTCCGATAGCTCTGGTTGGCATTTCCAGTGCCATTCTTCACCAAACTGTCAACTAGCCAGCTCATATCAGCAGACTTTCCCCCCACTTTGATTGGGATCACACTAGCAGTCACTCCTTTGGCTAGACATACCTCTTCCCTCTGGAAGCACATAGGTATCTCTTCTTGCCACTCCAGTAGTATCCAGACTTGATCCAAGTCATACTCAACTTCCGTGTCTACAATGTAAGCACGGTGTTCTGGGGCCAGAACTCTCACCCACCTCCTAATCTCTCTCTGTGTGTTCACTTCCCGAGATATCTAGAACAAGGCTTCTCTCCATTTGAGCTCTCTGATTTCTGCCCCAAGCAACCGCGGCTTCCGAGGCAGCCTCCCACGCGGATTGTGGCACTTGTCTAGGTTGGCTAGGGCCCGCTGCAGATAGCATCCCGGACAAGCCCCCAAATGTAGAACAGCCCCCTCGGGCACTGCTTGAATTTACCTGCTCATCTGCATCGCCATGACCCTGTGAACCTTCCAACCCACCTGACACTCTGGGTTCAGACATCATTGCAATACCTTTAAGTAATAAGACAACACTCAATGCGTTTATATTCTATTAACGTTTACTGGAATACTTCAGTTAAGGTCTGATTGTGCAAAGAGGTAATGGTTCAGCTGAGTTTGGGATAGCAGCACAAGCTCAGTCAAATAACTACTCAAGAAATGTCAGTTAAGACAGAAGGCAACAACAGAATATTATATACACCTATGTACAGTAGAATATCACTTGGACATACAGCAGGTGACCGCGATATTGTGTCAATTTCGCCGCTGTTATCGGCGAGGTTTGACACCTGCGAGCCCCGTCGTGGGAGCCATCGCCGAGCTAGCTCACTCATCGGGAAAGGAAAACTGTGTTTTTTTCCTTTCGCGGTGAGCAACATGTCCCGAGGCATGATGGGACTGTGACATCATAAGGGGCGGGGTCACCGGGTGACATCACCCGGTGACAACGCCCCATCCCTATTTAAGTCGTTGCGCACCTTGCACATGGCTTTACAGCGGGAGAGAGCGTCGTGTCAACATTGAAAGATGAGAAGAGGGAACAAGATGACGGAGAAGACCGGGCCACCGCTAGCAAAAGAGCAGCAAAAGAGCAGAAGATAGCGGAGGAGCCCGGCAGAAGAACCGGAGAGCGGGAGAAGAACCGGACACCAGGAGAAGAGGCCGGAGAGCAGGAGAAGAGGCCGGAGAGAGCGGAGAAGTCGGAAGAAAACCCCCGAAGTCAGAAGAAGACCCTCAGAGCTGCCTAATAAATTACTTTAAAAACCTGTGTAGTGTGTTTTTTATTGACACTTTTTCCCCCAGGTGAATGGGCAGGGGTACGATGTACCCCAAACTCATTCACATAGGGTGGGGGGCCGGGATCTGGGGGCCCCCTTATTAAAGGGGGCTCCCGGATTCCGATAAGCCCTCCGCCCGCAGATCCCGACAACCAACGGCCAGGGTTGTCAGGAAGAGGCCCTTGTCCTCATCAACATGGGGACAAGGTGCTTTGGGGTGGGGGGGCCGCAGGGTAGTCCCCATCAGTCCCCATTGCAGATCTGATGGTCTTCACCGGCAGTCGGAGCTCATTAATTGTATCCAATAGGGTGTAGTAACAGAATGGTAGTCTTGTGATGACTGTAGCTAAAGAGAATTATGTACAGTGTTCAAATGGCGCAGTGAAGTGTTCCCAAGGTAAAGCTGTCTGTGCACAGTGTCCCAATGAAACAAAGGAAAGGTTTGCAAAGATGGATATTGGCCCTCTCACCAACGACCAGGCCTATTTAGTGCCTTCCAGCTAGCGACTCCCGAATGGACGTTCTGGATACAGATCCGCTTGTGATGATCCCCAGAACACAAAGCGTGGGTAGCTACACTGTAGAGACAGTGCTGATCAGAAGTCCGATAAGCAACAGGCAGCGCTGGATCCCTTCTCAGTCAGGTAGGAATGCTGTGGGCCGCGTGATAGGCTGCGTCCTCACTCTCCCTGCGTGGAGAGGTCCTTCACACACAATGCTCCAGAGGAAGAGAGTGCGAGGCGGGTCTCTGGTTTCTTTTATAGTTCTTCCCAGCAATCTCCCTGGTAGCAAAGATTCCTGGGATATGTAGTCCAGATGCATAGTCATGTAGGGGAACAGCCATCTGTCGGAACTACCAATTCCACAGTCCCTTTGGTTGGGCTCACAAATATGATGTCAGTTTGATAATGCTGGGCGCTAGAGGGATAATATGGTATAAGATAGGACAGGGAATAGCTGTTTGTGGCAATTATAGTCTATATCACTACATCACATTCATACATATACATCCTGGGCCCAATTTGGACAGGAGCCATTTAACCTACCAGCATGTCTTTGGAGTGTGGGAGGAAACCGGAGTACCCAGAGGAAACCCACACAGGCACAGGGAGAACATGTAAACTCCAGACGGGTAGTGTCATGGTTAGGATTTTAACCAGTGACCCTAGTGCTGCTAGGCGGAAGTGCTAACCACTTAGCCACTGTGCTAAATACCAGTTACATTGAAATATGTGTATGCAAACGAACTTAGTTGTAATAGTTTGTTACACCTAGTACTGTTTCAGATAATGCAATTTTAAAGTGACTTTCTTGGCAGATTAAAATTTTCCTTCTTGCACAATCAGCCTGTTAAGGCTTAATTCTTTTTATATATTAGTCTATATGAATATAATGGGCAGATGATGTATAATTTCTTAAAGCCTAACTCCAACCAACAAGTTTTTGTCTGTGACCACATTGGATAGCTTTTCCTTGACTCTGTGACACCTGTACAAAGAAAATGGCAGGTACACTTGTCCTCAGGACTGGTAGATATGCAAATCTCCCCAATAGGGGAGGAAATGTGGAAGGATTATTTTATTAGGTTTAATTTCCTTCAAGTTCCTCATTAAAACATTTCCTTGAACCACAGGCACAGTAGAAAGCAAAAGGTAAAATCAGGTTTTGACAGCTGTAACAAGAAGAGGTGCTTCCATTTGATGATATGGACTTTACTGCTTTCTGGTGACAAATTAAGTTTTTTTGGATCTCCCCTTGCGTTCTGTCCCGGTGACAACAGTCACCAGGACAGATAATGTGAATTTCCCCACAGAGGTGATGATAGCCAACATGTTTGTTTTCAACATAGCAGGACAATTAGTTTTTTGTCCTTACCAGTCATAAGACACATACCAATGCTCTAGCATCCTAGGTTAGTATACAGTATGACAACATAGGGTAGCAAAAGTCACGCTTTGATGTTATCCATTTTTGTTTGTCAGGAGCCTTTACACAAGTCTTGGCTCCATTAACAAATAAATAATATTTAGAAGTCCCTAATTCTCTGCCATCATTCCAGTTCCCAGCCACTCTCATTGGTCAGGAGCAGCTGCACCCACAGTACCAATAATATTTCCACTACAAAGTCCACTATCGTCACTCTAAAGGTATTCAGAGACATTTGATTGTCTTTGAAACAGCACTAGTGATTTCGTCATATTAGTCTGACAAACAGTGGGGTAATTTGCTGCAAGAACTGACTTCAGAGCAGACATAAACTTACTGCTACGTACATAACCCATGGCTGGCTCACACTTTAAGAGCTAAACTGTGTATGCCTATAGGATGTAACAACAGCTTCTGATCGTATATATACACAGGTGCATCTCATAAAATTTGAATATCGTCAAAAAGTTAATTTATTTCAGTAATTCAATTCAAAAAGTGAAACTCATATATTTTATATAAATATGTTACATACAGAGTGACAGATTTCAAGCACTCATTTCTTTTCATTTCAATAACTATGGCTTATAGCTAGTGAAAAACCCAAAATTGAGTATTCTATATAAATAGTATATATTATATAAGGATTTTTAAAACAGAAATGTTGACTTACTGAAAAGTATGTCCATGTACAGGATAGAATACACTCAATGCTTGGTTGGGGCTCCTTTTGCATAAATTACTGCATCAATAAGGTGTGGCATGGAGATCAGCTGTGGCACTGACTGCTGAGGTGTTATGGAAGCCCAGGTTGCTTTGATAGCGGCCTTCAGCTCATCTGCATTGTTGGGTCTGGTGTCTCATTTACCCTTTTGACCATACCCCACAGATCCTCTATGGGGTTTAGGTTAGGCGAGTTTACTGGCCAATAAAGCACAGTGATACCATCACCATAGAGAATCATTGGGGTATTGTCAAGAGGAAGATGAGACACCAGACCCAACAATGCAGATGAGCTGAAGGCCGCTATCAAAGCAACCTGGGCTTCTATAACACTTCAGCAGTGCCACAGGCTGATCGTCTCCATGCCACGCCACCATGATGCAGTAATTCATGCAAAAGGAGCCCCTACCAAGTATTGAGTGCATACTATACTGTACATTGACATACTTTTCAGTAAGCCGTTTCTGTATTCAAAATCCTTTTTATTGGTCTTATGTAATCTTCTTATTTTCTGAGACACTGAATTTTGGGTTTTCACTAGCTGTAAGCCATAATCATCAAAATTAAAAGAAAGAAATGCTTGAAAATTATATTTTTTTTTTTTTCTTTTTTTATGCATACGTACCAGTAAAATCCATTTCTTGGAGTACATCACAGAACACAGAGCAGGTTATAATCTTATCTATCTGGGTTATGCACCACCTATAGGTGAATGATCACTGGCAGATCAATCAAACAGGAAGTCCTTCCCTATATAATCCCTCCTATACAGGAAGTACTTCAATTTTGTAGCAAACAATAAATTCCCCCAAAAAAGGGAGGGACCTCTGTGTCCTGTGATGTACTCCAATAAATGGATTGTACAGGTAAGTATGTAGAAAAAATCTAATTTTCTTTACCGTACATCACAGGACAAAGGCAGTATCCTTTGTGGTTCTGACAACTGGTTCGTCCAATAGTCCAGTGCAAGGTGCACTGGCCAAAAGTTTCAAGATATTGGTGGGCAGCATTCTCTCCTGTGGAGAGCAAGTCCACTGAACTGTAGCCACCTTCAAACCAACTGGAGAGATTGGCATCAGTGGTCATTCTATTCCAAACCTCTGAAAGGAAGAATTTCCCCTTCTCCAGATTCCAAACCATCAACCAACAATTTGAGCTCTGCAATTACTGGTGGCCCGTCCATTAGGGGCACCCGGGCGCTGCCCAATCTATCACACCACCCCCCTATATGCTTAATGGATAGATTCATGCATAGTATGAATCTATCCATGGCCGCTGCAGCCACCCCCGATTCAGGCATCTGACCCCTTTTAGGAAGCCGGGTGCCTGAATTACAGTCGCGGGTGTTTTTTTTTAAGCACCTGATTAAAGCCATAGGTTCTAATAGGCTTCAAAATAGGGTGGTTCGTGACGCAGAGCATTGCGCCATAAGTCCATCCAGGTGTGTTAGAAAAGTGACTATTCATTTGCTTTTCTAACACTGAAGTGCCTCTCCGCCAATCGGGAAGTGCGGGTCTGATACCGTCACATGATTGGCTGAAAGGACAGGCGCTCCTATTGGACGCCTAGCAGGAGGAAAATGGTGGAAGCATGGAGCACACAGGAGCTGCCGCCTGACCCGCTGCCCATCCCACAGCTCGCCGCAGTCACCCGTTGCCTGACCCGCCACCAAGATGGGGTTGCTGGGATCACAGCGGCTGCATGTGAAGGGCACAGTGGCTGCATGTGAAGGGCACAGTGGCTGCATGTGATGGGCACAGTGGCTGCATTTGATGGGCACAGTGGCTGCATTTGACGGGCACAGTGGCTGCATTTGATGGGCACAGTGGCTGCATTTGACGGGCACAGTGGCTGCATTTGACGGGCACAGTGGCTGCAATTGATGGGCACAGTGGCTGCATTTGATGGGCACAGTGGCTGCATTTGATGGGCACAGTGGCTGCAATTGATGGCTCAGTGGCTGCCATTGATGGGCACAGTGGCTGCATTTGAACGACACAGTGGCTGCATTTGATGGGCACAGTGGCTGCAATTGATGGCACAGTGGCTGCATTTGATGTGTACATTGGCTGCATTTAATGGGCACAGTGAGGCTGCAATTGATGGGGTTTTTTTCAGAATTTTTCAGTTTGTTTGCGCCCCCCCCAACAAATTTTGAGCACCAGCCGCCACTGTCTGCAATACCCCGGGAACAAAGCCCTCTGGCAATCCAATGCTTGGATCTGCATCTTCCAGGCAGACAGAATGATCCTCTACACAAGACCTAGACCTAGTAGGACTGTACGTAGGGAACGTGCTTTGACCTGGATACAACTTCCTCCTGCAGAAATGTATCGAAGGAAAATCTGGAACCGACTGCTTCCTGAGCAAAGGTTATTGAGGTATACTGAGATTGACACCCCTGCGTCTTCAGCAAGTCCATCACCGGGGCTAGGAAGCTGTGGCCAGCCCGAAGGGCAGAGTCACAAAATGAAAAAGAGCGACTTTCTACTGCAATTGCAGAAACTTTTGCTGAGCTTGGAAAAAAGCGGCACATATATACGTTATTAATGACTATCGACCCCGAAATCTACCTCATGCAGAGAGGCCATCACTGAACAGACCAAGCCTATCTGTAACAGAAGGATGCCCAGCGGCTTGAGATCTAAGATAGACCTCATGTCCCCATTTGGTTTTGGAATCGCTACCGGTTGAGTGCTTTACAATAGTGAGCCCATAACTTCTGCTCCCAGAGTCAATGCAAGGCAAAAGACTGACAATTCTGGGGCAGACCCAGAAGGTCCCAAGAGGCATATTTAACCTATCAGGTTTCTGCTGGCTGAAGACAGAATGAACCACCTCAGAGACTGCCTAAGATCCTCTGGCCCAAGATACTCTCAAAACACAGCAGCCTCAGATGCCTCCCTCACTCAGGAAAAGGGGTCTCAGGGGAAAAGCTTAGAGCACCTGCTAATTCCAGGCAGTCTCCCATCCCAGTACTAACCAGGCTTGATCCTGCTTAGGCTCCGATCAACAGGATCAGGCATGTTCAGTCCACCTGGCGAAAAACAAATGCGTCAGGAAACACTGCAATGCCAAACACCACAGTAGTTCAGATGCACCTGACACCACTGGTCCAATAGGGAGATGTGGACACCACCAGATCACTGAACCTGAGAGCAGTGCACCTGCCTCCCCCAGCTGTCTCTTCCTTCTGGAGCCATTTAACTGGTATAACAGGTAAATAATATAGCAACTTTATTAGCCAAAACCTAATACTCAGTCCCCCAAGGATGCAGGCCTAAAACAATGTTGGTCTAATGCTATGCAACCACAAAGGTGGGTAAGTACGCAGGTACCCAGGTATGCTGTTATGTAGGTACCTGGGTATGAAAACATGCAGGTATATAAGTATTCTTGCTTTCTGTTCATGCATTTATGTATGCAGTTCAAGGCAAATAAGCACATATTTATGCAGTTTAATGCAAATAAGCACATATGTATGCAATTCAAGGAAATATGAACATATGTATGCAGTTCAAGGCAAATATGCACATATGTATGCAGCCCAATGCAAATAAACACATATGTATACAGTTCAATGCAAATGAACATGTATGCATGTAGTTCAAATGAAAATATGTGTTAATGCCAGCATGCGTTTATGCAATATGCGTTTATGGAAGTATGCGTTTATGCAAATATGCATTTATGCAAGCATGGAAACATGTGTTTATGCAAGTATGCAAACATGAGTTTATAGAAACATGTGTTTATGCAAGTAAGCAAGCATGGGTTTATGCAAATATGCGTTTAAGCAAGCATGAGTTTATGCCAGCTTGCAAGTATGTGTTTATGCAAGTATGCAAGCATGCATTATGCAAGTTTGGAAGCATATATACTATACTATGCTGCACCTGCCCAACTGCACCTGGCTCCATACTAGTTTTGCAGGATTAGCCAAGCACATATGCTTCATATGCTCCAGTGTGTAATGAATCTGTATAAAATATATGAGTTTCACTTTTTGAATTGAATTACTGAAATAAAGTGTTTGTTACCCTAAAAAAAAAAAAAAAAGATCCTGTTCCCTTAACCACGTAAGGACCGGAAGGATTTGCCCCCTTAATGACCAGGCCATTTTTTGTGATACGACACTGCATTGCTTTAACTGACAATTTGTGCGGTCGTGCGACGTTGTACTCAAACAAAATGTATGTTCTTTTTTTTCCCACAAATAGAGCTTTCTTTTGGGGGTATTTGATCACCTCTGCGGTTTTAATTTTTTGCGTTGTAAACAAAAAAAACAGCGACAATTTAAAAAAAAAAAAAAAAGATTTTTTGCTTTTTTTGCTATAATAAATATCCAAAAAAAATGTAAAAAGACAATCTTCTTCCTCAGTTTAGGCCAATATGTATTCTGCTACATATTTTTCGTAAAACAAAAACGCAATAAGCTTATGATTGGCTTGCGCAAAAGTTATAGCATCTACAAACTATGGGATAGATTTATGGCATTTTTAATATTCCTTTTTTTTTTTTACTAGTAATGGCGGTGATCAGTGAATTTTAGCGGGACTGCGACATTGTGGCGGACAGATCAGCCACTTTATTGGGACCATTGACATTTATACAGCAATCCGAGATAAAAATAGCCAATGATTACTGTATAAATGTCACTGGCAGGGAAGGGGTTAACATTAGGGGGTGATCAAGGAGTTAAGTGTGTTCCCTGGGGGGTATGGGGGCTGGGCTGATTGGAGGAGGAGAGAGATCGCTGTTCCTAATCACTAGGAACAGAAAATCTGTCTCTCCTCCCCTGACAGAAAGGGGATCTGTTTGTTTACACTGACAGATTCCCGTTCTGCCTGTCCCTGGAGCGATCACGGGTGGCGAGCGGACATCGAGTCCCCCGGACCAGGTGATTGGCTCCCCCGCTCGCAAATGGGCACACGTGTGCGCCCACAAATCGATGTGTACGCGCCCGACGTACAATAATGGCGATTCACGCAGGGGAGCCAACTTGCCGCAGTACTTTATCATGGCTGCTGAGCCCTGACACCATGGTCAGTTTACGTGCCTTCGCCATCCGCAGCCCTGCTCTCTGCTCTTCTGTGTCTCGGTGTCCTCCTCATCCCTTCTTGCTGGTATCATAAGTTAGTTTTGTTACTACAATCCCCTCTGTTATAATAAATGCTGTGCCTCACTGTATGTTTTGTAAAAAATCCGCCAGTAAATACCTTATTTTATAGTGCCGCTATGCGCTCACGTGACCGGCCGTCTCTCTCCTCCTCTCCTCTTCTCCTCCTAGCTGACGTCAGCAGGGGTTTCCTGGCACCGCCCACTTTGATGTCAGACGGAGAGAAAAGAGAGATGGCCGGTCGCATGAGCACCAAGCTGCGCTACATAATAAGGTATTTATCAGCAGATTTTTTACAAAACACATGCAGTGGGGCACAGCATTTATTATGACAGAGAGTATTGTAGCAACAACACTAATTGGCTTAACAACCACTTTAACTTTTTGATGATATTCTAAGCTTATGAGATGCACCTGTATGTATGTATGTATGTATGTATGTATGTATGTATGTCATGGCCCTATTTATTCCTAATGGTAAGCATACTTTGCTGGACCACAGTGGAGGCTGCTATTCATAAGAATAAATGGGGCCGCAAAGCACATGCACACTGAGAGGAGGGCACCGTGTGGACGATTTTGCTGGAAAAGCTGTGCGGCTCTAAGCAGGGCCACAAGAGAAGATTGCTTAATTGAGAAAAAAAATTGTAGGCATTTGTCCAGGTGGGCAGGACATAGTGAGGTGAGGCAACTGAAAGGACAATTGATCATGACGCTCACGGGGTGGAGTGAAATGCATTAGGTATAGAGACTTCTGGTGACACCTTTTCTTGGATTTTGGAATGCAAACCGCGGATTGCATGACGTTTTATATGCTTGTCATGAAAGACTAACATGTGAGTTTAAATGATATCACGCAACGTATGCTCTATTTCTCATCCTATGAGTATATCTAACTATAGGGGACATGTGGAAGAGGATAAAGACACATCTATGAAAGATATATTTCACCAGTACAGTTGTCTTTACATGGATAGCTGGTGGGTGAGGGCACAGGAGGAAGGGGAGCACAGCACTTTCATCACCTTTGCCACATATTTCTGCACGGATGGCACGTTAAAGGACGAATCACAGCACTACATAAACTCTTATGCCCTGTACACATGATAGGATTTTCCAACAACAAAAAAGTGGATTTATTTGCGAAGGATATTGGCTCAAACTTGTCTTGCATACACACGGTCACACAAATGTTGTTGGAAATTCCAAACGCCAAGAACACCGTGACATACAACACGTACGATGAGCCGAGAAAAATGAAGTTCGATAGCCAGTGCGGCTCTTCTGCTTGATTCCGAGCATGCGTGGACTTTTGTGCGTCGGACTTATGTACACATGCTCAGAATTTCCGACAACAAGATTTGTTGTCGGAAAATTTGAGAACCTGCTCTCAAACATTTGTTGGTGGAAATTCCGACAACAAATGTTCTATGGAGCATACACACGGTCGGACTTTCCGACAACAAGCTCACATCCAACATTTGTTGTCGGAAAATCCCATTGTGTGTACAGGGCTTAACTGTTATGCTTTGTCATTTGTTATAGCAGATATTGTTGATTATATGGTAGATATTGTAGACTATTTTTTAATGATTCTATATAATTTACCGAGCACAGACAGCGCAGGAACTTTCTATACTAATTCTTAAAGGAGTATACACCTTTTTCTTGCAGCAGCCAAAACTTAATTTACTTGAAATTCATTTGAGCACACCACAGCACGTGAAACTCATAATATTACAAGCTTTGTTTTGGACAGACTGAGTTTGAGGAAATGGTGTAACATCTATACTGATATGTTGCTCACTAAATTTGTGATACGTGAAGAGGTTGAGAGGAGAGCTGGGGAGTGGAGAGATATATATCTGGGTGTCATCGGGGTAAAGGTGGTACTGGAAGCCATGAGAGGTTATCATCTGGCCCAGGGAAGAGGTGTAGAGATAGAATAGCAGGACAGAGCCTTGGAGTACCCCAACAGAAAGAGGAAGAGGAGAAAATGAGAGTGAGTTCTAATGTAACACTAATGCCCCGTACACACGATCAGACATTGATCGGACATTCCGACAACAAAATCCATGGATTTTTTCTGATGAATGTTGGCTCAAACTTGTCTTGCATACACACGGTCACACAAAGTTGTCGGAAAATCCGATCATTCTGAACGTGGTGACGTAAAACACGTTCATTGGGACTATAAACGGGGCAATAGCCAATAGCTTTCGTCTCTTAATTTATTCTAAGCATGCATGGCACTTTGTGCGTCGGATTTGTGTACACACGATCGGAATTTCCGACAACGAATTTTGTTGTCAGAAAATTTTATAGCAAGCTCTCAAACTTTGTGTGTCGGAAATTCCTATGGAAAATGTGTGATGGAGCCTACACACGGTCGGAATGGAGAAGCTTGGAGACAAACAGGAGCAAAGATATGGGTCTTAAGTTGTTCAAACAGATTCCAGTGAGGGTTTTTAAACACTTCCCGCCTGCCATATAGCAGAATGACGGCCGGAAAGTGGTTGCATTATCATGACTGGGCATCATATTACGTCCAGCAGAATAAGCAGCTAGCGCGTGCCCGCGGGGGGCGTGGCGTTCGGTGGTGTGGTGTGGTGTGGTGTGGTGTGTCAGTCTGACACACTGCATCTCAGATCCCTGTAAAGAGCCTATGACATACGCTTTTTACTATGTGATCGGCTGTGTACAATCACAGCTGATCACATGGAAGCCAGGAAGTGCTGTTTATCGGCTTTTCCTCTACTCGCGCTGACAAGGCACGAATAGAGGAGTGTGATCGACTGCTCTCCTGACAGGGGGGTCTGCACTGAGAATCAGTGCATTGATTATCAGTACAGACGCATCAAGCGTGCCCACTAGAGCCCACCAGGGATGCCCACTAGAGCCCACCAGTGATGCCCACTAGAGCCCATAAGGGATGCCCACTAGAGCCCAGCAGGGATGCGAATCAGTGCACATTAAAAATGCCAATCTGTGCCCTTCAGTGATTGCCTGTCAGCGCCTCCTAATAAGTGCTGCCTATCAGTGCCACCCATCAGCACCTATCAATGTCGCCTGTCAGTGCCCATCAGTGCCGCCTATAAGTGCCCACCAGTGCCGCCTATCACCACTAAAAGAAAGCTCTATTTGTAGGAAAAAAATTATAACAATTTTGTTTGAGTACAGTGTTGCATGACCGCACAATTGTCATTCAAAATGCGACAGTGCTAAAAGCTGAAAATTAACGGCCAGAAGGGGGTGAAAGTGCCCTGTATCGAAGTGGTTTACTATGGAAGTAACCGGTACATGTTTGAGAGGGGAGGGAAAGGTGCTAGTGGAGAGGGAGAGATTGAAATGTGGGTTAGAGAATGAAGGATAGAACAGAAAGGGGGCTATAGTAGTTGTGGACAGGGTTCAGGGGTAGGGTTGCCACCTTTCCGGGATTCACCCGGACAGTTCTGGTTTGGAATCATGCGTCTGGGTTTCAGACTGCCTGAAACCTGGACACATTATTCAGATTGGACTACGGCTTCCCAGCAGGGTTGCTGACTGCAGTTGTCTAAGCTGAGAGTGTCTGTTACACTCTTTCACACTGCCCAAAGCCAGCACTAACACCCCCCCCAAATACACACACAGATGGGAGAGGAGAGAGGGCTCGATCTGCACCCCTTCCTCTCACCCCTACCCCTCTGTGTCTGCCCACACTTCAATCCCCAGCGCTGTGTCTCAGAAAAGGAAAGTGTAAATTTGAAGTCCAGCAGCCTCAGATACATCTGGATGAGATGTGCTGACTGCCAAGGGGTGAGTGAGCTCCCCATCCATCCCTGTCTGTGACTGGAGTCTCCCCCCCATCTCTCTCCTGCCTCTGAGTGAGTACACTAAGGTTAATCAGGGTTCTCAAAGCACCCCTTACTTCAGAGTTCCCCTTTACACCAGAGGCCACAGTGTTCCCCTTTACATCAGAGTTCTCTCTGTACATCAGAGTTCTCATTGTTCCCTCTTAAATTAGGGTTCCCAGAGCATCCCTTATGTTAGAGTCCCCAGAGTTCTCCCTTACATCACAGTCCCCCCTTACAGTGAATGGGAACTCTGCGAGTTCAGATGTAAAAGGGGAACTCTGTAGACTCTGATGTAAAGGGGGACTTTTGTTATTAACTTCATATGATTAGAAATGTTATTTAATAGCAAAATATATGTATAGTTTATACAACAAAAAAAAATTGCTGTGCGCCGCTAAAGTGTTCGGGTTTGACTTGAAGAAAAGGTGGCAACCCTTCTCTCGGGGGACAGGTGGTGAGGTGGGCCTCAGAAAGGAGTTTGGCAACTTCTTCAGTGGTAACAGGGTCTAAGGAGGAAAGTATTGAATTTGGTGTTGGATCTTGTATGTTGGTTGAAGGAGAAAGCAGGGCACTGGAGATCTCAATACAAATTGTATTGATCTTGTTCTGGAAATGATTGGCAATCTTCTGGTAAGTTAGTGGGTGGAGGGTGAAGTAGGGAATTAGGAGTTTAGTGTTTTGATAAGAGTAGTGTAGTATGTTTGCTTATCAGCATGGAGGAAGGATTTATATTTGAAAAGAGCAGATTTGTATAGGGTAAAGTTTTGAAGGGATTTAGTTTTACGCCACACTCACTCAAGAGCGCAACTGTGTCTCTTAAGACCACTGGTGTCATCCGTTTGCCAGGGTTCTAGCAAGCGAGGCCTGGTTCTTCATGTAGAGAGAGGAGCAAGTGTGTCCAGGGAGGATGAGAGTAAGTGACAGAAGTTGGCAGGTGTGGACAGGGGTGCGATTTTGTCATAAAGGCAGTCAGTAGCAGAATAAAGAAAGGTAGGGTTGAGGTGGCAAAGGTCTCTACAGGTTGGAGGCTGGTTGGAGGCTGGTTGGAGGCATATGATGTTGTGAACAGGGAGAGTGTGAAACTGATTAGGCTGTGATCGAAAAGGGGTGTTAGAGAGGTTGCAGGAAGTGCAGAGGTGGGAGAATACAAGGTTGAGAGTGTTGCATTGGAGTGAGTGGCAGTTTGTGTCTATTGCATTAGTTTAAAAGAGGAGGTTAGGTTGAATAGTTGAAAGGTAGCTGAGGTGACAACATTGATTGAAATGTTAAAGTCACTGAGGATGTTGGTGGATACTTCAGAGGAGTCATCGAGAAAATGTGGCACTGGTCCAGGAGGCCAATAAATTACTGCAATCCTCAAAAAAATTGAGAGAAAAAGATGAATTGTTTGTGCTTCAAAAAGAGCAGAGGAACAAAGAGGGAGGTGTTGGAAGAACATAGAAGGTGCTTTGTGGGAAAAGAGAAGTCCAACTACACCTCCTTTTAATCCACTGGGTCTGAGTGAGTCAAGTGGAGGCCACCATAGCAGAGGGCATCAGGAGAGGCAGAGTCAGATCCCTGGTGTCATGTTTCAGTAACAGCAAGTAGGTTGAGGGAGTTAAAGAGGAAAAGGAACATTATGTGAGCTCAGAAGGAGCAGAATGTGATAAGTGCAGTAATATTGACAGGGAAGAAGTGAGGATGATATGTAAAAGCTGTGAGGTGGAGAAGAGGGGTAAAAAATTGAGAGTTTGAGGACAGAGAGTATTTTTGCAAAAAGGGTAATTATGATGATTATCTTTTATTTACTCATGTAAAACCTTTATCCCCCTCTCCACCAAAAAAAACAAAAAAAACAAAAAAAAAAACTGTTGCTATAATTGTTTGTGTAACTGCAGTATAAGCTGGAGTTTTGCTTTAATTTGTTAGTGTATTTAAATCTACTGGTCCACTAGTCCATCTAACACTTCCCTCCCCCCAGACTGACAATGCTGCTGCCTGCTGTGCCCCTTGTGCTCATTAATCCAGAGTGGAGGGGAAAAGCCTTAAAAAAAAAAAAAAAAATCAAATGCAGCCACCACACCTAATGACTGGTAATCTGTAATATACATGTATTACATTTTTGGTTTGGGGTTTAATACTGCTTAGATTGTAGCAGAAAAGTTTCAGGTCTTTATAAAGCAGTTAAACAATGCTTCTAGCCACAATTGAAAAGCTGTTTATTTATTAATTGTTTGCTGCAGATAAGCAGCTATTGAACAGCTTGAAAAAGGCAACTGTCAATGCGATAATTGTTCCATTACATTTAAAGCCTTGCACGCAATCATGAAAATCGTACATATACCAATTCTACCACAACTGCTTCACTGGAAGTCACAATTATAGAGTAAAGAAAGCTTTTGTGCATAAACATGACACCACACCAAAATATCCGCACTGTACTAACCAATGCTGCAGGCACCACCTGCATAACCTACTGACATATCTCATTAATAATAATAAGACAATAATCCACACAGGCAGGTTCAATAAACTTGCAGAAATGCAGCAACATTTTACAACATACCCAGTGGAAAAGCCAACCAGCTGGGCACATGCACATATCAGTAGTATGATAGGAGTAGATTCCAGCTGGAATTACAGCATCTGTTGAGAGGGGCCTGAATGCAGCCTGGCTGCCTGGTCTCCAATTGGGGGAATGTCTAGAAGAGATGAGGCCCCACACTTACCCCCCCTCATTTAACCTTTCCCTAGTGCTAATATTGTCCTTCACAGACGAGGTACCTGTCGCTACTCTATCCACTCGCCAAAGCATGCCAATCCCAGGAGCCAAGGCCTTAAAAAGGCTCTGCCTGACCCAAGATGGCTGCTTGAATCATGTGGGGCGGCAGCATCCAATAGCTTCCCCATTGATCCATGAAACCATAAAGGAACCTTGTTCTCTCTGACTTCCTCTCCAGCAACAGGTCCACTGCAGAAGAGCACCACCTGCCATGGAGAAAGTAGACTGCACCTGTCTACATGTGTATTGGTGATTCTTTTCCCTTTAACCCTTCCTGCCAACCACCTCCCAGCCTCTTAAGGGTTCTAAAAGCTGGGAGACAGAGGCAGGCATTCGGGTCATGTGACAGCTGTGATTGGCTGTCACATGATTGGAAAGCTCCAGATTGCTAGTATGCATTGGGAGCTTTCCAGGAACCCACCGGCTACCATGCTGGGAGCACGCTCTCAGCACAGTAAGTGGTTTACACAGGGCTACATACTGTATATGTGTGAAGACCCACACAACGGAAGGCTGTTTATATGTGTGCGGCCGGCATGAATAGGTTAAAGTATAACAAAGTATAACAAACAGTAAATAAAAAATAATACCTCTGCGCTGCCTGTATGTAGAACAAATCCACAGTATATGAACTAATGTGTATAATAAAGAAACTCAAACTATATATATTAGCCAAGTGTGGTTGCTGCAAACACTGTTTGTGTTCCCACCAGTAATGAAATAATAAATATGAATAAGTGTTTGCGCATACCAGAAAAATAAACTAATACTTTAAAACAAATAACCTCAAATGATCTGTGATGAAAATATATCCAATCATCAAATGAAATCAATTTACAGTGCATTAGAATAGTTCAATAAAAGTAAAGTGCACGTGTGCTAAAAAGTGCATAATAGTCCATATCAAATTATAAATAAGGTGTCTAGTTTTCTTTCTTCAGTGCAGGAAGCTTCAGTGTGACAGCATATAAACAAATGGTGTACTTCCACCCGATCGTGACACCTCAGTGCTCTCAGTATTCTCACCTCAATCAATAATCAAATACACATTTGATTACATAAAGAAATCCTTCTCCGTCCTTTTCAGTTGGTTTGGATATCCTCTGGTGTTGGTCCCTTTAACCACTTGAGCCCCGGACCATTATGCTGCCTAAGGACCAGAGGTCTTTTTCCAATTTGGCACTGCGTCGCTTTAACTGCTAATTGCGCGGTTATGCAATGCTGTACCCAAACGAAATTTGCGTCCTTTTCTTCCCACAAATAGAGCTTTCTTTTGATGGTATTTGATCACTTCTGCAGTTTTTATTTTTTGCGCTATAAACGGAAAAAGACCGAAAATTTTGAAAAAAAATGATATTTTCTACTTTTTGTTATAAAAAAAATCCAATAAACTCAATTTTAGTCATACATTTAGGCCAAAATGTATTCGGCCACATGTCTTTGGTAAAAAAAATGTCAATAAGCGTATATTTATTGGTTTGCGCAAAAGTTATAGCGTCTACAAACTAGGGTACATTTTCTGGAATTTACACAGCTTTTAGTTTATGACTGCCTATGTCATTTCTTGAGGTGCTAAAATGGCAGGGCAGTACAAAACCCCCCCAAATGACCCCATTTTGGAAAGTAGACACCCCAAGGAAATTGCTGATAGGCATGTTGAACCCATTGAATATTTATTTTTTTTGTCCCAAGTGATTGAATAATGACAAAAAAAAAAAAAAAAAAAATATTTACAAAAAGTTGTCACTAAATGATATATTGCTCACACAGGCCATGGGCCTATGTGGAATTGCACCCCAAAATATATTCAGCTACTTCTCCTGAGTACGGGGATACCACATGTGTGGGACTTTTTGGGAGCCTAGCCGCGTATGGGACCCCGAAAACCAATCACCGCCTTCAGGATTTCTAAGGGTGTAACTTTTTGATTTCACTCTTCACTGCCTATCACAGTTTCGGAGGCCATGGAATGCCCAGGTGGCACAACCCCCCCCCAAATGACCCCATTTTGGAAAGTAGACACCCCAAGCTATTTGCTGAGAGGCATATTGAGTCCATGGAATATTTTATATTTTGACACAAGTTGCGGGAAAGTGACACTTTTTTTTTTTTTTTTTTTTTTTTTTGCACAAAGTTGTCACTAAATGATATATTGCTCACACAGGCCATGGGCCTATGTGGAATTGCACCCCAAAATACATTTAGCTGCTTCTCCTGAGTATGGGGATACCACATGTGTGGGACTTTTTGGGAGCCTAGCCGCGTACGGGGCCCCGAAAACCAATCACCGCCTTCAGCGTTTTTAAGGGCGTGAATTTTTGATTTTACTCTTCACTGCCTAACACCGTTTCGGAGGCCATGGAATGCCCAGGTGGCACAAACCCCCCCCAAATGACCCCATTTTGGAAAGTAGACACCCCAAGCTATTTGCTGAGAGGCATGGTGAGTATTTTGAAGCTCTCATTTGTTTTTGAAAATGAAGAAAGACAAGAAAAAACTTTTTTTTTTTTTCTTTTTTCAAATTTCAAAACTTTGTGACAAAAAGTGAGGTCTGCAAAATACTCACTATACCTCTCAGCAAATAGCTTGGGGTGTCTACTTTCCAAAATGGGGTCATTTGGGGGGGTTTTGTGCCACCTGGGCATTCCATGGCCTCCGAAACTGTGATAGGCAGTGAAGAGTGAAATCAAAAATTCACGCCCCTTAGAAAGCCTGAAGGCGGTGCTTGGTTTTCGGGGTCCCGTACACGGCTAGGCTCCCAAAAAGTCTCACACATGTGGTATCCCCGTACTCAGGAGAAGCAGCAGAATGTATTTTGGGGTGTAATTTCACATATTCCCATGGCATGTTTGAGCAATATATCATTTAGTGACAACTTTGTGCAAAAAAAAAAAAAAAAAAAAAAAAATTTGTCTCTTTCCCGCAACTTGTGTCGCAATATAAAATATTCCATGGACTCGACATGCCTCTCAGCAAATAGCTTGGGGTGTCTACTTTCCAAAATGGGGTCATTTGGGGGGGTTTTGAACTGTCCTGGCATTTTATGCACAACATTTAGAAGCTTATGTCACACATCACCCACTCTTCTAACCACTTGAAGACAAAGCCCTTTCTGACACTTATTTTTTACATGAAAAAGTTTTTTTTTTTTTTGCAAGAAAATTACTTTGAACCCCCAAACATTATATATTTTTTTAAAGCAAATGCCCTACAGATTAAAATGGTGGGTGTTTCATTTTTTTTTTTCACACAGTATTTGCGCAGCGATTTTTCAAACGCATTTTTTGGGGAAAAAACACACTTTTTTAAATTTTAATGCACTAAAACACACTATATTGCCCAAATGTTTGATGAAATAAAAAAGATGATCTTAGACCGAGTACATGGATACCAAACATGACATGCTTTACAATTGCGCACAAACGTGCAGTGGCAACAAAATAAATACATTTTTAAAAGCCTTTAAAAGCCTTTACAGGTTACCACTTTAGATCTACAGAGGAGGTCTACTGCAAAAATTACTGCCCTCGATCTGACCTTCGCGGCGATACCTCACATGCATGGTGCAATTGCTGTTTACGTTTGACGACAGACCGCCGCTTGCGTTCGCCTTAGCGCAAGAGCAGGGGGCGACAGGGGTGCTTTTTTTTTTTTTTTTTTTTTTCTTTATTATTTTTTTGCTTTTTTATCTTATTTTTAAACTGTTCCTTTCATTTTTTTTTTTTTTAAATCATTTTTATTGTTATCTCGGGGAATGTAAATATCCCCTATGATAGCAATAGGTAGTGACAGGTACTCTTTTTTGAAAAAATTGGGGTCTATTAGACCCTAGATCTCTCCTCTGCCCTCAAAGCATCTGACCACACCAAGATCGGTGTGATAAAATGCTTCCCCAATTTCCCAATGGCGCTATTTACATCCGGCGAAATCTAAGTCATAAAATGCTCGTAGCTTCCGGTTTCTTAGGCCATAGAGATGTTTGGAGCCACTCTTGTCTCTGATCAGCTCTATGGTCAGCTGGCTGAATCACCGGCTGCATTCTCAGGTTCCCTGTTGAGACAGGAGAGCCAGAGAAAAACACGGAAGACGGTGGGGGGGGGGGGGGGCATTCCCTCCCACGGCTTGTAAAGGCAGTCTAGAGGCTAATTAGCCGCTAGGATTGCTTTTACATGAAAGCCGACCGCTGGCTGAAAAGAATGATACCAAGATGATACCTAAACCTGCAGGCATCATTCTGGTATAACCACTCAAAGTTGTGAATGGCGTACCTGAAGACAAAAAAATGGTTAACAATAAAGCACAGTAAACAATAAAGTATAAATAATTACATACCTGAAAAACAAACATGATAAAACATAATAACAATAACAATAACAATAAAACACTGCAGAATAGAATACAGTAAAAAAAGAGCAGAACAATAGAGAGAGAGAATAGAGAGAGAGAACAATAAAACGACAACTATTTTTTTTTATTTTATATATATATTTTTTTTTTTTACACTTTTTTTGTAACTAACTTTTATAACTGTAACCGGTTCCAGGTTCGGGTCTCTCAAAATGCGATGGCATCTTGGGAGACCCTGTGAAAGTGTGCCTAGTCTGTGCAATGCTGTACCCTACGCTAATACTCAACTAGTGAATGGTAGCGTTCAAAACATTCACCAATGTAAAGACCAGGATTGTCAGGACAGGAGGGACAATAATAGCGGGTGTCACGCCTATATCCGCGTTTGCTGCAGACACAACATCTTTTTGGGGGGGGGTTCGTTGGGTAGGGGTACTCGGGAGCACATAAAAATGCCTCTCATGCAGCCGACTGCATTTCGTTGGGGGATGTGAATGGGGGAAGTACGGGCGCTGCAGAAGTGGTGGGTTCCCAATTAGGATTGGCGAATGCAGCAGGAAGGGCACTATGGGCACGACGGGCCTGTGTTTGTCTTTTTGGTGGCAGCGGGACACTACTTGTGCTTGTCACCTCACCAGCTTGAACTGCACTTATGGGACTCGCCACGTCACCAAGTGTTACTGCAGTGCTGGTTTGACTACGACCGGGGTGTACTAGGCCGCTGGTGCTTGCCAGTTCAATAAAAAGCTTCCAAAAAAACTGTTAGCGATCGCAGGGATCAGGCCTGACTCTGCGAACGCTGCAGTTATGCGTTTAGTGTTTTGTAAGTGACAGTGATCGATCGATACTGCACTTGGGTGGGCTGGACTGGGCCGGGCGGAGGGGCAAAACGCAGGTGCTAGCAGGTATCTGGGTTGATCCCGCTAACACTGCGTTTTTGGGAACCCTAAACTGCTGGGGACGCTAGTATAGATCTGATCTGATCGGATCAGATATTGATCCGTTCAGATACTATACCACTAAAGGAGGCGTATGCTGCGTGCGTGGGTGTTAGCGGTACTGGCGCTAACCTGACGCTGCCTGGGGCCGGTGCTTGCTAGTTCACCAAAATGCTACCAAAAAAACTGTTAGCGATCGCAGGGATCAGGCCTGACTCTGCGAACGCTGCAGTTATGCGTTTAGTGCCTTGTAAGTGTCAGTGATCGATCGATACTGCACTTGGGTGGGCTGGGCTGGGCCGGGCGGAGGGGCACAACGCAGGTGCTAGCAGGTATCTGGGCTGATCCCGCTAACACTGCGTTTTTGGGAACCCTAAACTGCTGGGGACGCTAGTATAGATCTGATCGGATCAGATATTGATCCGATCAGATACTATACCACTAAGGGAGGTGTACGGTGCGTGCGTGGGTGTTAGCGGTACTGGCGCTAACCTGACGCTGCCTGGTGCTTGCTTGCCAGTTCACCAAAATGCTACCAAAAAAACTGTTAGCGATCGCAGGGATCAGGCCTGACTCTGCGAACGCTGCAGTTATGCGTTTAGTGTTTTGTAAGTGACAGTGATCGATCGATACTGCACTTGGGTGGGCTGGGCGGAGGGGCAAAACGCAGGTGCTAGCGGGTATCTGGGCTGATCCCGCTAACACTGTGTTTTTGGGAACCCTAAACTGCTGGGGACGCTAGTATAGATCTGATCAGATCAGATATTGATCCGATCAGATACTATACCACTAAGGGAGGCGCATGCTGCGTGCGTGGGTGTTAGCGGTACTGGCGCTAATCTGACGCTGCCTGGGGCGACGCATATCACCGCCGGGCGATCAGGGGGCTAAACCTTTATTAGGTAATAAACGGCGGGTGCCCTGACACTATAAAAAATAAACGAACTAACCTGCGTCACCCGTAACGGTTATACGGTGATCAGTGGTGAAAGGGTTAACTAGGGGGCAATCAAGGGGTTAAAACATTTATTAGGTAGTATATGGGGGTCCCTGTCACTATAAAACGCTGACGGCGAACCTAAATATTTACCTCACTAACTAGCGTCACCAGCGACACTAATACAGCGATCAGAAAAATGATCGCTTAGCAACACTGGTGACAGGGGGTGATCAAGGGGTTAAAACTTTATTAGGGGGGGTTAGGGGGGTACCCTAGACCTAAAGGGGGGTAATACTCACTGTTCCAACACTGTAACTGTCACAAACTGACACTATGCAGTAATCAGAAAAAAAAAAAAAAAAAAAAAAAAAAACCTGCTGGTGTCAGTTTGTGACAGGGGGGGGGGGTGATTGGGGGGGGGATCGGGGGGCGATCGGGGGGGGGATCGGGGTGTTTTGTGTGCCTGGCATGTTCTACTGTGTGTGTAGTGTGTTGTGCACTTACATTGATGTCTTCTCCCCTCGGCGCTGGAACGGAAAATACCGAGCCGAGGGGAGATGACATCATTTCCTTTGCTGCTGTTTAGCATACAGCAGCAAAGGAGTGTTCCCATTGGCCGGCGGCGATCGCGAGGGGGGGGCCACGAACGGATGGCCTCCCCCTCATCTCGGATCGCCGGGGAACAGAACGGGACCGCTTCGGGCACCGGGGGGGGGTCCGATCGGACCCCCCACCCGCGAGAGGCAAATCACGTACATGTACGTGATTTTGCCTGCCCGTGCCGCCTTGCCGACGTAAATCGGCGTTAGGCGGTCCTTAAGTGGTTAAGACTCCCTCACATGCCCTCATCCATATGTTAGGGTAAAAACAAAGTGACCTCCCATAGTGTAATATTGTCAATAAAAAATGTTTGAGTAAAGGAGTAACTCTTACATCAGAAAAGCAGTAAAAACACCTTTGGTATCATATACTCAGCATAAAAAGATCTCCAACACATCACTTCCAGTCTGGGATGCCCTACACGTTGCGTCATGACACGTAACTTCATCAGGGGAATTGATTTCATTTGATTGGATATATTTTCATCATGGATCATTTGAGGTTATTTGTTTTACAGTATTTGTTTATTTTTTCTGGTATGCGCAACACTTATTAATATTTATTAGGTTAAAGTATAACTGAAGGCAAAACCTTTTTTTTTTTTGGTTTTTAGTTTTGGATAGCGTGGCGAGGGATTACAATGCGTATCAGGTTTTTATTGACATCTGCATCTCTGTTAGGAAGATTCACCATATCAATTTGGCCTGTTTACTTTCGCCGACAGTGTAAGAAGATCTAAAATTTTGGATTGTCACCAGAACAGGATTAGAGGAGAAATCTTCTAATGGGGATACTAGTTCAGCGATTTAACTTTGAAGGGATTTTCTCTCACTTCCTGGTTTGGGTATGGGACAGGAAGTGAAGGGAAATCTTCCCAATGGGACACAGATGACAAAAAAAAAAAACACAACCACGTTTTTTAACCCTCCCTTACTCTATTCAAAATGCTTTTAATTCTGCTGCAAACAAAATCTCTGTATATTTACCCGTAACAACCAACCTCATTAATTCGCAGTGAAAAATGACAGCTGGAGAATATAATTTTAAAATACTTTTGGGCTATTCAGGCAGTCTTTAAGTGAGACTTTTCGATCAATGAAGTTGTGAATTGTCAGTATGCGTGAACATAACTCGCTTTGGGCATCTCCCATAATGAGTATTTTACAGTGCGCCTCTGCTGGAAAAAGAAACATGTTTGCCAATAACCCAGAACATCCAAGCAGCGCTTGTTCAGAAAAGCTCCAGCAGGAAGCACTGCTTCATAGTAATTAGCAATCTGGACTTGATTAGGAAGCAGCTTGTAGGAAATCACTGCCTGTTATTTCAACAGCTGCTTCAAAAATATTTTGACATCTAAATTTCACTAGGATCAGTGCTTGAAGCTAAATATAAGAGATGAAGCTGTTTATAAAATACTTGAATATGTTTCATATTGTACAGAGCAGTACTCTTCTGGTCCTTGAAACAAAATGTGAGGTTCAATCACTTCAACACTCGGCTGCATTCACACCTGAGCATTTCAAAGTTGCGTGGTTTTACCGCTTTTTTTAACCGCGATTTTGCCGCATTTTTATCCCGATTTTGTTCAGGTCACCAATGTAAAAGGCTGAAAAGACGCCTGTAATCTGCCCCAAAGAAGATTTTTTTTTTAAAAAATGCTCAGATGTGAACAGGTGCCATTGAAATGAATGGGATTTTGCTTGCTGGGCGTTTTTCAGGCGTTTTATGAGCAGTTTATGAGCTGAAAACGCTCAGGTGTGAATACAGCCTAACACCAACAACAAATGCGTCACTTAAAACGTTTGTGTCATTGGTTTAATAGGCCACAAGTAGCCATTCCGGAGTGATTTTGCAGAAACTCATTGAGCAATTTTGCTTAGGCAAAATTTGCTTAAAAAATCTCTTTACTCTTTTTTTATATACAGGGTTTGTGTGCATTTTGGGGTTACTAAGGGTAACTTTCGTGGTTATGTATTTGTAATTTTTTTCCTTTTGTGCATTCAACCATTATTTATTTTTGTTTTGTTTGTTTATTTTACATTTTTTAATGGTGGCATCTTTCTGTGCAATAAATGTAAAGAAATGAGGGTAATGAGTGGCCATGAATAGTTAGTAGGAGATTTCAAAACCCTCAGTAGGGCTCACCGTTCAGTGATCCAGTGCCTGTCTTCTTCCTGTTCCATTCAACCCACTTCCTGTGAGCCTAGTATGTCAAGGACAAGCCCCCTGGAGACATGGCATGAAGCCACTTTGAACGCACAGGAACTTTGCACATGCCTGTCACTAGAAGAAGAGGAGGACCCCGGACTTCACATAACTGGCCCAAAGACTCTTAAATAAAAGCTATGTATGCCGATAAAAAAAAAAATAAGGGGGCGAAGGGTTAGGGGATAGAAATGGTGGAGAGCGAGAAACCTGGAGTTGGGATTTCATTTCACCTTCTATTAAACCAACACAGTTGTCCCAACGGTTTCTAAAATTTTGGGGAAGTTAAAACTTTATTTCATTCATTAAAATTTAGGATTAAATAATAAGTCCCCACTCTGTGCTTCCCTAAACTAAAATATTAACTAAAGCCACTAATAATATAGTGCAAGCGTAAATATAAATATAATACAACCCCCAAACAGCTGCTGTATTCAAACACCCTTAAGGCTGATTTCACACTATGTGAGGCGTGGGGCACAACAGGGGGTCCAGTGTGTCCCCGTTCACCAATTTAGGTCCGAATTAGGTCTGAATTTTTGCCTTAATTTGGACTTGAAATGAGCCAAAGATGCACACGACCCTTCTGCTATGCACTCCGCAGCCGCCCTGGAGATGTGTGAACCGGCTCCATTAACCCTGGGTTCACACTAGTGCGATGCGGGAAGCATCGCGATTACAGCGTAGGAGTAGGAATTGAGGAAAATGTTAATACCAGACACTGTTTATGTGTGACTGGTAAACATCTTTGTGCTCGGCAGACACAACGCCTCTTTGTGAACTTACTAACAACCCACATTAGCGTACTCTGAGCTGCTCATTGTTGTTGTATAAGCCACAGAAATCTTTGCTTGCAGTAAGAATATAGCTTATCTAAATAAAAGTCTACAGTAGCAATGATTATTACACTGTTATACACAGTTACAGGTAAACAATGAATCTATGTTTGATACAACTCGGATAATAGGAGACAGAACAGTCTAGTTTGGTATGCAAGAACAGTTTATTGCAAGTTTTACTACAACTGGCAAGTAGTTGCTACAGCTTATGTTTCTATATACAAACCTCCCTCAGTATTAAAGTTTTTCTTTTGTTGGATATATTTCTCTAGCAAAAAAGTCAATAATACTATTTCTTATAATTTGACTGCTTAATAAAAATAAAGTATCCCACATGCATCGTACATACAGGGCAAAATTCATCTATAGAAGACAGGCCCTCTAATATGCTGACACCCCCCTTTATGTAGTACAGTATCACATGGATACTTTAAAAATGTGAATCCAAGGGCCCCCTCTCTAAAAACACCAGACTGGGGCTAATGGGTACCATTCTCTTCTGAGCCTCCAGTGAACCATGGAAGGACCAATAGGTCAATAGAGGAGCATAGTTAAACTGTTCCCAGTGGATGGAAATAAACTGTTAGCCCCTGCTCTGTAAATCAATTGTTATTGGTACCACTATCTCTGCAATAAGATCTGGGTATGGGACTGTGTGTTTTCAACTACTGATAAGGTAGGTACAGAAATGTAGGATTTCATTTAGGGTTAAGGGTTGGGTTGGTTTGGGTCAAATGTTAGGTTGGGCATAGGATCAATTCTCAATCTGAGGTTAACCAAAAGTTTTGCTGCATTAGTCATCGTAGTGCACTGTCCCCCACAGACAAACTGCTCTAAAGTCCAGCACCAGTCTTCTTCTGGGTTGAATGATGCCCAGCTTCGATGAATCCGCTTCCAGTGAACCAAAGGCATCAAGGACACATTCACTGGAATGTATCATCAGGCTGCCCTGGGCCCATAGAATGCTGCAGAGAATGTTGCACTGTTCTCTGCAGGATTAAAGCGGAGTTCCACCCATTTAAAAGTCAGCAGCTACAAAAAAGTGTAGCTGCTGACTTTTAATAATCAGACACTGACCTGTCCCATGGTCCATGACCAGTGTAGGAACTAATGTCCCCAACTTCCACTACCCACTCTTTATTTACTACTCCCCTTTCCCTTTCTTATCTATAATAATTAGATAACGCACACAGGAGTTGTTTTGGAGTAAAACCGGCCATAGCAGCCTCCTTTATTATAAAATATAAAACCAACTTTTAAATAACTTTAAATAACTCTTTTAATGAACATTTTGTACAACTATGTATAACTTTTAACTGACAGTTCTTACACCTCCCAATCTTTGGTCTTCTGATGGCACTCTTAACTTCATCTCCTCTATTTTAACAACTTCACCAAACACCATACACTGCGGTACATAATTTTTACCATACCAGGCCACCAGCCGTATTTAAAAAAAACAGCTCGGTGACAACACCCTTCCCGCAGTGTAACATCTGTCTTCCAGCCTCGCCTTCCGCTGTAAGAACAGAACACACCAGAGGGGCCCAGAATACTGAAAGCCCCCCACCATTTACCATCACCTCTTTGCATTTTTACCACCATCAGAGACCAAAGATGCCGCCGATAAATTGCTGCTATGACGACCACGATCCATTCACCTGTAATAAAGAAAAACAGAAACAGCAAACCAGAAAATACCCACAACAAACCAAAAAAGGGAGGGTGGGTGGGCAACTTCCCCTTTGTCTGTCTCCTCACACTGCTCCTGCTTAAACCCCGCCTATTCCTTTTATATCTCCCCACCCCTAAAGTTAACTTCAATCCCCTCCCTCTTACTTCCTTTCCATTTTAACCCTCCGTTGTCTCCTGTTCCACCTTGTCATGCCCAGCCCTCCATTACCATTCCATATTTCCATTACCATTCCGGGCTTCCCTTGACCAGTGTAGGAACTAATGTCCCCAACTTCCACTACCCACTCTTTATTTACTACTCCCCTTTCCCTTTCTTATCTATAATAATTAGATAACGCACACAGGAGTTGTTTTGGAGTAAAACCGGCCATAGCAGCCTCCTTTATTATAAAATATAAAACCAACTTTTAAATAACTTTAAATAACTCTTTTAATGAACATTTTGTACAACTATGTATAACTTTTAACTGACAGTTCTTACACCTCCCAATCTTTGGTCTTCTGATGGCACTCTTAACTTCATCTCCTCCATTTTAACAACTTCACCAAACACCATACACTGCGGTACATAATTTCTACCATACCAGGCCACCAGCCGTATTTAAAAAAAACAGCTCGGTGACAACACCCTTCCCGCAGTGTAACATCTGTCTTCCAGCCTCGCCTTCCGCTGTAAGAACAGAACACACCAGAGGGGCCCAGAATACTGAAAGCCCCCCACCATTTACCATCACCTCTTTGCATTTTTACCACCATCAGAGACCAAAGATGCCGCCACAGCCCGCAAGGATGACCCCTTAGCCTTAAGGGCACCTCCACACCCGCAATGCCCTCTCAATGCCATCTTGAAGCCCGAGAGCCCAAAGATCAATGCCTACTGTGGTAAGGTGCACCCCATCTCCCCTTAGATACATCCCCACATTAACCTCCAACTCCGTGTGCCTCACCACCAATCCCCCATTATTAACCACAAACTTTCCAATTGCCTTGTTTACTTTAATTCTCGCTTTGTTGATCCTAGGTACCGATCTAGTCATGCGCCATGACGTCCTTGCCACTATGTCAGACCAAACTATGATCATGCCCGGGAAGGCCACCCGAAGTGCCAAAAAATCGCACTTGACGGCCGACACCAGTTCCCTGGTAGATCGGACCCCCAGATCATTCCCTCCTGCATGTATCACTAAAACATCCGGGGGTCTATCGAGTCGAGTGTATCGTTCAAATTCCTGAACCACTCTACCCCACCCCATGCCTGGAAAGCCCAACCAGCGAATACATGCCTCCCTCCTGGAAATCCCCAGTTGCCTGCCTTCTGGTCTGACGTCCCCCCTTTTTGCACCCCAGAAAACATAGGAGTGCCCCAAGATCCAAACGAGGCGTGGTTGACCCCCATCTGCAAAGACATAACACAACAAAAGACAAATTGAAACATGTGAACTTCCCCTACCTCTGTCCTCAAATGCATGTAATCATAAAATATCTATGTATATTTTTTTTTTTATATCGCATCTGATGACAATTGAGGGCGCACATAAGACTGGAACCTCCTGGATTCCCACCTCCCAATCCTCTTGATTGCTGCCTCATCCAACCCACACCTGGCAGCTTCAGTAGCCGCCCCGATACGGAAGGAGTGTGAGGCGAATTGCCTACTATCCAACCCTGCAGCCCCAATGCATTTTCTAAACACTGCAATGAATTGAAACCTAGATAAGAAAGTTCTATCTTCATGCACAAACAACGGCCCTTCCCCGACCGGGCGAATTAGCAGAAATTCCTCAACTACTTGAACCGGGCAAATTCCCGACCCAGGTAACCTGAACAGTTGCACTTTTACCCCTTTTCCGGCTTGGTCTGTTTTTGACCTGCCCAGTTTCAGCAACACCCTATCCCGTTTTACTTCCACATCCTGCATCTTCAAACCCCCTGCTACTTGTTTTGCTGGACTCACTAACTCACCAACCCGAAACGCTCCAAAAAACGCGATAGAAAAAACCGCCTTGAACAAAATCACTTCATAACCCGACTTACATACCCCACCTAACTTATTACACAATACCTGCAATAATGAAAAAGATACCGGCCTCCTCGAATCCTTCTTCGCATGGCTCTTCCTATAACCTTTTAAGGCCTGTTTTACCCAGAAATCCTTGGTAAAATCAGTCAGGCCCTGTAACTTGAATAAAAAGGCCAACCCCGCCAATTTCCGCTCAATTGCGGACACTGAACCACCCCCTTCCATGTGTCGTGACACAAAATACACTACCAACAACCTCAAGTCCTGTTCTCCCAGCCCGGCGTCCGCCAGCCGTGTAAACGTGGCCCATTCCGACCATACTTTTCTATATGCCGCCCATGTCGACCCACTCACCGATTTCCTGATCCATCCTGCGGCGATTCCAATACCGTCTCCCAAAGCCACCCCGGACAAGGAATCCCCTCTGTTTCCGCGGCGGGCGCCAGCTCCCTGAATCTGTCCCACTGGAACCGAGACAATGAATCAGCCAAAGTATTATCTACGCCCGGGATATGCACAGCATATAGAAAAACATTAATTTGTAAGCACCTCAAAACCAGGTGACGCAACAATCGTATTACCGGCGGGGATGATGCCGATAGCCGATTGATGACCTGAACTACCCCCATATTGTCACAATTTAAACGTATTTTCAAGTTCCGCCATCTCTCCCCCCACAATTCTACTGCTAATACCACCGGGAATAATTCCAATAGCACCAGATTTTGAGTAAATCCCGACTCTACCCAAAAATCAGGCCATGCCTCCGCACTCCACTGCCCTTGGAAAAAAGCCCCATACCCCGTAGATCCCGCGGCGTCCGTCACCAAATCCATGTCACAGTTACTTACCGGTCCTTCCATCCACACCGAGCGCCCGTTGTAGCTTTCCAGGAACGTGTGCCACACCTTCAAGTCCTCCCTATGTTCCCTGGTAAGCCTGATAAAGTGAGTCGGAGACTGTATCCCCGCTGTGGCAGCTGACAACCGGCGGCAAAAAACTCTACCCATTGGAATAATGCGACACGCAAAATTCAACTTACCTAAAAAGGATTGTAATTGCCGCAGCTGCACTTTCCTCTGTCCCATCAAATCCCTGACATCCCTTTTTAACCCGTCCACCTTATCCCCTGGCAACCTGCACTCCATGTCTCTGGTATCTATTTCGATGCCCAAAAAACTCAACACTGTCGTCGGGCCCTCTGTTTTATCCGCTGCCAATGGTACCCCAAACTTACCTGCAATGTGTTCCAAGGTTGCCAACAGAATCGCACACCCCTTGGACTCACGAGGCCCCACGCAGAGAAAGTCATCCAGATACTGAATCACAGAATCCATCCCTGACACATCCCTAATCACCCATTCAAGAAATGAGCTAAACAGCTCAAACTTGGCGCAAGATATTGAGCAACCCATTGGCAGGCACTGATCGACGTAAAATTCCCCCTGCCAACAGCAACCCAACAGCCAAAAGCTGTCCGGATGTACTGGAAGCAAACGGAATGCCGCCTCAATGTCTGCTTTTGCCATGATTGCCCCCTGACCGTAATGTCTCACCCATCCCACCGCTGCATCGAACGATGTGTACGACACTGAACAATCTTCAGGATTGATACCATCATTCACAGATGCCCCTTTTGGAAACGAAAGGTGGTGAATAAGGCGAAACCTGTTTGGTTCCTTTTTAGGCACCACTCCCAACGGTGACACTACTAAATTCTGTAACGGCTTAGTTGCGAAAGGCCCACTCATTCTCCCCAACGCAACCTCCTTGGCCAGTTTTTCCGAAACCACCCCAGGATTCTGCAGTGCAGACCGCAAGTTCTTGGCCATCGGAGGTATAGCTGTCAGAGAACATGGAATTCTGAAACCCACTGAAAAACCCTCCCCCAACTCCCTCGCTGCCTCTCTGTCCGGGTACCTATTTAAAAAAGGCCGCATCCTTACCTCCTTCACTGGCGTTATCCCTCTTCTGAGCAGGTTCCCCTGTCTTCTTTCCTCTTTTGAAGCAGCGTGACAAAGCGTGGTTCCCCCCACATCCTGAGCATTCATGTTTAAAACGACAGGATCCCCCAAACTTGCAGGATCCTTTGTTAAACTGCTAACACACCCCAAATTTTTTCCCGGCCGGGAGTCCAGAGGTAGACGATCCCCCGGCCCCCCCATGAAAAGGCTGGTTTGGTGCCCTGGCGGAAGACATCAAACGCATCCATAAGCTTATATCCTTATGGTCCCACCTAAGAGCCGGCCTCACCGCCCTGCGTTGCCTAAATTGCTCATCGTATCGAAGCCACGCAGTGCCCCCATACACCCTATGTGCCTCGCCTATGGCATCCATGTAGCAAAACAACGCAGAGCAATGCTCCGGGTTCTTTTCGCCAATTACACTCGCCATAATGGCGAACGCCTGTAACCAATTACTAAAGGTCCTAGGGATCAGACGATACCTTCGCTTCTCCTCATCCTCTTTTTTGGAATTGTCCGGCTTTACCCTATCCAAGTTGAACTTCTCTAACGGTAACAAGGAAAAAATTTCCACATACTCACCTTTTACTATTTTCTCCCGCACTTCTTGTTTTAAGTGTGCTCCCAGCGGGCCTTCATAGCAGACGTACACTTCGCATTTAGCCGCATCCGCTATCCTGACCACATCCTTCCTGACCGCCACTGCAGATTCCCCCATGGCGGTGGTTTCCGCCACCCCTGCGTCTGAGTCGGCGACAGCCTCACCCCTTGTCCCCGTTGTTCCCCCAACACCCGACTGCTCCACCTGCCCTCCAACCCACGGCGCCACTATCGCTGGCGCCGTCTGGTTGGTTGCAAATCGTTGCACCAAATCCCTTAATCCTCCTAACAATTCCTGCAATGTTCCCCCTGTCCCAGCGGCGACAGGCTGAACGCCCGTCCCCCTTAAGCCAGGCGATCCCCCCGTCACGGCCCTTAGAGCTCCCCCAGGAGCCGTCGTGTCCCCCCCATCACCCCTATCTAACCAATTACCACCATCAACATTGATAACAGAATCAGTTAAAACATGTGACTCACCAGGCTGACTGGGTCTGCTTCCCATCGCCGCTGCACTGGATCCTCCGGAAGGCGCGATGTCCTGGCGCACGTCCTCATCCGAACCCGACAGCTCTCCTTCCGACCGAACTTCCGTGGCTTGGAGCATCGGCGTGAGTAACCTCCCAGGTGAAGCTTGCCTAGGGGCTGTGGATTCCCATCTTGTGGCTGTTCTCCCCCTTTCCTTGCGACCACCTGCTGCTGTGCTCTGCTGTCCCACACTGCTGTCTCCTCTGCTGGCCCCTGGACCTCTCCTTCTGTCTTCCACTGGCTCTCTTCCGATCCTGGCTGCATAGGGGCTGCCAGCAGCGTCTGGTAGCTGACCTCCAGCCGTGCCCCTGCTCCTCCCCCGTCGGATCTCCCCCCTAGCAGATGCCTGTGCTGCGGGGGGGACCGTTCTGCTGCTGTCCTGTCTTCTGGGTGGCGAAGCCCGGGCGCCATAACGGCCCGAAGCCCCGCCCCCCGCGCTCCGCCGTTGTGGAGGATTCCGCCCGGTCCCCCCAGGGGTGACGGCGGCCACCCGTTTTGCTGGTGGGGCCGACGGGTCCGTTCCCGGGCTCCTATGAGGGCGAGCTGAGCTGGATGAGGGGCCTGGTGAAAAACGCTCAGGCGGCCTAGACCGCCTGGCGCGTGGCGTCGCTTCCCCCCCCGCGCCGGACCCCCCCGCTTCGTCTAGCAGTAACGGTGTTACCTGAGCCTGTAGCCATTCCTGTCCCCTCGTGGCCGCCGCCGTCCGCAGCCTTGCTAATAGCAAATCTATGTCTGCCATGCTGCTGGAAAATGCTTCTCTCCCCTTGTATGCAACTTCCCCTTTGTCTGTCTCCTCACACTGCTCCTGCTTAAACCCCGCCTATTCCTTTTATATCTCCCCACCCCTAAAGTTAACTTCAATCCCCTCCCTCTTACTTCCTTTCCATTTTAACCCTCCGTTGTCTCCTGTTCCACCTTGTCATGCCCAGCCCTCCATTACGATTCCATATTTCCATTACCATTCCGGGCTTCCCTGCAATGTGGGCGTACGAAGCCTCACTCCTTTCCCTCTCCACGGTACCCGCATTCTAACTGTGGGCGCCTGGCTGTGGCTTCAAAGCCGGGCGTGCATTGCACATGCGCGAGCTGCGCTGCGCGATGTGATTGGCTGGGCAATCTACTGGGAACTGTCACGTGTCCCAGAAGATTGCAGGGAGGGACGGGGGAGAGGTGATCTTCCTTCAGGTGCTGCAGCTCCAGGGAAGGAAGTGGGAGCTGGGTGCCTATAAAAACAGGGTGCCCGCTCCCCCCCCCCCCCCCCCCAAAAAAAATGACATGCCAAATGTGACATGTCAGGGGGTCACCAACATTTAAAGCGGAAGTTCCATTTTTGGGTGGAATTCCACTTTAAGGACTGGCCCATCACCGAGGACAGAAGAGAACTCCACAAGTCATGTGATCAGAATGAAGATACCTACCAAAAAGTATGTATACAGGAGAAGGTAGTATTTTGACTCCACTGCAAGGCCATGAGCTTATCTCCAGCTTAATATAGGGCTTATACAACCTGGTGATCTATTTATCCCTTGCATCAATTCAGACAGTTTAATTTAAAGAGGGGTTCCACCCAAATTTTGAACAATATCTGTATGTATTCTCTTCCTTGCCTAGATGCTGACATGCCGTTTAAAAAAATTTAAATCGCTATAATTACCTTTTATTTTTCTATTCTTCTTTGCACTTCCTGGTTCTCCTCCTGTGGGAGTAGGCGTGTTTCTAGCCTCTCCCAGACTCCTGGGAGCTAGTCTCAGGCTTCCCAGGATGCCACTGAGCATGTGCGGGAACGAGCGGTGAATGCTGGGAGCACAGCATTCACCACATCCAGGAAATAAATGCTTGTGGGCTTCAAATGCCCACAATGAAGATGGAAACCGCCTGCAGTGAATAATATAAGTTATTCTTTCCGACGAAATCTGACACAGGCAGACATATTACACACAATATGTCAGTATGTAATGCTGAGAAGAAAAGTTTGTGAATGAACTAAAAAAAAAAAAAACGATAGATAGGTGGACCCCCGCTTTAATGAATAAACTCACATGTTGAGGAAACAGATGATGAAGCCTTTTGAATGTTCTGTTTAATGAAGGATACTCATAAGTAGAAAAACGTTGATGTTGTAAGCCACATGGAAAGATGTGTACAGCATGGCAGAATACCGAGGAATGATACCAGAGAGAAGGAAGGGGAGAGGATATACAAAGTACAGTGGGAGAGTTCAGTTTAGACAGGAGACACAAAGCAATAATAAACCAAATAGTGCAACACAGGTGAAATGATGATAAATCACATAGTGTAACACAGGTAGTTATCATTTGAATTATGTATTAGCAATAGATTAGACGTGAAGGATATGCTTACATGTATTTTAATGAAATTTCTTTACAGTTCTAAAAGCCATGTGCCAAGAACAAACACTGACAGCATTGAAAATCAACATACAGTGTGCCCCTGTGGTGGAGAGGTCCCCTAAATGGTTTCCCATTCTTTATAAATCAATTAAAAAAATAATAATATAAAAGCAAAATGCAGCAATGTTTAAAACACAAAAAGTATTCAATTGTTTATTACCTTATTAAGAATGTTAGAAGAATTGGTCATCTGCTTGGTGTCCTTTTACTTTAAAATGCCAATCTAGAGCTTAATGTGGGACAGCAAAACTCCTTCATCTCTTAAAGTAGTACTAAACCCTCAGCATTTTTAACACAGAGTAACACATTGGGGTTGATTTACTAAAACTGGAGAGTGAAAAATCTGGCACAGCTCTACATAGAAACCAATTAGCTTAGTGGCTAGTGGCAGTGTTTAATAGCATAAGGGGGTTAATTAACACTGACACTGGTGCCACGATTGCAGCATGAAAGGATTAAAGTGCTGCCACTAGTCACTGATGCATTCGTAACCAGTGGCAGTTAACCCCTTTATGCTGCATTTGTGGCACCAGTGTCAGTGTTAATTAACCTCTTTATGCTGCAGCATTACAGGGTTATTAAAAACTGCCACTGGCCACTAATGCAGCATAAAGGGGTAATTGACACTGATACTGGTGTCACTAATGCAGCACAAAGGGGTTAATTACTGCCACTGCTCACCAATAGGGAGGGTAGTTTGAAATAACACTATCATTGGCCATCAGTGCAGAGAGACACCGCAAAGCGTCGAGAGGGGGAGGGACATCTTTCTGCCACCTGTAAAAGCAATCCAGCAGCTAATTAGCTGCTAGAATTGCTTTACAAATAAAAGTTTTGCCTGCCCTAAAAAACATTACTGGAAAAATGCCTGTAGCTGCAGGCATCATCCCGGTATACCACTTTAAACCAGCAAAGTAAATGTACATTACCCGGTCTTAAAGTGTTTTTTAATGTAGAATTCCAGCTTAAATCTTACTAGCCTTAAAAATGCCCCTTCCCTCTTAACATCTATGTTGATTAACTTATTTATAGACCGCTCCAGCCTGATCATGTTATCTCACCTATGTGAGCCAGTGGTGTATGTAGGGGAGAGAAGGGAGCACCAAGAACAGCTGGGACATGGAAACTTATGGGTGACATCACAGCTCCAGGTTTTACCAGCCGCTGTCAAGCACAGTTTTCTCTGCAGCTGCTGCTGGCTAACACAGGCAAGATCATATGACCGGACTGGGGTAAATATATGCATCCTTTTTTTTTTTTTTTTTTTTTTTTTTTACAGTGATGTTTGTCTAATTTAACATGTTTTCTTCATGCCCTCATTTTTATTGTGGCCTTGCTAGTTAATTTCTTAAAAGATAAAATGGAAAAAAGGGTGCTGCACCCTGACCTTTGATCTCTTCCATGTTGCTTAGGTAGATCTTTACTTCTCAAAGGTTGCCTACCCCTGCTCTATAGAATGCTGTAAGAGAAAGAAGACACTCTGAAACAGGAAACCTGGGGCAGTGGTCATGGCACCAGCTTAAACTGGAACATAGCAAGGATTAAAAATAAAGAAGCTGCATACTCAGTGATTAAATCAGCTGCAGAAAGTGCCAAAAAATGGTGGCCTAATATAATTTTAGTTTACCAGCTTCCAGTTTTGTTATATTTCCCAAGAATCGTAAATGAAATAGACTACTTTCACACTGAGGCGCTTTACAGACACTACAGCGCTAAAAATAGCGCTTGCATAGTGCCTGTAAAGAGCCTCTCTTGTCTCTCCAGTGTGAAAGCCCGAGTGCTCTCACACTGGAGCGGTGCGCTTGCAGGATGGTAAAAAAAAGTCCTGCGAGCCGCATCTTTGCAGCGCTGTAGGAGCGGTATATACACTGCTCCCAAGGCGCCCCTGCCCATTGAAAACAATGGGGCAGCGCTGCCAAATAGCCAGAAACCCACCGCTTTGCGGGCGGTTTTAACCCTTTTTCGGCCGCTAGCGGGGCATAAAGCGGCTGAAACTATGGTAAAGCGGCACTAAAAATAGCGCCGCTTTACAACTGACGCCTGCCTGCCCCAGTCTGAAAGTAGCTTTAACCAGTTAGAATAAGGGCAGACCTCAAACCAGTACTATAAGAACTTTTCCATTTGCTTCATTCTTTCTGAAGTTGGAAGCCACCAAAAGAAGATATACAGTTCAAATAGCATCACAGATTAGATTTATGGATGTCACTGGTGTCACCTCCCTGCACTTAGCCCGCTGACTGGCCAATGGGAAGCAGTAACACACCTCTGTCAACTTGTTCTGTCCTCATATCACTATGTTACCTGCCACCATCCGTCTGTTTTTGGTGGATAGGATCAGATTGGATAGCGGCGGGGTCTGCTGAAATCCGTAACTCCATAGAAGAGACTGGAGGGTGAGATCAGGTCTGCCTGAAAAACTGACAGGCAGGCCTGATCGGAGAGCCCATGTGAAAGGGGCCTTACAGTTTCTTCTATTCACTGCTACCAGCTCAGTTCCATCAGCGCAGCTTCCCTGAACTTCCTTTGCAAGCACGCAATAAGTCTCCTGGTTGCAAAGAACAGTACAGCAACAGCCAATTAGTTTGAAGGCAGAAGGAGGGAAGTGGCTTGCACAGGCTTTGTGTTTGTATTGACACATCCATTCAGCTCTAGTCTTTGGCAGGACCATACATGCAGGGTTGACTCCATAGCATCTGACAAGGGAAAGGAGCCATCCTAAAAGAGCTGAAGGAACTGGCTGAAGCAGGAGGATGAAGGACTTTTGAGCATAAAGAGGCAGTAAGTATGGTAAGTATTCACCTTGGCAGATAAAATTAAAAAGTAAGGTTTTAATATCACTTTAAAAAGTGGATGTAAACCCACTCTCATTGTTTCTAAATTACTTCCATAGTGCTGATCTATAAGGATATACATGCCTCCTGCATGTATCCTTACCTGTCAAATATCTCCCCTTTAGCTGTTTGGAGCCCTGCAATACTTTGGATTCTGTGGGTGGGTCTGTTGTCTGGAGCTCGGTGGGTGGAGTCGTGATGTCAGTAGACTCCCTGCCCACCTCTACACTCCCCTTGGCCAAGCATTGATATTTCTTATGCCCCGTACACACAAGCGGAATTTCCGTCGGAAAAATCCTGGATGATTTTTCTGACGGAATTCCGCTCAAGCTTGGCTTGCATACACACGGTCACACAAAAGTTCTCTGAACTTTCGACCGTCAAGAACGCGGTGACATACAACACTACGACAAGCCGAGAAAATAAAGTTCAATGCTTCCGAGCATGCGTCGAATTGTTTCCGAGCATGCGTGATTTTTTTGCGCATCCGAATTGCATACAGACTAATGCATTTTCGGATAGGAACTTTTTCCGACCAAAAAATAGAGAACCTGCTCTCAATCGTTTGCTGGCTGGAATTCTGCCAGCAAAAGTCCGATGGAGCATACACACGGTCAGAATTTCTGACCAAAAGCTCACATCCAAATTTTGCTGGCAGAATTTCTGATCGTGTGTACGGGGCAGAACACTGAACTTCTGATGGTCCTGTGGATTATGCCCCATGATCACTAACATCCAGTCAAAACCCAGGAAAGTCACCACACGACTTCAACATGCCCAATCGTGCTGAGGTGTGGAGCAGCCAATCCTAGGAGAGCTGGAGAAGAAAGGAGGGGGGTGTTAAGTACACAGAATGCCTCTCTTATGCCGCGTACACACGGTCGGACTTTTCGTCTACAAAAGTCCGACAGCCTGTCCGACAGACTTCCGACGTACCTTCGGCGGACTTGCGGCAGACTTTCTTACGAACGGACTTGCCTACACACGACCACACAAAAGTCCGACGGATTCGTACGTGATGACGTACACCGGACTAAAATAAGGAAGTTCATAGCCAGTAGCCAATAGCTGCCCTAGCATGGGTTTTTGTCCGTCGGACTAGCACACAGACGAGCGGATTTCGGGGTCCGTCGTACTTACGACGTAAAGATTTGAAGCATGTTTCAAATCTAAAGTCCGTCGGATTTGAGGCTAAAAAAGTCCGTTGAAAGTCCGGAGAAGCCCACACACGATCGGATTACCAGCCAGCTTTAGTCCGTCAGCGTCCGTTGGACTTTTGTAGACGAAAAGTCCGACCGTGTGTACGCGGCATTACACTCATGCATGAGATAAGGAAATCACCTGTCTGTCATAGCAAGGGGCAAGAAACTATTTCTCTGTATGTCTGTTTTTATCTTACTGTAGAAAGATAAGAGGATTGCTCAGAGCTGAATTAACTCTTTGTGGCAAGACAGGGTAGAGATGAAATGACATCCTCTGCTGTAACAGATATGAGTCTTAATTAAAAAAATGTTTTTTGGGTTTACATCCACTTTAAGGTTGATCCTACATATATCATTCTGTCCTAACTCGGCACAGAAGATTGGTGAAAAGAAGGGATACAGCTATATTCCCATATTATTCACACCCCAACACCTTCTTTTAAACCTGTTCTCAGGTCAGTTCTCCTCAACCTCAGCTACTATACAGATATTGTAAATCTTTCTTTCTCTTTTGACTAATTTAAAAATGTTGGATGGTTTTTGAGAACAATGGCCTTGGAAAGACACACCACAATCAGAAACTGGGCAGCTAATTGGAATCATCTAACGAACTTGATTACTCTGAACTCAAACCTCATGCTATAAGCTACTTCGCTATAAAAACTAAATATAATCTACTTTATGGAAGTACTTCTTCCATGACTGTTAACACATTTTTATTATATTCCATCCTATAATAAACCTGATTTAAAATGAATTTACAGTGCAGAAAAATTTACAGCCAACAAACTGAATACAGTCATGATCCTCTATGGAGTCACATTTTACTTTATTAATATAAATATTATGTAAACCAACATTGCAAAATCTTTCAAACTCACATTGTACAATCCTACGACCAATCCGTTTAGGTAAATCAGCATGTTAAGGAGTTAATATGTAGTAGTTTTATGTAGCAGTATACAGTGCGGGTCAAAGTCCAGCTATTTAAATACATGGAGTCTGCAACAAATGGAGCTTGCTTAGTTGGCATGTTTAAAGTTTCTCATGTATTCTGGTAAAGATGCCAGCATTGCACTGATAAGATTTTACTTGTCGGTCAAATACATGGTACTTTCATGCTCAAACATTTGTATACAGCAGTTTGGTGAGCTTATGAATTCACAGTAAAAGGGGTCATGGTAAGCACTATTCAAGTAGCCATGGTTTGGGGAGGTGGGATGAAGTTATAGAAGTGTTCATCTTCTTTTCCAGGATTCACAGTAGTATTAGCTTATCTGCGCGTAATTACCCAGCGATGGCATGCGGCTGATGGCATTCACAGGTACTCTAACTAGGTAGCTAGAGGGTACATAGCCCCTTTGTCCACTCACTTCCACTAAGCTCCATTCCGGGCGTCCTTCTTTGTCATGTGGCTCCACAACTGTTACAGGCTCTCCAGCCATAATGCTGACCTCATAATTACTACGAGCTGTAAATGAGTATCCAGCAACAATCTGTAAGGTAAGAAATATTACACATTTTATTACATACTTTAGGCTTGGACAACTTACAAACAACAACAAAAAAATGTGTATATGTAGATTTATTTTACTTCACATTTGTGTGTGTATATGTATTGACACAGGGAAATTTAAATTAAATTTCTGATTTAGCGAACAGTTGATACTACTTTATTATATTTAGTTGTAAGAGCTATAAATATACCTATAAGACTGTTCCCCTTTCATTTCTCTCATTTAAAAAATGCAGCATGTCCAAAGCATTAGTGGAGATAGCAAATAACACGTGCTGTGCTTTATCAGTGAAGTAAACACACTCTGTTACTGCAGATATAAAAAAAGAAGCCTAAAGCCGCGTACACACGAGCGGAATGTCCGACAGAAAAAGTCCGCCGGAATCTTTTCATCATCTATTCCGATCATGTGTGGGCCTCATCGGACTTTTTTTTTTCAAAAATTCTGATGGACCTAGAAATGGAACATGTTCTAAATTTTTCCGACGGAACCAATTCCTATCTGGAAAACCTATCGTCTGTATGTTGTTCCGACGGACCAAAAAGGACGCATGCTCTGAAGCAAGTACGAGACGGAAGCTATTGGCTACTGGCTATTCAACTTCTTTTTTCTAGTCCCATCGTACGTGTTGTATGTCACCTCGTTCTGGACGGTCGGAATTTGGTGTGACCATGTGTAGGCAAGACCGCTTGAGCGGAATTCCGTTGGAGTTCCGTTGGAGAAACCTTCGGAGTTTATTCCAATGGCAAAACCGGTCGTGTGTACGCGGCAAAGGAAAGTGTAAAGCTTGTTTACTGTCTAAGATTCCAAAATGTCTTTAACAATTAGGAATGAGCTTTGGGTTCAGGTATAACCAAAACCAAGTCCGTTTGTGGTTCAACAATTTGCTGAATAAAGTAGTCATATCTGACCGTGGCGGCAGAATGTAAACAAAGCAGTCAGAGACCAGTTAATTAGGTTATTGATTAAATATGGACATGCCCATATTTGATCAATAAGAAACTGCCAGTTGTATCATCCAGTCTTCTCACTTTAATACATATTAACCTCTTCAGCGCCGGAAGGTTCACCCTCCTTCCGGACCAGGCCATTTTTTGCGATACGGCACTGCGTTACTTTAACCGACAATTGCTCGGTCATGCAACGCTGTACCCAAAATAAAAAGGATGTCCTTTTTTCTCACAAATAGAGCTTTCTTTTGGTGGCATTTGATCACCACTGCGGTTTTCATTTGTTGCGCTATAAACAAAAAAATACAGACTATTTAAAAATATATATATATATTTTTTACTTTCTGCTATAAAACACACCCAATAAAAAATGTAAAAAATCTAATTTATTCATCAATTTAGGCCAATATGTATTCTGCTATGTTTTTGGTAAAAAAATATCCCAATAAGTGTATATTGATTGGTTTGCGCAAAAGTTACAGCGTCTGCAAACTATGGGATATATTTATATATATAATATATTATATATATTATATATTTATATAATTATATATATATATTTTTTTTTTTCCTAGTAATGGCGTCGATCAGTGATTTTTAGCGGGACTGCGACATTGCGGCAGACAAATCTGACAAATAGTGACACTTTTAGTGATCAGTGCTAAAAAAATGCACGGACACTGTACTAATGACACTGGCAGGGAAGGAGTTAACATCAGGGGCGATCAAAGGGTTAAATGGGAGTGCTTGCTAACTGTGTGTGTGTGTGTGTGGGGGGGGGGATGCTTTGACTGGAGAAAGACAGAGATCTGTGTTCCTGCTTAGCAGAAACACAAGATCTCCATCTTCCCTTCTGACAGAACGGTGATCTGCCTTGTTTACATAGGCAGTCCACCATTCTGTCTGCCTCGGGAACAATTGGGGGGTCCCGGCAGACATCGAGTTTGCCGGACCTGCTGTGTTCAACCACAGTGGGAGCTGGTCGTCGTCGGCGCATGCGCGCGCCCCAGACAGGGCAATTGAAATCACGTACAGGTACATGATTTTACGCTGAAGGGCCACCCTGCTGCAGTAAATGTACATGGGGCAATCTGGAAGCAGTTGAAGTGATACTAAATATGCTTTTTCTAAAAATATAATCCATACACATCCACTAGACATGTGCTGTTCATTTTGTTCCAAATCGAAAATTCTGACAAATGTTTTCTTATTTGGATGTATCTGAATCTTCAAATTACAATAGTAACGAATTTAAACAAATCAGGAAAAAGGACAAAACTAAAATTTTGGACGAAATTTGAATTCAAATAGTTTTTGAATCTAATTCAAATAGTTTTTGAATGGGATTCAAATAGTTTTCGAATCAAATTTGAATTTCAGATGAGAAGAAAATAGAATAGAAAATAAAGGAGAAGATTAGAAAATAATATAATAGAATAGAAAATAACATAATAGAAATTAAAAGAATAGTATAGAATAGAGTAAAACAGAACAAAATAGAAAATAAAAGAACAGAATAAAATAGAATATAACCATCTTCTGAAATTTGAATTTCAAAAAGAATAAATTTGAATTCAAATAGAATAGAAAAGAATAGATTAGAATAGAAAATAAAATAAGCGTAGAATAGAAAAAAACAATAGAATAGAATAAAATAGAAATTATACAACCATCTTCCAGAATTCGAATTTCGAATACAATAAATTTGAATAGAATAGAAAATACAAGAATAGAATAGAGAAAGCAGTAGACTAGAACAATTTGAATAGAATTAATAACATTTCTAATGGAATTTGAATTGAATTCGAATCAATAAAAATTTTCCGTATTCGGTCAAATTGAATTACATTTGTCCGAATTCAGAAAATTCTAATCAATTCTAACACGAATAAACTAAACTAATTCTAAAAACGAATTAACCGAATTTAACTAAATTAATTTATGTAAATAACGAATCGAAACAAAACTAGGTTTTTCATTCTGCACATGTCTAATGCCCCGTACACACGAGCGGAAATTCCGCCAGCTAAAGTCCGATGAGAGCTTTTGGTCCTAAAATGCGACCGTGTGTATGCTCCATCGAACTTTTGCTGGCGGAATTCCAGCCAGCAAAAGATTGAGAGCAGGTTCTCAATTTTTCGGTCGGAAAAAGTTCCGATCTGAAATTCCGATCGTCTGTACCAATTCCGACGCACAAAATTCCTACGCATGCTCGGAAACAATTCGACGCATGCTGGGAAGCATTGAACTCCATTTTCTCAGCTCATCGCAGTGTTGTACGTCACCACGTTCTTGACGGTCGAAAGTTCAGCAGACTTTTGTGTGTGTATGCAAGCCAAGCTTGAGCGGAATTCCGTCGGAAAAAACCATCCAAGATTTTTCCAATGGAAATTCCGCTCGTGTGTACACGGCATAACATTACCTAATGGCCCTGTAATCTGTTTTTCCTAAAATAGTTTCTTACTGTTTTTTTCTGCCTCCTTGTAAAATCCCCATGAGCTTCCGACCCTCTCCTTTTGCCTCTCCCTTCCATAGCTCGTAATCTCAGGAGCGAGCAAGAGAGTAACTACGTCAATAAATACAGTTGGGACCATGAAGAACAAATATTTCCACCCTCTAACAGAGAGGTTTATCACAAAAAAAAATGGAATTTGGGGGAGGCTGAGGGCAATAGAAGGTACTTTTTGAAGTTAAGAATACATACTTGAATATCTTTTTTTCTTTTAAACCAGAGTTTGGTGTCATTATACCCAGACTATGAAAAACTCTCATTACATGCTATATAACTGTTATCGAAGAGTGTCCTGCTCTCTCCCAGGGGATTTTCGTTACATTGCCATATCTTTAATTCATGCACTATGTGAAGATTTTTTTCTTTCTCCGTATGAACCTATATTTGGCGTGGTGAAAGCTGCATGCCTGCTCGGTGTGAAGGTGAACCCATTCATCCGTTGGAGATCAAAGCACCATTTTCTACCCACGGTTGCCCCAGATGGGACCATTGGAACCTACCACCAGCGCCTCCCAGCAAGCACCCCTAGGATCGGTTGATCCATAAGCCTGAATGACACTCCGCCATATGGTGAGTGTGTCCAACCTGTCCAGTAAGTGTATTCACCCCTTCTATTTACGTGTGGATCCTGAGTACACGAAGACCACTCATTTGATTTTGAACATCATCCACATATGTTCCCTCCTCTTATCACGCTGTTTATGTTGATGAACTTTTACCTCACTATGGACACTGCCTCCAGTAACTGGAGTCTGTTTTTTCACTTCATCTGTCGTGGCGTTTAATTATTACCACATGGAAATATTTGTTGTTATACACCATATATATATATATATATATATATATATATATATATATATACATATACAAGGGGCGTTAGCCCACCCCTTTGCTCTCATCTCACTTAGCGCTGCATGTATTTACTTTTATTACGAATACATACTTGAATATCTTTTTTTTTTTCTTTTAAACCAGAGTTTGGTGTCATTATACCCAGACTATGAAAAACTCTCATTACATGCTATATAACTGTGTGCATACACACAAAGCCACTAAAGTATTGGTTTTGTGTAGAGTGAAATATACCTGGTTGATCCTGCCTTCAGCTGTCCCTCTCGTCTTCTCTGTGTTTCCACTGCAGCCTGAGATTGTGTAGACCAGCTTTGCCCTCTACTGAGCATGCTCCAGTTTCAGTTGCCTTCTAAGCTCTTCATTTCCTCCTTTTTTTATTATCTGTGTAGCTCACATGACTATAAAGTCACATATGTGGGCGTACGCACAGTATAAACAAAGCTAGTCAAAATCATCTTTGACTCCGCCTACACCATATTAATGTACAAAAAATACACATTTGATGTTCAATAAAGATTTATTGGGAGCTGTAAAACAGTTTTTTGATATTTATTCATTTTGAATTGCTCTTCCGAAAGTGTGTTTTTTTTTTTTTAATCATGTGACTGGCACAGCACCAATCAGGGCTGTGCAGACACACACTCACACTGAGAGCACACATCAGCAGAGTGATAGAAGCCCCTCTCAAAGATCTTTCCCTGTAGATGCCAGAGAGCATGCAAAGATCATGTGACCACACAACAGCTCTGCGGGAATGAGGTACTTAAAGGATTTTAAATAAATACAGTGCCATGATATATATGATTTATGTGAATTAATTATCCGCTTCAACCCCGGAAGATTTTACCCCCTTCCTGACCAGAGCACTTTTTGCGATTCTGCACTGCGTCCCTTTAACTGACAATTGCGCGGCCGATTGGGACACCGCTTCACCAGTCTGGGGATTTAAAAGCCTCCTAAGTTTCTCTCCTCTCTTCGCAGCGCTGGTAGGATGGGCTAGACGGATTCTGATTGGTCAGCGCCATCCATGTGACGGTGCTGACCAATTATAATGCCTCTTGTCCATACACTCTGAGAGGTACGGATAGGAGATTATGCCATGGGGACTTCAAATCCCCGGACTGGTGAAGCGGTGTCCCAGGGCCTGACAGTGGGGGATCACAGGACTCCTGTACATCGGGACCAGGGGCTGGGGAGGAGGTCCAGTGTAGGTTCACCTTACAAATTTTCTGTAAAGGTGAACTTACACTTTAAAGTAGAACTATAGGCAAAACCTTTTTTTTTTCATTTTGATAAATTAAGGGAGGGTTATAACCCCTGTCAGGTAAGCCTATAATAAGGCTTACCTGTAGCTACTGTGGATATCTCCTAAACCTGCACAGTTTAGAAGATATCACCTGTATCAGCCTAGGCGCTCTCTCTTCCCCCCCTCTTTTCCTGCGGCCTGCCAGGTTGCGTGCTCGGATAAGGGTCTGGTATGTATTTTTGGGGGGACCCCACGCCATTTTCTTTTTCAATTTTGGCGCAAGGTTCCCCTTAAAATCCATACCAGACCTGAAGGGTCTGGTATAGATTTTGAGGGGGACCCCACGCCATTTTTTTTTTTACATTTTGGCCGGGGTTCCCCTTAATATCCATACCAGACCTGAAGGGCCTGGTATGGAATTTAGGGGGACCACCCACGCTATTTTTTTTTTTTTTTGGTTCGGGGTTTCCCTGTGGGGAATTCCCATGCCGTTTTTATCAATGAACTTTTATGTGTATTGTCGGACCGGCAATTCATTAATAGCCGCGAGTAGTTTTATTTTTTTTTTAACAAAAACAGTGGTGCTTTATTGTTGTAAAAGATAAATTAGAGTTACAGAATACCATTCAACAGAGTAGAATACATTACATACGTAGATTACATATTTGAGGATAGGGAAATTAATATGCAAAACCCACAAACAATACATAAGGTTAATAGTACCATTCTCAACAAGTACCGTCCACCCTCCAAAACCCTTCCCTATTGGGATAAACAAACGTAGTGAACTGAATGTTTCTCTACGAGGCCATCCACGGAGCCCAAACTTTTTCAAATTTCCACGGACAGCCACGGTTTATATATGTCATTTTATACATGGGGATTACTGCCTCAATCTGTGCTTCCCAGGCTGAAAAAGATGGAGGGGAAGAATCTATCCATTTCATAAGTATTTCTTTTTTGGCATAGAAAAGAAGGAAGGAAATCAGTAATTTAAGATGATATGGCCTCTGCTCATCATCATGTATCCCCAACAACGCCATGGCCGGCAAAAGCGGAATAGAGGTCTGCAATCTGGAGTTGATTTCACCTACAATCTTAGTCCAAAATAGTGCAACAACTGGGCACTCCCAGAACATATGTATATATGTGCCTATATGGACTTTGCATTTAGGACACATGGGGTCTCTCTCGGGAAATATGCGATGGAGTCTCTGCGGGGTATAGTAGACCCTGTGTATAAATTTAACTTGAATCAATTTGTCCTTGGATGCTATCACTAATTTCGGGCCATACTCTAGACAGTCCTCCCATCCCTCCCTATCCAGTGACGGGATATCAGCCCGCCATCTTTCCCATAAATCATTAATCTTAGGGGAATCTCTTCCCAGCAACGCATTATATATTGAGGATAGGGGTTTAGACAAGTCTCCAGGGGATAGGAGATCTTCGATGGGGTCCGTCTGTAACAGGGGAGTCTGTGGGAATTGAGCCCTGGCCGCATGTCCCAGCTGTAGGTACCGGAACGCCATCCAGCGGGGCAGTCCAAATTTAGCCGAAAGCTCATGCAGGGAGAGCAGTTGACCCCCAGACATTACGTGTTCCAACAAGGTTACACCATATCTAGCCCACACCTGTGGGTCCGGTATCATACGGAAGTGTTTAAGTCGTGGGTTCCCCCACAGGGGATGAGCTGGAGACAATTGGCCAGGTCTCAAGTATCTGCGCCTAGCCGCCTCCCACACCCTCCAAGTTGCTCTAGTAGGCCCAGGGATCCCACAATATGCCTTGGGTCCTCTATAGGGAAAATTCCGAAGGTCCGTCAGGGAACCCAGAATATTCGCCTCGAGACAGGTTGCCACATTGGATCTAGAACCCTGGAACCACCAGTGTACCGTCACCAACATGGCTGCCCAAAAATATAACTGGAAATTTGGGAGGGCAAGTCCGCCCAAATCTGCAGGTAAACATAACGTAGTACGTGCCAACCTAGGGTTTCTCCCCGACCAAATAAAGGAACCCACTATACGGTCAATCTCCCTAAAAAACGAGGCGGGGACCCAGACCGGGCAGTTCCTAAACAGATAGTTAAATTTGGGCAGTATCATCATTTTAAGGAGACTAATGCGACCCAGAAGATTCAGAGGAAGACTCTCCCAGGCAGCACATTTCGAACGTAGGGTGTTCAGGACAGGGGTCAGGTTTTTTACAATAAAATCAGAGAGATTCCTAGTGATCACAACTCCAAGGTATTTAAATTCCCCAACCCTTTGTAGTGGGGAGGAGAGGGGTCCAGAGTTAACCTCATCATCTATAAAAAATAGGACTGATTTGGTCCAATTAATCTTAACTCCCGAGAGACCACCAAAACTGTCAAAAATACGCAGGGCAGCTTGAAGAGAGGGTCCAGCATCATTAAGGTACAATAATGCGTCGTCGGCATAGAGGGAGAGGCGCTCTTCCATCATACCCACCCGCAGGCCCAGAACGTCCGGAGCACACCTAATGGCAATTGCCAGAGGCTCCAGCGCCAGGGCGAACAGGCTGGGGGAGAGCGGGCATCCCTGCCTCGTACCACGAAACAGATCAAAGGAGTCTGAGACCCAATTGTTGGTGCGAACCCGTGCCCGGGGGGATCGGTACAGCAATCGTACTCCGTGAATAAATTTAGGACCGAATCCGAATCTACGCAAGGTTTCCCATAAAAACTTCCACTCAACAGAGTCGAAAGCCTTCTCGGCATCCAAAGAGGCAATAACCCTGGACCCCGTGTTGTCATGCGATGTTGCTAAGTTAAGGAATAGGCGCCTAATATTGATATCTGTGCCCTTGCCTGGCATAAATCCCGTCTGGTCTATACCCACTAGGTCTTCTATTACATGGGATAGTCGGGTGGCCAAGACCTTAGCAAAGATCTTGGCATCAACATTTAGCAATGAGATGGGCCTGTACGATGCACAATCAAGAGGGTCTTTTCCTGGTTTAGGAACCAGTACAATAACCGCCTCATTCATTGAGTCAGGTAGGGCTGGCATATTTGCAAATTTAGAAAGCAGTGAAGTCAACTTAGGGGCCAGTAGTTCAGAAAAATTGGAGTAAAATTCAGATGGTAACCCATCTGCACCCGGGGCCTTCCCTCCCTTGAGATGTCCCATGGCAACCTGTATCTCCTCAAGTGTGATGTCAGCCTCCAGCCCCTCCCTTGCTTCCTCAGACGCCGCGAGTAGTTTTAAATGACTTTTTTTCCTTTGAAATGTCATTTTGCTGTCAGACTGTTCTAAACACGGGAAACATGCGCCCCTTTACAGGCATACTATAGACAACCCCCAGGTACGAAATTTAAAGGAATATTACACTTTTATTGTTTCACTTTAGGCATTATTAAAATCACTGCTCCCGAAAAAACGTCTGTTTTTAAAACTTTTTTGTGCATTGATCCATGTCCCCTGGGGCAGGACCCAGGTCCCCAAACACTTTTTATGACAATAACTTGCATATAAGCCTTTAAAATTAGCACTTTTGATTATTCATGTTCGTGTCCCATAGACTTTAACGGTATTCACGTGTTTGAACACATTTTTTGCCTGTTCGCATGTTCTGGTGCGACCCGAACAGGGGGTTGTTCAGCTCATCCCTACCCAGGAGATAACTCCGGGAGACATGTCGCCGGGCAGAGCAGTGTGCTGGGATTGCTGCGGGGGCTTCAATCTAAGGTGAGTATTTCATAATGAGCTAGTATTCTATGTTTTTTGTGGGTTTACAACCACTTTAAACCAAACCCTAAAAAAAGGTTTGGGGTATACAGTGGCAAAAATAATTATTTGATCCCCTGCAAATTTTGTAAGTTTTACCACTTACAAATAAATGAAGGGTCTATAATTGTTATCATAGGTGTATTTTAAATGATAGAGACAGAATATCAACCACAAATCCAGAAAAAAACACATGGTACAAATGTTATAAATTGAGTTGCAGTTCAGTGAGTAAAATAAGTATTTGATCCCCTACCAACCAACAATAATTCTGGCTCCCACAAACTGGCTACAGTATGTGCTCATGTCAGATTAGTCCTGTCAATGTAAGAAGGTGCTCCTAACGACAACCCGTTATGTGTATAAAAGACACCTGCCCACAGAATCTCTTTATTCCATTCAAACCTCACCTTTATGGGCAAGACCAAAGAGCTGTCAAAGGATGTCAGGGATGAGATTGTAGACCTGCACAAGACTGGAATTGACTACAAGACCATCAGCAAGAAGCTTGGTGAGAAGGAGACAACTGTTGGAGCGATTATTCGCAAATGGAAAAAACACAAAAAAAACATTAATCGCCCTAGGTCTGGAGCTCCATGCAAGATTTTGCCTCATGGGGTAAGGATGATCATGAGAAAAGTGAGGGATCAGCCCAGAACTACACGGGGGGAGCTTGAATGATCTCAAGGCAGTTGGGACCACAGTCACCAAACAGTGCTCACAAGGTCCCCCTCCTCAAGACGGCACATGTACAGGTCCGTCTGAAGTTCGCCAATGAACATCTAAATCATTCAGATGATTGGGAGAAAGTGCTGTGGTCAGATGGGACCAAAATTTAGCTCTTTTGCATTAACTCAACTCATTTGGCATTAACTAACCTAATTTGAAGGAAGAAAAATGTTGTCTATGACCCTAAGAACACCATCCCTACAGTCTAACATGGAAGTAGAAACATTATGCTTTGGGGCTGTTTCTCTGCTAAAGGTACAGGCCGACTTTGCTGCACTGAGGGGCCAAGGGACGGGGCCATATATTGTAAAATCTTGGATGAAACCTTATTCCCTCAGCCAGAACACTGAAGATGGGTCTTCCAGTATGACAACGACCCAAAACATACCGCCAAGGCAACAAAAGCGTGGCTCAAGAAGAAGCACATTAAGGTTATGGAGCGGCCTAGTAAGTCTCCAGCCCTTAATCCTATAGAAAATTTACGGAGGGAGGTAAAACTTCGAGTTGTCAAGCAACAGCCAAGAAACCTTAAGGATTTAGAAAAGATCTGTAAAGAAGAGTGGACCAAAATCCCTCCTGAGATGTGTGCAAATCTGGTGGCCAACTACAAGAAACGTTTCTCCACCAAGTACTAAGTCATGTTTTGCTTGGGAATCAAATACTTATTTTACTCACTGAACTGCAATTCAATTTATAACATTTGTATCATGTGTTTTTTCTGGATTTTTGGTTGATATTCTGTCTCTATCATTTAAAATACACCTGTGATCAAACTTATAGAACCTTCATTTCTTTGTGAGTGGGCAAACTTACAAAATTTGCAGGGGATCAAATTATTATTTTCCCCACTGTATATACACTTTAACCACATGCCGACCGGGCCATAGCCGAAAGACGGCTACAGCGCGGTCGGCTTATCCTGGGAGGGCGTCCATGGACGTCCTCCCAGAATCCTGCTCTTGCGCGTCCCCTGGGGCGCGCACCCCAGAACTTCTGTGACCGCCGGGTCCAGAGGACCCGGCGCATCACGGATCGCGGTGAACGGCTGCTCAAATGACGGAGCGATCACATGTAAACAAACCGGCGTCATGTCATGACGCAGGTTCCTCCCTCCCCTCTGTGTACCGATCGGTACAGAGGGGGAGGAGCGGGGGAGGGATCGGATGGTAGCAGCGTTGTGGGCTGCATCTGTAGTGTCCACAACGCTGCTCTGTGACAAATACAGTCACATCCAGCCATCCATCCATCCATGCTCAGCCATCCCTCCATACTATAATACCCTGCAATACTCTGCAATACCCCGCAATACTCTGCACTACTCCGCAATACTCTGCAATACCCCGCAATACCCCGCAATACCCCACAATACTCCACAATACTCTGAACTACTCCGCTACACCCCGCAATACTCTGCCCTACACCGCAACACCCTGCAATACTCTGCAACACCCTGCAATACTCTGCAACACCCTGCAATACTCTGCACTACTCCGCAACACCCTGCAATACTCTGCAATACTCTGCAACACCCCGTAATACTTTGCAACACCCTGCAATACTCTGCACTACTCCGCAACACCCTGCAATACTCTGCACTACCCTGCAATACTCTGCAACACCCCGCAATACTCTGCAACACCCCGCAATACTCTGCAACACCCCACAATACTGTGCAATACCCTGCAATACTCCGCAATACCCTGCACTACTCTGCAATACCTAGTCATACCCAATCACTCTCTGCAATAACCAGCCATACCCAGCCATGCTCAGCTATACTCGGCTATACTCTGCCATACTCGGCTGTACTCGGCCTCTGTATGTGGCCAGGCTGTGGAAGTCTCACACATGTGATATCGCCGTACTCAGGAAGAGTAGGAGAATCTATTTTGGGGTGTCATTTTTGGTATGTACATGCTATGTGTTAGAAATATTGTATAAATGGACAACTGTGTTAAAAAAAAAGTCTTTTAACCACTTTCTGCCTGCCAGCCGTCATACGAGGTCCTTGACTTTGTGTGGGGATATCTGAATGATGGGTGCAGCTACAGGCATCATTCAGATATCAGCTTTTTCAGCCGGTGATTCCCTACACCATAGAAATGATCATAGCGGCTGTTCCATTGCTTGATCGTTCTTATGGGAGGCGAGAGGGGACGTCCCCCCCTTCCCGCCGCCCTCCGGTGCTTCTACCGACTCACCTCTACGATCGAAGCCAGGATCGTTTTTTTTATTTTTTTTATTTCAGGCTTCCCAGCCTAGAGGTGAGATGTGGGGTCTTATTGACCCCATATCTCACTGTAAGGAGGACCTGTCATGCCATGTTCCTATTACAAGGGATGTTTACATTCCTTGTAATAGGAATAAAAGGGATCAAAATTTTTTTTTTTTTGGAAAAAAGTGTCAAACTAAAATAAATAAAGTAAAATGAACAATAAAAAGAATAAAAAATTTTTTAAAGCGCCCCTGTCCGTGTGCTCGCATGCAGAAGCGAATGCACACATAAGTCCCGCCCACATATGAAAACGGTGTTCAAAACACACATGTGAGGTATCGGTGCGAACATTAGAGCGAGAGCAATAATTTGTAACCAGTAAAAATGTTTAAAGCGTCGCCTATGGGGTTTTCTAAGTAGCGAAGTTTGGCGGCATTCCAAGAGCGTGTGTAATTTTGAAGGGTGACATGTTAGGTATCTATTTACTCGGTGTAACTTCATCTTTCACACTATGCAAAAACATTGGGCCAACTTTACTGTTTTGTTTTTTTTTAAACCACAAAACTGGGTTTTTTTCCCAAAAAAAAGCGTTCAAAAAATTGCTGCGCGAATACCATGCAAGATAAAAAGTTGCAACAACCGCCATTGTATTCTCTAGAGTCTTTGCTAAAAAAAACATATATAATGTTTTGGGGTTCTATGTAATTTTCTAGCAAATAAATGATGATTTTTACATGTAGGAGAGAAATGTCAGAATTGGCCTGGGTGCTCCAGAACGCCTGGAGGTGCCACGCTGTGTAAAAGTCTCACACATGTGGTATCGCTGTACTCAGGAGTAATAGCAGAATGTGTTTTGGGGTGTAATTTGTTGTATGCATATGCTGTGTGTGAGAAATAACCTGCTAATATGACATTTTTGTGGGAAAAAAAAAAAGAAAAAAAAAATCTTGATTTTGCAAAGAATTGTGGGAAAAAATTACAACTTCAAAAAACTCACCATGCCTCTTACTAAATACCTTGGAATGTCTTCTTTCCAAAAAGGGGTCATTTGGGGGGCATTTGTACTTTTCTGGCATGTTAGGGTCACAAGAATATAGATAGGCCGTCAGTACTTCAGGTGTGATCAATTTTCAGATATTGGCACCATAGCTTTTGGACTCTATAACTTTCACAAAGACCAAATAATATACACCGATTTGTACTTATTTTTACCAAAGATATGTAGCAGTATAAATTGTGGCCAAAATTTACGAAGAAAAATTACTAATTTGCTAAATTTTATAACAGAAACAAAGAAAATTTCATTTTTTTACCGAATTTTCAGTCTTTTTTCTTTTATAGCGCAAAAAATTAAAAAACCCAACGGTGATTAAATACCACCAAAAGAAAGCTTTATTTGTGTGAAAAAAAGGACAAAAATTTCATATGGGTACAGTGTTGCATGACTGAGTAATTGTCATTAAAAATGTGAGAGCACTGAAAGCTGAAAATTGGTCTGGTTAGGAAGGGGGTTTAAGTGCCCAGTGGTCAAGTGGTTAATTCAGTTGAGGTAACTTCCGAATGTTTGCTGTAGATACCTGCACCTTGGGCATTACCATTGCACGGTTATTGCATTATGTACACCATACCTGTCCTATAGGCTACTTTAAATAGCTGCAAAAACGTCTTGTGTTTTGCTAGCAGTTGGTAGGCATTTCACAGCCTTTGGCTGTAGCATTGGAAGCATCTTTAAATTAAGAAAACAGGAAGAAATAACCAAGCTAGCTTTGCATGACTCAGCTTCTCTATAACTTGTATAGCAGGTACATTATGTTCTTTTCATTAAATATGTATTGTTCAAAGGCATTAGCTGGAAGACACATTCCTCATCTGAGCTTGCAAGAGAAGTTTATCTTAAAGTAAACACAGTCTAGCCAGTAAAGCTCCAGAAGATTTTACCCCTTTCATGACCAGGCCATTTTTTACTATTCGGCACTGTGCTACTTTAACTGGTAATTGCGCAGTCATGCAACACTGTACCCAAACAAAATTTATATCATTTTTTTACAAAAATAGAGCTTTCTTTTGGTGGTATTTGATCTCCACTGTTTTTTTTTTTTTTTTTTTTTTTTGCGATAAAAGAAAGACCAGAAATTTTGAAAAAAAAAGTAATAATATTTTTTACTTTCTGCTATAAATCATATCCAATAAAAAAAATTAATTTCTTCATAAATTTTGGCCAAAATTGCATTCTGCTATATGTCTTGGGAAAAAAATCCCAATAAGTGTATATTGATTGGTTTGCGTGAAAGTTATAGTGTCTACAAACTAAGAGATATTTATATATATCTATCTATCTATATAGATAGAGATATATATATATATATATATATATATATATATAGACAAATATCTATATATATATAGATATATATTTATATATATTGGATTTATTTTTTATACTACTACTGACGATGATCAACGACTTTTATAATGGGACTGAGATAGTGCGGCGGCCAATCCGACACTAACTGGTGCTGGGGGGAAACTGACTGCCACTGACCTCACCAGTGCAATGAATACATTAATCAGTGTTAATAATATGCAGGTGAGCGGGTCTAAAGTAGAGTGGAGCAACTAGCAGACAGCACACATGGTGTGCAACATGGGAACGCCATAGCGGAAGAGAAGCCTTTAAAGCTCATCAAAGGGCTAGCTTTCTCCTTGGATAGATCTGATAGTGAATCTGAGCACCATCAAATTCAATGTCATCCCCAGTGATTTGGAACCTTTTATACTTCTACACAGCGCTGTTTTATCATACTACATTGTGAGTACCCTGTACTTTATTACATCAATAAATATCCTTTCACGGTTTTACACTATGTGGATTTTCTCCTGCTTTGTTTATACAGTGACACACCTTATTCCAACATGCCTTGCTGAGATGTACCTGGAACACCTGTGAGCCTCTGAGGTATCATACAGCTGGACCTGGTGATCAATTTGCGTGCATTTGACTCTGTAATAGAGTCCTTTTGGTAAGAGTCCATCTTATTCCTGGTGGTGGATCACGTGGTGGATCTGGATTCTTGTTATGATTATATCCTTTCACACATGGTGACCCTTGGATATCAAGATTTGGACATTTCACTAATTTCTTGATCAAATTTATCATCATTGGACTTGTTATATATATATATATATATATATATATATATATATATATATATATAATTTTTTTTTTTTTTTTTTTTTTTTTTTCTACACATTTGTTGTATGTGTTTAGTGCTGCAAATATTGTTTTCCACAATAATATACACTGTCACTGTACTAATGACACTGGCTGGGAAGGGGTTAACATCTAGGGCTATCAAAGGGTTAAATTTGTGCCTAACAATGTTTACTGTGTGTGTTTTATAAAGCAATGTGCCATTTTCACACTCTGCTTTGCAAGGAGGAAAAAAACAGCACATTGCTGCTGACAGTAGAGAACCCTGTGTTGTTTAGCGACACAGGGCTCTCTCAGTGGCGGCTGGTGAAGTTTTAGGATGGGGTGCCAGACCCTGCCCTTCATTTTAACCCCTCCCACTTCTCATAAGCCCCACCCCTTATAGAATCCACCCACTCCATCCCCTGTATTCCACTTGCTTCCACCCATAGTGTCAGGAGTATACAGCTCAGCATCACAGGACAGAGTATACAGCCCCAGCATCATGGATCGGGGTATATAGCTCAGCCTTACAGATCAGGGTATACAGCTCAGCCTCGCAGATCAGGGTATATAGTTCAGCATTACAGATAAGGGTATATAGCTCCACATCATAGATCAGGGTATACAGCTCCACATTACAGATCAGGTTATATAGCTCAGCCTCACAGATCAGGGTATATAGCTCAGCCTCACAGATCAGGGTATACAGCTTAGTCTCAGTGTATATAGCTCAGCCTCAGGGTATACAGCTCAGCCTTACAGTATACAGCTCAGCCTCATGGTATATCATCTCTGCCAGAGGCGTAGGACTAACAACTTTCACCCCCATCGTGCTGCCAGCCATAAAGACATAGAGTGAGTTTGGGGTGGAGAAATTTGACTGGTATCCACAGAGTCCTGAGCTCAATCTGATAAAACACCTTTGGGATGAATTAGAGCGGAGACTGCGAGCCAGGCCTTCTCGTCCAACATCAGTGCCTGACCTCACAAATGCACTTCTGGAAGAATGGTCAAACATTCCCATAGACACACTCCTAAACCTTGTGGACAGCCTTCCCAGAAGTGTTGAAGCTGTTAAAGCTGCAAAGGGTGGGCCAACTCAATATTGAACCCTTCGGACTTATGCCCCGTACACACAGTCAGATTTTCCGATGGAAAATGTGTGATAGGACCTTATTTTCGGAAATTCCGACCGTGTGTAGGCTCCATCACACATTTTCCATCGGATTTTCCGACACACAAAGTTTGAGAGCAGGATATAAAATTTTCCGCCAACAAAATCCGTTGTCGGAAATTCTGATCGTGTGTACACAAATCCGACGGACAAAGTGCCACGCATGCTCAGAATAAATAAAGAGATGAAAGCTATTGGCCACTGCCCCGTTTATAGTCCCGACATACGTGTTTTACGTCACCGCGTTCAGAACGATCGGATTTTCCGACAACTTTGTGTGACCGTGTGTATGCAAGACAAGTTTGAGCCAACATCCGTTGGAAAAAATCCTAGGATTTTGTTGTCGGAATGTCCGAACAAAGTCCGACCGTGTGTACGGGGCATAAGACTGGGATGCCATTAACCTTTTCAGCCACAGAAGGTTTACCCCCTTTTTTTGCAATATGGCAGTGCATTATTTTAACTGACAATTGCATATTTGTGCAACGCTGTACTCAAATAAATTGATGTCCTTTTTTTACCACAAATAGAGCTTTCTTTTGGTGGTATTTGATCACCTCTGCAGTTTTAATTTTTTGCACTATAAACAAAAAAAACCTACAATTTTGAGGAAAAAACTATATTTTTTACTTTATGCTATAAAACATTCCTAATAAATAAAAAAATAAAATGTATTCATCAATTTAGGCCAATATGTATTCTGCTACATGCTCTTGGTAAAAAAAATCCCAAAAAGCGTATATTGATTGGTTTGCACAAAAGTTTTAGTGTCTACGCTATAATGGGATATATTTATGTATTTTTTTTTTATATTATTGTTTTTACTAGTAATGGCAGCGATAAGTGGTTTTTAGCGGTACTGCGACATTGTGGCGGACAAATCTGACACTTTTTGGGGACCAGTGACAACAATACAGTGATCAGTGCTAAAAACAATGCACTGTCACTGTACTAAGGACACTGGCAGGGGAGGGGTTAACATCAGGGGCGATCAAGGGGTTAAATGTGCTCCTAGGGAGTGCTTTCTAACTGTGCGGGGGGTGCTTTGACTGGGGAAGACAGATCTGTGTTCCTGCTTGGCAGAAACACAAGATCACCATCTTCCCCTCTCACAAAACGGCGGTCTGCCTTGTTTACATAGGCAGACTGCCATTCTGCCTCTCCTGAAAATGATTGCGGGGTGCCAACGAACATCAGGCCAGCTTATTGGCTCCCGCTGTGTCCAATCATAGCTGGAGTGGGTCGCCGGCAGCGCACACGCATGCCCCAGACCCAGTGCAGGAAATCAAATACAGGTACTGTATATCCAGAAGGGATTAAAGTTCATGTGCATGTAAAGGCAGGCGTTCCAATAATTTTGGTAATATAGTGTATATAACAGAGGGAAGGACTGGGTCTGCTTACAGGAAGGTCTTCCAAAAGGTTTTCAAAAGGCTGAAAAATCTCTGTATGATTATAAGCACTCCAACTGTCTTGGGGTGCTCATTATTATCCTTTGAAAACCAGAAACAGTCTGATAAACAGAAGCTGTACTCAAAACTTAAGCAGTTAGGCTAGGTTTCCACTAGTGCGTCCCCAAAGTCGCGCGATTTTGCCGCGATTTTTTACCGCGATTTTACCGCGACTTTTTACCGCGATTTGACCTCAAGTCGCATCAAAGTGGGACCAAAGTAGTGCAGGGACTACTTTGAAGTCGCTGCGACTTGAAGTCGCACAGATATGAACGGTACTCATTGGAAATCATGGGAAACAATTTGTCATGCGACTTTTCAGTCCCAAGTCGCATGAAAAGTCGCACTAGTGGGAACAGAGCCTCATAGATGGATCAAAATGGATCTAAGTGACCACACATGGATCAAAATTCGGCCAGTCCCTATTGAACCATCCTGAATGTCCAGATTATGCAGAGGACAATAGCTGCAAGTAATAGAACCTGGCTGCTAATTAAAATTACAGAGGCAAACAGTAAGTTTTATTAGCACCCAGGTTCTATTATTTCTGAAGAATGCTGCCAGAGATCTTTTTGAGTCTGTCCCTTGCTTAAGTCACATTTGGTATTTTACAGCATTCATATTTTAGACTTTGCAAGTCTGGAACTCAATGAGGAGACCTCTTCACAATAGTTAAATGAAGCCACAAAGTGATGTTCAGCCGGTAGAAATAGCCCTGAAATCATCCAGTCTGTCTACTGCATGTTGGTTTAAAATGGCTAATCTGGCATCCTCCATCCACTCTACTATGCATCCAGCTGCAGAGGAAGCAGGTCAGTGCTGGAATCTCCCTATATAAACCTCTGAAAGCATGCATGTCCGGTCATCAGTGAATAGCTGGCACAGTCAGCTTATTTTCTGACATTTGCTGTCTTTCTAATAATCAGGGATGTGAGTCATAGCCGTGACAGCTGCTGGAAAAGCTGCTCACAGGACTGCAGTAAAAGAATTGGTCCTGAGCAACACAGTCGTTCCCAGGGCACGTCACACCTTTCCCCGCATATCTGAAATACTGGCTAAATAACACATTGGTTCTCAAATACTAAGAGTAATTAGAAGACCAACCAGTAATTGCCAATGCTGCAAATGCATGGAATAAAAGGAAAGGGGAAGAGGTTTCTAGGAACCCCCATTTCCTTATGGGATTATGACAGGAGGCAGTTTCAAGGCTAACCCTTGTGTGCCTGAGGCGCACAGGGAGCCTTGTTTAGGTTTAGTAGGTGAGGTCAGGTCACATGGCCTCTAGGGGTTAGGCCATGTGAGTCTTGCCGCTGTTTATACAGGCATGCAGAGAGCCTGGATAGAATTGGCTGATTTGAGGTAAAGTCACATGGCATACTAGGGTTAGGCCATGTGAACCTTACCTCAGAATTTTCCAGAAACCCCTGAGCCTGCTTATAAAAAGGGGATTTCATGAGGGGGAGCTCATTCGCCTCAGAAGGCACAGCCGTGGTGCTCTAGAAGTTCTCTCCATTGGGCAAACGGCACTTTCTGGGGCAGAAGAATGAGCCTTCTGAGGCGGCTTATCGAGCGGGCAGGGAAGAAGGTGGAGAAGATTGGGTCCACCGCTGTCTGGACCTACTGAGAGCGGCGGGTCAAGAGGCTCCAGGTGAAGTGGACCCCACCGCCACCGTGGGAGTGTCGCGGAATGGAGAAGAAGGCTGGCACATCTCATCGCGGCAAGAGGAAGTGGAGGAAGACCCTCGGCAAGCAGATCTGGAGCACAGGGACTGAGGCAGTGTCATCTCCGGCGAAGCTAAAAGGCCAGCGAAGAGGAGGTGCGTCCCAAGCAGAAGACACTCCCCGACCCCGCTTCGCGGGTCAGCGGAGGTAAGCGCTGGGCGGTCGCAGGCGCCAAGCCACGGGAGGAGGTGGAGCCGCATCACAGCGGCCATCTTGCCAAAGACCAGAAGAGGAGTTTCCTAAGCAACCAGGGATAAACAGCAGAGCGGTCGCTGGTCCATCCAGACCCCTGCTTACTGCGGCACCCGCAGTGCAAAGGATCAGCAAGGGGGTCACAGTATTCCAGTGGTCTGTGCCCATCAGGCTGATGTACCTGTGGATCTAAGAACTGGTAAATTAACTAGCTTAGGCAGCATTGGCTAAACTAGCTCAGGATTTAGATAGTAGAAACCGAGTTAGTGAGGATACAAGGAGTAATTTAATGCAGGCAATTCTATTGCTTCAGTTTGGGCGCCACCTTCTGTTCCATCAGTTAATTGCACCCAATCGTCATTATATTAAGCTTGGAAGCAGTTTGTTCAGCATTACCAGCTAATATAAACAATGCTAGATTACAAAACATACCAGAAGCATGTCTTAAAGAAACATTGCCTTGTGAAGTATCTCCGCTGGGCTATCATCTTGCTCTCAGCATTAAAGAAAAAATTTGAAGAGGGGAGTTTATAGATGTTTGAACTCTTTTACCATCTTTTAAAGAATTTTTGTCTAAAGCCTCGTACACGGGATCGGATTTTCCGAGGGGAAATGTGTAATGACAGGCTGTTGGCGGAAAATCCGACCGTGTGTATGCTCCATCGGACAATTGTTCTCGGATTTTCTGCGGATAAATGTTGGATAGCAGGTTTTAAAATTTTCCGTGGACAAATGTGTGTTGTCGGATTTTCCCAGCGTGTCTACACAAGTCTGTCGGACAAAAGTCCAAAGTACAAACACGCATGCTCGGAAGCAAGGACGAGCCAGAAGCGGTCGGTCTTGTAAACTAGTGTTCGTAATGGAGAATGACTATGTTGGTGTCCCTTGTTAATTTTACATTGCATTTTTTAAATGTAACTGCCTACTCCCAAAATGTCATTTGAAGTAAAACACATAGCCAAGTATTATTCTACACAATTTTTTAATTGTGCATTAAAAAAAGAAAACAAATAAAATTAGACATGCTATCTGCCAATAGAACTTAACCAAAAAGTGCATTCTATGCATCCAAAAATATAGAAAATATACCAAATCAAATCATTATTCAACCAAAAAAATAATGTCAAAGCAATAACTCCAAGGCCAATAATAAATAACACGTTATCTCCTCCGATTCCGCAACATGGCTGGTTGATGAACGGCCGTTCAGAAACTAAATGAAAAGCACGAAATGAAAACCACAAAATGAAAACCGCAAAATGAAAACCGCGAAATGAAAAGCGTGTAATGAAAAGCGTGAATTAACACTCACCAAACTTCTACTAACACAAAATTAGCAGAAGGAACCCAAAGGGTGGCGCTAAAGAGCTGAAAAACAACGTAGTACGTCACTACGTTCGTAATTGTTGGCCAACAATCGTGTGACCGTGTGTATGCAAAACAAGTTTGGGCCAACTCCCTTCGGACAAACTTCCACGGTTTTGTTGGCCAACAATCCAATCGTGTGTACGAGGCTTAACAGTTATAAGTTATGTCAGACCTAACTCTTCCATTTGAATCGTTTCAAGTAATATCCAGGTTATTTGGATCTTTGGCCACTCTTTCGTTTTTTGAGCCCAGCGCAGAGCAGCCGACAGAGTATACTCTGAAAATTTAGGTTTTGATCCAGCTAGATTTAAAGTTTTTTGGAGTGGAAGGAGAGGTATGGTGTGGGCAGATTTATTCTTTGAATTAGGTTATTTACATCGATTTCTCCCCTCTCCTGATATTTTGATTATTCATTTGGGGGAATGACATAGGACAAGAAAAAACGCTAGATTTGATATTTGGCATTAAAAATGATATTATTCGCTTTAAGGCATCATTTCCACAGGTTTTGATCATTTTTTCAGAGGTGGTTCCAAGGCTGAGGTGGTTGGAATCACCTTCTCTGAGGCCTCCCGAGAAAATTAGAGGGGGGGGTAAACAGGGCTGTGGAAAAAATTATTAATTCCATTGGAGAAATTTCTTTCAGACACATAGAGAAATTTTATACAGAGATGATAGAATACACCCGACTGACATAGGGCTGGATATTTTTTATATGGATTTGCAAAGTTGTGTTATAGGGTTTTTGTGACAGGCGGGTGTAGTTCCGCCTGTCTTCTGGGGAGTTTAAAGTTTTTAATTATTTATGATACAGCTTGAGCCATGGTGGCTAAGCTGTTTTTGAGTGTGTAATTTCTTGCAATGTTACTTAACCCTTTCATGACTAAGTCTATTTCTGACATTTGGTTGACATTAAATTTTTTGCTAGAAAATTACTTAGAGCCCCCAAACATTATATATATATATATATTTAGCAGAGAATCTAGAGAATAAAATGGCGATTGTTGCAATATTTTATGTCACACGTTATTTGTGCAGCGGTGTTTTAAACGCAACTTTTTGGGAAAGGGGACACTTTCACGAATTTTAAAAAAACGAAACACTAAAATTGGCCCAATTTTTTTGTATAATGTGAAAGATGATGTTACGCCGAGTAAGTAGATACCAAACATGTCACGCTTTATAATTGCACGCACGGAATGGCGACAAACTACGGTAGGGTAAAAATCTCCATAGGCGACGCTTTAAATTTTTTTACGGTTACCAGGTTAGAGTTACAGAGGAGGTCTAGTCCTAGAATTATTGTTCTCACTCTGACAATCGCGGCGATACCTCACATGTGTGCTTTGAACACCGTTTATATGACGTGACTTCCGTATACGTTTTCTTTGCTGCGAAAGCTCGCGGGGATGGGGGCGCGTTAAAAAAATAATTTTTTTGTGATTTTTTTTTTTGAATTTTATATTATTAAATTGTGTTTAAAAAAATGGATCACTTTTATTGCTGTCACAAGGGATGTAAACATCCCTTGTGACAGTAATAGGTGGTGACAGGTACTCTTTATGGGGAGATCGGGGGTCTAAAAGACCTCCAATCCCTCCTTTGCACTTCAAAGTATTCAGAGCGCCGTTTTCAGCGATTCTGAATACTGTATTTTTTTTTTTTAAACTGGCGTCATTGGCAGCAGAGTAAACAGGTCGTGATTTTGCTTCCGTGTTTACAAACAGGAGACTGGAACAAAGCCGTTTCCGGCTTCGTGCCGGTCTGTCCTTAGCTGCCGCAAGTGGCGGATTGTGGATCGGTTCTCCCGGTGGGACGGGAGGGCCGATCAGAGCGGCGGGAGGCGGCGACATCCCCTCCCGCTCTTCCAGGATAACAATCGAGCGGCTTTCAGCTGCATCAGTTGTTATCCCTGGAAAGCCAATCGCCCGCTCTAAAAAACGGTACTGGGATGATGCCTGCAGCTGTGGGCATCATCCCGGTATAACCCCCGAAAGCCGAGGCCACACATCTGCGCACGCTCGGCGGGAAGGGGTTAATTACTCTAGATATATTAGCTTTTAAACCAACAATAAACGCCAGTGGCCAGTTATTATCCAAGCTTTGTGTCTGGTGTATTCTATTTTGGCAAGCTGCCTGCCTGTCTGTTGTCCCATGGGATGAAAATGAAAACAGTACGTGCTATATTATGCATATTCAGGTTATTATAGCACTGTAGAAGAAAATCATTAAATAACTGCATTTTTATATCTACCTTGAGTTCAGCCTTAATATTATATCATAATAGTTTAAGATCAGCTGTCAAGACCAAATTCAGTTGTCCTTGGCAGATCTACCATTCACTCCCTGGTCTCATTCACACCTGTTCAAGGCCTGTTCACTCTAATGTAATTTCTCCTGCATCTGCCACTGTGCTGCATTGCACGACAATAGAAATCACATTACTCTCTACGGTGCCCGTTCACATCCATGCAACATGAGGCATCATGATTTTTTTAAATTGCGTCGATGCTTCTTTTGGTGTAGCATGGCCCCATAGACTTCAATGGGAGTGCATGAAAAACGCAATTGTTTTTGTTGCATTTTATGGCAGGATTTGTGTTTAACAACCAGTCTCCTCCTCCTACACAAAAAAAGCATGAAGCATGAAAATGCATCATAAATGCGTGTGAAAAAAGGCACTACAGAAAATCACTGAAAAACACATAATTATGTAACAGCACTAGTGTGGACCTAGGATAAGTAATCACTTTGGATGGATAGCAAATCTAAAAATGTCACATCTATTGAAAGTCTAGGAAGGAGACCTGTGCAATACAAACAATAAAATATATCATCTAAAGCCAAAAATTGTATACTTGTCTCCATTTATATGTGCAATGGCCTACTGTTATGCCACACTTGTTGGTCAGTTCTCCAGTCAGTTGTAAATTATTATTTTTTAGACAGCAATCCTGCATCAGCCAATAACTCTTCTATGTAGGAACAATAATAGGTTCTTCTCCCGCAGCAGCATTTTTTAACTAGGACCTATAGCTCTCTATTCTGGATTACACGTTTCCATGATAAATGTGGTAATACAGTTCCTACAGTTCCACATCATTTTTTGCAGAGATTCTCATCTGACTTTTTACAAAATTGCTGTGTGGTGTGCTTTAAATTCTTACCTGAAATGTTTCAGTGGTGTCCAGGTACCCTGGAGAGGTTGGATAGGGTTGAACTTGAGATGTAAGTGAAGTTCTCCTCCCTTCAACAGTCTTGTTTGGCTCAGGGGAAACACTTGTGCGAGATGGACTCTGTGCCACCTGGTAGGGCTGAAGTTTGCTGCTCGGTACATATCCACGAGATGCTATCAGAAATAAAATTAAACAATAGACAAAATTAAAATGAGCTGTGATACAAACAGATTGCATACAGTGCCTTGAAAAAGTATTCATACCCCTTGACATTTTCCATATTTTGTCATGTTACAACCATTAACATTGGGATGTTATGTAATAGACCAACACAAAGTGGTGTATAATTGTGAAGTGGAAAGAAAATGATAAATGGCTTTCAAAATTATTTACAAATAATGACCTGAAAAGTGTGGCGTGCATTTGTTACATAGTTACATAGTAGGTGAGGTTGAAAAAAGGACACAAGTACAACCTATGTGTGTGATTATAAGTCAGTATTACCTTGTATATCCCTGTATGTTGCAGTCGTTCAGGTGCTTATCTAATAGTTGTTGTATTCAGCCCCTTTACACTGATACCCCTAACTAAAATCTAGTGGAACCAATTGCCTTCAGAAGTTGCCTAATTAGTAAATAGAGTCCACCTGTGTGTAATTTAATCTCAGTATAAATACCGCTGTTCTGTGAAGCCCTCTGAGGTTTGTTAGAGAACAAACAGCATCATGAAAGCCAATGAACACACCAGACAGGTCAGGGATATAGTTGTGGAGAAGTTTAAAGCAGGGTTAGGTTATAAAAAAACATCCCAAGCTTTGAACATCTCACGGGCAATGTTCAATTTATCATTCGAAAATGGATAGAGTATGGCACAACTGCAAACCCACCAGGACATGGCCATCCACCTAAACTGATAGGTGGGGCAAGGACAGCACTAATCAGAGAAGCAGCCAAGAGGCTCATGGTAACTCTGGAGGAGCTGCAGAGATCCACAGCTCAGGTAGGAGAATCTGTCCACAGGACAACTATTAGTCGTGCACTCCACAAATCTGGCCTTTATGGATGATTGGAAAGAAGAAAGCCATTGTTGAAAGAAAACCATAAGAAGTCCCATTTGCAATTTGCGAGAAGCCATGTGGGGGACAAAGCAAACATGTGGAAGATGGTGCACTGGTCAGATGAGACCAACATTTAACTTTTTGGCCTAAAAGCAAAACGTTATGTGTGGTGGAAAACTAACACTGCATATCACCCTTAACACACCATCCCCACTGTGAAACATGGTGGTGGCAGCATCATGTTGTGGGGATGCTTTTCTTCAGCAGGGACAGGGAAGCTGGTCAGATTGATGGGAAGATGGATGGAGCCAAATACAGAGCAATCTTAGAAGAAAATCTGTTATGCCGCGTACACATGATCGCACATTCCGACAACAAAATCCATGTTTTTTTTCCGATGGATGTTGGCTCAAACTTGTCTTGCATACACATGGTCACACAAATCTTGTCGTAAATTCTGATCGCCAAGAACGCGTTGACGTACAACACGTACGAGGAGCCAAGAAAAATGAAGTTCAATAACCAGTGTGGCTCTTCTGCTTGATTCTGAGCATGCGTGGAACTTTGTGCGTCGGAATTGTGTACACACGATCGGAATTTACAACAACAGATTTTGTTGTCGGAAAATTTGAGATCCAGATCTCAAATTTTGTTTGTCGAAAATTCCGACGGAAAATATCTGATGGAGCCTACACACGGTCAGAGTTTCCGACAACAGGCTCCCATCGAACATTTCCCATCGGAAAATCCAACCGTGTGTACGCGGCATTAGAGTCTGCAAATGACTTGAGGCTGGGGCAGAGGTTCACCTTCCAACAGGACAATGACCCTAAACATAGCCAGAGCTACAATGGAATGGTTAGATCAAAGCATATTCATGTGTTAGAATGGCCCAGTCAAAGTCCAGACCTAAATCCAATTGAGAATCTGTGGCAAGACTTGAAAATTGCTATTTCCCAGACACTCTCCATCCAATTTGACAGGGCTTGAGCTATTTTGCTAAGAAGAATGGGCACAAATGTCACTCTCTAGATGTGCAAAGCTGGTAGAGACACACCAAAAAAGACTTGAAGCGAAAAAGTGATTCTACAAAGTATTGACTCAGGGGGACTAAATACATTTGCACGCCACACTTTTCACATATTTGTAAAAAGATTTGAAAACCATTTATCAGTTTCCTTCCACTTCACAATTATGTGCCACTTTGTGTTGGTCTATCACATAAAATCCTAATAAAAAACATTTAAGTTTTTGGTTGTAAGATGACAAAATGTGGAAAATTTCAAGGGGTATGAATACTTTTTCAAGGCACTGTAGTCCCTGTCACTTTTGCTGGCCATCCTGGTTGGCATGTAATTATGAAGAATATTAGAAATTGTTTTTATTATAGTGGTGCTTAGTATGAGCAAAATTTGCTCCGGCTGTGAGTCATAAATGTGCAAATAGGGACAACCTAAAAATAATAGTAATACCGTATATACTTGAGTATAAGCTGACTTTTTTTGGCACATTTTTTTTGTGCTGAAAGTGCCCCCCTCGGCTTATACTCGAGTCACTGCCATCTCTGCATACCTGATCAGCCCGTGTCATGCTCAGACGGCAGCCGACCAGTGTAAAAAAGTCGCGCCTCCTCCTCGTCCTCTTTCGTGATAGGGGAACACTCAGTTTCCCAGCAGTGAGTCACTGTTCAGTGTTCTGCCCATCACGGACGTCCTCTCGTCCTCATCCCACGGACGAGGACGAGAGGATGTCCGTGATAGGCGGAACACTAAATACTGACTGCTGGAAACTGGGTGTTCCGCCTGGACAAGGATGAGGAGGAGACGCGGCTTTTGTACACTGGATGGCCGCCGTCTGACTGCATGACACGGGCTGATCAGGTAGACACAAGGAGGCTGCAATGGACACAGGGATGCATGTAATGGACACAGGAAGGCTGCAATGGACACAGGGATGCAGGTAATGGACACAGGAAGGCTGCAATGGACACAGGGAGGCTGCAATGGACACAGTGAAAAGCATGTAATGGACACAGGAAGGCTGCAATTAACACAGGGATGCAGGTAATGGACACAGGAAGGCTGCAATGGACACAGGGATGCAGGTAATGGACACGGGGGGCTGCAGCGGACACAGTGAAAGCATGTAATGGACACAGGAAGGCTGCAATGGACACAGGGATGCAGGTAATGGACACAGGGAGGCTGCAATGGACACAGGGAGGCTGCAATGGACACAGGGATTCAGGTAATGGACACAGGGAGGCTGCAATGGACACGGGGGGCTGCAATGGACATGGGGGGCTGCAATGGACACAGGAAAGCTGCAATGGACACAGGGAGGCTGCAATGGATACAGGGATGCAGGTAATGGACACAGGGATGTAGGTAATGGACACAGGGATGCAGGTAATGGACACAGGGAGGCTGCAATGGACACAGGGAGGCTTCAGTGGACACAGGAAGGCTGCAGTGGACACAGTGAAAGCATGTAATGGACACAGGAAGGCTGCAATGGACACGGGGGGGGGGCTGCAATGGACACGGGGGGCTGCAATGGACACAGGAAGGCTGCAATGGACACAGTGAAAGCATGTAATGGACACAGGAAGGCTGCAATGGACACGGGGGGGGGGCTGCAATGGACACGGGGGGCTGCAATGGACACAGGAAGGCTGCAATGGACACAGGGAAAGCATGCAATGGACACAGGGAGGCTGCAATGGACACAGGGAAAGCATGCAATGGACACAGGGAGGTATGCAATGGACACAGTGAGGCATGCAGCTGCAGATGGGCATTGTTGACCCTCTTTTTCCACTTACAGTAGCTGCTGCATTTCTCACCCTTGGCTTATACTCGAGTCAATATGTTTTCTCAATTTTTTGTGGTAAATTAGGTGCCTCGGCTTATATTTGGGGACGGCTTATACTCGAGTATATAGGGTACTCCTTTAGGATCTCTATGGCCATATCTTACTGTTATGCTGAATGGGGTAGAAGAAAGTAAACTTTGTTTTAACCCCTGATTCACAGCCATGCAAATGAGCAAATACACATATGAAGTCAGTTCAACTGGTTTTATACAGTATCTCACAAAAGTGAGTACACCCCTCACATTTTTGTAAATATTTTTTTATATCTTTTCATATCTTTTCATGTGACAACACTGAAGAAATGACACTTTGCTACAATGTAAAGTAGTGAGTGTACAGCTTGTATAACAGTGTGAATTTGCCGTCTCCTCAAAATAACTCAACACACAGCCATTAATGTCTAAACGTCTGGCAACCCCTAAGTACACCCTTAAATGTCCAAATTGGGCCTAATTAGCCATTTTCCCTCCCCGGTGTCATGTGAATTGTTAGTGTTACAAGGTCTTAGGCTGGGTTCACACTATCTTCGCATGCGGCTCACCTGAAACGGACCAAAACACGCACAGGGCTCCTGTGCAAATTCGCACTAGTGTCGCAGTGGAGATATGTGGACCGGCTCCATAGAGAGTCGATCAAAATCTCCTGCTATTGAGAATTGGATGCGTCCAATTCGCAATGGCATGAACACAGTCTCAGGTGTGAATGGGGAGCAGGTTGTTAAATTTGGTGTTATCGCTCTCACTCTCTCATACTGGTCACTGGAAGTTCAACATGGCCCCTCAAGGCAAAGAACTCTCTGAGGATCTGAAAAAAAGAATTGTTGCTCTACATAAAGATGGCCTAGGCCAGGGATCTCCAAACTATGGCGATCCAGCTGTTGCAGAACTACATGTCCCATGAGGCATTGTAAAACTGACATTTGCAGACATGACTAGGCATGATGGGAATTGTAGTTCCTGAACAACTGGAGGGCCATAGTTTGGAGACTCCTGGCCTAGGCTAAAAGAAGATTGCTAACACCCTGAAACTGAGCTGCAGCACGGTGGCCAAGACCATACAGCGGTTTAACAGGACAGGTTCCACTCAGAACAGGCCTCACCATGATCGATCAAAGAAGTTGAGTGCACGTGCTCAGCATCATATCCAGAGGTTGTCTTTGGGAAATAGACGTATGAGTGCTGCCAGCATTGCTGCAGAGGTTGAAGGGGTGGGAGGTCAGCCTGTCAGTGCTCAGACCATGCGCTGCATACTGCATCAAATTGGTCTGCATGGCTGTCATCCCAGAAAGGGAATCTTCTAAAGATGATGCACAAGAAAGCCCGCAAACAGTTTGCTGAAGACATGCAGACTAAGGACATGGATTACTGGAACCATGTCCTTTGGTCTGATGAGACCAAGATAAACATCTTTGGTTCAGATGGTGTCAAGCGTGTGTGGCAGCTACCAGGTGAGGAGTACAAAGACAAGTGGGTCTGGGGCTCCATGACTGCTGCCAGCACTGGGGAGCTACAGTTCATTGAGGGAACCATGAATGCCAAAATGTACTGTGACATACTGAAGCAGAGCATGATCCCCTCCCTTCGGAGACTGGGCAGCATTTCAACATAACTACCCCAAACACACCTCCGAGACGACCACTGCCTTGCTAAAGAAGCTGAGATTAAAGGTGATGGACTGGCTAAGCATGTCTCCAGACCTAAACTCTATTGAGCATCTGTGGGGCATCCTCAAATGGAAGGTGGAGGAGCACAAGGTCTCTTATGCAGCGTACACACGGTCGGACTTTTCGACTGGACTTGTCCGACGGACGCCGATGGACCAAATCCGCCGGACAATCCGATCGTGTGTGGGCTTCACCGGACCTTCAGCGGACTTTTCCAGTCGCAAATCTGACGGACTTTAGATTTGGAACATGCTTCAAATCTTTACGTCGTAACTCCGCCGGACCCAAAAATCCGCTCGTCTGTATGCTAGTCCGACGGACAAAAACCGACGCTAGGGCAGCTATTGGCTACTGGCTATCAACTTCCTTATTTTAGTCCGGTGTACGTCAACACGTACAAATCCGTCGGACTTTGGTGTGATTGTGTGTAGGCAAGTCCGTTCGTTAAAAAGTCTGTCGAAAGTCCGTCAAAAGTCAGTTGAAAGTCCGCTGGAAAGTCTGTCGGACCAGTCCGGTCGAAAAGTCCGCCCGTGTGTACGCGGCCTTACATCTACCAGCTCCATGATGGTGAACTCCATGCCCAAGAGGGTTAAGGCAGTGCTGGAAAATAATGGTGGCCACACACAATATTGACAATTTGCCTTTAGTAAATTAACCCTAGTGACTCAGAAAAGGAGAGCCACAGTATTAGCCTACATATACTGAGCAAAATTATAAACGCAACACTTTTGTGTTTGCCCCTATTTATCATGAGCTGAACTTAAAGATCTATGACTTTTTCTATGTTCACAAAAGGCCTATTTCTCTCAAATATTGTTCACAAATTTGTCTAAATCTGTGTTAGTTAGCACTTCTCCTTTGCCAAAATAATCCATCCACCTCACAGGTGTGGCATATTCAGATGCTGATTAGACTGCATGATTACTGCACAGGTGTGCCTTAGGTTGGCCACAATAAAAGGCCACTCTAAAATGTGCAGTTTTACTGTATTGGGGTGGGGGGTCCAGGGGGTCTGAAAACCAGTCACTATCTGGTGTGACCCCCATTTGCCTCACACAGTGCAGCACATCCCCTTCACATAAAGTTGATAAGGTTGTTGATTGTGGCCTGCAGAATGTTGGTCCATTCCTCTTCAACGACTGTGCGAAGTTGCTGGATATTGGCAGGAACTGTAACACGCTGTCCTATACACCGATCCAGGGTATCTCAAACATGTTCAATGGGTGACATGTCCGGTGAGTATGCTGGCCATGCAAGAACTGGGATGTTTTCAGATTCCAGGAATTGTGTACAGATCCTTTTTAACATGGGGTCGTGCATTATCATGCTGCAACATGAGGTGATGGCCATGGGTGAATGGCACAACAATGGGCCTCAGGATCCCATCACGGTATCTCTGTGCATTAAAAATGCCATCAATAAAATGCACCTGTGTTCGTTGTCCATTGCATATGCCTGCCCATACCATAACCCCACCACCACCATGGGCCACTCGATCCACAACGTTGACATTAGCAAACCGCTCAACCACACAACGCCATACCCGCTGTCTGCCATCTTCCTTGTACAGTGATAACCGGAATTCATCCGTGAAGAGAACACCTCTCCAAAGTGTCAGACTCCATCGAATGTGAGCATTTGCCCACTCAAGACGGTTGTGACAACGAACTGCAGTCAGGTTGAGACCCCGATGAGGACGACGAGCACGCAGATGAGCTTCCCTGAGAGTTTCTGACAGTTTGTGCAGAAATTCTTTGGTTATGCAAACCGATTGTTGCAGCAGCTGTCCAGGTGGCTGGTCTCAGACGATCTTGGAGGTGAAGATGCTGGATGTGGAGGTCCTGGGCTGGTGTGGATACACGTGGTCTGCGGTTGTGAGGCCTGTTGGATGTACTGCCAAATTCTCTGAAATGCCTTTGGAGACGGCTTATGATAGAGAAATGAACATTCAATTCAAGGGCAATGGCTCTGGTGGATATCCCTACAGTCAGCATGCCAATTGCATGCTCCCCCAAAACTTACGACCTCTGTGGCATTGTGCTGTGTGATAAAACTGCACATTTTAGAGTGGCCTTTTATTGTGGCCAGCCTAAGCCACACCTGTGCAATAATCATGCTGTCTAATCAGCATCTGGATATTCCACACCTGTGGGGTGGATGGATTATCTTGGCAAAGAAGAAGTGCTCACTAACACAGATTTAGATAGATTTGTGAACAATATTTGAGAGAAATAGGCCTTTTATGTACATAGAAAAAGTCGTAGATCTTTGTGTTCAGCTCATGATAAATAGGGACAAATACAAAAGTGTTGCGTTTATAATTTTGCTCAGTATATGTAGGCTAATACTGTGGCTCTCCTTTTCTGAGTCACTAGGGTTAATTTACTAAAGGCAAATTGGCTATTCACTTTGCAAGGGAAGTTGCATTTTGCATTCAAATTTTCCCTTAAGTTGTGATGAAATTTAACTTTCCCAATCACATACAAGGGAAAAAACAGCATTTGTGCTTGAACATGAATGGATGATTGGATGATGGAGGTCAGCAGAGCTTACCTTCATTCACTAAGCTCTGGGGAAAATTCCCAAGCAAAGTGTAACTTTGCTTGAGAATTGAACAGCCAATTTGCATTTAGTAAATCACCCCACTGTCTCAAACAACATGTGAAGTCAGAACCCCTTGATCTGTATACTTTATCTGAGTTAGCATTTGAAGCCACTGGATTAGAATGACAGGAAACCAGTATTTTCAGATGCAGTGGTCACCATGGCAGCCTCCACAGTTATAGCAACACAGGTGTCTTTTTGAGTTATTCTAGCAAAACACTTTTACTTTTTTACACTTTCAGTTTGCATGTATGCATGTTTGTAGTTACAGAGAAGAGAGAGGGACAGTAGAAACACATCCCCTGCATTAGTCAATATGTGGGACAAACAGCAGTTGGCAGAGGAATCCAACATGACCAGTAGGTTTTTCCTGTAAGGCTGCTGCAATTCACTTTCAATTAAATCATTTTTGCCTGTTTCATTTGAACATAGACGAATGAGTCTACAATCCAATTTCCATCTTTGGGCATTGTGGGTACCCTGCCTTAAACCCCAAAAGCAAACATCTATTATATTGCAGCTTACCAATTCTTAGAGGTGATGGCTGCGTTACTTTTCTTTTTAAGGCTTTCTTTTTTTTTTCACTTTTCATCTGGTGATCTGGCCAGTAAATCTATTGTTTTTCATCAGAACAAGCTGTCCAGCAAATGTAGGTGTTAAAGTATTGAGCAGGGGTGCTTACAATGGTCAGCCTTTATTTATTTATATAAAACCTTTAACCCAAAATGAAAAAAAACATCTGTTGTTGTAACTGCTTGTGTAACTGAAGTGGGAGCTGGAGTTTGGCTTCAATGTGTTAGCGTATCTAAATCTGCTAGTGCTCTTAACACTCCCCTTCCCCAGACTGAGAATGCAATTGTCCAAAGATGACCCTGTGCTCCTTCATTCACAGTGGGGGCACTCTAATACAAGAGGTGTGTTGCTGGGGAAAAAAAAAAAGAAATCCAATGCAGCCACCACATCTAATGATTGGTAAGCTGTAAGATATTTCATTTGTGGTTTTGGGTTTATTACTGCTTTCAAGCAGAGCTACCCCCAAATGGGGATGTTCCACTTTAAGGCCTCCTCCCTGTCTCCTGTTTGTGAAATGGAACTTTTGGGGAGGAGGGGGGAGCGGGTACCAAAATTTTTACAGGTACCTGCTTCCACTTCCACTCCAATTGCCTTAGGCGATCGGAAGCAAAAGTTCTCCTCCCCCCCTCCCTCCCGAAGTCTTCTGGAACACATAACAGGTCACAGAAGACTTCAGGACCAGTCACAGATCACAGAGCCGCTCGCGCATGCGCAGTGGGCACCTATCTGTGAAGCTGCAAGCTGTCACAGCCGGGTGCCCATAGTGAAGATGCTGACACCGCCGAGGGAGAACACTGGGAGAAAATGGCTGGGATGAGTACACCGCTGGAATGTAGGACAGGTGAGTTTGACTGTTTATTAAAAGTCCACAGGTACAGTTTTTGTAGCTGCTGACTTTTAATTTTAACTGAGGAGAAAGGAGTTCCGCTTTAAGCTTAAGTGTCCCTACCTACATTTGACATTTTTGCAGCATTTTGTTTTCTGTGTTCATTGGATTCTCCCAAGCTTAGCACATTGAATATTTTCTGCATGCTGCTGTTGAGTGGCCTTTCCTGTGAGGAACCCTTCCTAGTGTTTCACAGAAATAAGATTATCCTTCAGCCAAAGTCCTTTTTTTTCCCCAAGGTGGATTCCTCCTTCCACCTTAACCAGGGCATTTCACTTTCCTCCTTATGTCCTGTACCATAGCATTTCAGGGATAACAGGGATAACATTTCTTCCCACTGTATAGATGTGGTAGGCACTGTCAAGTTTTTCTCTGAGCCACAGCTTTATTTGGACTATCAGATTCCCTCTTTGTTCCACCATTGTAAAAAATAGGTGTAGCGCTTAAAATCATATGCAAGTAGGTGTAGCGCAAGTAAAATCATATGTATCATAGTAGGAAAATGTTCCAAACATAAGTAAAAGTGGAGCCAATCAGAGCCATCACCACCAAGGAGAAAAAAAAGCTTCTATTGGACGGAATCCACCATGGAGGGAACTTCAGAAGGAAATAGAAAACCCATCACCATCACCCAAACTAACTGACCCTTACCATCAGTGTATGGGTTATACACATAATATGTAACCAAATGATGAAAACGATCATCCCAGAATCAGGAGCGATCCTCTGCTCATGCAATCCCAAAGCATCCCTCTCCCTCTGGACCAGATGGGAAATCCTAGGAGACCCTCCTCAAAACAGGATAAAGTACCAGGTGCATTCCAATAGGCACATGGTAGCTCGAGAATCATGTGCATGTAAGGAGTATAAAAGGAACGCTCATTGGTCAAACTTCTTAACAAGGTGTATTTATTGTAGTAAAACAAACTCACATTTAATGAGAAATACGAAGGCAATATGAAGCAACCAGCGCTTCTAACCATCAAGATGGCCACCATGTCTCTGTCCAACCACGTCCAGCATCACTCGTCTGACGTCGCCCAACGTTTCGTTATCAACATGCGTCTATGAATATTTTGTGTCTGAAGCCTCAGTCCTCAGGAAGCGATTCCTGGATAGAGGATATGCTGCAGGTGTTCTAGACGCGGCTTTTGATTTTGCAATGGAAAAAAACAGGGATGATCTGTTGATTACCAAAACTAAAGTCCAAGATGATTCCTTTAAATTTTCCTTTATCACTATTTTTTCTTTGTCAGTATTATTTTCCTTTGTCAGCATTATGATATCCAAAAAATAATACAAAGAAATTGGAAAGTTTTGAAAGGTGAGAGTTTTGGGTCCTAACCTGCCTGATCTACCCTGTATAGTTTATAGAAGAGCCCCCCCACATTGGGACTACAGATTGCTCCCAATGTGGTTGATCCACCCAAGCAGGTGTCCTTCTTTCAAGACATGGGAGGTTTCTTCCCATGTAGGAGATGTCCAATTTGCAAGTTGAATAGCAATAAAAGCAGAAAAACAGATTTGTTTCAATCGACTTCCACACATGAATCTTTTCCAATAAAATCTTTCATTATGTGCACTACTAAATATGTAGTGTACATCATCAAGTGCCCTTGCGGGTAACAGTATATAGGGCGTACAATCCGCAAATTACAGGTTAGGCTAAGTGAGCATGTGGATAACATCAAAAGAGGTTTCCCGAAGCATAGCTTGTCCAAACATTATGCTCTAAAACATGATTGTAACCCAAATGGTACTATCTTTTTGGGGACTGATACATTTTCAGGACATTGGGGGGGAAGCAATATGGTCAGAGGGGTCTCTCAATTGGAGACCAAGTGGATTTACCAGGCTCGGGTCTATTTTCCCTACGGAATGAACATCGAATGGGATCTGAATGCTTTTATTAATAATAGCTAGACTTGGTACTAATATTTTTAATCATTGTTTTTTGTTTTGAAATCACATTTGAGAACTATGAAGGAAAATCCTTTTTGTTCTTTTATGCTTCAGCATAATGCCACTATTTTTTTAATTTGTTTTTACATAAGTTTTGTATGTGCAATACTTGGATTGTAGTTTGCTATTTAACCACAAGATGTCGCCGCCTCCTACAACCACTATAAGTCAGTTTATGCATTTTAATCAATGGCCACTCGCATTATTGTTTTATATTTGATTTCGTTTTTTTTTGGTTAGCCGATTATATATAAGAAATTTACAATTTGATTTTAATCATTGTTTTCTTTATTGAAAATTTCTAGTTGCTAATTATAAACTAGAGTTTTCTGAGATGTGTTGGTTCCGGTTTCGTAAGTTTCACACTTCCGGGCTATGAAACACATCCAATTTCTGCCTGCCAAGTGTTTCTGCTCTTATAAATAAACGTCCTTACGCGTCATAACCATTCCCCTGAAGACGCATGTTGATGACGAAACGTTGGGCGACGTCAGATGAGTGATGCTGGACGTGGTTGGATGGAGACACGGCGGCCATCTTGATGGTTAGAAGCCCTGGTCGCTTCATATTGCCTTTGTATTTCTCATTAAATGTGAGTTTGTTTTACTTATTCCTACAATAAATACACCTTGTTAAGAAGTTTGCACAATGAGCGTTCCTTTTATACTCCTTACATGCACATGATTCTTGAGCTACCATACGCCCATTGGAACGCACCTGGTACTTTATCCTGTTTTGAGGAGGGTCTCCTAGGATTTCCCATCTGGTCCAGAGGGAGAGGGATGCTTTGGGATTGCATGAGCAGAGGATTGCTCCTGATTCTGGTTACATATTATGTGTATAACCCATACACTGATGGTAAGGGTCAGTTAGTTTGGGTGATGGTGATGGGTTTTCTATTTCCTTCTGAAGTTCCCTCCATGGTGGATTCCGTCCAATAGAAGCTTTTTTTCTCCTTGGTGGCAATGGCTCTGATTGGCTCCACTTTTACTTATGTTTGGAACATTTTCCTACTATGAACTTTGCATATGATTTTAAGCGCTACACCCTTTTTTACATTAAGCTAATTGTTTCCAGCAATTTAGTGTTAGCTGCTTTTGTTATATTTATTTGTTTGTATATTTAGCGCAACAGATTTGTGTTTTTATTTTTGTTCCACCATTGCCAGGTGGATTAGGCAAGTCATCTCTTGAGTCTACAGTCTGAAGGATATAGTTCTGTGGCAGAGTGTTGCCCTGCCAGGGTCTAGAAAAAGGTTGTGACCCAGAATTCTCAACCAGGCGGGTTGAGGGGCTCCAGGGAGCTTGTGTTATGGAGAGGAAACTGGCTTTTCAGTTTGGTCAGTGTTTCCTAAAGTTGGTTTTGGGACCTGGAGCCTGGAAATTTCTAAGCGATCCGGGTGCGATGAAATCTCTAATCCTGGGTCCAGGTATTCAGAACAGCCAGAAAACGAATTGGTCAGGTGTTTGCTGGGCAATTAGAAATGGCCTGTCCATAATTCTGGGCTCCACCCCAGCAGCCAGTAAGTCTGGTCCAGGAGTCAGGAGTGCTTCACGTGGGTGCAATTGCAGCAAAAGGCTGCTAGCTCTGTGCACTGAGTTGGTGAGTGACTAGTCTGTGGGAGACAGACAGAGGCCTAAAGTGTAAGGCCAGAGCAGGTGTACTGCAAGTGCAAGCCAGAATGGCTGAGTGAGCCTTTGTTTTGAAGCAAGAGTGAAATGCTGAAAACCCCTGTGAAGGAAACTCATGTTTTGTGTTTGCTGAGCTTTCTTTTAAAATAAAAATGGGCAAGCAAAGCCATTAAAAAAAAAAGAAACAGTGAGTGGCGGTGTTCTTGAAAGCTCTACATTTAAAGCTAGTTCTCATAGTTCTTCCATTTCTTGTTAAAACACACTCTACCCGCTCTGTCAGTGCTTCATGGGCTTTTTAGCATCAGTTTCCCAGATTTGCAAGGCTGTCACCTGGTCTTCTGTATCTATGTTTAAGTTTTACCACGTGGATAGTTAGACCTCTTCCGATGCCAGTTTGCGGTGTAAGGTGCTTCATGCTGCTCTCTAAGTTTCAGTGGCTGCCTGCTACCCCGTTTTCTCATCTGTTTTATGTTCCTGTTAGTGTTTGTTGCTGTGCTGCTCACCCCCCAGGTTGCATCACTTTTGGACATCCCAATCATCTACTGCTGTGGCCAAAAGTTTTGAGAATGACACAAATATACATTTTCACAAAGTCTGCTGCTTTTAGATCTTTTTGTCAGATGTTATTATTGTATACTGAAGTATAATTGCAAGCATTTTGTGTCAAAGGCTTTTAATGACAACTACATTAAGTATTTGCAGTGTTGACCCTTCTTTTTCAAGACCTCTGCAATTTACCCTGGCATGCTGTCAATCAACTTCTGGGCCACATCCTGACTGATGGCAGCCCATTCCTGAATAATCAATGCTTGGAGTTTGTCAGAATTTATGGGGGTTTTGTTCTCCCACCTCTTGAGGATTGACCACAAATTATCAGTGGAATTAGTGTCTGGGAAGTTTCCTGGCCATGGACCCAAAATGTCAATGTTTTGCTCCCCAAGCCACTTAGTTATCACTTTTTCCTTATGGCAAGGTGCTCTATCATGCTGGAAAAGGCATTGTTCATCATCAAACTGGATGGTTGGGAGAAGTTTCTCTCAGGGGATGCTTTTGTATCATTCTTTATTTATGGCCGTGTTTGTGAGTGAGCCCACTCCCTTGGCTGAGAAGCAACCCCACACCTGAATGGTCTCAGAATGCTTTACTGTTAGCCTGACAAAAGACTAATGGTAGCGCTCACCTTTTCTTCTCTGGACAATGTTTTTTCCAGATGCCCCAAACAATCAGAAAGGGCCTGCTGCCATTCCTGCCATCAGAGAAAATGATTTACCCCAGTCCTCAGCAGTCCAATCCCTGTACCTATTGCAGAATATCAGTCTGTCCCTGATGTTTTCCCTGGAGAGAAGTGGCTTCTTTGTTGCCCTTCTTGACATTGGGCCATCCTTCAAAAGTCTTCGTCTCACTGTGCATGCAGATGTACTCACACCTGCCTGCTGCCATTCCTGAGCAAGCTCTGCACTGGTGGTGCCCTGATCCTGCAGCTGAATCAAATGTAGGAGACATTCCTAGCGCTTGCTGGACTTTCTTGGATGCCCTGAAGCCTTCTTCACAAGTGCAGTGGAAATGTTTTTTATGGGATTTAGTTAATTTTCATGGCAAAGGGGGACTTTGCAATTAATTGCAATTCAGCTGATCACTCTTTATAACATTCTGGATTATATGCAAATTGTCATCATAAAAACTGAGCCAGCAGACTTTGTGAAAATTAACATTTGTGTCATTCTCAAAGCTTTTGGCCACGGCTGTACATCATATTCCTGTGTACTGTAATGTACAGTTAGGAAAATAAAACTGAGGGTGGTTAGGGCTGTGTTAACAGTTGGTTTGCCAGTGTCCAAGCACCTAATGGGAGCTGCATAACCCAATCATCTAAGACTCTGGTCCTGTCCCATGGAATCTACTCTAAGAAAATAATTTTACATGTTGGTCAAAAATCCTATTAGCTTAACTGTAAAGATTCAATTCAGAGCTTTCATTGTTGCTTGTTTCTTGGGGATGTTAAAAGTGACAGTGTTGACACTGTGGGTCATGCTGACATTCCTGTCGCACTCAGCACTTACTCTGACCTTTATCAATATAACTGGCTTATAAATTAGACCCCAGTGCCAGATATGCCTGACCTTCTCTTGTGTCAGCTCTTTGTGTCATCTGGCAGGTATCTGTTAGGGGCAGGCAGCCACGGACAACGGCATAAAAATATACTTGAACTGAACTGTGTTGTACTATTAAAAATGGTTAAAAAGGTAACAACGTCTGCTTAGTTTGTTCATAATTGAAAGGTATAAATCACATGTGGTGTGAACTAAGGAAACTAACTATGCGTTTGATAAATCAATTATACAGGTCAAGATCATATACAAGAATTACTGTGAAAAATAAAGGTCAACCAAAACAGTTGAAGAGGACTAGTCTGTGAACAAAAAACGGAGTTACTTACCGGTAACATCCTTTTCCAGGAATCTTTCAGGACAGCACCATAGAGAGACACCGGCTCCTCCCCTCTTAGGAAACACCGCCTTCCAATTCGATATTTAAATCTCATCCTCCCACCGGCCCCTCAGTTCTTCAAGAGTTCCTCCGGCCAGCTGGGGAGACACAAGAATACGTCATACAAATCTTTATCTTACCTGACGCCCTCATACGATGAGTTCTCATAGACAATCAATAACCTGGGTGGGTACTAGTGCTGTCCTGAAAGATTCCTGGAAAAGGATGTTACCGGTAAGTAACTCCGTTTTTCCCCATTCATCTTTCAGGACAGCACCATAGAGAGGATAAGCGAGCACCTTACCTTAGGGAGGGACTACTGCCTGCAGCACCTTACGCCCAAAAGCTTGGTCTTTGGCTGAAAGCAGGTCCAATCTGTAATGCTTCACAAACGTGGAAAAACTGGACCACGTTGCTGCCCTACAGATCTGCTCCGGAGAAGCACCAGCCCACTCTGCTTGAGAAGTTGCCACTGCCCTGGTGGAATGTGCTTTAATACCCTCCGGGGGTTCCAACCCACCGATTACATAGGCCTGGCTAATGGCCAACCTTAACCATCTGGCTATTGATCGTTTAGAGGCTTTAAACCCTTTCCTAGCCCCTGAAAATAATACAAAAAAAGAATCAGATTTCCTAAACTGTTTTGTACTATCTAAGTACTGAAGGACGCACCTTCTAACGTCCAGTTTGTGAAAAACATGCTTCTGTTCCCTCACAGGATTTGAACAGAAGGTAGGTAAAATAATTTCTTGCCCCCTATGAAAACTAGAGGCCACTTTTGGCAAAAAGGCCGGATCCGTTTTAAAAATCAAACGGTCCGGAAAAACCTGAAAAAAAGGCGCCCTAATAGAAAGGGCTTCGAGTTCACTCACTCTCCTTGCTGTGGTGATCGCCACCAAAAACACCGTTTTGAGGGTGATCAACTTCAAGGTACAAGATTCCAATGGCTCAAAAGGATCCCCTGTAAGAGCCTGTAAAACTAAAGAAAGATCCCACACTGGGAAAGGAGAAATTTTAACTGGCCTCTGTCTGCCTAAAGCTCTAAAAAACCTAGCTACCCAAGGATCTATAGCTAGCGGCTTTTCCAGGAATACGCTTAGTGCCGACACCTGTCCTTTCAAGGTGCTAAGGGCTAATCCTTTGTCCGCTCCTGCCTGCAGAAATTCTAATACCGCTACAGAACTTCGTACATCGAAGGAGCTTTCTGTGCACCAACTATTAAAGCGTTTCCACACCTTTAGGTAAATGGCTTGCGTCTCTCTTTTCCTGCAATTTAGGAGAGTTGTCACTAGCCGATCCAAGAAACCTTTGCCCTTCAGCAATTCTTCCTCAGTAGCCACGCTGCGAGGTTCCATCGCTCCACCTGAGGGCAACAGATTGGACCCTGAGAAAGAAGATCCTCCTGGATAGGCAGAATCCAGGGAGGTTCCACTATCAGACTCTTCAAGAGAGAGAACCACGGCCTCCTTGGCCAGTGTGGTGCTATCAGAATGAGGGTTGTGTCTTCTGACCGAAATTTTCTCAAAACTGCTGGAATCATTACGGGAGGGGGGAAGGCATAACGCTTTGAGAAACGCCAGCTCTGAGCTAGTGCATCCACCCCGGCTGCTCCGTCCCATCTGTTTAGGGAAAAGAACAGACAAGCATTTGTATTCGCCTTTGAGGCGAAGAGATCCACAGAGGGGACCCCCCACTTCCGAGTAATCATCTCGAAGATGTCCTGGTTCAAGACCCAGTCGCCTTCCTTCAGCATTTTTCTGCTCAGAAAATCTGCCACTTGGTTCTGCTCCCCCTTCAGATGTATTGCAGAAAGAGAGAGAATGTTCCCTTCGGCCCACCTGAGGATGGATTCTGCCAGACCCCACAAGGCTCTGCTCCTGGTTCCCCCTTGCCTGTTGATGTAGGCCACTGCTGATGAGTTGTCCGAACGGACCCTCACATGCTGTCCCAGGAGTTCTCTCTGAAAAGCTCTGAGAGCCAACTCTATTGCTCTCAGTTCCCTCCAGTTCGAGGACTTCTTTGCGTCTTCTTTTTCCCAGGTGCCTTGCATCACCTTGGAATCTAGGTGTGCTCCCCACCCTGTGCCGCTTGCATCGGTCGTAACCGTTCTGGACACTGGAAGGACCCATTCCAGGCCCTGTGAGAGATTGGACCCTTTCCTCCACCACCAGAGGGACCTCTTGACCTGACTTGGCACAGATATAAGGGAGTCCAGAGACGCTGGACTGTGGTCCCAGACACTCAGAATAAACAGCTGTAGGGGGCGAAAGTGCAGCCCTGCCCACTGAACTGCCGGAAGCGTGGCAGTCAGTAAGCCCAATGCTGACATTGCTTTTCTTACTGAGATCTGACTGCTGCCCTGGAGCAGTAATATTGCTCTGTCCACCTTCTGGATTTTTTCTACTGGAAGGAACACTTTTTGTTTTGTCGAATCCAATACATAGCCCAGGAAGGTGACCTTTTGGGCCGGAACCAAACTGGATTTTTCCAGGTTCAAGAGCCACCCCAAGCTTTCTAAGCTGTCTCTTGCTACCTGAAGATCCTGGGACAACTGCTCCGGGGAAAGAGCAAACAGGAGTAGGTCGTCTAGGTATGCGACTACAGAGATGCCTCTGAGCCGCAAGAAAGCCAGGACCTCCACCATCACTTTGGTGAAGATGCGGGGGGAAGAGGATAGTCCAAAGGGGAGTGCTCTGAACTGTAGATGAAACGTTCCTTCCCCGGTTTTCACCGCTAGCCTGAAAAACCTCTGGTAACTTTCTGCGATTGGAATGTGCAGATAAGCGTCCTTTAAGACTATTGACGCCATGAAGCAATTTGGGGGAAGAAGCGCTTTCACCGAATAGATAGAATCCATCCGGAATTTCCTGTAGGTAATTGCGACATTCAGAGGCTTCAGATTCATGATAAGCCTGAATTTTCCCGAAGGCTTGCGGACCACAAAGATGTGGGAGTAAAAGCCTCTGCCTGTCTCCTCTACAGGAACCCTCACTATCACCTCTTGTTCCTCTAACTCCTGTAGGGAGGATAGAAGAGCTGACGATTTCTCTGTGGCACACTTTGGCAGCTCAGTGACCAGAAGTCTGTGCTGAGGAGGTTCAGAGAACTCTAGCTGGTAACCTCTTCTTATGATCCCTAACACAAACTGGTTGGAGGTGATCATCTCCCACTGTGGGAGGAAGGCCCCCAATCTTCCTCCCACCGTGATTACCCCGTCATTGGGTCTTCTTGGGCTGTTCAGGAGGGCGAAAAATCGCCCCTCCCCGCCCCTTGCCCTTCTGCCCCCAAGCTTTTTTCTGCCGCTCACCTTTTGGGGCTTCGAACTTTCTCTAAAGGCGAAACTTTCTTTTAGCCTGCTCCCCAAACTTCTTTTTAATGGGAAAGGCCTTTTTCTTATCGGCTGTCCGATCCAAAACGGTCTCCAACCCTGGACCAAACGAGAGATCCCCTGTGAGTGGGATTCCACATAGTTTAACTTTAGACGCGCTGTCTCCTTGCCACGTCTTAAGCCATAAAGCCCTTCGAGCTGAGTTAGTGAGGGCTGAAGACCTTGCGGACATGCGCACTGATTCGGCGGAAGCGTCCGCAATATACACTACACCCTTAAGTAGCATGGGGAAGGAAGCCAAAATAGTCTCTTTTGGCGTTCCTGCCTCAATGTGCGCTTTTATTTGAGTAAGCCAATATTCCATGTTGCGGGCCACTACTGTGACCGCCATGGCAGGCTTAAGGTTTCCCTGTGAGGAATCCCAGGACTTCTTCAAGAGAGAGTCCATCCTTCTGTCCATGGGGTCTGCAAGAACTCCCATGTCCTCGAAGGCCAGATCTGTTTGCCTGGAAACTTGAGAAAAAGCAGCATCCAGCCTAGGGGTCTTATTCCAGACTAGAGACTCCCCTTCTGCAAAAGGAAACCTTCGCTTCAAAGCCCTTGAAAAGAAAGGTTTTCTCTCGGGATCTTTCCATTCATTCTTTATGGCCTCAACCAATACATCATGGACTGGGAAATTCCTCCTTTTTTGTTCCCCAAGACCTTTGTACATTTGGTCATGGAGCGATAACACCTTCTTTTCTTCCTGAATTCCCAAAGTGGTGTGAATAGCTCCCAAGAGCTCCTCCACTTCGTACAGGGAAAGCTTATAGCGAGAGGTTTTTGTGGATTCCCCATCCACCTCCTCCACATCCGATTCCCTTTGAGAATCCGAAGCGGTGCTATCTGGCTCCTCCTCAATTTCCACTCTGGAGCCCTCTGGTCTCTCTCCACTAACAGAGGGAGTATCCACTGGGCTAGGTGCAACACTCTGCTGCACTGGTAAAGGACTGCTTTGGGCTTGCGGCAACTGGAAGCTAGAAAAGAGTGCTTTAAAGGACTGAAAGGTGCTAGAAAGCTCCTTGACGGATGCAGCAAGATCTGTACCCTGTTCTGCTGCCTGTTCCCTGACTAATCCATCAATGCACTCCTTGCAAAGTGCCTTGGTCCAGGATTCCCCCATACTAACTCTACAAGAGGGGCATTTTTTCTTTGAACCATGGGGCGACTTGCTTTTCTCTGTGGCTTTCTGAAAAAGAAAGAGAGCGAGAATCGCCATAAATGCCCAATCCCACCAGTGCTTTACAGAGAGCCACCAGGAGTGCCCCCCCCCCAGGACCAACCACCACCAGGGTCCCAGACACACTCCCCTTCCCCCCCGACCACCAGTGAGGGGAGAACACCCGTGAAGCTATCGGGATTAGGTAAGGGAACACCATCCCAGGGTTCCACTTACCTTAGCATGGCTGTTGCTACTGTCTCCTGGAGCAGTTCTAGAGACCTCTGTCTCCGACATGTCCGCTGAGGATGGTGGTCGAACGCTTCCCCCGACCGCTGACTCTACAGCAAACAAGAAGGTCGCACCAGCCGAGCGCTCGGTCCGTTTTCTCTCCCCGCGTCCGGAACCAGAAGACGCGGAATCGTCGGAAATGCCCGCCCTCGCCGGAACTGACGTCACCCGTCATCCGACCCGGCCATAGAGCTTCAAACGCTGGCTGCTTTGGACAAACAGGAAAGCTCAGGCACTTCCCACAGCGCCCCCCTGGGCAGAAGAAACGCGGACCTCCTCAGCTGTCCCTTTCCTCAAGAGAGGCTGAGGCGCGCCAATTCAGTTTTTAAAACACAGGTAAGTATGGCTTCCCCAGCCTTTACCTGCTGAATAAAAAAACAAAATAGTAGAGGGAAAGAGCTAGAGAGACCCGACTCCCCCTCTTCCTCAGAAAGATTGTTTGGCTTCAGCCTCCCTGACTGATCCGCCACGGCTCCCAAGCAGTGTCTCCCCACCAGAGGAAACACCTGAACTGAGGGGCCGGTGGGAGGATGAGATTTAAATATCGAATTGGAAGGCGGTGTTTCCTAAGAGGGGAGGAGCCGGTGTCTCTCTATGGTGCTGTCCTGAAAGATGAATGGGGAAAATTTGAAAGCTAGCCTCAGTCCCACTCTCAGTAGCCTTTAACAGTGAACAAAAACAGTTAAACCAATACTTATTCAGTACTCGGTACTTACATAGTCTGTGGTCAACAATCCTGAAAATTCTTCACTCCATTCTCAAGAGAATGGTATTTGCTATAAATGGTCAGATACCCCAAAGCATTTCTCACTATTTTTCTTCAGCTGTTTCTGCCAGTTCATTTTTACACACGCCAATCAAGCTCTCCTCCAAACTTTACTGAGATCCTTCTGTTAGATCTTCATGTACAGAACATCACACAGAATTTCATGTATATTGTGACTATCCTGTTTGCATATACATATCCGTCATATCACATCTGACTCTTAGCACCATGTCTGATACGCTCAAGGGACTTGGGAACGGGATGCAGAATGTGATAACACATGTGCATGGCCAATGTGTACACACATAATAAAATTACCTTTTAATTATGTGATAATGAAGTAACTAATGAAGTTTGCTGATAAAAATGACAATGTGTACCTATCGTTACCTTATATAAGGAAATGTCATTAGTTGCTCAACTGTCCATCAGTTATGTTTGATAGTCACATTCCTTTTTAAAATCATATGTTTTCTCTAAAATTGAAGCCCATATGTAAATCTGAATTCCTACCTTGTCACTTAGAATGCAAGCTGCTTGACATTTATGTATGTTGAGGTGGGGTGCTAACAGAACAAGGTTTTGTGTAAAAGATCAGTGCATAACTTTGATACAATTGCAGAATTTTTATGGAATGCTGCCCAGCTTTTCAAAAATATACAGTATTACAGCTCTACAGTGAACTGTAATTGGGAGCTCCGATGCCAAGACAACTGAGAAGCCAGTGCATGACTTACTGTGCCCCCATTTATTCCAAAGTGATGCACATTTCTTGGGCTGAACCATCAGTTTATCTGTAGAGAAGTCCCTTTTTTGCAATGATGACCCTACATCTTTGTGAATTTATAAGCTTGGTACAGTCAACAAAGTTGTTTCCACTGTCTGAGTGAAATGTTTCACTATGACTTATGTTTGTTCATAGTATAGTATATACCTCCTGTGTCGACCAGCCATCGGTTTCTGTTTCCTCTTGTATCAGCAAGCTGGATGACTGCCACCACATCACCACGACTGAGGCTTATCTCCATTTCCCTACTGCTTGCAAAACTGCTTACTACTTGGTAGAGCTTTTCAGCCTTGTAGCGTTGCAATAACTGTTGGATTTGGCGTTCCGTGGCTGGAGTGTACTCCTAATACAGGAAAGGAAGTAGAAGTAGGATACAGTAGACACTGATCATACAACTCCAAACATTTGCAAAATTGGTACATTTCAGAATGTAATAAGCAATTCTAGAAATCATGTGAAAGCATTCGGTGAGCTGCTAATACTGAAGTGACAAAGCAACAGTCAGATAAGTTACTGACTTTTGTGTAATCTCCAGCAGTATAAGCACACATGGATGCATAGTCAGTAGGAGAGCAGTAGGAAAGTGATTGGTTAAGCCTATATAAAAAAGACATACTTTTCTTCATACATACCGGATAGTAGCACTGATAAGGGGCCCAGAAGCACAGTGGGCTTAGCACAGATACTAAGAGCGACAGTAATTGTAAATTAATTAGGGGAAAAGTGGGATTACACTTATGGACTTTTAGAAAGTATAATAAAATGAAAGCCTAAATTTACCTAAAAACAAAATAAGTACATGGGGCGTTACTTACCTGCAATGTGTTCCTTGTGCTTCTGTCTTCTAGTTCTGTAATAATCTTCCTCTTCCACTGCCCCTCCTCACCCCCACCACTGTAAACATCCAGTGCAATGGCAGTGAATAGAACTGAGAAGTTGTCCCAGGCTCTCAAGAGTGCCCAACTATGCCTGGCCCTTCTGCCTAGCTACTCCTTTCTTAGCAGCTGAAGCACAACGAACATCTTTCACTGGATGTAAGTAATGTCGTTTGTGCTGATTTTTTTTTTTTTTTAAGTAAGAACTTAGGTTTTAAGTAAATATAATTAGGAAAAAGTTGCAATACATGTTTCAAATTACATTAAACATTCCTGCAGTATACAAATGGGTATTGCAGATATTTTTAACTTTAATATGCATGTGTGCCTAGAACTGGGAAAGGTGCCTTCTGTCAGCAGCACATTCAGGAGTCAGACCACTGCCCTCACGTAAAGCGCAGTTGTACAAGTTTTCAGCAGTCTAACACCCCCTTCTTCCTGTATAATGTTCCCATCAATAATTTCTATGCTTAATCAGCACAGTAATGATTGGAGTACTGTGCAGGTGACTCTCAGACTGCTGGAAGCATAGACTGCTATGCTGTGTGAGAATAGAGGTCTGGCTCTCCAAAGTGCTGAGTCACAGGGCAGTCTTTACAGTTCTAAGCAAACACATAGTAAAAATACAAAAAATAATAATAATGCCACATTATTTTTGTTATGCAGCCTGACTAAAATGTGGACCTTCTACTGGGCTTTAATGCAAAGTCTGAGCAACCCATTAGCAGGTCCAGGTATTACAGGACAGGAGATGTGCTTTTTCACTTACTAACTTTGAGAAAACCAATATTTGTATAGGCACTTTGCAAGGACTCTGGTCTTTGCTGGAGTTAAGGAATCATAAAACAAAAATGGGCGGCACAGTGGTGTAGTGGATAGCACTTTCACCTAGCAGTAAGAAGGGTCGCTGGTTCAAATCCCAACCATGACACTACCTGCCTGGAGTTTACATGTTCTCCCTGTGCCTGGGTGGGTTTCCTCCGGGTACTCCGGTTTCCTCCCACACTCCAAAAACATGCTGGTAGGTTAATTGGATCCTGTCTAAATTGTCCCTAGTATGTATGAATGTGTGTTAGGGACCTTAGATTGTAAGCTCCTTGAGTGTAGGGACTGATGTGAATGTACAATCTATATGTAAAGTTCTGCGTAAACTGATGGTGCTATATAAGTAACTGAAATAAAATAAAATAAAAACGTATAAGCCAGCATTTCATGCTGTCCACTATCTGCTACAGTTGCTACTTTATCTGACTTATTTCATTTCCACAGATTCACTCAAGTATGATTCAAGCCTTATCAGTTGTAAACTTGCCTTTCAGATGGAGACTAAATGCAGAGAGAGAGCTTCACTATGGGACCCCAACCCCATCATTTACTCATTAGAACTGCTTGAACTAAATATTTTTACTTTCCCTCAACAGCTCACAATATCCAGTGTAAGTTTCAGATTGATAGCATATATGTGTTCATTCTGAAGGTATCTTATGGCTCGTTTCCACTGAGCGGGTCGGGTCGGTACAGTTTGGAAGGCCTAGAATGGTCCAGCCTATTCAGGTGAGCATTTCCACTGCAAGTGGGACCGTCAGGGGCCATACGTGGGTTTAGAAAAAATGCCTAGCATGGCGTCAAACGTCCGCCAATCAGTGGAATGTATCGTAGCTCCGCCCTAACCGAACCGTACCATTTTCTATGGCTCCACATCTGAAGCAGGACCCAGAATGGTGCAGTTCCGATCCGCTCAGTGGAAACGAGGCAATAGAGGAATATCCTTGAAGCCTGTGAATGACCTGATGGCATTCCTGAGGCTTTAACCTACATATATGCATATGATCAAGTTATTTTTTTTACTCTGCCACTTATAATGAGGCACATGCCTCACAGCCAGCATTGATCTGGTGGTAAGGACACTAAACATATACTGGAATCCCACCTCACCAGTGACTATCCCCAGACATTACTATATACTTAAATACATATTAAAATCACATTCTGTACTTTTAAAGAGGATCTACATCCTAGAGAGAAAACAAAAAGTCAGCAGCTACAAATACTGTGGCTGCTGACTTTTAATAAAAGGATACTTATCTGTCCAGGGATCCAGCGATGTCCTCACCTGGCCCGGGTCTTTGCCGATCTTTAGGGTTCCTGACAACAGCATGTTTACTGTGGGAAGTCGGCTGCGACTCCTTGCAGATTCACAGCTGGCTTTCCACTGTGCATGTGCAGGCCGTGATAGGCATTGTGAATGGTCTCGCAGAAGGCTAAACTCCCTCTTGGATCACCTAGGCAATCAGAGTGGAAGTGGGAATCTATCAAAACTAGGAACCCTCTCCCCCAAAAAAATCTGAATATGCAAAATGTGGTAGAGGAAGGGTGAGGAGGACATAAAGCAGAACTTCCCCTTTAGGGTAAAGTTCTGCTTTAAGTCAAATCAAAATTGCCATCTAAACTATTCTTTTTACTATCTATTTGAGATACACTGTTTCATACCATTTGCTGATGTGTTTTACAGCTGCATCTGTGAACGGCAGGACAAAAGCTATACTAAGCAAAAGCTAGATGTCATTCATATCCAGCTCATCAGAACCTATACTGAGGTACGTGTGTTTAACTACATAACACTGCTGTTTGCATAAAACAGAAAGGATATCTAGCCATAATATTTTAATGTCTCATTGTATTTGATAGATAGATAGATAGATAGATAGATAGATAGATAGATAGATAGATAGATAGATAGATAGATAGATAGATAGATAGATAGATAGATAGATAGATATTCTACACATACATAAATGCTTCTAGAACTGCTAGCGTCAATAAATACTTAGGTAAGCCTATTTTCAAAGCTTATCATTACTAATACTCCATGGTTAAGTTTGATTATGATTAATGTGATTATTATTATCTCCACTCAGAGCTCTAATGTATATTCTCTTGAGAAGTAATCACTTTTACAATACGTAAGGCGTGGAGTGTGATACCACTAGAGGGAAGGTCATGGCATTGTTAGTCATATGTGCTAAACAACTAAGCTCTAAAGATGGAAGGGAAGGGATCACCGCTCCAGGTGGATATGGATACAAGACTCTCCTCGGAACTGGAATACAAGGTGCCTAGTAAGCATATAGCAAATGAAGCAAAAAGGTAGTTCTGGAGAGCTGCACTCCGGAATATAGCCTTTATTGTATAAGATCCAAAAATACAAGCCAAAGCAGAAAATGTGACAAGCGAGCTGAGTGCGGCTGTCCAGAACTTCCTTTTTGCTTCATAAGGTCTACAGATGTGGCAATAAGAAAGGCATCATATTACCAGAAGGAACTGTATGCTATGGTGATAAGTCTGAGGTAACTACATCTTACCATATTCTGATTTTTATCTAAATGTTTTTTAAAAAAGATGCTTACGTGTTCTGGTGGTGGTAATGATTCCTCCTCAAATTTTTGGATGAATTCCCCGAGCTGAGAAATCATTTGGCAGATACCATCATCTACCCATCTTTTGAAGTTTGCCTCTGCGGCCATGCTACATTGCATCTATAAATACATGAAAAAGCTTTATGTAGTGATTCACTAAAGTTTTCATGAATATTAGAATGAAAACAGTGTAACAATGTCTGTTTCCTTTTATGAATATTACAATGAACACAAGTATTGCTCTTGGTACAAAATGAGTTGTCAAATATTTTTACATAAGTAATGTTCTTAAGAGCGTGACAGATGGTAGTATGCTAAAATCTCACATCTTTCATGGATCAGCGCTAGCCATTTATCATATTAAGATGTCATTTTGAAGTTGCCTTCAGCAACTAGACAGAATAATGCAAAAAGTAAAAAAAAAAAAAAAAAAAAAAAGACGGTGGCTTGTATCTTCAGTGATAAAACGTTTGGAGCAAGACCCAATAGCTCAAGGTGCTGGAGTTACTAAGTAAGTGGCAAATTAGTGAAACGTTTGACCAAACCCCTGACTCCTGCACTCTTTTCATTTTAATTCCTGACCCTTACTGCGCATTACACACTCTTGTTGCCTGCATTCTGTGCATTACATATTATTAACCCCAGCTCTCTGACCTCTGTTATGTACCCCTAAACCCAGCTCTGACTGCAGCACTCTGTGTTTTATGCACTCCTGACCCTTGCACTATGTGTATTGCACACCCCTGACAGACTCCTGCACTATATTCACTAAATTGTACATTACATACGTTTCACCAAAGTGTTCATTGTCTCAACAGTTGCTGATGGCTAACTGGCACTGGGACTAAGAATGCACCTCAGTCTCAGAGTGGCAGCACTGGGGAGTGATGGCAGACTGGCCCGCTGCTTCCTGTCTCCCCCTTGACATGTGACATATCACCTGTAGAAGAAGGAGAAGTCACCACTTCTAAAGTTGTACAAAACTGACACATACTTACCTCCAATAATCAGACATTCGTAAGGTACCAGCAATCGGCTGGTGTGGGATAAAGTAACTCCAGCACATGTGCAGAAGTTCATTCCGCCATCAAGATACCATGCTGAGAATTAACACAGAGCTGCGTATATGAAATTCAGCATACATTCTACAGAGGACTGCAAACAGGAGATAAGTTTTATTTTCTTGCAGAAGAGACAGCTGCATGTCTCTTTTCAGAAAGATAACCTGCCTGCTCTCAGTTTTTTAAATGTTCACTTTTGTTCCGCTTCAAGGATTGGTAATCTGCAAAATAATGCAGTTTTGGTTTTCAGTTTAGAAATGCTTTCACACTGCAGCGCCATTTATTTCTATGGATCTGCTGGAGGCTGCCAATGGGCAGAGTCATCCTACAGGATTGAATGGGGCCATGGCGCATTTGCACAAAGAAAAAGAGTCAGCAAAGCTTTTCTTTCTGAATGCTGTGCAGGCTGAAAAGTGGCGGCCCATCCATAAGGGAAGCAAGGGCACCGCCCACTAATCCATGCACCCGGCCCCTAATCTACATGCAGGGTGCCAGACGCATGGATTCCTATGGGTTTTTTTTTTTTTTTTCGAAGCACATGATTAGAGCCAAAAGGTGGGCTCAGGGTACAGAGCACTGTGCCTCAGTCCACCCAGTTGTGTGATAATAGCGAATTAGTATTCGCTACTGTATTCCTGATTCGCCCCCCGGCCAATCAGGAAGCGGGTACCTGATTGGCCGAGAGGAGAAGCAACCGTATTGGCCACAGAGGAGAAGGAGATGCAGGGGAAGCCGCCGTGAAGGAGGAGACCTAGATGGGGTAAATGCGGGGCTGGTGGGCAGACGGACGAGCAAGTTACGGGGGGTATCAACTCACTGGGGGGGTGGCATTTGGTTTGTTTGCCACCCCCCCCCAAAATGGAGCACCAGCCGCCACTGAGGCTGAACTGTACAGTGAACATCACTCAATCTGGGCTCAAAGTAAGTACATAACCAGCGTGCTACACTCGCGTGGGGTGGTGGGAATGAAATAAAGACTAACTTCATCTTTAGTGAAGCACACTTATACTCAACTGCTTATAAGGACATCGGTTTGCTGGAATTGACAAATAAAGAGTTCTAAAAAGGGCTGCAAACATTTATCTTTCCTAGAGAATATGCAGCTCCAGGCTTTTATCAGTGATGACCACATATGTGAAGGCCTTGGCACTTGGGTCACATGATCTCTGCTGCAATTGAATATCAGTCTGCATAAACTCTGATCTTTCACTTCAACAGAGATCACATGACCGAGCTTCGAGATCACAATGGAGAAAGTCTGGGGTAGCATTTTCTTCAGAAAAGGTAAATGTTAAAGCGGAGCTCCAGGCTCCTTCAGAAAAACTAAAAGTCAGCAGCTACAAATACTGTAGCTGCTGACTTTTAATATTAGGACACTTACTTGTCCTCGAATCCAGCCGTGTCTTCACCCAAACCAATTTTTTAGTCGGCTCCAGTGCTGCTGCCGCCATCTCAGCTAACAGAAACCGGCTTCACAGCTAGCTCCCTACTGCGCATGTGTGAAGCATGCTGCGCTTTGTGAATGGCCCTGCGGCAGGGGGGACAAACTTCCGACTGAGTTTGCCGCGGCAAAGCCAGCCAGACGTGGGAGCGAGTACCTGTTAAAGCCAGGTACCCACTCCCCCCCCCCGAAGGGTGCCAAATGTGGCAGCGGAGGGGGGGAGAAGCAAACAAGCATGGCTCCCCCTTTTGGGTGGAGCTTCACTTTAAGCCATTTTATTACTCTGTTTATACATCTTACATATTTATTAGCATGAACCACTTTAAAAATGACACTATTGAAAGATGAATTCCAGGTATGGGTATTTTGTGCATAGCATAGTTACATGTGTCCAGTTTGGATCAATGTAGCTATGGGGTGGATTTAGTGAAGGCAAATAGACAGTGCACTTTGCAAGTGCAGTGGCACTTATTTTTCCCAGAGCTTAGTGAATGCAGTACAGTCTTGCTAATTTCCATCATTCAATCATGTGAAAGCAAACATGTATTTTTTTTTTTACCTTGCATTTTCCTTGATTTGATATTATTTACAAAGTGAAGCTTCACCACATTCACTAAGCTCTGAGACAAATGAGTGCAACAACTGCACTTCCAAAGTGCACAGTTTATTTGCCTTTAGTAAATCCACCCCTTTGTATATACCATACCTGGCAGATGCCCCTGGAAGCTGGAAATCAATGAAGTAGACACTGCTACTCCAGTGAACTCCACTTGCTTTCAGGTCCCACTCCAAGCAGTTACCCCCGCTGCCTTCTGGACACAGGAGGTCACCCACCTGGCACAAGTGACATTTAGAAAATAAAAAAATTAATGCGCTAGTGTTACAAATAATCCCCCCCCAAAAAATAGTTCCAAACACACTATGAGATATTCATCATCAATACAAATATAAATAAAAAGTGCTGCACAAACACATAAAAATAATTTACAATATAAATAGCAATTACATTTTCTGAATGAATACAAAGCATTCTCTGATTGGATGAGGTGGAGAGCATGACTTCACCACCCTACCTCTTCCCCTAGTCTTATCAGAGAATGCTTTGCATTCATTCAGAAAATGCCATGCATTCTCTAAATGGTGCCTGTGCTGAGCAGCCGGCCTCCTGTGTTCAGGATGCAGCAGGATAGTTGCTCAGCACGGGACCGGGAAACAAGTAGAGGTCACTGGAGTAGTGGTGTTTATTTCAGTGATTTCCAGCATCCAGGGGGACCGGCCAGTTATGGTATATATTTATATTGGTCCAAGCTGGACTAATGTAACTATGTATAAAATATCTATACCTGGGATTCTTCTTTTAAAGGCGACACTTTTTTTTAGTTTTGGACAGAGTAGAGATTTGAACAGCTGTTATGTTTTTATTGCTACCTATGCCCCATCAGGGAAATTCAGTCTCTCTATTTGTCTGATTTATTGTTATCCTTTAAAAGTGAAAGTAAAAGAAAATGCCCCATTTTGGGTTGTCACCAGGACAGTAATAGAGGGGAATCTTCCAATGTTGACACTAGTTCTGGTGACCTGGGGGGCCCCAATGGATTCTCTTAATTTGCATGAATTTCCTCTCACTTCCTGTTTTGGCTATGGGACAGGAAGTTAAGATAAAAAAAAATAAAAAAACACTCCCAAAAAAAACCTTAAAAAACAAAAAAATGGGCAGACTCGATGGACTACTCTCTTTTTCTGCCGTGACTTTTCTATGTTTCTATCTCCCCAATGGGACAAGATAGCAATAAAAAAATGACAGGAGTTATAGCCCTTCTTTACTCGATCCAAGATGAAAAAAAAAAAAAAAAAGTTTTGCTTATAGTTCTTTAACCGCTTACTGACCGCCGCACACAGATGTACGTCGGCAGAATGGCACAGGCAGGCAAATGGGCGTACCTGTACGTCCCTTAGAATCTGTCGCCTGTCACGTGCGCGCGCCCACCGCACGCCGCAGGAGCGTGCCCGCAGGTCCCAGGGGCTCAATGTTCGCCAGCAACCCGCGATTGCAGTGAGGAGAGGCAGAACGGGGAGATACATTTGTAAACAAGGCATTTCCCCGTTCTGCCTAGCAACATGACAGGGATCTACTGCTCCCTGTCATCGGGAGCAGTGATCGCTGTCATGTCAGTGGTAGCCCATCCCCCCTACAGTTAGAACACCTCCCTAGGACACACTTAACCCTTGATCGCCCCCTAGTGTTTAACCCCTTCCCTGCTAGTGTCATTTACACAGTAATCAGTGCATTTTTATAGCACTGATCGCTGTATAAATGGTCCCAAAATAGTGTCAAAAGTGTCCGATGTGTCCGCCATGTCACAGTCACGATAAAAATCGCAGATTGCCGCATTTACTAATAAAAAAAATAATAATAAAAATGCCATAAATCTATCCCCTATTTTGTAGACGCTATAACTTTTGTGCAAACCAATCAATATACACTTATTGCGATTTTTTTTTTTTACCAAAAATATGTATAAGAATACATATTGGCCTAAACTGAGAAAGAAATTAGTTTTTTTATATATTTTTATTTATATATTTATTATAGCAAAAATTAAAAAATATTGTTTTTTTTTTTCAAAATTGTCGCTCTTTTTTTGTTTATAGTGCAAAAAATAAAAACATCAGAGGTGATCAAATACCACCAAAAGAAAGCTCTATTTGTGGGGAAAAAAGGACGTCAATTTTTTGGGGGGTACAACTTCACACAGCTGCGCAATTGTCAGCTAAACTGACGCAGTGCCGAATCGCAAAAAATGCTTTGGTCAGGAAGGGGGTAAAATCTCCTGGGGCTGAAGTGGTTAATGCCTAACTCAATAGTTAGGAAGTTTTCAAACATATTAGGTTCTGTGAGGTGTGATATATTAAAAAAAAAAAGACACAAAATGGTAAATTAAGTTTTTTATGCTCTACATTATTACACTTTGTTTATTTATGATGATCAGTGTACACCCAGCAGTTTAGAAGATACTTTGTTACCTCTGAAGCTTGTGTTTCTGCTACATGCAGTCCATGCTCTGACAATTCTTTCTGCAACGCCATAAAGGTAGACAAGATGTTCTGAAGCCACTGCCAGGACAGGGAGATACACTGTGGTAGCTCAGACATGAGCATGGCATGGATGCCCTTATAGTTGTTAATAATATCCTCCTCTTCCCATGTCATTTTACCAGTCTCACTATACTTCTCCTCAAGGTTTTCATAGTCCAAAAGTTTGTCTGCTCTTTTCTTGATCAGATTCTTTGGTCCCTTTAAGCATTCTGAAAGGTTACACATAGGTTGAAGGACCAGTAACTGCAACCTCTTCTTCTGCAATCAGAAAATACAAATATATTTAGTTCTTTATATGTTTATACTATAGGCATACCTTTTTCTCTTGTCACTGATGCCGATAACAGCCCAGTACTAGGACTTTAAATCAAAGGTTCCTTCCCCACAAAAGGTTATTGTTGCCATTGGCTTTTTAATCACCACACCTATAAACCAGCATTCAACCACATGCCGCTGCACTGTAATTTACCTTAAACTACTACTTACCGTAATTCAACTTATTTTAATGTATAGTTAATTTAAAGCAAAAGAATAGTGTCTTTTCAATGAGTGCATGCTTTGGGTTACTGCAAAGTTTACCTTAAAAAAAAGTTTTATTGACACATTCACAATATTGCACAAAGTTTTCGATTTTTACTATATTGAAAATAGAAATGTGTATAATTTTCCAATAGAGGGAGAACTCTCCATTGGTTGCTTGGTGTAATTACTCTGGCTCCTAGAGCTGAACTCCAGGTACGAGTTGTATTGCATGCTTATACTGGTCTACCTTGGAGTAATATAAAGCCTCATACACACGATCCAATTGTTGGCCAACCGAGCATCAGATTTTTGTCTCAAGGGCGTGTGCCTGGATCTTGTCTTGCATACAAACGGTACACAATTTTTGTTTAACAAACACAAACGTAGTGACGTACTATGAGGAATTTCAGCTTTTGAGCGCTACCCTTTGGGCCCCTTCTGCTAATTTCGTGCTTGGTGAGCATTGATTCCCGAGCATGCGTGTTTGTACTTTTAACTTTTGTGTGACGGACTTGTGTACTGACCATCAGAAAATCTGACGTCAAGCCGCTGTCCACCGAACATTTACTAGCGTGTCATCCAACATTTATTGGCAGAAAGTTGGACAACAATTGTCAAAAGGAGCGTACTAATGGTCAACAGACAATCCCCTGCCAACAATTGGATCGTGTGTACGAGGCTTTAGGCTCGGTTCACACGGGGGCAACTTGTCAGGCGACCTAGCCGCCTGACAAGTCGCCTCCTGTTCTGTACAATGGAACCGTTCTAATCGGAGCGACGCAAGTCGCTCCGACTTAGAAGAAAGGTTCCTGTACTACTTTGGGGGCGACTTGCATAGACTTCTATACAGAAGTCGTCTTGCAAGTCGCCCCGGCAGTCGTGTGCAGGTCGCCTCGGTAAGGCGACCTGCAAGTCGTGCCGCGTCTAGTGTGAACCGGCACTCAGTATATGGATTTCTAACCTGGGGAAGCTGACAATTACTGTAGATCATGGCTATCACTGTAGTAGTGTCGACTACATGGATTTCATACCTGGGGAAGCTGACAATTACTGTAGATCATGGCTATCACTGTAGTAGTGCCGACTACTACAGCGATTGTCTGCTTCCACAGCTGTCCTCAGGAATGTAATATGCACATTTACATTGGTCCAAGCTGAACCCATATAAGCATGTGATACAGATCGCACTTGCAATTCATCTTTAACCACTTAAGGGCCGAGCCTCTTTCTGAGATTTGGTGTTTACAAGTTAAAAACAGGTTCTTTTGCTAGAAAATTACTTAGAACCCCAAACATTATATATTTTTTTTCTAACATCCTAGAGAATAAAATGGCGGTCGTTGCAATACTTTCTATCACACTGTATTTGCGCAGCGGTCTTACAAGCGCACTTTTTTTGGAAAAAATACACTTTTATGAGTTGAAAAATCAGACAACAGTAAAGTTAGCCCAATTTTTTTTTATATTGTGAAAGATAATGTTACGCCAAGTAAATTGATACCCAACATGTCACACTTCAAAATTGCACCCACTCGTGGAATGGCGACAAACTTTTACCCTTAAAAATCTCCATAGGCGACGTTTAAAAAATTCTACAGGTTGCGTGTTTAGACTTACAGAGGAGGTATAGGGCTAGAATTATTGTTCTCGCTCTACCGATCGCGGCGATACTTCATATGTGTGGTTTGAACACTGTTTTCATATGCGGGTGCTGTGCACGTGTGTGTTCGCTTCTGCACGCGAGCTCGGCGGGACGGGGTGCGTTTAAAACATTTTTTTCTTTTCTTATTTATTTTACCTTTTATTTTATTTTTTTACACTGTTCTTTAAAAAAAAAATGTGTCACTTTTATTCCTATTACAAGGAATGTAAACATCCCTTGTAATAGAAAAAAAGCATGACAGGACCTCTTAAATATGAGATTTGGGGTCAAAAAGACTTCAGATCTCATATTTACACTAAAATGCAATAAAATGCAAGTGTGTGCTTGTCTATATCCATCCTTTCCTTTTGATGTGGTGCAATCTATAACCTTCCACAGACTTTCCAGTCCATAGACTGCTTTGCAATTCATCAAATATGCAACACTATTTATTATGGTTTATCCAGCATTATTAATGAGCTGCCTATTCATCTACCACAAGTTACACCCATCAGCCGCTACGTGGGAGATCTAATATCATCTAATTTTACCAATAACCATTAAACAGAGACTACCCCTTCAGTTTTACTGTTCCCCCCTTTTTCTCAGGAACCTAGGTTCAACCTTCACTGATGCCCCATATTCAGGGGGATCACTTTAGGTAGCCGGCCAGGTTGGGGAGATCTGGAGTGAATGAGGAGTGTGAAGGTGGTGTATCTGTTTTTGTTTCACATAGCTGTCATTAATATTGGTGGAGGTACTTAGTATCATTTATTTGTTCATGTGTATTGACATTTTACATATTTTAAATAAAGTATTCCGTTTTGTATCTTTTCAAGACCTGTGTCTCCCTCTCTGAAGAATCCCTTTTTGGACTTCTTGTCTTTTTTTGTTACACTCTGTGCAAAATGAACTGCACAGTGGAGGTAAGTATGACGTGTGTTATTTTTAAAAAAGATTAAAAATGAGGGTTTACAACCCCTTCAATGCTCCTCTTGCCTGACCTGTCAGTTTAGGTGGACGGCCATGTCTTGGTAGGTTTGCAGTTGTGTACTCTTTCCATTTTTGGATGATGGATTGAACAGTGCTCCATGAGATGTTCAAAGCTTGGGATATTTTTTTACAACCTAACCCTGCTTTAACCTCCCTGGCGGTATGATTATTTCGGATTTTAAGTGCTGAAAGTGGTACAATTATTTTGCATGGAAATTTGGCGTTTTATATTGTAGGCCTGTAATTCTTAACAATAACACACTTAAATCTGTCCAAACAAGAGTCTAGTAGATATCCCGGGTATGATAAAGTTTGAAACACAAAAACATAAATTATAATATAATAAATAAAAATAAATAATTAAAAAAATAATAATAATAAAATAAATTTCCCCACGATTCACTATCGCTCAATTCTGCAAGTGTTCTAATTTACTATCGCTGTTTTCTAGCTGGTCTAAAGCCACTTTTGACGTAAAGGGACACTTTTTGGTTGCTATGGACAATCTCCAGTTTCCAGGCAGAAAGAACAGTATATATAACATAAAACTGCATGCAGGGCATAGGACAAAGCACTGGGGACAAAAGGGATGTGAAATAATTTCATACAGTACTGTAATCTGTAAGATTACAGTACTGTATGTGTTATGATTTTTACAATTTTTTTTAATTTGCCGCCAGGCTCCTCCCCCGTGCGTCGCGACGCTCGCAGGGAATGGAGCCTGCCACGGAGAGGCTTCGGAGGAGGACGGAGCTCGCAGACACAGCGGGGGACATCGCAGGATCCTGAGGACAAGGTAAGTAAAGCCACACCAGGATCCTGCGATGTAATCCCGAGTGTGGCTCGGGGTTACCGCTAATGGTCCTGAATTTTAACCCCGAGCCACACTCGGGAAAGCCGCCAGGGAGGCTACGCTTCTCCACAACTTTATCCCTGACCTGTCTGGTGTGTTCCTTGGCCTTCATGATGCTATTTTTTCACTAAGGTTCTCTAAACCCCCCCCTTTTTTTTCCCCCTTTTTTCCTCCCTATTTTCCTTTCCTCCCTGTCCGTCCCCCTCGTTCCTTTTTCTCCTCTTCCTTTGCCTTTCCTCTCCATTTTCTGGCTTCATTATTAATTGGTTCTTTATCCCTCCCCCCCTCCCCTATTGTTGCCCTGTATGTTCCTTTCTTCTATACCACTACCTGGGATCTACCGCAATTCTATGGGAATGGCACACCCCCTCACTATGTCATCATCATTGTGACATTGACAATCTGTTTAATTCAATCTCTATTTATTAGAGTCTGTCTGTTATCCCCTGTGTCCGCCGCGGGGGAATTTGTATTGGGTCCTGCATACCCACGGAAACCGCCTGAGCGGGTGAGCTTGTCCTTATCTGTACTCTATTTGTATTATGTGCTTTGTTATCCTTGTAAATGGTTTTGCTGCAATAGTTTAATGTGTATATTTGTATATGTTAAAGCTACTCTATATTATGTTTTAGATGTGTGTCTCTTGAAGAAGCGGTGTTAACCGCGAAACTGGTCGAGATTTAAAGCTTTACATACACTCCTTACCTACCATTTTGCGGAATCCACTTGCTTAGTCAGTGTGGTATATCCCTCTTGTTTTTATGACTGTATGTAGTGATTTTGTTTGTCATTGTATTTTTTACTATTAAAAATTGATTTCTTATAATGTTTTAAACTCATCTTTATATCTATCACTGTACTTTTTTACCGAGTACCGGAATAGTCCCACCCCTCTTCTCTACTTTGGGGGGTTTAAACGGGAATTGACAGTAGCAGCAACTGCCATTACGTCTCCACCCCCTCATTTCCCCTTGATCACAGTATTCTGGGATGATGGTACGTATACCCAGTACACTTTACATTGTAACTAAGGCCTTATTAGATTTGTTGTATTTATACTGAGATTAAATTACACACAGGTGGACTCTATTTACTAATTAGGTGACTTCTGAAGGCAATTGGTTACGCTAGATTTTAGATTTTAAAGGGGGCTGAATACAAATGCACGCCACACTTTTCAAATATTTATCAGTAAAAAATTTTGAAAAACATTTATCATTTTACTTCAATTTCACAATTATGTGCCACTTTGTGTTGGTCTATCACATAAAATCCCAATAAAATACATTAACATTTTTGGTTGTAACATGACAAAATGTGGAAAATTTCAACGGGTATGAATACTTTTTTCAAGGCACTGTATATTGAAAGAAATAACATTAAATAACTAAGCATATAAATAAATATATATTAAATAAAATGTATTGATATTGTTAAGGCCCCTTTCACACTGGGGCGGTAGGGGGCGTCGGCGGTAAAACAGCGCTATTTTTAGCGCTGTTTTACCGCGGTATTCGGCCGCTAGCGGTGCGGTTTTAACCCCCCGCTGGCGGCCGAAAAAGGGTTAAAACCACTCGTATAGCGCGGCTATAGCCGCGGTATTGCCGCGGTATAGCCGCGCTGTCCCATTGATTTCAATGGGCAGGAGCGCTTTAGGAGCGGTGAATACACCGCTCCTTCACCGCTCCAAAGATGCAGCTGACAGGAGATTTTTTCTTCTCCTGCCAGCGCACTGCTTCAGTGTGAAAGCCCTCGGGCTTTCACACTGAACAAACAGCGGAGGCTGTTTTGGGGCGGTTTGCATGCGGTATTTTTAGCACAATAACGCCTGCAAACCGCCCCAGTGTGAAAGGGGCCTTACACCAAGCTGATTTCTTTTGATTATTCATCTAAAAATACTGAAAAACTCTGCATTCCTAATAACCACTTCAATAGTGGCCACCTTTCACTCCCTTCTTTCTTTCTTTTGGTAGTATTGAAACAGCACTGGGTTTCTTATTTTTTGCAGAGCAAAAAGGTATTACAGGTACCTATGCAGCACTTTACATACATATTATAAATTTGCATTGGTCACTTCCATCAAGGTGCTTACAATCTCTAAGGTCCCTAACTCACATTCATGTAGATATTTAAATATATATATATATATATATATATATATATATATATATATATATATATATATATGAGTTAGGGACCTTGGAGATTGTAAGCACCTTGATGGAAATGACCAATGCAAATTTTTATATTATATATATATATATATTAGGGCCAATTTAGACAGGAGACAATTAACCTGCCAGCATGTCTTTGGAGTGTGGGGAAGAAACCAGAGTACCCGGAGGAAACCCACGCAGGCACAGGGAGGACATACAAACACAAGGCAGGTAGTACCATGGTTGGTATTCAAACCAAGGACCCTAGTGTTGCTAAGCAGAAGTGCTAACCACTTGACCACTGTGCTGCCCATGTCTGCCATTTTTTTGTCTGCCATTTTTCACACTGTGCCAGAAACAGCTATTACGATGTTCTCTTGTATGCCTTATGATGTCTTTTTTCATGCCACTGTTTATATGTGCTTAGTACTAGGAGGCACGCACATGATTATTGGCAAACATATACTACTGTGTTTTTTACAATGTATAGCCATTCCACCAAACAAACATTCAGAGTTTTCAAATCTTATGTGTATGTCCCATTCTCCCACCAAGGGTTAACCATTTGTATTCTGTAAGGAAAAGATAATTTATGTTGCATTCATAATTTATAATGCTACTAATTTTATCCCCTCTGTAACCTGCAGGTAGCGTTTGCAGTGTGCAAAAAAAGAGTACATTTTTACACAGATGCTGACAGCTTATACTCAAGATTTACAGATTGGATACAAGCTACATGGTGGAAAATTAGTTAAAGAGACCCTGTCACCACACCCTACCCTGACAACTAAATTTCTGCAGACAATTTGTATTACATGTATTTACAAAAGTGTGTAGGTGGGGCCCAGATTCACTGTCCACAGTGGAAGGAAACTCACACGGAGACTGTTGATGCAGTAAAGTGTATTAACCTGATAATGCTGAGAAAGTACAACAAACTCTGAAGACGCAACCTCACCAGCCCAGCATCTGTGTACATTGTAGACACCTTACAGCACTCGACAGAGGAGGCGGCTGGAAGGCAGATCAGTAATGGGGCCCCTGAATGACAGAGACTATTATGGGAGACACGGTTACAGTCCATACTCTGTCACTGCGCCTCAGGAACCTGTCTCTGCGCTAATCAAGCTGTCCCTAACCAGCAGGGACTCTTTCCCTGACCTACCCATTATGCAGAATGCACGCAAACTCGAGGAGAACAGTGCTATTTATTAGCACTACCCACACCAAAAATGGCCACAGAGGTCAGTCAGGGCATCTGCTCCACTGATGACACCAATAGAGGCCTCAGAGGAACCTGAGTTACCCCTTGTCCTCCACCCTTTCTGCACAATGCAGTGGCAACTGAATAGGGTAGGGGCTGGGCTGCAAGTGGCTCAAAAGTCTGAAGGTATGACAATCTGCAGTTTTGATTTTCAGTCAGGATAACGCTGCTGATATCTCTACTTTGGTAGCTCAAATAACTGCAATAGATATCACTTCAGTAAGTACATTCAAAACAGGTTGCCTACATAGGATATTGGTGATAAGGTCTCTTTAAAGTAAAAATCCTCAGACTACAGACAGATTATATTTTGTTTTTCAGATTGCTCCTGCCAGATGTACAAAATGTACCAACTACTGTAGGTCTTACACATTCAATCTATTCAAAATGTGTTTAGGAGGACCCCCAAACTGCACAATTGTTGAAAAACGTTGTTTCTCTTGCAATTTGTGAATGTGGCTTGCATTAGATATTAGACTTTACACATACACACTGCCTTAATATTTTTTTGCATTGTTAAAACTTGTTTTCCTAAAAAGCTGTAATTTAGTGCTAGCAGGTGAGGAGATGCTTTGATCCATCTACTTGAAGAGAAGCGTATATATGTAGAGCAGGGGTATGCAACCCTCGACATTGGTGCCGCCAACAGCAATCAAAGCCTTTTTTGCTGGCACTCCCTCCCATCAGCAGAGCAGCGCAGAGAAGTGTCGGTGAGACACTAATGCATTCCAATCTCACAATTCCCCACACCGCACCTGCACTGAGAAGGGGGGCACTGTGCCCCACACATTGTAAAAGATGGGAAACATTGTTTGGTTCTCTAACTTTGCTGTAGCTGCAATCGTCAGCTTTTGGGATGGGGAAGAGATTCCCTGTTTCCAGGAGGAGGAGGACTGTCACTGGCCACTGCTAAAGCCAATCACAGTCCTGCTAGCCCCGCCCACCATCTGGAGGAAGATTACTCACTTGGTTGCCATTACCAATCTCAGAAAGAAGGGATTTTACTGTGATTGAGAAAACCACAATCAGGTGACAGTTTGTGAAATTACTCTTGAGCTTCTGGGAATTTTGTTGAAATTATTTCTGAACCTCTGCGTCACTTACTACTGAACCCCTTTGCACTCTGTGTCCCTTTAAGCCACAGCCAGTATTCAGCACAATGGAAATCACACCCAACTTTTGCTGTGGTGCTTCGCGCCACACTTCCTCAGCTGCAGTGACCTAACTTATGATCCTGCACACAGGCCCACTGCTTTAAGAAAATGCCCCTGATCTGAGCTCATCATTGCACATCCATTCCAGATGCTTGTATGTGACATCATACACATCACATACATCACATACAAGCACGTGGGCTGGATGCGAGAGGTGGATCAGTAGGATGAGTGTGCCAGGACAGGTAGATGTGTTTCATCTCTGCTTCTTTTACCACTCTGCATATCACACATATCATAGATGAGAAGAGGGTACAGCAGTGGAGCAGATGAGCAGGAGGGTACAGCAGTGGGGAAAATAAGCAGGAGGGGTTCAGAGGTGAGACATATGTGAAAAAGTGTATTGGTGGGACAGATGAGCAGGGGGTTACAATGGTTGGGCAGAAGAGAAGGGGGTACAGAGGTGGGGCAGATGTACAGGGGGGGTACAGTGGCAGGGAAGAGGAGAAAGGAGGTACATTGGTGGGATAGATGAGTAAGGGGTTACAGCGGTGGGGCAGAGGAGCAGGGGGGGGTACAGAAGTGGGGCAGATGTGCAGAGGAGAAAGGAGGTACATTGGTGGAACACACGAGCAGGGGGTTACAGTGGTGGGGCAGAAGAACAGGGGAAACAGAGGTGGAACAGATGTGCAGGAGGTACAGTGGTGGGGCAGATGAGAAAGGGGGTTACAGTGGTGGGGCAGGTGAGCAGATAAGTTTAGTGTTAGGACAGAAGAGAAGATGATTGAGTGGTGAGACAGAAGAGCATGGGGGTACGGCGGTGGAGCAGATGTGCAGGGAGGTACAGTGGTGGGGCAGAGGAGAAAGAGGGAACATTGGTGGGGCAGATGAGCAGAGGGTTACATCTGTGGGACAGAAAAGCAGGGGGGCTGCAGTGGTGGGACAGATGTACAGGGTGTTACAGTGGTGGGACAGATGAGCAGGGGGGCACAGTGGTGGGGCAGATGTGCAGGGGGGCACAGTGGTGGGGCAGATGTGCAGGGGGGCACAGTGGTGGGGCAGATGTGCAGGGGGGCACAGTGGTGGGGCAGATGTGCAGGGGGGCACAGTGGTGGGGCAGATGAGAAAGGCTTTACAGTGGTGGGGCAGATGAGAAAGGCATTACAGTGGTGGAGCAGATGAGCAGGGGGTTACAGTGGTGGGCCAGATAAGAAAGGGGGCACACTGGTGGGGCAGATGAGCAGGGGGTTACAGTGGTGGGACAGAAGAGCAGGGTGGTACATTGGTGGGGAAGATGTACAGGGGGTTACAGCGGTGGGACAGAAGAGCAGGGGGCACAGTGGTGGGGTAGATATGCAGGGGGGCACAGTGGTGGGGCAGAAGTGCAGGGGGGCACAGTGGTGGGGCAGAAGAGCATGGGGGTACGGCGGTGGAGCAGATGTGCAGGGAGGTACAGTGGTGGGGCAGAGGAGAAAGAGGGAACATTGGTGGGGCAGATGAGCAGGGGGTTACATCGGTGGGACAGAAAAGCAGGGGTGTACAGTGGTGGGACAGATGTACAGGGGGTTACAGTGGTGGGACAGATGAGCAGGGGGGCACAGTGGTGGGGCAGATGTGCAGGGGGGCACAGTGGTGGGGCAGATGAGAAAGGTGTTACAGTGATGGGGCAGATGAGAAAGGCGTTACAGTGGTGGGGCAGATGAGCAGGGTGTTACAGTGGTGGGCCAGATAAGAAAGGGGGCACATTGGTGGGGCAGATGAGCAGGGGGTTACAGTGGTGGGCCAGATAAGAAAGGGGGCACACTGGTGGGGCAGATGAGCAGGGGGTTACAGTGGTGGGACAGAAGAGCAGGGTGGTACATTGGTGGGGAAGATGTACAGGGGGTTACAGTGGTGGGACAGAAGAGCAGGGGGGCACAGTGGTGGGGTAGATGTGCAGGGAGGCACAGTGGTGGTGCAGAAGTGAAGGGGGGCATAGTGGTGGGGCAGAAGAGCATGGGGGTACGGCGGTGGTGCAGATGTGCAGGGAGGTACAGTGGTGGGGCAGAGGAGAAAGAGGGAACATTGGTGGGGCAGATGAGCAGGGGGTTACATCGGTGGGACAGAAAAGCAGGGGAGTACAGTGGTGGGACAGATGTACAGGGGGTTACAGTGGTGGGACAGATGAGCAGGGGGGCACAGTGGTGGGGCAGATGTGCAGGGGGGGCACAGTGGTGGGGCAGATGTGCAGGGGGGCACAGTGGTGGGGCAGATGTGCAGGGGGGCACAGTGGTGGGGCAGATGAGAAAGGCGTTACAGTGGTGGGGCAGATGAGCAGGGGGTTACAGTGGTGGGCCAGATAAGAAAGGGGCACACTGGTGGGGCAGATGAGCAGGGGGTTACAGTGGTGGGACAGAAGAGCAGGGTGGTACATTGGTGGGGAAGATGTACAGGGGGTTACAGTGGAGGGACAGAAGAGAAGGGGGGCACAGTGGTGGGGCAGATGTGCAGGGGGTTACAGTGGTGGGACATATGAGCAGGTAAATTGGGGCTGATCTGAGGTGTGAAGGTGCATGAATTGGGGCTGATCTGAGGCGTGAGAGTGCAGGGTGGTAATTGTTCACTACTACCCAAGTAGTTTAAAGCATTTACATTATAAAAAAAATCCTTTTTGTGATTGAGAGTGTGCAGTTGACATTTTTTGTTATAAAATCGGCACTCTCCATAAAAATGTTGAAAACATTTTTCGGCACACTGTGCTCAAAAGGTTGCCTACCCCTAATGTAGAGGATCCAGAAGGCTAAATTTCACAATGTGAGCTTTAAAAATCTGGGACATTATAAATATAGCAAACATCATAGTACTTACAAAGACCGGATATGTCCTGTTGCAGAGTTCCTGTGAGAAGGCCTGGAAAGGATGCATTGATCCTTTCAAGTGCTCCAACGGATATGTCTGAGGCTGAATGTTAAGAAATGTCTGCAAAATACAAAAAGACAGGTTGCTTAATAAATGTGACATATTAAAACAAAAAGTGTGTAGTAATCACTGCAGGTAACGCTTTTCGGTACTAAAATACAAGATTAAAGTGTATGAGTGATTACATGAGTAATTTTAAGTTGCGCAACCCACCTAATTAATAATCTATAATAATCAATCAGTCGGTAATCAATGGAGGTATTATAGGAGACTTACATCAGATAGGAGGGGTTGTTAACCGTGAATTGATACAAAGACTTGGGGAGAGTATGCAAGACATGGGTTCAGGAGAAACTTCCCATAAGCTTGTCAAACCCAGTCCACCCCTTTAAACTAGGAGATACAGTGTGGGTAAAAGAGTGGAACTTAACCCCACTAGGGCCAAGATGGAGAGGTCCTTACCTACCCCAACAACCGTTAAGGTGGCCGAGGTGACACCCTGGATACACCACTCTAAGGTAAAACAAGCTGCTGACCTCACAGACTCCTGGCACAGTACAGTAGATCCCCAAGACCCTTTGAGACTGGGATTGGCCAGAGAAAATCAGAAGGAAGAACTCCAGGCCTGTTTTCAGCACATCACTGGAAGCTGCTGAATCTACACACGGCAGAAGATAGGCAGACTGCAGCCCTGCAGCCAGCACACCCCTGGACGCTGCTAGCTCAACGCACGGCAGAAGATAAAGGACATCTACTAAGCTCTGCTCCAACCACAGCCTGGACGCTGGTTGGTCTACGCATAACGCATGAGCTGAAGCTTGAGGATATTCACCGGTGTAATGTTTACTAAAAATTTTATAAAGAGACTGTTGATAGCCATATAGCCGATACTGACTGGGCTAAAAAGGGGGGAGGGCAACTCATGTGACCCTTGTATAAAGACCACCTGAGTAGGATCCATAACTACCAAGATGTTACTGTGGCACTCTCATTATCAATGTAAGGGCACAGAAGCTGGTACCTGCATACATAATGGGACTACCTATTCAATGTGCTCCGTTGAAAATCAGATAACCTTGTTATGACCCCACTTATGCACCCTATAAAACTTGGCTAACTGTTCGGAGATTTAGCTCCACCGGTAAGCTGGTAAACCATACCCTGATCACCAACTCAAGTATTGCAGAGACAAGGTTTAATTATTTTCTGATTCTCCCTATAGTGTATGTAGTGCTGGTATTTCTACTCTTTTTGTATTCCTATTGTTGGAAAAAAAACAGGTGAACAAATATCTGCGCTAACTAAAAAGAACAATAAGAGCAGCCAACATAGTTTGTTGATTTCATCAAACACAAACACAAATATAAAAAATCAAAATGCAGCGCTTAAGTAAAACAAAATTTGCGAATAAACGTGATAGTCCATAAAAGTTGGCCTTGCTTGTGCAGTGAGTTCTTATAGACTCTGACTATCCGTGCAGAATCAGGGGGCTACACAGATCATCAGAGCAGATTTTATCCTGCTGGTGATCGCACAATTCATCCATCTTCTTATGTGAGTCCTTATGTCCTTTTGATATGTGACGACCTGACCTTTTTTCCATAATCTGCCTGTCAATGATGGAGTGTGCCATTCGGATCTACTGTTGAACCTTTGCATCATATGATTACATCGCTTGTTTTCATATCTTTCTGGTAAGCAGATTGATAGCACGTGGGTGTGGTGTGCCTCTCTTTTGCACACTGAAGTTTGGTGGAGGCTTCACGTCATCTCTATTCCTTATTGAGTTCCTCATTTTCCTCTATTCCTCATTGATTGGACTATCACGTTTATTCGCAAATTTTATTCCTATTGTTACCATGGGCCAAGGGTCACTATCCCAGTGTTTTAGAAATTAATGAGAGACCCGACTGGAGCTGACAATGGGGAATAGTCTCGGTAGAAGAATGTTTTGTGCCTGCTAGTGAGGCCACCATAAAGAAAAAAGGAAAAACTGTATGTTATTTAGTGATGCTTAATCTCGCTCACATCAATCACTATGATTATGATCAAAGAGGGGAAAGAAGTCGCAACAAGGGTCAGTTTATGTGACCATAGTTATGTGCGTAGTAAGACTGATTTAGAATTTCAGCTAAGAATCATATTCCTTACATTTCATGTTGAAATTACTTGTGACAGGCTGCGGTGAGACACAGAACTCACTTACTTCCCCCTCCCATCTCAGACACCTGTTATGCTCGCTTTCCTGTGCAAAAGCTTGCTTGCTGGTTAGTGAGATAGAAAAGGAAACTGCAAGGGGCAAACTGCAGAAAAACTGAAGTTTTGCATAAGGTTTAAAATATATGTTTTGCAGAACTTATCTTGCATCTAAAAAGTAGGTTGACTGTTAAAAGGTTTGTATAACGGAAATATTCGTTTGTGACGCAATATACTGAAATTATATGTACACTGTGTAAGCTGTAATTGACACACTTGGCATCCAGACGAGAGTCGGGTCAGGTGTCCACTTTGGCCAAAGTGGAATTGTGACGGGAGGGCCCGTGGAACTCAGAATACATCTTATGTCTAAGTCACCCTGTGCCATCCTGGCACAGGGTGAGTGAGAAAATATATCTTGGACTACTTAAAATGGGACAGTAATATTTGTCCACAATATCTCCCAGGATGTATGTAGAGACTATTATTGGTTTGGTTGATTCTGAACGCAACCTGTTAATTGAATGAGCTGATCACATTGTCCTCTATACAATGTAGGAGACGGGACGACTCCTATTGGAGCTCATGTTAATTAGGTTAATTAGGTTTTGTTTGTATTGTTAATTGTAATTAGCTCCAGCTATTGTGTTGATATAACTGTGTGAAACTCGGTGCCCACAAGTCTGGGTGAAAGGTCATGTCACCTAGGCTGTATAAAGGATTAGATAATTAGCTCATGTTAATTAGGTTACGTTTGTATTGTTAGAGTAATCTTCTCCTGTGTATATAAGACTGTATTCTGGTTCTGAATAAAGTGAGTTCTTGGTAGCAACAAGCAAGTGTCGCCTTATTTTGTGCTCAGAGAGGTTGGGATATCTGTATACAGACTGGGAGGAAGTGGTATATGACGGAAGCATTCAAGTGGAGTGAGGGACGTTGCGTGACATTGGTGGCAAGCAGCGGGAAAGCTTCCTGAAGTCTGGGACATCCAAACCTCCAACTGGATCCAAGATCAGCATAGCAGACTTCAGTCACTCCAGCGGAGATATGGACCTGGCATCAGAGTTCCCGGGGCTGCTGCGGATCATCCTTTCAACATACACCAGGACTGTGTCTGAGGATGAATACCTGGAGCATAGGCAGCAAATTCGGGTGGAGCTCTGGATTGCAGCCCTCCGTCTCACTGGTATAAAACAGGGCAAGTGCTTTCCAACCCAAGAGCAACGGGCCAGTGACCAACGGGCATTGCGGATGGCATTCCTGGGAGAGCAGCCCCAGGAGCAATGGGTGACTGAGTTGGACAGGTTGGTCCAGCAGGAGATAGAGCTGGACAATCGTTATCGGGCTCTGCAATGGCACGCAGAGGAGGGATATTTAGCGGAGACAACAGAATGCTCTCCGGAGGGATATGACTTTGGCGGCCCTGGATTGCTGTGGGAGAGCCTTACAGATCTTTTTATGTTTGGCGATGAAGGGGAACCTGACCTTGAGGACCTGAGAGACTATAGAGAGTCTATGCTCGGTCTTGCAGGGGCTCAGAGCTCAAACCTGATCTGGACCATTTGCTAAGGAAGGAACAGCATCTGGAAAGGGCATACAGGAAACTGCTAGAACAAGTTCAGCAGCATGCCAGAGAATCGGCAGTGGAAAATCCGGAGATTGCCGTCCCCAAACCTGAAGTGCTGACAACAGGGCAGAGCTCTGCTAACCTCTGCCCAGAAATGATAGCATCTTCTGGGTTCCATGGACAGGAGATGGTGAACCTCTATCCCCAGACATCAGTTGCAGAGACATGGGATTTGATAGACTTTTCTGCTGAGGATGAACAACCTGATGAGCCTCCAGCAGAAGAGCTGCTATCAGGGCCAAAGTTCACTGTGTTCTGCCCAGCACCAACAGTGGCTTCGGCCTTCCTGAGAGAAGAGGTAGTCGGCCTTTCTCCCACAACACTGACAGGGACATGTGATTTTCTGCCAGCAGCATCTATGGAGTTAAAACAAACTTCTCCAGCTGAAGATCTGGTAACTGAACAGAGGGTCCAAGACCTCTGTCCCACACTTTTACCAATTCCAGAGACTGGGGATTTAATAGATATTTCTGTAGAGGAGGAACCACCTGGCAAACCCCCAGCAGAAGTACTGGCAACCGGACAGAGGGTCCAAGACCTCTGCCCCACACCTGCAGCAACTGTGGAGGCTCAGGGTGAGAAGATGGCAATCACTTCCCAGCAGCAGATACAGGGGGAGAAGGGAGAGGAGGTGTGTGTTGTCCCTCCCCAACAGTTGGCCAGGGTGGAGGAAGCTGGCTTTCCTCCCCAGCAAAGATCCGTGTACCTGGGAGACAGTACCATCGACATGTCGTCCCAGCAGCCAGATGAGGGAATGGAAAAGGAAGCAGCCGGCTCACCTCCCCAATGGCAGCTACACAGTTTGGGAGTGGAGGAAGCCAGCCTCCTGCCCCAACGGTTAGCCGGAGCGGAGGATGCGGAATCCCCAGCAGAAGTGCTGGCAACAGGGCAGAGTGCTACCAACCTCTGCCCAGCACCGGCAACAACTACAGAGTTCCAGGGAGGCGGGGCAGTCGGCCTCCCTCTCCAACAGGTAGCCGGAGCAGATGGTGTGGGGTTTCCAGCAGAAAGGCTGGCAACAGGGCCGAGGACTGCTGGACTCTGCCCTCAACTAACAGAGGATGGATTTCCTGTGAAGGTGGATGGGACTTCAGTCTCCACCTGTATACCCCAGGGATGCTGGGCAGTGGGCCCCGATCCCCAACAGCATGACAGAGTGAGCCCAGACACCCTGTCTTCTCTCCAGCGGCAGAAAGGATTCCAGGGAGAAGAGCCAGTCCAGGCCTCTCCCCAGCGACAGATATCTTCTCTGAGAGAGGCAGAGGTTGGCTGGGTGAGTAATACTCTGTTTGGAACAATTTGTTTGGGGTACTGTGTGGGTACAGGCAGTAGAGGACTGGAACTACTTACTAACTTCGGAGTCAACCTGTCTGGGGTCTCCTCCTGTGTTAGTCTCCTGCCGAAAGGGGAGAGATGTGACGGGAGGGCCCGTGGAACTCAGAATACATCTTATGTCTAAGTCACCCTGTGCCATCCTGGCACAGGGTGAGTGAGAAAATATATCTTGAACTACTTAAAATGGGACAGTAATATTTGTCCACAATATCTCCCAGGATGTATGTAGAGACTATTATTGGTTTGGTTGATTCTGAACGCAACCTGTTAATTGAATGAGCTGATCACATTGTCCTCTATACAATGTAGGAGACGGGACGACTCCTATTGGAGCTCATGTTAATTAGGTTAATTAGGTTTTGTTTGTATTGTTAATTGTAATTAGCTCCAGCTATTGTGTTGATATAACTGTGTGAAACTCGGTGCCCACAAGTCTGGGCGAAAGGTCATGTCTCAGTCACCTAGGCTGTATAAAGGATTAGATAATCAGCTCATGTTAATTAGGTTACGTTTGTATTGTTAGAGTAATCTTCTCCTGTGTATATAAGACTGTATTCTGGTTCTGAATAAAGTGAGTTCTTGGTAGCAACAAGCAAGTGTCGCCTTGTTTTGTGCTCAGAGAGGTTGGGATATCTGTATACAGACTGGGAGGAAGTGGTATATGACGGAAGCACTCAAGCGGAGTGAGGGACGTTGCGTGACAGGAATAAACTCCCTTAACCACTTGGCATCCGCGCTAAGGCCGAATGACGGCCACAGCGCGGACCTGAATTCCCCGGAGGCCATCACATGACGGCCTCCCCTGTGCATGCGCTCTGCGCACGCCCTGCAGGGCGCACGCCGAGCGCGCTGTGATCACCGAGTCACTGAGACTCGGGTGATCACCGATCTAAGGAAGGGGCCGGTCCCAGCCCCTTACCATGTGATCAGCTGTCAGCCAATGACAGCTGATCACATGATGTAAACAAAAGATCGGTAATCGTTTTTTTACTCACGCTGACAGCGTGAGTAGAAAAAAAAGCCGATCACCGGCTCAGATGTGAGGGACATCGGTCCCGAAGTGGAAGAGGCACATCTGCCTCATCAGTGCCACCTAATAGTGCCACCTAACACTGCCCACAGTGCCACCTAACAGTGCCCACAGTGCCACCTAACAGTGCCACCTAACAGTGCCCACAGTGCCACCTATCAGTGCCCACAAGTGCCACCTATCAATGCCCACAAGTGCCACCTATCAATGCCCACAAGTGCCACCTATCAATGCCCACCAGTAGTGCCAATCAGTGCCACTTAGCAGTGCTGCCTATCAGTGTAACTGATCAGTGCCCATCACTGCCGCCTATCAGTACCCATCACTGCCGCCTCATCAGCGTACATCAATGAAGGAGAAAAATTACCTGTTTTAAATTTTTTATAATAAAATATAAAAAATAATTTTTTTTTTTTAATTCAGTTTTTTACATTTTTTTAACAAAAAGTAAAAACTGCAGAGGTGATCAAATACCACCAAAAAAAAGCTCTATTTGTGGGGAAAAAAATTATAAAAATTTCATATGGGTACAGTGTTGTATGACCGCGCAATTGTCATTCAAAGTGCGTCAGCGCTGAAAGCTGAAAATTGGTCTGGATAGGAGGGGGGTTTAAGTGCCCTGTAAGCAAGTGGTTAAACAAGTCCTGTGTCCAGCAAAGTCATTTACCAATATTCTACCTGCTACTTCACTTCCACTGTGGAGTCACTAATCAGTCAGTGATAGGAACTACAGATACCTGGGTGCCTTGATGTGGCCTGTAGCTTACGCATGTATTTGCAAATGTGTGCACACTAAACCCCTGTTTTTAATGCATACTGTTAGACATGTTGATTCGGTTGTCCGCAGGTTGGTAAGTAAGCTTGGAATTTTTCCTTGGATTTATCCTTGGCCTTGTTTATATCTATTTTCCCTCCAATGCTGCTTACTGTTATGGCCAGTAATAGGTGGGGGTAGTGGACCACTTTTTTGCATACCTACAGACAGTCTGATGTAGGTAATGGAGCAATAAGTGTGGACGCTACAGTTTTGCATGTACTATATAACAAAATCTGGTAAAGAAAACTATGTGTAGGTTGCAGGGGCCAGGGGGTTTGTCTAGCCTTAGGTTCCACTTACTGCTGATTATGACATGTAAATCTAAGACACATCAATTAAAGGCTGATATCCTGCACTTTGGCTTACCAAGTGGTTAACAAAAAGACCAGTGGTGTAATTACAGGCATAGCAGCCCGTGCCCATGCAAATGCTATGGGGCCTGGGGTGGGAAGGGGCCCCTTTGCTGTTAAGGCAAATTAAACTGTGAAGGACTAGAACTGCTGAAGTCACAAACACAGGAAAAGCCATCAGGATAATGCACTAGTCACAGATCCTCTTGTCTGCAGTAGGGAGTATTTGTTAAGGTGTCTTAATGTAATCAAAAATGTAATCAAAAATCCCAACATGTATCCCTAGCTAAAACCAGATAAGACAGTTTAAAGAGTTTGTATTGGGGATATAGAGAAATTATGTGCAAAGCGATCTAAAACCTGATAAGACAGTTTTAAGAGTTTGTATTTGGGATATAGAGAAATTATGTGCAAGACAAATATAAAATGGTCTTCATGGTTATTACTATGACTATTATTATTGCTACTACAAGTCTTGTTATAGGCATACCTTGTGTTAAGATCGGCATGCATATTGTCATAGTTGACATTGCCAAGTGCCATACAGAGAGGTCAGTCTCATCAAAACTTTGCTATGGGACCCATGATCCGCCCCTGACACAGTTCATTTATCAAATCCACCTATGAGCAATACCAAAATCCATAATGATCCTGCCTCTAGTAGCTTAGATTAGTTTCAGGGTTCATTCATTCCAGGGTACATGGGCTGACATGAGTTTTAGGCACACACAACTTTATATCTTTAAAATATCTTTTTTTCTAATAGACTGCAAAACTGTGCATTGCTTTATTCAGGATGTCATTTTTTTTCTTTAAAAAGCCGCAAAAAACATGACAATGCACTTGTTGTGAACCAACCTTAATGATTTCAATTCTGTTGAAATTCTGAAGTTCTACCAATGAAACACCACTTTATATGCCTTTGCTTACCTCCACATTCCCTACATATATGATTAAGTTTTCTTCCAGCTGGGAAACAAAATTTGCCATTCTGTGAAACTTTTCAGCCAAGCTGTCAAATTCTTTGTCTTCTTTCTGCAAGCAAAATAGCACATTTAATGGAATCCTTACAAAAATTATTATTATTATTATTATTATCATTATTATTATTAATAATAATAATCATCATTAATATGAATTAATATACATTGTCTAGGCATTTATACAGTGCCTGATTTGTCTGGAACATATATTATAAATATATATACATAAATCCAAAGCAGCTGATTATACTCAAGAAACAATTCTTCATAACTATAACTTTCTGGCATGGAAACACCATTGAGTCAGTAGAACCTGATACGTACATGTTGAGCTGAATTGTTCACTAAATCCTTCCCAAACAAAAGATTGCAGTTATCATTACATTTTTTATTTGTTTTGAAAACTCTTTTAATTGGCTTTCAAGTTCAGATACAAAACAGAGCCTATCGGGCATACCCAGGCTCGGGCCACATACATCACAATAAAACAAACAGTATAAAAAAATAAAACCTTAAAAGTAGTCCCGCTTTTGGCACTAGAACAAAACTACACGCTCCAGTAACGTCTGAGATTGTTAGTATATTGTAGGTATCAGCTATATGGGGTAGTATTAAGCAATCATTGAATTTCTATGATGATTGCTAAGATGAAGTAGGCAAAGTATGGTGCAGCCTTAAAGTGAGTATATATAATTACAGTATCTCACAAAAGTGAGTACACCCCTCACATTTTTGTAAATCTTTTGTTCTATCTTTTCATATGACAACACTGAAGAAATGACACTTTGCTACAGTGTAAAGTAGTGAGTGTACAGCTTGTATAACAGTGTAAATTTGCTGTCCCCTCAAAATAACTCAACACACAGCCATTAATGTCTAAACCGCTGGCAACAAAAGTGAGTACACCCCTAAGTAAAAATGTCCAAATTGGGCCCAATTAGCCATTTTCCCTGCCCGGTCTCATGTGACTCGTTAGTGTTACAAGGTCTCAGGTGTGAATGGGGAGCAGGTGTGTTAACCACTTCAGCCCCGGAAGATTTGGCTGCTGAATGACCAGGCCATTTTTTGCGATTCGGCACTGTGCCGTTTTAACTGACGATTGCGCGGCCGTGCGACACTGCACCAAAACAAAATTGACGTCCTTTTTTTTCTCACAAATAGAGCTTTCTTTTGGTGGTATTTGATCATCTCTGCGGTTTTTATTTTTTGCGTTATAAACAAAAAAGAGCGACAATTTTGAAAAAAAACACAATATTTTGTCATTTTTTGCTATAATAAATATCCCCATTTTTTTAAAAAAAAAAGCAAATTTTTTCTCAGTTTAGGCCGATATGTATTCTTCTACATATTTATGGTAAAAAAAAATCGCAATAAGCGTATATTGATTGGTTTGCGCAAAAGTTATAACGTCTACAAAATAGGGGATAGATTTATAGCATTTTTATTAATTTTTTTTTTTTTAATAGTAATGGTGGCAATCTGCGATTTTTATCAGGACTGCGACATTATGGCGGATACATCGGACTCTTTTGACACATTTTTGGGACCATTGGCATTTATACAGCGACCAGTGCTATAAAAATGCACTGATTACTGTAAAAATGTCACTGGCAGGGAAGGGGTTAACACTAGGGGGCGATCAAGGGGTTAACTGTGTTCCCTCTGTGTTTCTAACTGTAGGGGGAGGGGACTGAGTAGAAGAAATGACAGATCGTGGTTCCTAACTATTAGAAACTCACGATCTGTCACTCCCCACAGAACAGAACAGGGATTTGTGTGTTTACACACACGCGTCCCTGTTCTGCCTCTCGTGCCCCCGATCACTGTAGCTGTTATCCCGTTTAAAGGAGCCGACGTATAGCTACGGCGGGTCGCAGGATCATGCCGACCCGCCACAGTATAATGACGGCGGCTGGTCGGCAAGCGGTTAAATTTGGTGTTATCGCTCTCACTCTCATACTGGTCACTGGAAGTTCAACATGGCCCCTCATGGCAAAGAACTCTCTGAGGATCTGAAAAAAATAATTGTTGCTCTACATAAAGATGGCCTAGGCTATAAGAAGATTGCCAAGACCCTGAAACTGAGCTGCAGCATGGTGGCCAAGACCATACAGTGGTTTAACATGACAGGTTCCACTCAAAACAGGCCTCGCCATGGTCAACAAAAGAAGTTGAGTGCATGTGCTCAGCGTCATATCCAGAGGTTGTCTTTGGGAAATACACATATGAGTGCTGCCAGCATTGCTGCGGGGGTTGAAAGGGTGGGGGGGTCAGCCTATCGGTGCTCAGACCATACGCCACACACTGCATCAAATTGGTCTTCATGGCTGTCGTCCCAGAAAGAAGCCTCTTCTAAAGATGATACACAAGTAAGCCAGCAAACAGTTTGCTGAAGACAAGCAGACTAAGGACATGGATTACTGGAACCATGTCCTGTGGTCTGATGAGACCAAGATAAACTTATTTGGTTCAGATGGTGTCAAGCGTGTGTGGCGGCAACCAGGTGAGAAGTACAAAGACAAGTGTGTCTTGCCTACAGTCAAGCATGGTGGTGGGAGTGTCATGGTCTGGGGCTGCATGAGTGCTGGGGAGCTACAGTTCATTGAGGGAACCATTAATGACAACATGTACTGTGACATACTGAAGCAGAACATGATCCCCTCCCTTCAGAGACTGGACCGCAGGGCAGTATTCCAACATGATAACGACCGCAAACACACCTCCAAGACGATCACTGCCTTGCTAAAGAAGCTGTGGATAAAGGTGTCTCCTTACCTAAACCCTATTGAGTATCTGTGGGGCATCCTCAAATGGAAGATGGAGGAGCGCAAGGTCTCTAACATCCACCTGCTCCGTGACGTTGTCATGGAGGAGTGGAAGAGGACTCCAGTGGCAACCTGTGAAGCTCTGGTGAACTCCAATGCCCAAGAGGGTTAAGGCAGTGCTGGAAAATAATGGTGGCCACACAAAAAATTGGACATTGTCCCTTTTGTTGCCAGCAGTTTAGACATTAATGGCTGTGTGTTGAGTTATTTTGAGGGGACAGCAAATTGACACTGTTATACAAGCTGTACACTCACTACTTTACATTGTAGCAAAGTGTCATTTCTTCAGTGTTATCACATGAAAAGATATCATTAAATATTTAGATAGATAGATAGATAGATAGATAGATAGATAGATAGATAGATAGATAGATAGATAGATAGATACATAGATAGATCTATGTATCTATCTATCTATCTATATATAGATAGATATATATATCTATATATATATATAGATATATATATCAGTGGCGGCTGGTGGTATTTTTTGGGGGGGGGTCATCCGGGTCGGTCGGCCAGTGTCAACCGGCAGCCGCAACTCTCACCGCAGGCTTCCCTCCAGGTGACTGGCTTCTATATCTCTTTCCCTGCGTCTCCTCTCCTCGCATCTCCTCCCGGCGCCCAGTGTAGCTTCTCCTTTCAGCCAATTGAGAAACGTGTTTCAAGACCCGCTTCCTGATTGGCCGGGAGGAGAATCCGTGTGAAAATAACAAATATTAATTCGTTATTATCACACAACTGGGTGGGCTCAGAGCGCAGTTCTCCGCGCCCTGAGCACACCCTATTATGAAGCCTAATCACGTGCTTCAAAGAAAAACACTCCCCCCCCACTGGAAGCCATGGTCCGGCGTCCCTGTATGTAGATTAGGGGAGGGGGCTGGAAGCATGGATGGGGGGGCGGCGTCCGTGCGCCCACTATGGATGGGCCGCCACTGATATATAGACACTTTGGGGGTTGTTTAGCTCACTGGTAGTGCAAAGCAGTGAGTTTTCTCCATGCCAGATCTTTTCAGGGCTTTTTCTGACTACTTCTATTTAAAACAAAGCACAAAAGTTCACAACTGAATGTCTTCCACACAGGGGGGGTGTCACCATCAATTTGACAAACATAGAATTCAGCCTCCCGGCTCTTTATCAGCCCTGCGGCCCAGGCCTTGTGCCTCAGTCCTCCTGACCGTCAAACACACTTCCCAGTGCTCATGCACAAAATGCTGTACCTTTCTCATCTTGACTTCTTGTCCTGCAGCTCCCAGCTAATACATTCTCACAGGCTCAGGCCTTTGTTTGTCCTGACTTGCACAGTATGTTGCGACCTGCACCCCCTCTCTCTCTGCTTCCTTCCCACACTGACCCCCTGGGGGTAGGGCCATGACCTCTAACTCTTTCTCTAACATGAAGTCAGCACACACCTGTGCCATTAGTGTGCTTGTTTTCTGGAAATCCTGGCTCAGACCTCCATATTAAACAGTGGCACAGGCTCGCCCTGTCAAAATATATGTTTTTGACAGTACAAATTAAAATCTCCCTGAATAAGCTTACTGCTCCTAAGGCTAAGCATGTGTCTTCACCATTCCTTCCATGTTGGTGTACCCTCAGTTATAAAGAAATAGCAATAGTAGAGGGCAGATAAACAGAATGGTTTCAGTTATGCCGCGTACACACGACCGGACTTTGCGGCATACTTGGTTCGATGGACCGGAGTCCGTCGGACAATTTGATCGTGTGTGGGCTCCAACGGACTTTTTTTCCCCAAAAGTTCGACGGACCTAGAAATTAAACATGTTTCAAATCTGTCCGACGGACTCGAGTCCAGTCGAAAAGTCCACTCGTCTGTATGCTAGTCCGACGGACAAATACCGACGCTAGGGCAGCTATTGGCTACTGGCTATGAACTTCCTTGTTTTAGTCTGGTCATATGTCATCACGTACGAATCCGTCGGACTTTGGTTGATCGTGTGTAGGCAAGTCCGTTCATTCGAAAAGTCCAACGTAAAGTCTGTCGAAAAGTCCGCAGGATAAAGTCTACCGTAAAGTCTGCTCGTGTGTACGCGGCATTACAGAAGCTGAGCATGCATGGGTTTTGATGTGTGTATTACAGGAGATTGACAGATGCAATATTTGCTCCCTTTCTCTAGTTCCAGAAATTTCTAGGTTAAGAAACCAGGACACACATTAAAGGCTTATAAACTGATATATGTGAGTTTTAATAATGTATTTTTTAAACAATGTAAAATCTTTTGCACTGCTTGCTATGCAATCAAGGCAAAGCAAAGCAAACCTTTATAAATTCATCACCAGATGGATCAGAAAAGTAGTACTCTGTGTCATAATGCATTTCATCAGACCAACTTGGTAGAGTGAACATGTGTAGATTGAACACTATGGGGTTAATTTACTAAAGGCAAATACGCTGTTCACTTTGCAAGGGAAGTTGTCCCAGAGCTTAGTGAAGGTTGTGAAATTCCACCTTGCAAAGAATACCTAATGATGTGCACCAAAGCAGGACCAATTTGTTCTTCAACACATTATGTAACACATACCTTAGAACAAAGACCTCCAGCGGCGCGCTGTCACTACAGACAGGGCTTCCATCTTCACCTGGCCTTCCCTCCGGGTTCGAATGCTTCGGCCTTCTGACTGGAGGAGCCGCGATGACGTTGCGGCTGCGGCACGGAGCTCTGAAGAGACAACACAGGTGTGCTGTCCCTTTAGAGCGCATGCGCCAATGTCACTGGCTGCATGCAGTGTGAATATCTCCTAAACCGTGCAGGCTTAGGCGATATTCACTGTACCTATTGGTAAGTGTTATTATAGGCTTACCTGTAGGTACAAGTTACAAATAAGACTTTACTGCCACTTTAAGTGTTTCCTGTGAAGACTGGATGTTCAGGGAAGCAGGGAAATTTTTATTTTATTGTGTTCAATGTGGTAGCCTCCCTGACGGTATTTCCGAGTTTGGCTCGAGGTTAAATTTCAGCACCATTAGCAGTAACCCCGAGCCACACTCGGGATTACATCTAAGGAACTTGGTGCAGGTTACTTACCTTGTCCCCAGGATCCTGCGATGTCCCCTCCGCTGTGTCTGTGGGCTCCGTCCTCTCTGTGCCAGGCTCTGTTCCCTGCGAGCATCGCAACGCATGGGGGCGGAGCCTGGCGGCAAATTCAAAAAATGTAAAAATCATAACACATACAGTACTGTAATCTTACAGATTACAGTACTGTATGAAATCATTTCACTTCCCTTTTGTCCCCAGTGCTTTGGTCCATGCCCTGCATGCATTTTATATTATATATACTGTTCTTTCTGCCTGGAAACTTGAGATTGTCCAAAGCAACCAAAAAGTGTCCCTTTACGTCAAAAGTGGCTTTAGACCAGCTAGAAAACAGCGATAGTAAATTAGAACACTTGCAGAATTGAGCGATAGTGAATCGTGGGGAAATTTATTTTATAATTATTATATTATTATTTTTTTAATTATTTATATTTATTTATTATATTATAATTTATGATTTTGTGTTTCAAGCTTCATCATACCCAGGATATCTACTAGACTCTTGGTGGACAGATCTAAGTGTGTTATTGCTAAGAATTACAGACCTACAATAATAAAAACGCCAAATTTCTATGCAAAATAATTGTACCGCTTTGAGACGCAAAAATCTGAAATAATCATACCGCCAGGGAGGTTAAACTACAAAACACTGAGGTTTTAATACTACTGAAGGCCTGGTTCACACTTATGCAGGTTGCAGTTTGCATATTCCAGGTGCATTTTGCATTTTTCAATACACATTTTTGATCCATTGAAGTCTATGGAACCAAAAACCAGAAAAAAGTCCCTGGCCCTTTCCATAAAATACACAGATGTGAACGTGACCCATAGGAAACCATGTTAAATGGACTGTAGTGTGTTTCTGCAAAACTGAAAACGCCTGGTGTGAACCAGGCCTTAAAGCGGAGCGCCGCCGAAAAAATTTTTTTTAAAAGTCAGCAGCTACAAATACTGCAGCTGCTGACTTTTAAAACATGGACACTTACCTGTCCAGGGCGCCCGCGATGTTTGGCACCCGAGGCCGAAGCGTCTCTCCGTCCTCGGGTGCTGCCGCCTCCATCTTCGGTAAGGGAATCAGGAAGTGAAGCCGTGCGGCTTCACTTCCCGGTTCCCTACTGCGCATGTGCGAGTCGCGCAGCGCAATACGGATGGTCCCTGCTGCCTCTGGGACCCGTGTGTTTCCCAGCAGGCAGCGGGGAGGGAGCAGGAAGTGGCGTAAATAACCGCAGATTCTGCGGCTATCTATGCCGGAAGTGGGTACAGATACCTGTAATATACAGGTATCTGTACCCCCCTCCCCCCTGAAAGGTGCCAACTGTGTCACCGGAGGGGGGGAGGAATCTAATGAGTGGAAGTTCCATTTTTGGGTGGAACTCCACTTTAATGCATATTTTAATGACATATAACTATATTTTCTGCCTATAAATATAAGCACTGATGCTAAACACCCTGAAATTAATTTTTATGGTTACATTACAGCACAGCCAAATTGACATACCTTGGGAGACATGCCTGCCTGTTGTCTTAAAAACGTGCTTAACCTGTTCGTTTTCTTACTGATAGTGTGGGTATTCAGCTTAGACAGTTTTTCCCTCAATGACCTCTGGTCTGATTGCAGATACTTGGACGCTGTGCACAAACAATAAAAATAATTTTTAATGTATTTTTTTATTTAATGCACGTTAAAACGTGTAATAAGCCTAGGCAATTTAAACTGAATACATGATGAACTTAATGCATATGCAGAGGTAACCTGCTGTGAAAAAAAAACATGGCAAAAGGATCACTAGATCCAGAGGTATAAGCAGCTGAATTTACATTTTTATTTTAAATTCTGACTTTTCCTAGATTATTCCTGCTTGGCTTCACCCCTTCCCATCTCCTGAGCTTCCCTGTTGGCCCTAAAATATGATCGATAGCATCACTGACCAATAAGGGGCTTGGGGAGTAGCTGAAGGCAAGGTTCAGATCAGCTTTTATAAAATAGGAATGTTCATAGAGAGCCTCAACAGCCTACATTTCTAGAATAATTAATCATCTAGACATTTTTGCTTTCATTGAAGCTTGAAACCTGGCTTATGTGCTTTTACATTAAATCACCAGTCTGAATTGTCCAAATTTATGATAGGTTTACTTTTAGGCTGCATTCATACCTGAGCGTTGCATTTTATTACAGTGTTTTCATGTGTTTTTAGTGCTCAGGCGTTTTCGTATTAGCCAATAGGGAACCCACACAAAAAAGCGAGCAGGAATGTGAGTTCCTGATACTCAAAGTGTAAATGGTGTCTCAACCAGAAGAGTTCAAAAACATTCGACCAAAAGATAAAATAGGTTAGTACTACAGGCTAAACACACTTGACCAGAAAAAATAAATAAAATTAAAAAGTGTTACTAAACCGAGGATCCTGCATTCATTATATGTGTACAAATTGTATGAAAATTTATGTTCTCGCCACTGATAGCGTAATGAAACAGCTTCTGCAGAAAATGGACTGCTGTATAGGATTGATACAATGTTACAGGGGCCGAACTCCGTTGTTTGCCTTAGGTGATCTGTTCATCTGTGAAGGGTTGCAGTTCGGTAAACTTGTCAAACAATGAAATTCCATCTGTGCAATATTGTATCAATTCTGTGTAGCAGTTCACCCTCTGAAGTAGCCGATTCATTACACTGTCAGTGGTGGGAATATTTATACACTTTGTACACAGTGAAGAAGCCTGCCTCATATTCTTTCCTCTTCTGGTAGAATGTTTTTAGCCTATACCGTAATTATAGGCTATTTTCTCTATCGATGGAATGTTTTTTAACTCTCCTGGTTGAAAATTCTAACATTTTTTCTATTATGCTTGAATGTTAGCAAATCTTACATTCGTCCTGCAAAGGACAACAAATAAAAACTGGCATGTCACACAGATTACAAACATTATGTATATTATTTGTGACTTTTGTACAAACGATGGGACATTTTTAGTTACCCTGTCAAATGGTGTCAGCACCATATAACGCCTCCTTACGTCTGTCAAATGCCCTCCAAAAAGCAATGCACCATGAATTGCTCTTTAGAGGTCCCTCTCTGGGACCTTCCAACATGTTTGAGATTTGGGTGCCTTATTGGGGTTGCCTTTTATTTACAACCTCTACATGGACCTTTGCCCATTAAGGAGAAGGATCCTGTGACTGCAAGGAATTTTGGGGCTTCCTCCGATGCCCCCCCTCCATCTCCCTACTTTTTAGTAGTATTTATAATTACACACATGGATATATAATTTTCATCCATTACCAAGTTACCAAGTTACCATCCCTTGAATTGTTCTCTGGCCTTTGGAACCTCTGGAGATATCCTGGTGTCTGCACATATCTATACTGCAATCTACATATAAATCTGTTCATTGCATTGTTTAAAAGAACCCCCTGATGAAGACTGAGTTGAAACGCGTATGGAGGCCCACTTTTCTGGGTTCCGGTGCTTCTTCCCTGAATGGAGATTCTTCTACTTTGTTCATTATCTCACCTGCACCTGTTGTTTGTATGAATTCCTATCTGGATATTGTTTTTTAATTTTATATGCAATAAACATTTGTATGTTTTATTATAATCTTTGTTTGTACTGGTGCCTCTACTAAAGTCCTGTCTGTAGTTCTAGTTTTGTATTCCATTTTGGGATGTGGCACCATTATGATTAGGCAGTCTGGGCATTCTAATAGACTTTAGTGCTGCATTCACACATGAGCGTTTTCAGCTTGTAAAATGCTTAAAAAACGCATGAAAAACGCCCAACCAGCAAAATTCCATTCATTTCAATGGCACCTGTTCACATATGAGCATTTAGTCAGCTGAAGCAAAACGCCTGAAAAACGCGTTAAGCTCAAAAAAGAACATGAGCTTCTTTGGGGCAGATTACAGGCGTTTTTCTGTTTTTTAAATTGGTGACCTGTACAAAATCATGGTAAAAACACCCGACCTTGAAACGCTCAGGTGTGAATGCAGCCTCAAATGTGTATGCAGTTTTATGCACGGAAAAAACACTGACGTGACATCAACATTGGTGTGAACAGGGCACATAACTGATGCGCATGAAAACTGATGTAAACTGATATGAAACTGATGTCTCTGAAAGTGAATTCTGCACATTTTTTTGCATCGGTTTTCATGCACATACAGTGTGAACAAGCCCTAAATCTTATTTTTAATGCCATTCCAATGGAACAATGGAATAATGATGTATATTCATAATAAAGCACCTGAAGTAGCTTCAAATATAAAAATATAAAGCAAAGTTGCCCTATCAAAATGGTTTAATCAATTCACACTTATCTCACCGATTTCTTTACGCCTCTTATTTTCATTGATGCTGACATTTGCCTCATTCATGGTATCTAGAGCTCTCTGAAGCATCTCTTGTGAATGTCGTTCTTGCGGTACATTTTTCAGGATGCTGCGCAATAACAAGGGGTACCTGGTGATACGCTGTACGGGCAGTATCAGGTAGAAGGAAAGGTCTTTAAATTGTTTAGTGCTCTCCATGTTTCTGTCAAAGATAAGAGATACTCGTAAAATTATTCATTTACAATTATATAACCACAAGCAATAAGGGTTCAAACTTGTACAAAACAATCAGACTGACACTTACTTAGGTAAGGATTGATCTAGAAAGTCCCTATTCATTTTGACATTATGTTTTTATTGTTTAAACTTTTGTTATACACTAAAACAGCATTTCTCAACCTTTTCAACAGAGAGGAATCCTTGAAATAACTTTACATTCTCAGGGAACCCCTTCTAAAAATGACTATATCTACAACTCATGATATATTAGTATGATGGTCAGTGGGAAGGATGCTCCTTACATTTGTGGTCATTGAGAAAAATTACCCTCTTACAAATAGCTAAAAAAGTTCAATGGTATCAGTCATTGGTGGTGTGTCCATAGAGGGCGCTGGAGCGCCGCCCCCTCTCTCCTGAACCCTTCAATCTCCACTAGATAGATTTATGCATTGCATGAATCTATCTATTGTCGCCGCTGCCGTCCCCTATTCAGGTGTCCAGCCCCAGCGGCAAAGGGTGTTTTGGAAGTGCCTGATTAGAGCCGTCGGCTCTAATAGGCGTCCTGATTAGAGCCATGGGCTATAATAGGCTTCCAAATTTGTAAACAGCGGGCGCACTGCCCGCTGTGTTTCGCTTGATGGGCACAGTGGCTGCACTTGATTTCACAGTGGCAGCGTTTAATAGGCACAGTGGTGGCAATTTATGGGTACAGTGGCTTCGTTTAATAGCACAGTGGCTTCGTTTGATGGCACAGTGGCTGCGTTTGATGGGCACAGTGGCTGCGTTTGATGGGCACAGTGGCTGCGTTTGATGGGCACAGTGGCTGCGTTTGATGGGCACAGTGAGGCTGCAATTGATGTTTTTTTTTCAGTTTGTTTGCACCCCCTAAATATTTTGAGCACCAGCCACCACTGATATCAGTGGGAACTTATCTGAGAGGCAGAAATTGCTCATTGCACAAGGAACCCCTAGAAACCTCTGGAAGAACCCAAGGGTGGCACGGAACCCTGGTTGAGAAACCCTGCACTAGAATGACTAGATCTTCCTGATCATTCTCTTTAGCCATACTTTTATGATGTTTTCAACAGAACTAGTCCTAAAAGGATACTGATAAAGTCACCATACGTCACTCTGTAGTCAGCCATTAAATATCCAAGCAGAAAGTGAATATTTGGAATGGCATATCATGGATGTACTAGAGGAAGTTTAACTAAATACTCCATCAACCAGAGCAATGTGGTAGGGTACAAATGGGTTTGAGTCATGGGCAACCTAAAGATGGATGAAACGGACCACCACTGGTTTATTTTCATATAGCAGTTTAGAACAGTGCTTGCCAAACACTATAAATAAAGGTGTTCAGAGAGTGATGTCTGCATCGAGATACCAAGTGGCCTAGGATGGAGTATAATCAACAGTTGCAAAGTTTACTGTTTACAGGATGCTGCCTACCGAGTGGCCGGCCGGCGGGACAGCATAGGCATCTGTGAGAGATCATACACATGTGTGATTGTGTCTCTTGGCATCTGTCAGCTATCACCCATCTACCAGTTTCCGGGATCTAGAGTTCCCTTCCTTAGTTTGCAGACTTGAGTCTAACAAAAGCTTGTTCTGACCCGTTGACCACAGAGAAGCAAGCATTGTGCAAACAGTCTGGGGGGGATTTACTAAAACTAAAGCATGCAAAACCTGGTGCAGCTCTGCATGGAAACCAATCGGCTTCCAGGGTTTATTGTTAAAGTTTAACTGAACAAGCTGAAGTTAGAAGCTGATTGGCTACCATGCACAGCTGCAAATTCTGCTCCAGTTTTAGACTCGGTTCACACTGCACACCACATGTGAATCGCACAAGAACCGCACGGCGGTCCTGTGCAATTCACATGCAATTCAGTGCGTTTTGTGCCCATTTATTTTGAATGGACTCAAATTGCACTGCATCACACCAAAGTGCATGCACCTTTTTTGGAACCAAACCAGATCGCATAGTCATTTTGTACCATGCGATCAGGTGTGATCTGGTGCAGACAAGCGCACTGCACTTGCGACCTGCGTTTTTGACATCATTAACTTTATATTGACAACCACAGCAGATTGCAAAGGGAAGTGGAATTGCAATGCAGTAAGGTAAACACGCACAGATCACTGCATTTCCCACACTGCATAAGTTTGAACCTAGCCTTACCAAATCTCGCCCTTTGAAACACTAATTTGTGGAATTGCAATTATCCAGGCACTATATATACAGATACTGGATCTATACAATACTATCACAGCAATCACTATCACTATGAGCAGTCAGCAGGTTGTCAGAAGCTTTGACACAATGGGTGGATTTACTAAAACTGGAGCATGCAAAGTCTGGTACAACGCTGCATTAAAATCAATTATCTTCCAGGTTGTATTGTCAAAGCTTAATTGAACAAGCTGACTTTAGAAGCTGATTGGCTAACATGCAAAGCTGAATCATAATCAGAGTTTTTGTAAATCGCCCCCCAGTGTATCTTTTTGTATCTATTTGCATTTGCATCCAATTACTTGTCACAAATCATTCCTAATCTGATTGGCCTTTTAGCTTGTTTCAGTATACTTACAACTGTTGGTTACACTTTATCCTAGTCCTTTTAGCACCTCAACCCAAACATCACTCTGTGGACACTCTTTGGGCTTTTTCACACTAGCATTACCCTCTGGAAAGTGATCTATGGTGGATCACTTTTCATAAGGCGTTCCACAGGCAGTGAGGAGGCGTTACATAAAAAAACCTTTGTTATATGGAGTAGACCTATAATCAATTTTAGGCATAGATGGCCTGGGAGGCAGAGGAGCCACAAAGAATAAAGAAGCTTTGAATAATTTATTTAGAAAGCAACAGTGCACTTTAACATCTTTCAGCTCTACTGTTGCTATGTGTTTTGCAGCATACAGAGCAAGTAGTGGCACTCACTGTAATATTTCCAGTACTTCCTGGATCTTTTCATTTATAGATGGTGTTTCTTGGTAACTCTGAAGTAGTGATGTAGATCTTGTATATCCATTACAATAAACAGCGTATGCATTTTCCATATCTCTGCTGTATTCCTGAAAAAGGCTTCCTGAAAAGAAAAAAGAAAGCGGTTTTAGAGCCTGATAGGTTGATCTCCCTCCACCCCAAAATGGCAAAATGTGGGGAATGCAACTAGGAGGGTCACCAACCTCAGGATAGCAGGAAAGACTCAACAGAGCAATTCATGCCTCTTCTGTTCCACCACAAACAATGGGGTCTGCTGTGAGTGGAGGCGTTTTTAAAAGAATTCACAAATATTTGTGTCATCTAGGATCCCCTCTAAACATACATATAACCACCACCTTTTGTGATCAAGTGCTAGGGCCAACCCTTCCCACACATCATAATTGGCCAATAAGACGTCCATTATAGCTTGGAATCAATAGTCTGGAGTGAGAGTAGGTAGGTCCAAGTTCTTAACTTCAGAAGCAGGCTAACTTTTAAACAACAGATTAGCCTAGGTGTGGGGGTTCCCAAACAGCTTTACAGGGTACAAGGTCCAAAGTACCTCCAGATGCCTGATTTCAAATTTCCTTGTTTGTTAAGCACTTAAAATCACAAACACACTTTAACAGGTAGTGCAATTTCAATAGCTATGCAAAGGGCACTGGTACCCAAAATAAACATATTGCACTTATTAACTATGGTTGTAAATATTAGCCTATATACCTGCATTGACAGATACTAATGCTGCGTACACACGACCGGACTTTGCGGCATACTTGGTTCGGTGGACCGGAGTCCGTCGGACAATTCGATCATGTGTGGGCTCCAGCGGACTTTGTCAGTCGAAAAGTCAGCCGGGCAAAGTATGCCGTAAAGTCCGGTCGTGTGTACGCGGCATTTCAAATCTTTTCGATGGACTCGAGTCCGGTTGAAAAGTCTGCTCATCTGCATGCTAGTCCAAAGGACAAAAACTGACGCTAGGGCAGCTATTGGCTACTGGCTATGAACTTCCTTGTTTTAGTCCGGTCGTAAGTCATCACGTACGAATCCGTCGGACTTTGGTTGATCGTGTGTAGGCAAGTCCATTCATTCGAAAAGTCCGTCGTAAAGTCCGCCGGGCAAAGTATGCCATAAAGTCCGGTCGTGTGTAGGCGGCATAAGAAGGAGATGGCAGGGACATAAGGAAATCTTACCAACCACATGAGTGATAAAGATGAAAGAACAGCTCACCTCCTAATAACATGGGTGATAGGGTAAGAGGACATCTCACCAAGTAAAGACAAGGATGACAAATGTAGGAGGACATCCTGCGAACTAATGACATGGGTAATAGAGATAGAAAGACATCTCGCCATCCAATGACATGGTCATTGGAGGTGGCTGAGGTAGGAGGACATCTCATCAACCAATGACATAGGTGACTGAGGTAGGAGGACATCTCTTCAACCAATGACATAGGTGATTGAGGTAGGAGGACATCTCATCAACCAATGACATGGATCAAGTTTCTTGTGTATGGGGCAACAGGGTGCCCATGCTGACCCATGTCCACAGCCAAAAGTGCCTACAATGGGCATGTGGACAATAAGGATTGGAGGACTGAGCAATGCAAGAAGGTGGCCTGGTTTGATGAATCATGTTTTTTGTTACATCATGTGGAGTGCATGAGTGTTGCTTAGCTGGGCACCAAAATGCAGTATGGGAAGAAGGCAGGCCAGTGGATGCAGTTTGATACTTTGGGTAATGTTCTGCTGGGAAACCTTGGGTCCTGCTATGGGGATGTTACTTGACACGTACAACATCTAAACATTGTTGCTGACCAAGTATACCCCTTCATCGAAATGGCATGATGGCAGTGGCCTCTTTCAGCAGGATAATGCACCTGCCACACTGCAAAAATGGTTCAAGAATGGTTTGAGGAACACAACGAGTTTGAGATGTTTACTCGTTAAAAGTTATAGCTGATCAGTGTATAATGTGTGTGTGTATATATATATATATATATATATATATATATATATATATATACACACATACACACAGTACAGTATGCATAGTATATCCACTTCACTTCCGGAAGATTTACCCCTTTACCCCCCTTCCCGACCAGGCCATTTTTTGCAATATGGCACTGCATTATTTTAACTGACAATTGCATGGTTGTGTGGCACTGTATCCAAACAAAATTGATGTCTTTTAAATTGCCACAAATATAGCTTTCTTTTGGTGGTATTTGATCACTTCTGTGGATTTTATTTTTTTCGCTATTAAAACAAAAATACGACCGACAATTTTGAGAAACTTTCTGCTCTAAAACACATCCAATAAAAAACGTAAAAAAAACCTAATTTCTTCATCAATTTAGGCCAATATGTATTCTGCTACTTATTTCTGGTTAAAAAAAAATTCCAATAAGTTTAAATTGATTGGTTTGCGCAAAAGTTATAGCGTCTACAAACTATGGGATATATTTATAGAATATTTATTTATTTTAATAGTAATGGCGGCAATCAGTGACTTGTAATGGGACTGTGATATTGCGGCGGACAAATCGGACACCTAACTGACACTTTTTTTGGAAACAGTGACATTATTACAGTAATTAGTGCTAAAAATATGCACTGTCACTGTAGTAATGACACTATTATTATTATTATACAGGATTTATATAGCGCCGACAGTTTACGCAGCGCTTTACAACATTAGGGCAGACAGTACAAGTACAATACAATTCAATAGAGGAGGAATCAGAGGGCCCTGCTCGTAAGAGCTTACAATCTAGGAGGGAGGGTCAAGTTATACAAAAGGGTAATAGCTGTGGGGGATGAGCTAATGGAGAAAATAGTGCAGTTGTTAGATGGAGGCAGGATAGGCTTCTCTGAAGAGGAAAGTTTCCAGTGATCGCCTAAAGGTGGATAAATTTGGAGACAGTCTGACAGATTGGGGTAGGGAATTCCAGAGGATGGGCGAGGCTCGGGAGAAGTCCTGGAGGCGGATATAGGAGGAGGTGATGAGGGAGCTAGAGAGTAGGAGGTCTTGGGAGGAACGGAGAGGGCGATTAGGTTGGTATTTTGAGACTAGGTTAGTGATGTAGCTGGGGGCAGAGTTGTGGATGGCTTTGTAACTTATTGTTAATATTTTGAATTTAATTTGTTGGGTGAGTGGCAGCCAATGGAGGGATTGGCAGAGAGGGGTAGCAGACACTGAGCGGTTTGTAAGGTGGATGAGTCTGGCAGCAGCATTTATGATGGACTGAAGGGGGGATAGTCTATTTAAACGTAAGCCAATGAGGAGGGAGTTGCAGTAGTCAAGGCAAGAGATAACCAGGGAGTGAATCAGGAGCTTTGTGATTTGATTGGTTAGAAAGAGACGTAGCAAGCTTTGGAAAGTGATTGGATGTGGGGCTGAAAGGAGAGTTCAGAATCCAGGATAACACCTAGCACACTGACATGTGGGGAGGGGTGGATGGTTGTGCCATTGCTCTTGACAAACAACTCAGGGGAAGAGGCACGTGGGGGAGGAAATATTATAAGCTCGGTTTTGGACAAGTTGAGTTTGAGGAAGTGGTGTGACATCCATACAGATATGTCGGTTAGTAAGTTAGTGATGCGTGAGGAGACTGATGGGGTGAGTTGAGGGGTGGAGAGATAGATTTGTGTGTCATCAGCACAGAAATGATATTGAAAGCCGTGAGAGGCTATCAGCTGACCCAGGGAAGAGGTGTAGATTGAAAATAAAAGAGGTCCAAGAACAGAACCTTGGGGGACCCCAACAGAGAAGGGAAGAGGAGTGGAGGAAGTAGAATTGTAAGTGACACTGAAGGTACGTTGGGATAGGTAGGATGAGAGCCACTGAAGAGCACAGTCACGGAGACCGAGGGAGTAAAGTTTTTTGAGGAGGAGGGGGTGGTCAACCGTGTCGAAGCCAGCTGAAAGATCCAGAAATAGGAGTACAGAATAGTGTCCGTTGGTTTTTGCAGTTAGTAGGTCATTTGTGAGTTTTAAAAGAACAGTTTCTGTGGAGTGTTGAGGGTGAAATCCAGATTGAAGGGGATCAAGAAGGTTGTTTTTAATGAGGTGGTCACTCAGTTGGTTGTAAACCAGGCGCTCAAGTAGTTTAGAGGAAAAGGGGAGCAATGAGATAGGGCGTAGGTTGTTAAGATTGATAGGGTCCAAGGATGGCTTTTTAAGTATGGGAGTGACCAGTGCATGTTTTAGAGCATTGGGGAAGATGCCAGAGGTGAGGGAGAGATTGAAGATGTGGGAAGGGGTTAACAACAGGGACTATCAAAGGGTTAAATGTGTGCCTAGCTGGGATTCAGTGTAGTGGGGGAGGTGCTTTTTCTAGTGGAAGGCATGGATCAGTGTTTCTGCTTTACAGGGACACAGGATCCATGCCTTCTGTACTGGCTGAAGTTCTTTACATAGGCAGATTGCCATTCTGCCTGTGTAACGAACGATCAGCAGGTGCCGGCGGACATCAGGTCCCACTGATCAGCTCCCGCTGTGTAAAATCACAGCAGGAGTGAGCCGCCAGCGGCGCACACTTGGGCCCGATACCCAGAAGTGCAGGATCAATTATATATACAGTTCATGATCCTGCACAGAGCGGCCACCCTGTAGCAGTAAAGGTGCTATAGGGTGGTTGGCAAGCGCTTAAACATATGTGTATATACTATACACATATGCATGCAGACACATATTCTTAATGCAGTGGAAACCATTGTGAGTTGTGAACTTACACAGTAGCTGAAAAATTGTATTTTAGGGTTTTTTTTTTTTGGGGGGGGGGGGTTTCTCAATATTTTACAACCCTACTTACCTATCCGATAGAGCTGGTTTTGGTAATCATTTCTTGTATCTTTTAATTCAATGAGAAATGACTCGTGGACTGAAAGAATTTCTTCAGCATTGCAAAGGAGACTTCTGACATCAATTTGTGAGATCTAAAAAAATCATATATTTCACAGATGGATTTTTTGTCTGCTCTAAATATGAAAAACAATCAATACCTGTAGCCCACAAATAAAAATAACTACAACGAACAGTATTATGCAAAAGTTTTAGGCATGATCCTCTGATCCTCTACAGCGCTCTGTGTGCTTGATGAAAAATTGAAGGAAATTTTTTACTTGAGCACAATTGCACTATTTACCAGACTGCATTACTAGCTTACTTGTTGCCGGGAGAAATACTTCTGCATAGTTGAGTCACCTAGCCTTGTTTCCACGCCCTATGCACGAAAACATAGGAACTGGTGTTCAAAAAAAATGGCAGCAGGTGCTCTGGACCGATGAGTCAAAATTTGAAATATTTTACTGTAGCAGGAGGCAGTTTGATCATGAAGGGCTAGATAGTGATACAATAATAAGTGTCTGCAGGCCACTTTGAAGCATTAGGCTCGGTTTCCACTAGTGCGACTTTTCATGGGACTTGGGACTGAAAAGTCACATGACAAGTCGTACCCCATGATTTCGAATGAGTACTGTTCATATCTGCGACTTCAAGTCACAGCAACTTCAAATTAGTCCCTGCACTACCTTGGTCCCACTTGGATGCGACTTGAGGTCCATAGACCTCAAGAATACACAGGCATTGCTTCAAGTCGCGGCAAAAAATTGTGGCACAATCGGGCAACTTTGGGGTTGCAATAGTGGAAACCGAGCCTTAGGAGGTTCCTTGCAAGTTTGGGGCTGCATTTCTGCAAATGGAGTTGGAGATTTGATCAGGATCAATGGTGTCCTCAATGCTGAGAAATACAGGCAGATAATTATCCATCATGAAATGCCATTAGGGAGGCGTGTGATTGGCCCCAAATTAATTCTGCAGCAGGACAATGACTCCAAACACACAGCCAATGTCATTAAGAACTACCTTCGTAAAGAAGAACAAGGAGTCCTGGAAGTGATAGTTTGGCCCCCACAGAGCCCTGATGTCAACATCACCAAGTCTGTCTGGAATTACATGAAGGGATAGAAAGATTTGAGGCAACCCACATCCCCAGAAGATCCGTGGTTAGTTCTCCAAGATGTTTGGAACAACCTACATGCCAAGTTCCTTCAAAAATTGTGTGCAAGCGTACCTAGAAGAATTAAAGAATTTACGCTGTTTTGAAGGCAAATGGTGCTTTCTAGAGTTGGATTGCTGGTTCGGCATGAGCATTAGTTCTGGCCAAACATTGGCTCTTTGCCCAGTTCAGGGAACACCTGAATTTGCAGGGTGTTTGGCGGGTTTTCAGCCTGCTGAACGCCTTGCAATTGCACTGCACGCTGCACAGTGCATTTTGCACCCTGAAGGGGCAAAGCTTTGCCCCATCAGGGCGCAGTATAAGCTGGTTGTTAAGGAGCGGGGCCAGGAAGCTGGCCATGGCATCCTAAGCAACCGATGAGTCAACAGCTGTCAATGGCGTGGGGTCCCTTAGCCTGGTATGGTTTTAAAGGGGAAATCCATACCAGACCCTTATCAGAGTATGCAGCCTGACAAGTCAGGAAAGGGAGGGGATGAGCGAGCCCCCCACCCCAAAGCACCTTGTCTCCCATGTTGATGGGGACAAGGGCCTCATACCCACAACCCTGGCCGGAGGTTGTGGGGGTCTGCAGGAAAGGGGGGGCCTACAGATCCCAGCCCCCCCATGTGAATGAGTATGGGGTACCCCCTTCTGACTTCACTGACCCAGCACCCAGCATACACTGGTCCATGAATTTAGAAGGGAGCAGTGCCACCAGGTGATGTAGCCAGGTGGCCCCGCCCATACCTATAAAAGAACAGTCAAGCGGCTTAGCCTGCTGTAGGCAGCCAGGCTTCATATACGGTGGAAGATTTTTTATTTTTCTCGGGTGCGGCGGGCGGCGTGATTGATGATGGATTTACATTGGGGGACACTGTTTTTTTATTTTTTAATAAAGGAGTTGTCAAAAACTGTCTCTGTGTTTTTATTACTTTTTGACACTTTTTTGGTGAATGGGTAGGGGTACTATGTACCCCATACTCATTCACATGGGGGGGGAGGGATCTGGGGGCACCATTGTTAAAGGGAGCTTCCAGATTCTGATAAGCCCCCTGCCCACAGACCCCCCACAAACACCAGCCACGGTTGTGGGGGGTGAGGCCCTTGTCCTCATCAACATGGGAACAAGGTGCTTTGGGGCAGGGGGGTCAGAGCCCCCCTGCCCCAAAGTACCCACCCCCCGTGTTGAGGGCATGTGGCCTGGTATGGTTCAGGAGGGGAGGTGTCGCTTGCCCCCCCTTTCCTGACCTGCCTGGCCGCTTGCTCGGATAAGGGCCTGCTTTGGATTTTTAGGGGACCCCCGCACCGTTTTATTCTTTCTTTTTTCAATAGCCAGGTGCTGGCAATTGCAACCGCGAGTCATTTTAAATGTGATTTGACTCATTTCCAGCATGTTCTATGCATACAAAAGGTCTGACACTTTACAGGCAGACTAAGGGGACCTCCCCAAGCACTATGGAATTTTTCATATTTATTGTTGCACTTTAGCCTAGGTTCACATTGGTCTGATTTGGCATGCATTTGACATGTCAAATCACATGACAAATTGGCGGCTATTGCCGGAAATAGCACCGTCCGAATAGGTACGACGCTGACTTTGTAGCGCTGCACCAATTCCCAAAAGTAGTTCCTGCACTACTTTTGGCGACTTTGGGGGCGATTTCAATAGACATCTGTGCATGAACTCGCACAGATGTCTGTCAAATCGCCCCCAAAGTCGGATTACATTGCTGGGTTAGAAATCGCTAGGGCAGTACCAGGACCCCCATTTATGGCCAATTACTTGCATATAAGCCTACAAAATGGGCACTTCTAATTTTTCCTGTTTGGCTCCCATAGAGTTCAATGGGGTTTGCCGTTCGGGTTAGAACTTCCCCTATTCAGGAGTTCTGCTGCGAACCGAACAGGGGGGTGTTTGGCCCATCTTTAGTGGTTAAACCAAATATTGATTTGATTTTGATTTATCTTCTGTTCATTAACTTTTCATTTTGTTATTTGATAAAAATAAACTATTAACACTTCTATGTCTGAAAGGATTCTTGATTTACAGCATGTTTTCACACCTGCCTAAAACTTTTGCACAGTACTGTATAATCCCCCAATTAATCAAAAGGTTGTTTGTGATCAAATATATCAATAAAAATCCTTCCATTTATAAGATTTTATAATGAATGCATTAACTGCATTCATGTGTGTTTTTTTATTTAATCTGCCAGGAGTTAAAAGCCTATTGAAAAACACATAATTCATTAATAAATATGTAAAGTAAAAATATGTTTTGACAAAATGTGTAAAAAAAAAACTTTTGTTTGTATAGCTGCACTGGCCCTTTAAAATGTGTATAAGAAATATTGCATCAAATTCCAAATCTGTCATATAAATATGCCTTATTAACAACATGTGCTAGTGATTTCCATCAAATAACATATTATACAAATTGTAAAAGTCCCAATAGTATGAATTAAAGTGGCTGTATACCCTTTTTTTTTTTTTTACTTTTACCTACAGGTAAGCCTATAATAAGTACATAAAGTGATGCGCTTGTATTATCTATTAAAAAATGTGCTACCTCTTGTGCCTATTTGATACTTCTAAAAATAAATGAAACATTGTGTAAAACTTTTGTTAAATAGTAACTTGTGTTTAAATAAACCATAGCAACTCCATTACATAGACACATATACAAAAGGATATGTTCAGGAGAAAATGTGTTCCGAGCCTTTTTCTATTAAACACTCCCAAAAAACTTTCAGCCAGTGATTAATAATGAGAATTTCCAATATATAAAGCATGTAGTTTTCTGATCAAAGTCAAAACATAATTAATAATCAACCAAATTATATTAGAACAATACCTCCTCCTCTGGTATTTATTTTAATTAACTGTGGGGTGTCACTAATTGATTGCAGCTGTATTACCTTATTTATTTATTTTTTCACCATTGGATTTTTTTCACTATTGTACTTTTTACTATTTCCACAAACATCTTTTTTAGTCCACTTCAGCGCTTTAGGAATTTTATAACTGAAGCCTATAATAAGGCCTCTTTCACATGGACGATCCGTATGTCCGTTTTTCATCCTTCCGTTTTTGGATGAAAAACGGACATACATTCATCCCTATGGAGCGTCGGATGTCAGCGGTGACATGTCCGCTGACATCCGACCCCGCTCCGATCCGAAAAGTGTAACGGAGGAAAAACCTACTTTTCCATCCGTTATCGGATCGGGTGACGACGGACACTACGGTCCGTCGTCATCCGATCCCCCCATAGGGGAGAGCGGCGCTCTGACAGGTCCGTCGCTGCACAGTGTGCAGCGATGCACCTGTCATCTTCCTGCTCAGCGGGGATCGGCGGAGCGATCCCCGCTGAGCCAGCGGATGTTCACGGGGCGGATCATCACTGATCCGCCCCGTGAGAAAGAGGCCTAAGGCTTACTTGCAGGTAAAATGAATATCTCCTAAACCTGTTATGAGATATTTACTTTACATGCAGCCGCTGACGTCAGTGGCGCATGCGCTGTGAAGGCCCGGCTGAAGGTCCGGCAAGCGACCTTGCCGGGAAGAAGACTAATCGCAGCTTCAGCTACTCACAGCGCCGGAGCCACAATACCAGGAAGAAACACCAAGGGAACATGTCAGCTCCCTCGGTGTGGACCGGGATCAGATGTCGAAGCCTCGTTCTAAGGTGAGTATTTCATAATGAGCTAGTATATAGTATAGTATATAATCCACTGTGCTGGACAAAAGGTGACTTCCAAAACAATCGTGATTTGTGATTCACCACCACCACCATCCAATCTATACGCTTACCAAAAAGCAATAATAAACAAGCCTGTGTAATGCCTTTCTTTAATCCTCCAAGCACATAAGTAGATATGTTTCCACCAGATCCCATACTATTCTCTTATACTCCTCTAGTTAGTATGGTTCTCAAAAAAACCCCAAAAACGGCCATCTTTGCGCAAAATTCCACACTTTGTTTGTTAAAAGATCATATAAAAGTGTACACTGATGACGCATATTTCGTGCAAAACGCACTGAGGCTAGTTTTGTGACGCTGACGTCATTTCCTGCCGAATGAATCACACTGAGATTGAGGCTTGAACCGCACGCCAGCTCCCTGTACACAATACGATCATTACAGGCCATTACTGGAATGCTGGATAGACTAAGTGCCGGTCTGAGGCACACCTATATGTGAGTGTAAACTTTTATTTGATCTTTTAACAATTAAAGTGTGGAATTTTGCGCAATGATGGCCGTTTTGGTTTTGGAAGTCACCCTATGTCCAGCACGGTGTATAAATTTTTTGGGACTTTTTATTAATTTTATACTAATGGGACTTTTATAAATTGTGAAATATGTTATTTGATGGAAATCACTAGCACATGTTAAAGTGGATGTAAACCCAATGTCATCCTTTCTAAACTACTGCCATAGGGGTTATCTATAGGATATACATGCCTCCTACATGTATCTTTACCTGTCAAATGTCTCCCCTCTGTCTGTTATGAGACCCGAAAAACTGCATATTCTGTGGGTGGGTCTGTTGTCTGGAGCTCAATGGGTGGAGTCGTGATGTCAGTAGAGTCCCCGCCCACCTCTTCACTCCCCTTGTCAATATGCATTTTCTCTGTGTATTTCTTACACTGAACTTCTGCTATGATCTCTAACATCCAGTGAAAAGACAGGAAAGTAACCACATGACTTCAGCATGCCAAATCATGCTGAGGTGTGGAACAGCCAATCTTTGCAGAGCTGCTGAAGAAAGGAGTGGGGGAGGGAATTAAAAAATACTGCCTGTCTTAGGCTGGTGCACAAGATATGTAAATCACCTGTCACTCACAGCAAGGGGGAGGATTTGACAAGGTTTTTCTCTGTTTGTCAAGTTTTATCTCACTGAACAATAAAAGAGGATTGCTCAGAGCTGGATTAACTCTTTGTGGCAAGACTGGGCTCAAATGATAGGAAATCTTATCCTCTACTCTATGATATCGGAAAAAATAATAATTTTGGGTTTACATCCACTTTAAGACATATTTATATGACAGATTTGGAATTTGATGCACTATTTGTTATACACATTTTAAAAGACCAGCACAGTTACACAAACAAAAGTTTTTTTACACATTTTTCACTGACAATAGCGGTGATTATTAGCTGCAGCATTATAATGTATTGGTATTTGTTTTGCGCCGGTGGCACATATCAAATTCAAAAGGCTGTGCAAATAATCTTTTTTTTTTACCTTCTCCAGCCTGGGCTGAATTTGTAAAATTAGAAGCTGTAGTGAGCGAACATATTCTGTCTCTGTGCTAATAAGTTCATTTACTTCAGGTGCCTCGGTCTTAAAATTCATGATACCATCATACACAGGCTCTTCTATCTGAGGAATATTCTCATAAATGGCATCACTTTTAACTGCTTGTGTGTCCACACTAGAGGGGCTGCCATTGGTAGGTGACATATCATGTGTATTATAACCAATCTGGGAAAAGGGTTCCCGGTCATCAGATCCATAGCGTGGCAGTGGAACATTTCCTTTTGTGGCACTGCTGTCCATGTAGTCACAATAACTGCAAAGGAATTACACTATATTTACTGGAATATAAAAAATGTACAAAATGCAGACACAAAACAATTCTATCTAGGTCAGATTGTCACATGCAAGGTACTTTCCTTTAAAATGCAACTTCCTTGAGTATTGCCATGCTGGTCATGTTTCTACAAATTCCAATCACAACAAAAATGACACAAAAAATACCATTCATTGCTGGAGGTAAAGTCAATTCAGTTTCACTTTTGTCTTACCGCAGATGACGCCAGAACCAGTTCTTAAACGATACCATCTACTGTATATTACCCATTCCACTTGAATGATAATATGTTCAGATGGATATGGGTCACGCACCAATTTAAAGGGATTTCCCCCCATGTAGCTAAAAGCAACCCATACCACCCCACTGCTGCCTCGCTTGGTTACAGACCTGGATAAATGGAATCAGGCTTATCTATTAAGAAACTATGTGGGTTATTTCCGAAAGGAAAATCCACTTTGCACTACAAGTGCAAACTACAAGTGCAAAGTGCACTTGAAATTGCACTGAAAGTGCACTTGGAAGTGCAGTCGCTGTAAATCTGAGGGGTAGATCTGAAATGAGTGAAGGCTCTGCTGATTTTATCATCCAGTCATGTGCAAGCTAAAATGCTGTTTTTTATTTTCTTTGCATGCCCCCCTCAGATCTACAGCGACTGCACTTCCAAGTGCACTTTCAGTGCAATTTCAAGTGCACTTTGCAATTGTAGTTTGCACTTACAGTGCGAAGTGGATTTGCCTTTAGTAAATAACCCCCTATGTGAGCTTATTTTACAAGGCAGTGCAAAAACGAATGCGTAATGAGAACCAACCCATAACATCCATCTAGTACACATGTGTCAAACACAAGGCCTGCGGGCCGAATTTGGCCCTCCAGGTCATTTCACGTGGCCCTTGCATCTCTCCTGTAGTTGCGGCACCCCTCACGTCTCTACCTCCCCTTGTCTCAGCAGTGGGCGGCAGAAAGGAGGACAGAACTCCTCCTACAGATCCTGCATCTTGCAGTTGCAACATCCCTTTAATGGCTCCTCCCTGGTCTCACCATTAAGCAGACTCCAGCCCTCCTCTGGTCCTCCTCCAGAACCTGTACTTTCTGCTTGCCAGCTCCTCCCACAGCTCCTTCCCAGCAGCAGCACATGGTAAAAGGGGTGCACTGTAGTGTAAGGAAGCGTGGGGGACTCTTAACTCCTGATGGTGGGTAGGGATCGAATTTGACACTCCTGATCTAGTATGTACAGAAACTGGAGTAATTTTTAGTATTGAAAAATCCCATTGCATCTACTAATTCATACCTCCCAAATTTGACATGGGAATGAGGGACACCTATTAGAAAAAGTATGTAGGCATGGGCCATACCCCCTGCCATGCCCCCTTAAAGGAGAATTATACAAAAAAATAGTTAACCACTTGCCTACAGGGGACATTTACTTTCAATCTTTTTTATTGAAAAGTTTTAATGTCAAGAGGTAACATACGGTATTAAACATTATAATAGCCAGAGCCCTGGTGCATATTATCAGAAACAATAAAAACTTTCTTTTGGTGGTATTTAATCGCCAAAAAATAAAAAACTTTCATAATTTGTTAAAAAATTTAGCAAATAGGCAATTTTTCTCCTTTACTGATGTGGCTGCACTGATGGGCACTGATAGGCTGCACTGATGGACAATGATGGGGCAGCACTAATGGGCACTGATGAGGCAGCACTGGTGGGCACTGATCAGGCGGCACTGATGAGGTGGCAGGCTGCACTGATGGGCACTGATTGACGCCACTGATAGGCTGCACTGATGAGGAGGCACTGATGAGGCTGCACTGATAGGTGGCACTAATTGAAGGCACTGATAAGGATGCACTGATGAGCTCTGATGAGACAGCACTGATGAGGCGGCCCTAACAGGCTGCACTGATGAGGCGGCATTGATAGGTGGCACTGATGGGCACTGATGAGGCTGCACTGATAGGTGGTACTGATGGGCACTGGTAGGTGACACTGATGAGGAGGCACTGATGGGCACTGATTGGCAGCACTGGTGGCACTGATGGGCACTGTTGGGGCTCCACTACTAATCAGGACACTGATAATCAGTGCTCTGATTATGAGTGTACATGTCCCTTTTACACAAGCCAGTTATTGGCTCTCTTCTCTCCTGTCAGCGTGAGGAAAGAAATGCGGATAACCGGCTTCAGTTTACATCGTGGTCAGCTGTGATTGGACACAGCTGATCACGTGGTAAAGACCTGCTGATTGGCTATTTACCTCAACTTGTGATCAGCTGTGTCCGGAGAACACTGTGATCACAGAGCGCGCCAACCCGTGCCATGATCCCAGAACTGGCCAGTCGGCAACTGGTTAAACCCACAAGTGCTTTTTTTTACCACTACTATTCCTTTATACTGCTTATGAAATTTACAAATGCAGCAATTTAGAAGTGGGATGAAAGGTTTAGCACTTTTTGAAAAATAAAAAGTGCATTTTGTATACAACTATGTAGATCAGACCAAAATGAGGGACAGAAGAACTTTGTTCCAAATCAGGGACAGTTGGGAGCTGATAATTTAGTGTTGATGTGCAATATTCACCCCTTTCCAATTTTCTAAAAAATAAGTCATCAGCATTTAATGGGGCATCAATCTCAATGGCAGCCATAAAGTCCAGGCTTCAAATTTTAGCCCCTTCCCAGCCAGTGCTATTAGTACAGTGTCAGTGTACAGCATTGTCACTGATCAGTTATTAGTGTCACTAGCGATGTCAGTGTCAGTTAGAGACCCTTCTAGACAGTGTCTGTAGGTGCCAGATTGCTGGCCACCTTATCAAGGTCACGCTATAAGTCGTTGATCAATGCCATTACAGTATAGCATCTATAGCTGGGTTAGACGCTATAACTTTCACACAAACCAATTAAGGTAAACTTACTGGGATTGTTTTGTTTTTTTTTTTTACCAAAGACATGTAGCAGAATACATTTTGGCCTAAATTTATGAAGAAATTAGATTTTTTTTTGTTTATATTTTATAATAAAAAGTAGAAAATATTTTTTTCTTTTTCAAAGTTTTCGGTCATTTTTCATTATATAATAATAATAAAAAAATAATAATTTTTCATTATATAATAAAAATACAAACCCAGTGGTGATCAAATACCACCAAAAGCAAGCTCTATTTATATGAAATTAATTATATAAATTTAATTTGCATGTAGTGTTGCATGTCTGCACAATTGCCAGTTAAAGTAGCGCAGTGCTGAATAACAAAAACCACTCTAGCCACAAAGGGGGTGAAACTTTCCGTAGGTCAGGTGGATAAGCATTTAGTGACACAATAGAGTATAAAGAAACAGCCAGTGCAAAAATGATCTAAATCATCAATACCCCTACTAGTACAGATTCAATGACCATACTGCATATAGGTGAACTATGTTCGGTTTGACCTTCTAGAAAGAAAAATATAACTTTAAAAACCCCAATTGATTTGAATGAAAGAAAAAAAAACAGAAAGACTGTAAAACATGGTTCAGCTTCCTACCATAGAGCTGCAAGCCCTTCCTGACATCTTATAGTAATTGTATAAATAATTGCATCAACACATTACTTTCTCAGATCTAGATACTGATGAAAGGTGGTGGGAAAGATAAAACACCCGTTGTCCTCCCACAATCACATCCATCATGAGAGGAACAGGTAAGCGGTAACCAAAAGAAGCTAATGATTCACTGTTGGTTGTTAAAAAGTTATTGCCAAATCTTCTTTCACTAGTCTAGATTTTGACCTGTTTTACTTACTTGCTGGATGAATGACTGTGGGTCAGCTGATCTTCAGTGTCACTCACACTTTCCGTGTCACTAAATTCTGAGTCGTCATAATATTGTTCTTCATTGTCAATTGTGTCATATATGCGCTCTTCATCTTCAGCAGTTTCGACCTCTGAAGAGCTACCCTGATCATAGGATGAAATACGTCTCCGGTCACTTAATGGGTAGTTGTCAGCAGCAGCGAAAGACCTGGGTACATAGCAAATCATAAACTTTGATGAGACAAACACAAAGAATGGAGACCACACCATACGGACTCAATATCTGCAACCAGTGAAAAAAAAAAAAACCTCGTACAGGTAAAAATGAAAGCAATAATAAATATTAGTAATAACTCAAGGTACTCGGTTTCAGTAAGCAACAAGTAAACATGTTAGAAATTCTCAGTAATTATTTCCTTTTCTCCATAAAAAGGAAGCAATTGTTTCACCACATACTGTATTCATTGTAGCTCAGTCTCCCTTGGCTAGAAATGTGTCAATGTATGTCCACATATTTATGCACCTTAACAAAAATAGTTAACCACTCATCCACATTCACATCCCCTTTATACTGAGCCACCTGTCTTTGAAACCTTTAAATCACTATATATATATATATATATCTATAGTCATACATCCTGGCTTTTATTGCTGTAACAAAGAGGCATTAGACAGATTACATGGGATATAATATAGTGTACTTCTATCTTCAGCTATGGATGGGCCCCCTTGCTGGGGGGAGGTGGGGGGTGATTGGGTGGCTTTCTGACCCCACTATTCCCCTATACAGGTTGGGGGGCGGGGTTTTGCCTCCTATGCATCGGCATCATGTTTGAATGACCTGCTCAGTGCATCAACTTGCCTGAGCATTGAGCAGATTCCCTCTTTCCATCCAATTGGGGCTCATGGTGTTGGTGGGGACCCGCCCTTTGCCGGAGGGATATAAGCTGCTCAGGCTGGCCGGCTGACCATTTCACATGGACCATTCACACAAGTAGGATTCCAGGCATGCCTATGGCCACAGAACCACACACAAGGTAATTGAGGTTGACTCATATTCACTACAACATTTCTTTGGTTTTATTTTAGTTCTACACTACACAGTCCACCATTACTTGGTGGTTTTGTTTTTGGTTTCATCTTTTGTAGGTACACGTATACACACTTTCTCTGGTTGTAGTTTTTTAACCTATACACTTCATACCACCACAACAATCACCACCATTCATCATTTCACTCACTTCACAGGTATAGGCTTATCTCATTAATTAATACATTTATTTCACATGGGGGGTTATTTACGAAAGGCAAATCCACTTTACACTGAAAGTGCACTTGGAAGTGCAGTCCCTCTAAATCTAAGGGGTAGATCTGAAATGAGTGGAGGCTCTGCTGATTTTATCATCCAATCATGTGCAAGTTAAAATGCTGTTTTTTATTTTCCTTGCATGTCCCCCTCGGATCTACAGTGACTTTACTTTCAAGTGCACTTGCAGTGCAAAGTGGATTTGCCTTTAGTAAATAACCCCCTTGGTTTCATCTTCATACACTTGCAGAGCAGTGTGGACTGTTAATCATACACTAGATTCACATGGTCATGACATGGTTGCCTGGTCCTCACCTGGTTGCTGTCTCTGGCTTGGATGGGACTCCTCACCTTAGCCCCGGAGGAGATGATCATCCTTGTCCCCTGTCTTCCCTTGGATCTAAGGTTGGGCACAACCATTGGGCCGTATTGTAAGTTACACACCTTTATTTTGAGAGATTGTTCTCCGTTTAAAGGATATCCTATATTTATAGATATTATTGATTTAATTTCAGAGCATTTTACTCCTGATGATTGGCATGAGCCATGAATTGTGCGTCGAGGTACATCGAACTGATGCCTAGACAAGTTTGGCTCACCATGAGCAATGTTCGTTCAATTTTGATTATGTTCATTGAATTTTTATGAATGGATGAGTGTTTTTATGTAACTGTAATGCTTTTTATATCTTACCTTACTCTGTATAACTATATATTCATACAAGTGTATCATAGTATATTGTGTCCTGTATTTACAGATTGACACTCTCTAACGTGATTTGTTATTAATACATTTTATAAATGATTTGAATAAAGTATCCATTCAGTGACCTGCCTCACACAAAGACCCATTTCTTTCTTCTTTCTGTTGTTTAATACATATCAGGGATGGAGGCTTGCCACTGCTACAATCAGGTTGTGTTAGGTCACATCATTATATATTTATGCACATTACTATGTATGAGCAAAGTTTTAATTTACCACAAAATGTGGGTAAAAATCTGACACTGACAAACTTGCTAATTTCTTCAAAAACACCGCACTCATCCCTACACATTACTTGAATACAGTCTGAAACCTGTGATTTCACAAGGATCAGATGACAATCTAGCTGTCTTGAGGCACCTTAAATATCGGCTAAATATTTTGGACCACCACAAAAAAACTCAATAAGACAGATTTTTTTTTTGCGAATAAACTATTGTTCCCCAAAAGAGAGTTGCCTATTCAAATAAAGAGGCATACTTATAGGATATAATTATATGTGTATGCATGCATGTCAGAGGGTGGATGAGCCAGATCATTTTGTAATATTCAACTACTGTTCTATTTATGTCAAACTTTATACAGCTGGAAGATTGCAGGTCATTCATAACTGTCTTTGTAAGAAATCTAGTTCTGAAATGTGGAGGCTGCTGTTGACCTCTTATGGAAATGCTAGACTGTCATGTGGATCTTCTTGCTTCAATACTTTGAGAAAATGACCCAGAATATGCAAATAAGGACTTCAGACCTTTCTTTGACTTTTCTCTTTTGTTGGTTTGTCCCAGGTTAAATTTTAGGAGTATGGAAGCTAAGAGTCAGCATACATTAAAGCCTCATACACACGATTGGATTGTTGGCCAACAAAACCATGCACTTTTGTCCGAAGGGCGTTGGCCCAAACTTGTCATGCATACACATGGTACACAATTGCTGCCCAAATATCACGAACGTAGTGACATACTACGTGGTTTTTCAGCTCTTTAGCGCCACCCTTTGGTCTTCTTTTGCTAATTTCGTGTTAGTAGAAGTTTGGTGAGTGTTGATTCGTGCTTTTCTTTTCGCGCTTTTCATTTAGCCCTTTTCAGTTCGCGATTTTCATTTTGTGCTTTTCATTTAGTTTCTGAACGGCCATTCGTCAACCAGCCATGATGCGGAATCGGAGGTGATCACATGTTATTTATTATTGGCCTTGGAGTTATTGCTTTGACATTATTTTTTGGTTGAATAATAATTTGATTTGGTATATTTTCTATATTTTTGGATGCATAGAATGCATTTTTTGGTTAAGTTCTATTGGCAGATAGCATGTCTAATTTTATTTGTTTTCTTTTTTTAATGCACAATAAAAAAATTGTGGAGAATAATACTTGGTTATGTGTTTTACTTCTAATGACAATTTGGGAGTAGGCAGTTACATTTTAAAAAATACAATGTAAAATTAACAAGGGACACCAACATAGTTGTATCTTTGATCTTAAAAACTACGGGATAATGGTATTGTGGTAACTTGCCCAAAATTAAAAAAGAAAAAACAAGCATAATAATATTATTCTTGATACAGTATCACTAGAAAAAAAGCCTTTGAAAATTTGTTTGCAATAACTCCATCAGTATCACCAGCAAAGCAGCTTCATTATTATGCCATTAAAGAAGAAGAGAATGTGCGCTGCATTTCAAGATTTCATAATTTGCCACGTCACAAATGTCAATTCTCCATTGCGATTGCTAGTTTACAAGACTGACCGCTTCTGGCTCAGCCTTGCTTCCGAGCATGCGCGTTTGTACTTTGGACTTTTGTCCGACAGACTTGTGTACACATGCTCGGAAAATCCGACAACAGACATTTGAAAACCTGCTAGCCAACATTTGTTGGCGGAAAGTCCAACAACAATTGTCTGATGGAGCATACCGACAACAGCCTGTCATCGAACATTTCCCGTTGGAAAGTCTGATCGTGTGTATGGAGCTTTAGAGTCAGCATGCATTTAGGCGAGGACACTAGCATCCCCCATTTCTCTTATATGACAGCTTAATTATAAGAAATAAAATCGGTGTTGTGAACCCCTGCGCTGTGTGTATGGGATTGTGTTATGAAACTGTGTATCGGTTCAAATGAAAATGAATGCCAATATAGGTATGTGGGTTGCTGCAACCCTGAATTGTGTTCCAACAATGTAATCAAATAATTATTTAAAATGGGATTGTGCAGCCTAAAACAAATACCTGAAAATCAATGCATTACATAAATAAATAAACAACATGAGTGCAAGTATCAATTCTTCATAAAAGTCCAATATAAAGTGCGAGTGCTCATAATGACTACAGTGAGATCATGAATAAGTTGAAATGAAGTTCATGCTTCAAATGTGATCTATAACAACCACCTTCTTCTGCTCAAATGGTATCTGTTTCATAAACGAATAGTAGTGAACTTCCACCGTTCCTGTGCTCACAGAACTCTCAACTCATATAGAGTAAAACAAGCCTTTGAATAATATTCAATAAACTGGTATGCCGCTCTCCACTTCCAATAGGTACAATTCCCAGGGTTACGCTGGTAATAGTCCCTTTAAGACTGGGTTCACACCTATGCGAATTGGATGCGGGCTTACTCGTATCTAGTTTGCATAGCAGGAGAATGTGACCGGTGCTCTATGGAGCCAGTTCACATATCTCCAGGGTGGCTGCAGAGCACACTGCACAGAAACGTGTGCATCTTTGGCTCCCTTTCAGGGCCGAATTCAGGCAGAGATTTGGCCCTGATTTGTCCCTGAAACGGAGAACAGGGATGCACAGCATTCCTGTGCGATCCGCGTCTGGTTTAAGGCCCATACACATTATACAAAAATCAGAAGGGAAAATTTGTACAACGAGCTGTCTGCCGATTTTCGGATCGTTAGTACAGTGCTTTCAACAGCCGATTTTACTTCTTCGCCAAACAAAACCTGGATGTGCAGAGTATAACATTTTTGTCGGATGTGAACTCAACGTCCGATTTTTGTTGCATTAGTATGCTTTTCGTACGAAAAAAATTGTAAGAGCAAGACTACGTATGCTCAGAAATGAAAGAATATATATAAATCTATTCAACACATTACTGTACGTCACTTCTGACGTTGTATTCTATCATACGAAAATTTTTGTATTGTTAGTAACCTCTTCACTTTTGACATGAGACTAGCATGCCACAAAAATTGGACGTTTGGTCGTCCGAAAATCTAAGCGTGTGTATGGGGCTTTAGGTGTGAATCGAGCCTAATGGCTCATACACACGATCCGAATATCGTACAACAGATTCTATGACTTTTTTCGCCTTAATAGTCGCAAGTAGGAATTGAATAGGTTACTAAAGCCTCAAATTCTCATAGAACAGAAAAAAAAAAACGGAAGTGATGTCATGTATTTTCAGACAACTGTACTGACTAAACGCAAATCGTACGATCTGGTATCGTATGAGGAAAATTTTCGTGCTTGTCTGATCGAATAATATCGGATGAATTGTCGTGATCGGCTCTTGACAGCTCTGTACTAATGATCCGATTATCATATCGAAAGCGGTATTTTTCGTCTGATTTTCGGATCGCGTGTACAGGCATTAGACACCTGTGATCCCTTCAAATCCGTGCATCCGATCTGGCTTCAATACATTTGTGGCTGTCCACCTGTTGCTCCCCAGGTGCAGACCCCTTATACAATTAGAAGGTAACTTTTAATGGTATAGACATTTGTAAACATTATACACAGGAACATACAAGGGCCGTAGAGCATGCAGAGCTTGCTTAAACATTCACCCAGGACCTGCCGCTGCCCCGTACAGGCACACATTAAGTTATGTATACAGCCACATCTTCTAATTTGTCTTAATGTGGCTGTATGCAGTTATGCACTGAGTTTTCATTAAAACAGCTATGCTGCACAGTTGTATAGTGCAAACGTCCATGCACGTGGTTTGGGCGTAACTTGTTTTTGGGGCGTGGCTGAACTGGGGCTTTACAGCAAGCAGAGCCTGCATAATCACTCTTCCATGAACAGCTCCATTTCAGATCAGTGATCTTTCATTGAGTTGAATTAGAAAATGCAGCTACATGCAGTTATATGCCTGGGTTTTGGGCTGCTCTGAACTCCCACTATCTGGGGTTGGAGCATGCGCCCATGTTTTACCCAACCCCCAGCACATAACTGCGCATAGCCACATCTTTTAATTCATCTCAATGGACAGCTGTAGGTGGCAGCTGCAGGTCCTGTGAATGATTACACAGGCTCTGCATGCTGTATGGCCATGAGCATGAAGCTTACACCATTCCTGGTGCACGACTGCATACAGTCACATCCTCTAATTCAGGGGTCTCAAACTGACGGCCCTCCAGTTGTTGCAGAACTCCAAGTCCTATCATGCCTCTGCCTGTGGGAGTCATGTAACTGTGAGCTTTGTAATGCCTCATTGGACTTGTAGTTTTGCAACAGCTGGAGGGCCACCAGTTTGAGACCCCTGCTCTAATTCATCTGAATGGGTGACTGTTTGCGGCAGCTATGGATCCTGGGAGTGTGACTGGGCAGGCTCAGCATGCTGTATGGCCTATGTACGGCCATGTGTATGAAGCCTTAAAGTGATGGAGAATATGGTCAAAGTCACACTCAACTTACCTTTGAGATGGGTTGTTTATTGATGTTAGAAGATTTTCTAGACGTCTACCAAAATCTTCAGATCTGCTATTATTTTTCACATTAGATGAAGGCAATGAATCATTGGATTGACGATTCAGTTTCTCAGCATTCTGGTATAATCTGTGATCTATATCATGATGGTGCTGACCAGAAGACTTATTCTTATGGTAAGATCTGCCAGCAGTTATTTCAGACTGCTTATCGCTTGCAGCATATCTTTCACTATATCTGTCCGACCTGGAGTGCACACAATGGAAGAAATAGAGCAAGATAAGAGGGATTATGTATATTATGGAAAAATGGCAGCATAATCTAGATCACATATTTAAAGCGTAAGACCACAAAAACAGAAAAAATAGAAGGTCCTTGACTGACTTGAAGCTTACTGTGCAGTGCACAACCAATAGGAGCACATAACATGAAATTCCCCTGCACTTTGCCCTGTTTGCCATAAAGAGGGGTTTTAGTTGCATGCATTTACAAATATATGAGGAGCTGCATGTTGACATTAACTCATGCAGTTTCATTCCTCCTGCTGCAATCTCCATAAAGTACAATAACAAGAATCCAACAAAACAAATGAGACCTGCCCTGTAATCACCACAGCGGTGTTCAGGCCTAAATTGATACTAAACTCTATATTAGGAAAAACACATGGGGTTGATTTACTTAAGGCAACTAGAATGTGCACTTTGCAAAGTACAGTTAACCTTTGCAAGTGCAGTTGCTCCAGAGCTTAGTAAATGAGGTAAAGTTTCACTTTACAAAGAGTACCCAATCACATGCAAGGAAAAAAACAGCATTTTCCTTGCACATGACTGGATGATGGAAGTCAGCAGAGCTTCACCTAATTTACTAAGCTCTGGATGTCTTTTGTAAATCAACCCCATAGCGCTGTAGATATCAGCATGTATCTTGATTACAGGTCTTTTTTTATCTTTTCACCATGTGGTTGTTTCAAAATCCTCCTTTGAACCCTTCTCTTAGGTTCCTGTCTTCTGGCAGCTCCAATCCCCTCACAGGGAAATAGAGTCACCTTTATGTGCATGCACCCGCCCAGCTCTGTGGATGAGTCTCCTTATGTCCACAGAAGCTCAAAGCCCCAGCAGTACACCACTTCTCTGCTCCTTCCTCCAGCTTCTGAATGACAGCAGCTTGAGCCTGAGCTGTTCCTGCACTACCTGGAAATTTGGGGGAAGCGGCTCTGAGGACCTAACTCTGCTGGTGGTAAACAGGGGAAGTAAGAAAACATTTGGTAACATATTAAGAAAAAAATATATAGAGGGTATAGAGCAATGGTCTCCAAACTGTGGCCTGGGGGCTGGATGTGTCCATTGCTTGCTTTTTTTCTGGCCCTTGGGGAATTATTTCCCCCCACTGTCAACAATGGGGCATAGTTTCTGCCACTGCTACTGATAATGGGGCACTATTTCCCCCACTGACACCAATGATGGGGGGCAATAATCCTCCCATTGAAACTAATGATGGGGCACGATTTCTCCCACTGACATCAATGATGGAGTACTATTCCTCCCACTGACAGCAATGATGGGGCATTAATCTTCCCATTGACACCAATGATAGGGCACTATTCATCCCACTGACACCAATGATGGGGAACTATTCCTCCCACTGACACCAATGAAGGGGCACTATTCCTCCCACTGACACCAATGAAGGGGCACTATTCATCCCACTGACACCAATGATGGGGAACTATTCCTCCCACTGACACCAATGAAGGGGCACTATTCCTCCCACTGACACCAATGAAGGGGCACTATTCATCCCACTGACACCAATGATGGGGAACTATTCCTCCCACTGACACCAATGAAGGGGCACTATTCCTCCCACTGACACCAATAATAGGGCACTATTCATCCCACTGACACCAATGATGGGGAACTATTCCTCCCACTGACACCAATGAAGGGGCACTATTCCTCCCACTGACACCAATGAAGGGGCACTATTCATCCCACTGACACCAATGATGGGGAACTATTCCTCCCACTGACACCAATGAAGGGGCACTATTCCTCCCACTGACACCAATGATAGGGCACTATTCATCCCACTGACACCAATGATGGGGAACTATTCCTCCCACTGACACCAATGAAGGGGCACTATTCCTCCCACTGACACCAATGAAGGGGCACTATTCCTCCCACTGACACCAATGAAGGGGCACTATTCCTCCCACTGACACCAGGGATGGGGCACTATTCCTCCCCCTAATACCAAAGAGGGGACAATGTTTACTCCCACTGACATGAGGACATTTTCTACACCCACTGGCCACAGTCCGACCCCTCCCCCCAAAAAAGTTTGAAGGACAATAAACTGGCCCTTTTTTTGATACCCCCACGATATAGAGGTTTGCCAACAGACATCCACTTCTAAAAATTATAAAAAAGCTCACAGGTGAGTCAACCACTTGACTGAAGTTTTACTTTTACTAAATGTAAGCGATATACAACACTAGCTTTGTCCAACTGTCATGGCTATTGGCTAATAGCCAGCCAAATGTTGATATTATACAGTATATTCTGCATAGTGTACTATAAACAAATGCATAAAAGTGGAATAATTGTTAGTGGGTGAGTCAACCCACAGTCTTAACAATATAGTACACAGCAATAGGTTAGTAATGTATCCACAACTGTGGTGTCAACAGAGAATCTAAAGGACCCCATTATGGGTTTTCCAAAGCAGATGCTGCTTTCTTTCAGACACTCTCCCTCTTTAAATTAAATTGCATATATCCTTCTGTATGGAATTTGTATTCAGAAAAGGAGAGGGAGGAGAGATAAGTCCCTCCTTTGACTTTATCCCCACTGTCAGAATACACTGATCAGTGTTGCATTCTATAGCCTGCAGCACTGATTGAACAGAGAAAAAGCAACAGGGTGGTTGTAAGAAGTTGATCCGTAAAATTAAATTCTCTACAACCAAAGTGCCCATACATGGATCAAAATTTGGCCAGTCCCCACTGAACCAGCCAAATTTCGATCCGTCGTATGGCCGGCTTTAGGGTCTACTTTAGAGTGGAACCTTACCCATACCAACTTGATAAAAAAATAATGTTCTTTAGCAAGGAACACATTCACCAGCCACTTTATTAGGAACACCTGTTCATCTGCTTGGTAACACAAATCGGCCAATCACGTGGCAGCAGCTCAATGCATTTAGGCATCTAGACGTGGTGAAGATGACTTGCTGAAGTTCAAACCGAGCATCAGAATGGAGAAGAAAGGGGAATTAAGTGACTTTGAACATGGCATGGTTGTTTGTGCCAGACAGGCTGGTCTGAGTATTTCAAAAACTGCTGATCTACTGGGTTTTTCACACACAACCATCTTTAGGGTTTACAGAGATCGGTCTGAAAAAGAGAAAATATCCAGTGAGTGGCAGTTGTGTGGACGAAAATGCCTTGTAGATATCAGAGGTCCAAGGAGATTTAGTATGACAGCAGCAGAAGACCACATCGGGTGCCATCAAACTGAGGCTACAATTCGCACAGGCTCCACAAAATTGGACAATAGAAGATTGGAAAAACGTTGCCTGGTCTGAGTCTCAATTTCAGCTGCAACATTCAGATGGTAGGGTCAGAATTTGGCATTAACAACATGAAAGTATGGATTCATCGTGCCTTGTATTAATGGTTTAGGCTGGTGGTGTAATGGTGTGGGGGATATTTTCTTTATACCCTCACATGCCCATGCGCACTCACTTATGTTGGCAAAACAACTGGCCCTTTTAAAAGGAGGTTTCAAAAACACAGAAGCGACATTAGACTCGCCCTGTCTCAAACAGAGGAGGATATACAGATCGATCATAACAAACCAGTGGCTGTGCATTTCTTGAAACACAAACATCAGATACACGAACTAAGAGGTATGGTCATAGAACATGTCCAACTGCCCATCAGAGGTGGTGACCATGACCGTCAACTACAACGTGAAGCCTATTGGATTCACACACTGGGCACGGTGCATCCTGGAGGATATGATGGCCTCCCGGGAATTCAGGTCCGCGCTGTGGCCGTCATTCGGCCATAGCGGGGATGTGAAGTGGTTAAGATTCATTTTGAATGTAGCCCAACAGGTTCTCCGCATTGTCATTATAGCCTTCCTCTCTACCCCCCATTCTGTCTCCATTTTCCCATTCTCCTTCCCCTTCTCAACCCCCCCCCCTTGTCACAACCCCCCCCCCCCTCCCCCTTATTCTTTTTAATATCTCTATGTTTTTGTTTATTTCTATATTTATTTTATTTTTATTTCTATTATCTTTTTCATTTCTATTTTTATTTATATATTTTTATTTTTATTTCATTATTTCTTTATTTCTATTTCTCTATTTCTTATTTGCTCTTTATTAGTATTATTACTAATTATCATTTCCCCACTATTTCTTTATCAGTTTTGTCTGTTATTCTAGCTTCATTTTTCATGACTCTTCGGTCCCATTTCCTTCTCCTTTTCTTCTCACTTCTCACTGTTACCTTTCCCCTCTTACTCACACTCTCTCGCCTCTATCTCGTTTTCACTTCTTCTTTTCCTAGTGTGCAGCTGCTTGCTTCTCTTACATTCACATTTCCCACTTCACCTCTTACCCACCTCCCTTGATTTGACATATCCTGGCTCAGGGGCGGGGTTTCCATGACATCAGCGGCCCCAGCACAGCAGCGTCCCTCGTTGCTCAGCTACCACCGGCACAACGCGCGTGCGCGGTCGGCGGTGGCTGTTGTAAGCCCATCACCCTCATAAGCTGGCTATACTACAGGACTTCAGCGTCTCTGGTTGCCCTGGTTACCGCCACTGCATGACGCAAGCGCGGCTTACGATCACTGCTGTGATCTACCCCACAGCCTCCGATCCCTGCACTGGTGCCGATCCATTGCAGGATCGTGCGCTACATCCTGATGTTCCCTGACATTTGGTTTGTCCCCACAATGATTGGGGTCCCATGCCACAACACTGTTACATTTTCAGAATGTCCTTTTTCTAAACCTTCCTTTTGTTATGTGTTTTTTTGTGATTTCTGCTCATGTATTTTAAACATTTGAAGTGTTTTGGCGGGATTTGTGACGTCACACCAGTATGGGGGTGGGAGGAGCTTTGGTTTTTTTCTTTTCTCTTTTTTTCTGATTGGTTGATGTTTTTTTTAAATACTTTCCACTGTTACCCCACATTTATCACATGCCTGACGAAGGGGTCCTGTATTCAGCCGCTAGCGGTGCGGTTTTAACCCCCGCTGGCGGCCGAAAAAGGGTTAAAACCGCTCGTACAGCGCGGCTATAGCCGCGGTATTGCCGCGTTATAGCCGCGCTGTCCCATTGATTTCAATGGGCAGGAGCGGTTTAGGAACGGTGAACACACCGCTCCTTCACCGCTCCAAAGATGCGGCTCGCAGGACTTTTTTTACCGTCCTGCCAGCGCACCGCTTCAGTGTGAAAGCCCTCGGGCTTTCACACTGAACAAACAGCGGAGGCTGTTTAGGGGCGGTTTGCAGGCGGTATTTTTAGCGCAATAACGCCTGCAAACCGCCCCAGTGTGAAAGGGGCCTTAAGGGATATTTACATTCCTTGTAATAGGAATAAAAGTGACACCATTTTTTTTTAAAAACAGTGTAAAAATAAATAAAATATTGTAAAATAAACAATAATAAAAATTTTTAAAACATTTTTAAACCCCCCCCCCCGTCCCGTTGAGCTCGCGCGCAGAAGCGAACGCATACGCGAGTAGCGCCCGCATATGAAAACGGTGGTCAAACCACACATGTGAGGTATCGCCGCGACCGGTAGAGCGAGAGCAATAATTCTAGCTCTAGACCTCCTCTGTAGCGCAAAACATGCAACCTGTAGAATTTTTAAAACGTCACCTATGGAGATTTTTAAGGGTAAAAGTTTGATGCCATTCCACGAGTGGGTGCAATTTTGAAGCGAGACATGTTGGGTATGAATTTACTTGGCGTAACATTATATTTCACAATATAGAAAAAAATTGGGCTAACTTTACTGTTGTCTTATTTTTTTATTCAAAAAAGTGATTTTTTTCCAAAAAAAGTGCGCTTATAAGACTGCTGCGCAAATACGGTGCAAAAAAAAGTATGACCGCCATTTTATTCTCTAGGGTGTTAGAAAAAAAACAATATATAATGTTTGGGGATTCTAAGTAATTTTCTAGCAAAAAAACCTGTTTTAAACATGTAAACACCTAAAATCCAAAACGAGGCTAGTCCTTAAGTGGTTAAACGCCACGGCCTACCTGAGTATTGTTGCTGACCATGTCCATCCCTTTATGACTACAGTGTACCCATCTTCTGATGGCTCCTTCCAGCAGGATAATGCACCATATCACAAAGCTCAAATCCTCTCAAACTGGTTTCTTGAACATGACAATGAGTTCACTGTACTCCAATGACCTCCACAGTCACCAGATCTCAATCCAATAGAGCACCTTTGGGATGTGGTGAAATGGGAAATTTGCATCATGGATGTGCAGCCGTCAAATCTGCAGCAACTGTGTGATGTTATCATGTCAATATGGACCAAAATCTCTGAGGAATGTTTCCAAAACCTTGTTGAATCTATGATGCGAAGATTTAAGAAAGTTCTGAAGGCAAAATGGGGTCCAACCTGGTACTAGCAAGGTGGAGTTAATAAAGTGGCCGATAGGTGTACATTCCACATTAACCACTTCAGCTCTGGAAAATTTTACCCCCCTTCCTGATCAGAGCACTCTTTACAATTTGGCACTGCGTCGTTTTAACTGACAATTGCGCAGTCACGCAATGCTGTACCCAAACTAAATTTGAGCTTTCTTTTGGTGGTATTTGATCACCTCTGCGGTTTTTATTTTTTGCGCTATAAACAAAAAAAGAGCGACAATTTAAAAAAAAAAAATTTTTTTTACTTTTTGTTATAATAAATATCCTCCATTTAAAAAAAAAAAAACACATTTCTTCATCAGTTTAGGCCAATATATATTCTTCTACATATTTTTAGTTAAAAAAATGCAATAAGCGTATATTGATTGGTTTGCGCAAAAGTTATAGCGTCTACAAACTATGGGAAAGATTTATGATATTTTTATGGCATTTTTTTATTTATTAATTTTTATTTTTTTCTACTAGTAATGGCGGTGATCTGCGATTTTTAGCGGTACTGCGACATTGCGGCGGACAGATCGGACACTTGTGACACATTTTTGGGAACATTGACATTTATACAGCTATCAGTGCTATAAAAATGCACTGATTACTGTGTAAATGTCACTGGTAGGGAAGGGGTTAACACTAGGGGGCAATCAAGGGGTTAAATGCATGTTCCTAGATGTGTTCTAACTGTATGGGGATGTGACTACACACTAATCCCCGTGCCGGCGTTCATGCCCACGATCGCGCATGGCCGGCCACCTGGCGGCTCTTAAAGGGTACAACATACCCATACTGGGTTTCGCCCAGGAGAGCCATTCTGCCGACGTACAGTATATCGGCGTGAGCCGGTCGGCAAGCGGTTAATGATTTTGTGACTAAGGCCCCTTTCACGCGGGGTGGATCCGTTCAGCGGACTCCGCCAGCTCAGCGGGAGATCGCGCCGTTGATCTCCGCTAAACCAACAGATGACAGGTCCATCTCTGCTCACTGAGCTAATTTCTGTGGGGAGATTGGACAAACACAGCATGTCCGTTTTCATCAGATCCCATCTGATCTGCAAGGCGGATGACGAACGTATCGCCATACGTCTGTGTTGAGCGGATCTGGTCGGATCGGATGGCAGGCGGGTGTCAGCGGACACATCTCCGCTGACATTCGCCTGCCCACAGGAGTCAATGGGCGGCCTGCTGGGCTCCGCCTAAAAAAACAGACTGCGGATCCGAGCGGGCTTAATGGGTGAAAGGGGCCTAAAGTTCCACTTTAAGTTATTATCAGCAAAGGAGATAAGGATAGCCTGGAAAATATGTAAAAAGTAGCAGGAAGCTTCACTCGCTGGCTGGACATACATCATGACATTTTTTTACGAAATAGTTCCTATTTACTCAAATAAAAAAGGTAGTATTTTAAAACATTTTTTATGTTTTGAACATAATAAAGTATATAAACTGTTCCTTTTAAAGTACACTTGCCATAAAATACAGTATATGGGGAGGCTGCCATTTTCCTCTGAAATGACTAGTTGCTTGGCTGTCATGCTAATGAAATACTTTCTGAGTCACTGACTTTCCCATTATAATGACATAATAATGAGGACAAACACGTAGATCTCTAATAATCCTAATTAATAATAATAAAAAAAAAAAAATCCTAGCATTGGAATGCAATTATCTTTATGTAAGGCTGAATGGAATGCCTGCAGACGTGATTATCAGTGTAATAGATACGGTGGCTTCATTAGCTGCAGTAGATGAATATGACTGTGCTTTGGGACTGCTATTTTTATTACGGGTAGAGCTCATGAAATAGCTGGTGCAGCCTGCCGCTCAGTCTCCACCCATGATAAGGCCTTATGATTTTGAGTCATCTGCTCTACACAACAGGACATTGTTACACAATGGCCAGAAACAACAAACAATACACTGACATCCAGCAAACAGCCTACGGGTCTGTTAGGAGGAATAATGGAATACGCTTTCCTAGCAATTCAATGAAATGCCATTCTCTGCACAGCAGTGGAAAATAATGCTGCTTTTAAGATGATCAAATTCTCCATAATTATAGTAACTACTGACTGAGAACAATTTTCCTGCGGCATGACATGTACTCGGCATCCTTGATTCCAGGGACAGGATTTGATCCTTTGTCCCTATTTGTTCTTTGCATTTTTTATCTTTGGACATGTCCCTGATTTTAAAAAAATGCTCTAATATACTAGAAATATCTTCTTTTACATTCCTGACTGCTTCCAGCATCTGTGTCTGTAGCCATAAACATGTCTGCTTTGCCAGTTGTTTCTGTTGGCTCACTGGAGAGGGTGGCGCACACATATACCTCGACACTAACTTAACCCCCAACTTCAGGAAATGTAAAAGTCTTTATGACTAAAGCCTACCAAGGCTAAAACGCGTTAACATTTTTGTATCAAAGTAAGTTTTCCTGTGGAGCATGTAATAAAGAAGATTTTATTGAGCATAGCATAGAGTTGCAGATCCCTTTTTTAGATTAATGTTCATTCAAATAAAAGTCCTCCCTTGCTTTGGGGCTGCATCCACACTGCAAGAGTCAACTACTCCTTTCCATCTCCCCTACGCTCTATCAGTGGACTGAGATGTACAATTTGTTTCGGTTCGGACAAATTTTGGGTTATTTGGAGATTTGGATATATTCCGAATTTCTGAATAACAGTAGTAACGCATTTTGTTAAAATTCATTACGTTTTGTTTTGTTTATTCGTTTTCTAACAAATTTTCAAAACGATTCGAATTTGAATCTGAAGCTAAATTCTGTGTGAAGAATAGCTGGCTGTTAAGCAGAAGGCAAGGAAGCTGGCCACCTCGTCCCTAACAACCGACGACTCACCAGCTGTCACCGGGTTTCCCCACTGACAGCTGAATGTAAACAAAAGAATGCCGGCAATTAAAACTAAAGTATACAGACAGTGGTGGGTCCCCCCCCCCCCCCCCCCCCCTTCGTTTCTGCTATGGCTTTTAAGGGGAAACCTACTCCAAAAAAAAAAAAACAGGGTGGGGTTCCCCCCAAAATCCATACTAGACCCTTATCTGAGCATGCAGACCGGCAAGTCAGGAAAGGGGGGCTCACTCTGGCTCGCCAACCCCCCCCTCCGAACCATACCAGGCCAACATGTTGATGAGGTGAGGGCAAGGGCCTATTCCCCACTACCCTGGTCAGTGGTTGTGGGGGTCTGCAGGTGAGGGGCTTATCAGAATTCCAAAGGCCCCTTTTAAGAAAGGGGCCCCCAGATTCCGCCCCCCCCCCCCATGTAAATGAGTATGGGGTACTCATGAACAGGTTAATTTAGGCTGAATAGTTCCTGTTCTGTAACACATTGGTACCCATTACTGGTAATTCAGTAATGATGAGCTCTTTTTAAGGAAACCTCAGCGATCTGTTAGATCCCTGATGTCTCCTCTGTGTGTTGCAGATATTTGTAACAGACAGAGAGCCCCTGATCTGCAATTGAGCCGGCTCTAAGCACCAGCAGGTTTAAAGTAACACTAAACTTTGGTTTAAAACTAAGAAAATTCTGTTCAAGTATCAGCTCAAAAAAAAGATTGCTCTCAGCCCCCTCCAAATGTCTAAATTCCCTTTTTTTAATGCTGTGACCCGACTTTATGTTAGAGGGTTCTTCTCTATGGTCCCACTGTATTTCGGAGTGTAGCCACACTTTCTTGATCTGTCCCCAAGATGGCTTGGGCAGTGATGGTGAACCTTGGCACCCCAGATGTTTTGGAACTACATTTCCCATGATGCCCATGTACTCTGCAGTGTAGTGGAGCATCATGGGAAATGTCGTTCCAAAACATCTGGGGTGCCAAGGTTCACCATCACTGGACTAGGGACTATGACCTTCTGTCATAAATGCTTCTCTCTGCCTGTCATCATTAATGTACACTGAGCCATGCAGCTCAACATATGCTTACACTATTATGCCCTCTACACACGATAGGATTTTCCGATGGAAAATGTGTGATAGGACCTTGTTGTCGGAAATTCCGACTGTGTGTAGGCTCCATCACACATTTTCCAAAGGAATTTCTGACACACAAAGTTTGAGAGCTTGCTATAAAATTTTCCGACAACAAAATCAGTTGTCGGAAATTCCGATCGTGTGTACACAAATCCGACACACAAAGTGCCACGCATGCTCAGAATAAATTAAGAAAGGAAAGCTATAGGCTACTGCCCCGTTTATAGTCCCGTTGTACGTGTTTTACGCCACCACGTTCAGAACGATCGGATTTTCCGACAACTTTGTGTGACCGTGTGTATGCAAGACAAGTTCGAGCCAACATCCGTCGGAAAAAAAATCTATGGATTTTGTTGTTGGAATGTCCGATCAATGTCCGATCGTGTGTACGGGGCATTGCTCTGAGCGGTGATAGTGTGACTCCTGCACACATGCATGGGAGTGACATCATTGCGGCCCAGCCAATCAATCAGTCCAAGAATCCAAACCCAGAAGGAAAACTGGGAAGGTAAGTCTGCCATAATATTCTAATATGCTGTGCATCCAAACCCAGAAGGAAAACTGGGAAGGTAAGTCTGCCATAATATTCTAATATGCTGTGCATACTATCACACTATGGCCAACACCTCCTGAGGCCTCTTAAAAAAAATAAAAGTAGAATTTATTTAAGTTTTTATTTATGCTTTAAGTAGTGGATGTGTCAGGATTATATCTGAAGGATATAGGATTATTATCTAGAAGTGTATTGTATAGTGTCACTTTAAGCTTTGGACCTTGACCTTTTCAGGGCCAGGCAGATCGATGAATGCATATTCATCATTCTCCTAAGGCTCTGAATCCTGGTAACAGGGGCAAGGTCCTTGCTCACCTTCGCTTCTTAGGAGCCCAGAGTCCAGGATCTTTGCTGCTGTCGTCAGTGTACTAACATGGGGAGCAGCACCAGTCTCTGATTTATGAAGCCAGTTTAGCTGCTTTGAATTAAACACAGGTACTGTATACTCTAAAGCCAAGTAAACTTTTAGTTAAAATCCGCTAAAAACAAAGCACATCAAAACAAAATGTGTTCATAATCTTCAAGTGACGGAGATTTACTAAAACGGAAGCACTCAGAATCTGGTGCAGCTGTGCATGGTAGCCAATCAGCTTCTAACTTCAACTTGTTCTTAAAGTGTTTATTACCCAAAAAAATAAAAAATCCTGTTCCCTTAATGCATGTTATGCAGCACAGTGCTTGTGCTGTGTCAATTGGCCCCCCGTATCATATAAAATACCTGGCTGATCCTGCCCGGTTCTGCCCTCTACTTTGTAAACTCACAACAGTATATCATGGCTGCTGAGCCCTGACACCGTGGTCAGTTTGCGTGCCTCCGTCATCTGCAGCTCTCCCCGTCCTCTCCCCGCTCCCCTCCCTGCCTATAAGCTTGTGACAGTGCCACTCCGGCTGCTATAAAACTATCGTATGATCATACAATCCCCTCTGTTAAATAAGGACATGTGCCCCACAGTATGTGTTTTCTAAAAAAGATGGCGATTTCTACCTGATTTCAGAGCCTTTTTCCGGCGCTCAAGTGACTCCTCGGCTCTCTCCTCCTCTCCTCCCAGCTGACGTCAGTGGGAGTTCTCGGCCCCGCCCGCTGGAACTGTCAGCCCAGGAGAGGAGAGAGGAGAGGAGTCACGTGAGTGCCAGGAGACGCTCTGAAATCAGGTAGAAATTGGCATCTTTTTTATAAAACACATGCAGTGGGGCACATGTCCTTATTTAGCAGAAGGGATTGATATGATGGTATGATAGTACGGTAGTGGCTTAACAACCACTTTAACCTCCCTGGCGGTCTGATAATGTCAGTATTTTTGAATGTCAAAGCGGTACATTGTTCTGCATGGAACAGTAAACGGAGCTTATATAGCGAAATACAGTATTCTCAAATCCATCAGACTGTTGAAGTTGAATTATAAAAGCAGCAGTGTTCTGTCAGATCAGCAAACCTGAGGAGATCAGCATCAATTCCACATCAAGAGTGTCACGTATTTCTAAATATTGTAGTTTAGTATATAATATATAAGCTCAGTTTAATGTTACAAATAAGTGTGAAATGCAAACCTCCGGTGGGTGTAATAAGATATCCGCTTGCCGCTTTCTCACTGTATCTGTACTGTGGACGAGCGCGAGGAGTAGCAAGATAGCGGCGACGGAACGTCACTTCTGTTACAAGATATGACGGGTCGCCTAATCTGACGGAACACCGGCATCGGCCGGAGGACACAGCTGGAGGACATCACTACAGTGTAATTCCGATTGTAGCTTGGGGTTACCGCTTTTGGTACTGAAAATTGACCCCGAGCCACACTCGGTATTACCACCAGGAAGGTTAAGCTTTGACAGAAAAAAAAAAAAACAACTGGAAGCTGATTGATTTCTATGCACAGCTGCACCAGATTTTGCACTTACCAGTTTTAGACCCACTATTCCCTTGAATATTTTCAACCTTATTCGTGAGCAAATCATTATACTCAGTTTTACCTCATACTTCCATGCTACACACAAAACAGCATGAAGATAAATTCTCATCAGTCCTCAATCTTGCTGCGGATTCAGCATTTACCCGTTTCCCCACTATGCAGGGTACTACACAGCAGCAAGTCTTTCTTGGAAGCGGATCTCCCCACCGGACTTGCCACCTCTTCACCAGCATTAGACACATACTCATTCTTTTGCACATTTTTATCAGCAACAGTCTTTCCATTCCACTTGGCAGGTTTTGCATTTTGCATGCGTTGCTTCAGGAACCATTCCTCTGCGGCACGTTTACGGGCGCATATACCTATGCGACCACAGGGTGAAACAGATGCCCTCCTAGGCTTTACATACACTCAGGCATCCCAGCCCTCCTTGTGGGAATGGTGAGCCACCTCTTGACTGCAGTTCCACCACCCAGATGACACTTCCTCTCTTGTTGCCATGGGAGACCATACAGGAGAACTTTTCCAGCATTCTCCAACTGGCTGTAACGGTTACTCTTGAGCCAACCAGCCACGACTCTTGACAATTGACCTTGAACTTGTTGCTATGTGCAACAACACTCATCTTTGCAGGCACGGACGTACAGTTTTCCAGAAACAAAAATCTTTGGCGTACTGTCTCCTTAAGACTACAAGACAACGCACATCTCTTTGCTCACACAGAAATAGCAATACAAATTGTGTCTGGCACTCACTGTTTTTGAAAAGGGCAAACCACCGCGCTACATATAAAAATTAGTACATACAGAACATAATGAAAAAATAAAAATGAAAAAACCCAAAGTGACAAATCAGTGAGTAACTATATATAAAAGCAGCCGCTAAAAGTGAGATACACACATTACAAATTATACGATAAAGAGCAGCGCTGTGATAACAAAGGTTTGTATGATATAAACCAAATCAGATAAAATGAATATTAGACCCAAAATTAGGATTAGTTCCAAAGTTCATATTAAAGTTCATAGTAACCAAGGAGGTAAAAGGTCCTATCCAGAATCAATTTCAGATAGTAGATATATTGAGAAACGTAGATAGGTGGGAATACAAATAAATAAATCAATGTGTCCTTCACAGGTGGGAATACAAATAAATAAATCAATGTGTCCTTCACCGCACCACTGTGGTATTGATAGGAATGCGCGCTTACCAACCGGCAAGCTTAGAGAAGCTTGCGACCTTAACCCGGTCGGGGCCTTTCAGGAGGGGACCACCAAAAGGAAAAAACACCACCTTCGCTTGGAATAAGCACGCTGTTCCCCAATTATCCAGTAGTCACTGTATTGTAGAGATGTGACCCCTGGCTAGGGATAAATCTCGAGGGAGGTACACCAAGGAGAGAAGAAGAGCAACATAGTGTAATCCTGCTTTCACCTTTTATTAAAAAACTTTTAAAACGCACTTACACTTAGATGGATAAACAAAAGCACATATAGCCGGCCGGCTAGAAGCGAACGCCCGTCCTGCAGACGGTAGATGCAGCACGTCAGCACGCCCGACGTACGTTTCGTCACACTATGACGTCGTCTGGGGGTTTTTTAATAAAAGGTGAAAGCAGGATTACGCTATGTTGCTCTTCTTCTCTCCTTGGTGTACCTCCCTCGAGATTTATCCCTAGCCAGGGGTCACATCTCTACAATACAGTGACTACTGGATAATTGGGGAACAGCGTTGCTTATTCCAATGGAAACACCCACAAAATGACCCCATTTTGGAAAGCTAACACCCCAACGTATAATCTATGAGGCATAATGAGTCTTTTGAATGGTTTATTTTTTTCCAGAAGTTTTTGGAAAATGTGGAAAAAAATGAAAACGCATTTTTTTTTACACAAAGTTGTCCGTTTATAAGATATTTCCAACACATAGCATTTAGATAGCAAAAATGACACCCCAAAATACATTCTGCTACTCCTCCTGAGTATTACGATACCACATTTGTGGGACTTTTTCACTGCCTGGCCACATACAGAGGCCCAACATGCATGAAGCACCATCAGGTGTTCTAGGAGCATAAATTACACATCACATTTCTCAACCACCTATTGCACTTTTGAAGGCCCTGGAGCACCAGGACAATGGAAACACCCACAAAATGACCCCATTTTGGAAAGCTAACACCCCAACGTATAATCTATGAGGCATAATGAGTCTTTTGAATGGTTTATTTTTTTCCAGAATTTTTTGGAAAATGTGGAAAAAAATGAAAACGCATTTTTTTTTTACACAAAGTTGTCCGTTTATAAGATATTTCCAACACATAGCATTTGGATAGCAAAAATGACACCCCAAAATACATTCTGCTACTCCTCCTGAGTATTATGATACCACATTTGTGGGACTTTTTCACTGCCTGGCCACATACAGAGGCCCAACATGCATGAAGCACCATCAGGTGTTCTAGGAGCATAAATTACACATCACATTTCTCAACCACCTATTGCACTTTTGAAGGCCCTGGAGCACCAGGACAATGGAAACACCCACAAAATGACCCCATTTTGGAAAGCTAACACCCCAACGTATAATCTATGAGGCATAATGAGTCTTTTGAATGGTTTATTTTTTTCCAGAAGTTTTTGGAAAATGTGGAAAAAAATGAAAACGCATTTTTTTTTTACACAAAGTTGTCCGTTTATAAGATATTTCCAACACATAGCATTTGGATAGCAAAAATGACACCCCAAAATACATTCTGCTACTCCTCCTGAGTATGGCGATACCACATGTGTGAGACTTCTACACAGCCTGGCCACATACAGAGATCCAACATGCAAGGAACACCGTCAGGTGTTCCAGGGACACATAGCATGCACATACCAAGAATTACACCCCAAAATATATTATGCTGAGCAAAGCGTAAACAAAAAAGATTACCTGTGGTTGTAGTAGCGCAGTCGTACACAGGAGGATAGCACTGGTCCAGGCAGCAGGCAGGGACTTGGTCAGCAGCGGCGAACACAATTGTCCAGGCAGCAGGCAGGGTTACTGTCCATATAAAGTCCAGGGTCAGTGCAGGCAGAGATATTGTCCGCAGTGCCAAAAATATTGGTCCTGGTAGTAGGCAGGTCCATGTGGTGTGGTCAGTGCAACAGGCAGAGGCATGACGGCAGTAAGTCCTACAGGCAGAAGTAGGGCCTCGTTCAGGACAGAATGGGGACAGGGGTAGAGGCTTCTCCCACCCAAATCTCTTTGAAGCCTCCGAGTCTCCAGACCCTAATCTAGGATTGAGAAAACAAAATAAATTGTTTTCTTCATCCAGAAAAACAATTCTGGAGCCCCTCACATATGTGAGACCCCTGTGTTGAATCCCACTAGTCCAGTTGCAGGGTACAAGATCAGTCCAAGAGGCAGGCAAATATCATGGTCAAACAGTCCAAGGTCAGTTCCAGATCAGGCAGAGGTATGTACAGAATCGTTAGGCAGAAGCGTGGTCAAATAACAAGCCAGGGTCAGTTACAGAGGAGGCAGTGAGGGTAAATTGCAGGAACGGAGGCTTACGTTTACCATACTTCACTAATAATTTACTGAAGTATGGTAACGACGAAAACATTCACCTACGCAGAGGCCTGGTTCAGAAGGACATTGTGCACAATAATAAGATGTGTCTCTTCTGAATCCAGCTCTGGTACACACCTTACATTTTTTTTGCCGTCGTTGGCCTGTTGGTTTGGGAGGGATCTTATCTGGAAAGTGGCGTTCGGAGAGTCGACTTAGAACATCAGATCGGATATTTTCTGGGGGGCCGTTCGGGAATGTAAGGGCAGTGAAAACTTCCTCCTGATAGTCAAGGAAGCGTTTGGGGTTTTGGGTGGAGTTACGATATATAACATAAGAATTGTAGATGGCCAAATGAAAAAAATAAATTGCGACTTTCTTATACCAATGGTATGTCCGTCTTGTGGCAATGTACGGTTCTAGCATCTGGTCATTCAAGTCGACTCCCCCCATAAACAAATTATAGTCAAAGATGCATTTAGGTTTCTGTATGGGGCCATTTCTTCTGGGGATTTCCATGAAGGTATCATCGTGGATTGAAGACAACATGTACACATCTCTTTTGTCTCTCCACTTCACTGCCAAAATCTCGTTGTTTCGTAGACTCGCCGTTTCTCCTTTTCTCAATTTTTTATTGACCAGACTTTGAGGAAAGCCCTTCCGGTTCTTTTTGATGGTACCACATGCAGGCGTCTTCATCCGATGCAGGTTGTGGAACAGGGGCAGAGATGTGTAGAAGTTATCTACGTACAGGTGGTAGCCTTTCTCCAGTAGGGGGTATGTGAGATCCCAAACAATTTTCTCGCTTGATCCCAAGTAGTCTGGGCAATTAGGGGGTTGCAGCTGGGTGTCCTTCCCTTCGTACACTTTGAAGGCATACAAGTAACCTGTGACTCGGTCACATAATTTGTATACCTTCACCCCATAGCGTGCCCTTTTACTGGGAATATATTGCTTTATTTTAAGCCTGCCACTAAACTTAAGAAGGGACTCATCCACACATATGTTTTTGTCTGGGGTAAACAGCAGGGGGAATAGTGCAGAAAAATAATTTAAAAGTGGCCGAATTTTGAAAAGTCTATCATAGTTTGGGTCATTTCGGGGAGGGCACTGGGTATTGTCGTTGAAATGAAGAAACCTCATTATCATGAGGTATCTGTTTCTGGGCATTACCTTGGAGTATATTGGCATGTGTTGGAGGGGGTGGGTTGACCAATAGGACAGCAAAGTGTTTTTTTTCGTGAGTCCCATGTTAAATGTGAGCCCTAAAAAACCCTTCAATTCCTCCACCGTTAGGTCTCTCCATTCGTAGGGACGGGCATAGTAGGACGTTGGATTATTCGCAATGAATTGCTGTGCATAAAAGGTTGCACTGGGCCACAATACTTGACAGCATGTCCTCGGTAAAAATTAAATTAAAAAAATCTATTGGGGAAAAATTCTCCGAGTTCACCTGGACTCCTGGCTGGGCAGTAAAAGGGGGAATGTTGGCTTCTCCTGAATTAGGAGGAAGCCACAAGGGGTTCTGCAGGGCATAGGGAAGGCTGGCATGGGTCCTTGGCCTTTCTTGCCGAGGCACTGCGATGCTGGTGGATGGCACTGCGGTGCTGGTGGACGGGACTGCCGTGCTGGTGGACGGGACTGCCGTGCTGGTGGACGGGACTGCCGTGCTGGTGGACGGGACTGCCGTGCTGGTGGACGGGACTGCGGTGCTGGTAGATGCCACTGCCTCCCCACCAGAACGTCTTCGTTTGGTGGGCCGAATCTCTTCCTCCTCTGAGTCACTCAGTGTTTAACTACTGAGGACTGGCTCATAATTTATGTCCGACTCGGAATCGGAAAGGGAATCTGAAAAAGAGAGCTCCCCGTTGCTCTCGTCGGCCTGGGACAGTATTTGGTACGCCTCCTCGGCGGAAAAGCTTCTTTTGGCCATGGTTGCTAAGCCTCCACTGATGGGCACTGATGAGGCGGCACTGATGAGCACAGATGGGCACTGAGGTGGCACAGAGGGGCACTGATGAGGTGGAACAGATGTGCACTGATGAGGTGGAACAGATGTGCACTGATGAGGTGGAACAGATGTGCACTAATGAGGCGGAACAGATGTGCAGATGTGCACTGATGAGGTGGCACAGGTGGGCACTGATGAGGCGGCACAGGTGGGCACTGATGAGGCGGCACAGGTGGGCACTGATGAGGCGGCACAGGTGGGCACTGATGAGGTGGAACAGATGTGCACTGAGATTGCACAGATGTGCACTTATGAGGTGGCACAGCTGGGCACTGATGGGACGGCACAGATGGGGCGGCACAGATGGGGCGGCACAGATGGGGCGGCACAGATGGAGCGGCACAGATGGGGCGGCACAGATGGGGCGGCACAGATGGAGCAGCACAGATGGGCACTGATGAGGCGGCACAGATGTGCACTGAGGCAGCACAGATGTGCACTGAGGCAGCACAGATGTGCACTGATTGGCACAGGTGGGCACTGATGAGGTGGCACAGGTGGGCACTGATGAGGTGGCACAGGTGGTCACTGATTGTGCAGATTTGCAGCTGGATCACTGATGCACTGATCACCGCTGGGCAGACAGGTGGGCACCGATTGGCACAGGTGGGCACCGATTGGCACAGGTGGGCACCGATTTGGCACTGTACTGATGCTGCACTATTGATGGGGCACTGTATTGATGGGGCACTGTGTTGATGGGGCACTGTGTTGATGGGCACTGTATTGATGGGCACTGTGGGCACAGTAAAATGCAAACAAACACTCACTGAAGGCTGACAGATCTCTCTCTCCTCACACGCTGTCTCTGTGTGAGGAGAGAGAGCCGGCAATGAGAGATGATCTCAATTGTTTACATTTTAGATCATCTTTCATTGGAGGCAGCGATCGCGCTGTAAACGGCCGCTGTGATTGGGGGAGCGAGGAAAGGGGAGGCCGTCATATGACGTCCTCCCGGGAATTGACATCCGCGCTGAAGCCGTCATTCGGCTACGGCCGGATGTCAGGAGGTTAAGCTGCAAAAAAAGCTCAAAAAAGCAGCTGTAAAAACGTCCGTGTGCATGAGGACTAAAGGGAAATTAATGTACCTTCACTTTGGAGATGTAGGCCTCATGCACACGAGACACTGTTAAACGCGCATTTAGAGGCAGTTGGACACTTTTTTCAACTGCCCCTGAACTCATTCAATGTTATCTTATGTGTCCATGTACACAGTCTCGTTTTTTGACGTTTTTAGGCAGCTGCGGTTAACCTCTTTTTCCAGAAGCAAAAAAAATGGGTTCAGACGCAAACGTTTTCCACGTTTAGACTCCAGACGCGGCTAAACGCCGGTACCGCATTTAGCCGCGTTTGCGTTTATAAGTGTTTTTAAAGAAACCCTATTTTATGGACTATAAAACATACAATATATCCAAATTTGGGGTTCCTAGCACTAAGTGGCCCCGAGATATGGGGCCCCAAAGTCGGGTCACAAAATGTCATTCTCTGCTGCAGAAAAGTGCTTGACATTTTGCGACCCGAATTTGGGGCCCCATATCTCGGGGCCACTTGGTGCTAGGAACCCCAAATTTGGTATGCTAACACAGTGGAACTAGCACATATCCATATTTGGGGGTCCTAGCACCAAGTGGCCCCGAGATACGGGGCCCCAAAATCGGGTCGCAAAATGTCAAGCATTTTTCTGCAGCAGAGAATGACATTTTGTGACCCGACTTTGGGGCCCCATATCTCGGGACCACTTGGTGCTAGGACCCCCAAATTTGGATATGGTGTAGTGCTAGATCCACTGTATTAGCACACTACATTTGGGGTTTCTAGCACCAAGTGGCCCAAAGATACGGGGCCCCAAAGTTGGGTCAGAAAATGTCATTCTCTGCTGCAGAACTGCTTGACATTTTGCGACCCAAATTTGGGGCCCCATATCTTTGGGCCACTTGGTGCTAGGACCCCCAAATTTGGATATGGTGTAGTGCTAGTTCCACTCTGTTAGCACACCAAATGTGGGGTTCCTAGCACCAAGTGGCCCAGAGATACGGGGTCGCAAAAAGTCATTCTCTGCTCTGCAGACGCTTCTAGAAGCAAACGCAGTAAAACGCGGCTAAACGCAGCATGCAAACGCGGCAAAATGGGTGTTTCTAAATGCTGGTTTCAGCTTTTAAAAACATGTGTTCAGCAGAGTTTGCACCGGCGTCTCGTGTGCATGAAGCCTTACTTTGATTTCCTATTGTGTCTCTGTCTAATGGTTGTATAATAGCACTGGACTGATGAGTAGAAATTTTATTTTGTGAAAAATCCCTGCCGAGGTTAAGCTTGTGGTGCAAGTAAGGACTCGGTCCTGGGCCTAGGCTGCTTCCTCTCTGATCAAATATTTAAACCACTCAAAGGATGGACAACTCCTGTGTGTGGTTAGTAGCACCTAGTACAGACTTCCATCCCACTTGAAATTCACTTAAAACCTTCCTTTTGTTGAAAGCATCAGGTACAGCCAACTTGTTTTAGCAAGCATTGATTTTGTGATATAAGGGGCCTGAATTGGGGCTGGGTAGAAGCTAGTGTTTATTTAGCTGTTAGGACAGGCTAGCTTCAATAAAGTCTGTTTAGGCTCCCTATATTATTTCTTCCTGAGAATATAAAAAAAAAAATTCTGAAGCCTTGAAGAAGGGGGTGTCCTTTCCCCTGAAACCTATGTTTCCTGTACCTGAAGCTCCCAACAAATGAATGTTGTGTCTCCAGGGCAGGATGTGGAAGGAAAACTACCCAGTGTGAATGATTTTAATAATTTTCTACTCTAAACTAAAAAAAGGTTTTCGCTTTAGGTATGCTTTAACATTTAAGCGGCTGTAGGTCATCAGTCTGTAAATGCCACAATGTTGTGTCATTGCTGAATTCTGCAAGCAAGGTTTCCAGACTAATAATGTCCATCAAAGTGGCTGTTTTAAAAATGGTGATATGGTTGTAAGCAGGTATATCAAGAGGATCCTGAGTGTTAAAGGTTTTTTTCTACTGTGTTCATCATGATCTGAGGATAATAAAGTCAACTATTTTTATGTGCCAAAGTTAATTGTTAAAATGGGGGTGATTTCCTAAAACTGGGGAGTGCAAAATTGGTGCAGCTGTGTATGGTATTGGTATCAATTAAAGTGGATGTAAACCCGATTCATGAAATGTGACCTGGGCACATATATCTATAGTGTTTTCTTATCTCTCTCCAAAGCACTAAGTCCTGTGTCTTTATGCTTCTCCATTCTTCTGTTATCGGCATGATAACTTCTGACAAGTTCTCCTAAATGGGCGATAAAAGCAGCTGAAAATTTGTGTTGAGATAGGTTGCTATAAATAGATTAGCAGAGAGCTTGTCTTGTCACAGCACAGCTGGTGGTTTCTGAGAAGAAAGGGAATTCTGCTGGACAGGTTTTCCAGGTCTTCTCAGGAAGCATAGGTGTGCGCAGCTTATTGCATTAGGGTGTGCACCCCAAAGCTCAAACACATATGCATGTGTGTGTATATATACGGAAGGTGTCAGGAGAGCAGTGAATGTTGTCATAAGGGCAGATACTGGTGGTGTCAGTAGGGCAGTTACAATACTATTTTAATCATTTTTTTGCAATTTTTTAGGAGAAAAAAACCCAGATTTTTTAATGTATTTATTTGGTAAAATATCAGGGGTCTAAACATTGGAAATATGCACCACACTGTGCGCACGCCTATGTCAGGAAGGTTACTGAGCTTTGCATGTCATAGCATATAAATATGGGCTCATTATTCCACTTGTGGGGTCTCCTGGAGAAAGACTGCCAAGATGTAGCCGTTACGTTGTCAGTCTGAACCACCCTTTGGGGGAGCCCAGTCAGGGTTCCCAATGGGGTCTGAAACCTACGGACTTTTACATACTTGCGTTACCTTAAGCTCGACCCGATTATAGATTATTGCCACCTCTTGTGGATTTACTGCCTAATATCCCAATCTCCACCTTGAGAAGTATTCTTTATTGATTTAACCACCTGGTATGACTACCTCATGGGGCACTACTTTGAGGCAATAGAGAGCTTTGTACAGCAAAGTATGTGGAAGAAGTCTTTGTGAACTGTTCTTTTGTTATCTCAACTACCTCAGTTAAAGATCTTTACTGTGCATCTAAATTGCCTGATCTGAAGTCTCTAAAGGGGTGCATGTAAGTAAGGCGTATCAAAAATGGGGCTTACAACAAGGGGACTGGAAAGGTTAGAGAAAATACAGCACAGGATTCTAATTATCAAAATGCAGTCAAGAGGAGGCTATATTGCCGTTGCAAATGACTACATGTATTTGTGTCAGAGCAGCCAACCAGCCAGGAGACAAGTGACATGGCAGAGGTGACCTATACTGGTCAGGGGGTGTTATGCTTGGCCACTTCACTAGCAAATAGTTCCCCACATACTGGGACTGAACTCACAGCACACATTACCTAGGAACCTAGCCTAGAATCATGAAGAGAGATGTACAGGGGGCTCCAGGAGGAAAACAAGCATTGAGTTATGGAGAGATGTGTTTCCTGTATCCAAAAATAACATGCGGAACAATGTCACTGAGTGAGGTGATGGGACTGCAGAGTCTGTGGGGACTGATGCACGCACCGCAGTGCCAGCTCAGAAATGCTGCATACCTAGGGAGAGGTGTTTTCTAATAAAAGTTGTGTCGGAAGTGCTTAGTGTCAACAATGTAAGATGCATGGACACGGATTGCAAAGTGTTAACTGTGCTAGTGTACTGCTCGCTTCTAAGTCCGGAGTACTGCCCTAATGCTGATTTCACATAACCACAGCTTCTGCCTATAGTTTAGGCATTCACAAATGCTGCTCCACAGTGTCCCTGCTAGGGCGCCTTAAGTTCCGCCTACAGGGGTTTTTAATTTCTGGAGCCGTGGATCGGTTCTAACTTGGTGCCATATTCTTTTTTTCTGTAGCCAGTGATGCGTTTTTAATCTTTTACCACTGATCTTTATTGGAAGGGTATGCCAGCTGGCTTACTCACAGCAAAATGTCTGGTTCTTGCAAACCTGTAGTAAGGGGTATCAAGAAGTCTGCTAGCCCACAAACTTTGGTTAATGGATTGATAAGCTGGTGGTAGTCTGGGCTTGGGGCTGCCAGTGCTTTCTCTGCCTCTGTACTGCAGTTATTTTTGTTTACTTTATAGATCCTCCATTCTAAAATTAAGACCGCTGGGAACTAAAAAATCCATAAAACTTTCGCACCTCCAGCGTAAGTCTCCACTCCTATGAGAAGAATACTCTCTATGCCATGAGATTGAAAAGAGGACATATGAGGACATGTCTCCCTTTTGATCCTTCTGAAAGAGCCTAGACACATTTGATGGATGAGGAATTGAAAAATTCTGGCAACCACAAAAAAGCTCCCCCATTCTATTCTTAACAGCCTATTCACACACCACATATTGTCTGGAACAGGTAAAACAAGAGATCATATATACTATGTTCTTAGTATTGCAGATAAAGAACTGCCTAGTAATGAATGTTTCACCGGTAATTAAAGAGCTGACATAACTGGTCTTTATGTGAACAGCACAATACCTGTAAGGAGTCTTTCACGCTACCCAAGTCTGTCCAGTCTTACCAGACTCTTCTCTAATGCAGATGGAAGATAACATACAATGCAAAGTTGGAAAATCTGCAACCCTGCTTGGAAATAGGATGTAATTGTTTATCCAAAGCATCTTCTGACAAACCTAGCCACCTGGCTATATTCCTTAGGTGTCCTTTTATGAAACTGAGATCAGCGGCGATCCCGAGTCTCACCACTGATCTCAGCTCATTACCAGTTTATGAAACTGAGATAATCAGTGGAGAACATGTTCTCCGCTGATTATCTCAGCACAGTGAGAATTTGTAACTGACTTCACAGAAATGGCCAGTTTATGAAGGTGCGATCTCCGCACCTCACTGGCGATCTGTGATAGAATTCTCACTTTCTGATTCACCATTTCAGAAGTGGAGAATCAGAGTGAGAAGCCTGAAACTGGCTGATATTCTGGAGAAAACAAGAAGTCTTTTGACTTCTTTCTTTCACCAAACAGTCAGAGCACACCTTCCCCACCATTACACACCCTAAAACCAGCAGGATAGGAATTTATAGTGTATATATATAGATATATATATATCTATATATATACAGCTATATATACATATATATATATATATATATATATATATATATATATATATATATATATATATCTATATATAGCTATATATAGATATATATATATATATATATATATATATATATATCTTTATATAGCTATAGCTATATATAGATATATATATCTAGATATATATATATATTTTTTTTAGATGTTCACGTCTCACGTCTCTGGCTGGGTTCACACTTGTGCGATGCGTGAACCAGCGTGATTCCTGTGCAGGTTTTCACATCGCACCTACATTGACATCTGCGCACCACTGCGGGTGTCAATGTAAAGTTAATGACACCCCCAGATCATTTCACAGATCGCAGTGCGAACTATGTAATGGTGCAGGAATCGGATCGCATGGGTGTTCACACCCATGCGATCCGATTCCAGTGCGGACCAAATAAATTGTCCTGTACCATTTTGGTGCAAATGCAATATGATTTAGGGCCAGTTCCCACTGCTGCGGTGTCCAAGATCGGATGTGATTCGCACCGCACTGCAGTGCAATATCACATCCGATCTCCGTGCGATGCGATTTCAGCCATACAGATAGTATTGCTAAATTTACATTGCCCTCGGACCAAACTCTTACAGGACCTTTTTTTTGGTCCACAGCAGAATCGGATCGCATGGGTGTTCACACCCATGCGATTCGATTACTGTCCGAGTTTGCAGATCGCACTGCGATATGTGAACTGATTTGGGGGTGTTGTTAACTTTTAGGCCCAGTTCACACTTGTGCGATGCCGGACATCGCACAGACATCGCATGTTATTCGCAGCACACTGCCATTCACATTACATGCGATGTCTGTGCGGTGCGATATCAGCTGTACAGATAGTATGGCTGATATCGCACCGCATTCGGTGCAAACACGCACAGGACCCTTTTTTCTGTTCGGACCAGAATCGGATCGCATGTGTGTTCACACATATGCGATCCGACTCATGTCCGAACTGTCAGTTCGCAGTGCGATATGCAAGCTGATCTGGGGGTGTCGTTAACAATGTATTGACACTCCCCAGCGATTCGCATATGGCAGTGTGAACAGACGAGTCGGTGCGATGCGGGAACCCGCAGTGGATTCGCAGTGTTCTCGCATCGCACCAGTTTATCAATTTTTATGTTTATCTATAATGAAATATATTTTATTTTAATTTATTAATAAATATTTATACTTGTATACTTTATTAAAATTATTTTTTTAATGATTATAAATGTGTTTTGCATTTATATGAATGGTGTATAGCTGCATTACATATGTGCATTACATTCATTTACTATACACCATTCACATTTAAATAGGGACATGTATGATCTTTAAATATTGATAAAAACAATGTTTTTTTTATAATTAGGTTAATGTATATTGTGTAGGGGGAATTTAACTTTATTATTTTATTAATATGTTGGGGAATAATGTGTGCTGATTTGTGTTAAACTTTTGTATTTTATGGTTCCTCATACTGTAATCCCGCTATATCACGCAAGATTACAGTGAGAGGAGCCATTCTCAGGAGTTCCCGGCGTTTGTAGATCGCTCCTCAACTCAACATGAGAAGCGATCTACACACTTTCATAAACAGGCACTCAGAGGACAGCGATCTCCTCTGAGAATGCCTGAGAACTGAAAAGCGGTATTTTACCGCACTTTCATAAAAGGACACCTTAGAGAAAATAATCATGAACATTGGTGCAGAACTAACTTCTCCTACTTGGCCATAATCTTTGAGGAGCTCTGATCTCCTCTCGCCCTTTGCCAAACTCCTACCTCTTTAAGCAAGTTTCCATGATGGTAGACTCTTTTTCAAAAGAATCATCAGTGAAGTAGTTGTGCCTGGCACAGGTAAAATCAACCACAGGGATGGCCTTAAAGAGTAAATCCACTCTGCGTGATCTATGTACATTACAGGGATTTTACCAAATGTTGTTGTGGATTCCTAGCATTTTGTTGAAGGGATGCCTGAAATCTGACTGGTATCCTAGTGCAGACTTCTGGGAAGATGAGAGAGAGAGAGAGAATTCCCACGGAAGTTGAGTTACTCTTTAACTGTATGATATGAATGACAATATTTCGACAACCCACACAATAACAAGGACTTCATCAATGTATCTACCGTACCACACAAAGTCGGAGCAGAAGGGCTGAAAAGTAGTAAGCAGGATTTCCACTGTCATCAACAACAAAAAAATTGTACAATGTGAGATTATACGCTGTAAGATTTTAATTATTGCTTCAAAATAACCAATTGTTCGGGGTCAATTGCTTGGAATGTATCAAAAACAAGGTATCTACATGATAGCCAGGCAACTAAAATTTTGCAGAAATAACTGCAGCCTGCATACCTCATGAATGCCAAGAAACTGTTACTTTGCCCATTCTAACCTCCATACCACACCATTCTTTTTGCCCATTCTGAACTTCTCATACAACACCATTCTTGCAATAGAGCAAAACTCTGTATATGCTCCAGTTTGGTTAGCGCCAGAGCTTAAAGTGGTTGTACACCCCCAATGCGGAAGTTGTACCTAATAGGTAAGCCAATAATAAGGCTTACCTATAGGTACTGTAAATATCTCCTAAACGTGCGCCAATGATGTCATCTGCACATGCGCTGTGAAGAAACTGCTCCTGTGCGCAGGCATGACGTCACGCCACTCCAGCCAGTCAAAGAGTCCGTGGCCCGGAAGGAAGAGGGGCGAAGATGGATGCTGCCACCAGCGGGACAGCGCGGGCTTTGATTGCAGGTAAGTGGCACATAATGGGCTAGTATGCAATGCATACTAGTCCATTATGCTTTTACTTTGCAGGGGAAAAAAGAGGAAGTAAAACCCATCCGGGTTTACTACCTTTTTAAGCAAGGACAGAAGAGTAATCCTCCTCCTCACTTGACAGTGTTTAAGCCTGATTATTGGCCAGACACTGCATCATAGGGTTTTGACAGGGATGCACAATACCATTGCTTGACACACTTTGGCCCACATGCAAACTAATAGACAGGTCCAGTGAGTTTTAGTCCCATATCCATTGCTCCAAATGTAAAGCGGAGTTCCCACTGTTTAAACATTTTTTTTTTTTTTTTTTAGGATGCATATTTTTTTTCTAAGGTTTATTTAGCGCACTCACATTTGTGAGATTAATCGGCGCTTGATTTCCAATTTCATATAGAAATATATCTTATATTCCTGTTTTACTAGAAGTTTCCATAATGCTTGTGGGCATGTGAAGCCCACAAGCACTATCTTCCGGGCTCTGGTGCAGCTGAGCAACCAGCGTGCACCGCCCGTTCTCGCTCATGCGCCGTATGCACGGCGCAGCGCGTACACTTCTGACGTTGCCATCACAACGGGCGATGGCGTCAGAAGTGCCCGCCCCTGTTGTGATGGCAGCGAAGCCCCCGGCACTGCCCAGTGACTCCTGGGAAATGATGACAGACATCTCTCTGGAGCACTAGCGAGCACGGGCGCCGAGGGTAATGACGTCAGGCGCCTTGGAGTGGAAGAGGCAGATTACGAAGGACCCCCTAGCAACAGACCTGAAAAGGTGAGTAAAAAAAAAAAAAATTTTTCCAAATGTTGTTATTTGTATTTAATTCTGCTGAATATTGTAATTTTTTTTTTTTTTTTATGACTGGAACTCCGCTTTAAAGTATAACTTTTTTTTTTTTTAGTTTTGGATAGAAAGGAGGGGGATTAGAACACCTGTCAGTTTATATTGTTGTCTGTGCCCCCGTTAAGGAGATTTGTCCTGTTTGCCAATATCATTAAAAGTGAAAGTAAAAGAAAATCACAAATTTTGGGTTGTCCCCAGAAATGTAATAGAGGGGAAATCTTCCAATGGGGATACTACAATAGTTGTCGCTACTGAGGTAGAAAAAAATGTAATGTACCTTTGTGGCTATCAATTCTACAAACAAACATCTAGGACATCTGAGGCAATCTTGGACTTTCGTGGTACGGTATAGACTTACAATGTTCAAACAATTTGTTAAAAATATACAAATGTATTGAGAAGAGACTAATGTCAATCACCCATGGTGGCTGATATACCTATTTCTCTCCAGTTTACCTCAGAGGAATCTATTTGTCTAGGGTGGTCTCCTGTTATGGTTTACCCTATGTATGTAAACCATACATAGGGTTTTATTGAATTCTTTTCAATAAATTTGTATTTTTTTATTTTTTTTATTTTTTTAATTGTTTGAGCATTGTAAGTCTATACCGTACCATGAAAGGCCAAGGTTGCCTCTAATTTCCTAGCTGTTTTTTTGTACAATGGGGATACTAGTTCTGATGACCCAGGAGTACCCAAGGAATTCTCTGTATTTGCAGGGATTTCCTCTCCCTTCCTGTTTGGCTATGAGACAGGGAGTGAAGGGAACTCTCCCCAATGGGACATAGATGGCATAAAAAAATCTGACAGGGGTTATAACCCTCCCTTACCCTATCCAAAATGAAAAAAAAAAAGTTTTGCTTATAGTTCTACTTTAACTCCCACAACGCCCCCTTCAGCTGGCACACCCACACCATTACTCCCTCTACCTAAAGATCATTGGGATGGGTATCGGAACAGCGCCCCCTTGCCCTTACCCATATAGTCACAGTCAGCTCAGGATAGATGTATATAAATTAATAGTATAGAATAGTTTGTGGTCAGCAAAAGACCAGTTTGAGGACAATACTATTGACAAATCTGAGAATAGGTATTGGTATCTAGATTACATTTAAAACAAAGCTTGAGTATTCTGCAGGTCCTTTCAGGTGTTGGTCAGTTCACATGCTCACCCTAGTGGGCCGTACACACGATAGGATTTTCTGACAACAAATGTTGGATGTGAGCTTGTTGTCAGAAAGTCCGACCGAGTGTATGCTCCATAGAACATTTTGTTATCGGAATTTCCGCCGTCAAATGTTTGAGAGCAGGTTCTCAAATTCCGAGCGTGTGTACACAATTCCGACGCACAAAAGTCCACACATGCTCGGAATCAAGCAGAAGAGCCGCACTGGCTATTGAACTTCATTTTTCTCGGCTAGTTGTACGTGTTGTACGTCACCGCATTCCTGACATTCGGAATTTCTGACAACATTTGTGTGACCGTGTGTATGCAAGACAAGTTTGAGCCAACATCCTTAGGAAAAAAATCCACGGTTTTGTTGTCGGAAAATCCTATCGTGTGTACATACCCTGTTTCCCTGAAAATAAGACCTAGCGTGATTGTTGGTGATGGCTGCAATATAAGCCCTACCCCCCAAATAAGCCCTACCCTGTTTCCCCGAAAATAAGCCCTACAAGGACTTTAACTAGGGCTTATTTGGGGGGGTAGGGCTTATATTGCAGCCATCACCGACAATCACGCTAGGTCTTATTTTCAGGGAAACAGGGTAGCTTTAACGATGCAACTGCATTCATAATAGGCAACTTGTACCTTGTGTTTTACAGAATACACAACAATGGTTCTTTTGTGGTTATGTCATGTTTAACAGAGCATCATGTGAGACTGTCATAAAGGGATGTGGGACAAACTGCTGCATGTATCTAGCACAGGTCCCAAAGATGCCTGGAAGGCTCCCACCATTGCGCTCGCTGGGGCTGGGCCTGGAAGGCAGTTTGAGACAGAAATTCAAGTTTATAAATTTACAATAGTCTTTTTGGAGACCGCAGCTCATGCTATCCCCATTAATGTTACATTGTATTACATACATTTCTCAACACTTGAAGTATAGCTTGTTACATCAAATAACAGACATTTTATATGTCCGTCATTTGATGTAACAAGCTATGATATTCTGTAGTTTAATTGTAACCAAAGCTTGAAAGTGAAAAAAGTTTTTCTATCGTAATTACAATCTTTTTTTTTTCTAGTTTTCTTCATATCAAACCCCTTGATTAAGTGGAACTTTAGTCAGGAATAAAGTCCTGATCGATCACTTCAGGTTGGCCCCTTTTGCAGGTATGGCTACAGTATATAAAACATTAAAAATAATGTGCCTATGCAGTTTAAAATCCAGTAAGGCTCTGTCTCACCCTGCTCTGCACATGTTCAGTTGCTCTCTATTCTCGGCACTGTGCCTAAAATCAGAGCCACTAGAGGCCAATCAGCTAACAGCTTAAGACCCCTTTCACACCGAGGGCGTTTTGCAGGCGCTATAGCGTTAAAAATAGCGCCTGCAATCCGCCCTCAAACAGCTGCAGCATTGTCTCCAGTGTGAAAGCCCGAGGACTTTCACACCGGAGCGCTGCGCTGGCAGGACGGGAAAAAAAGTCCTGCCAGCAGCTTCTTTGGAGCGGTGAAGGAGCGGTGTGTTTACCGCTCCTCCACCGCTGCACCCCATTGAAATCAATGGGGCAGCGCTGGAATACCGCCGGCATTGCGGGCGGTTTTAACCCTTTCTCAGTCGCTAGCGGGGGGTAAAAGCGCCCCGCTAGCGGCCGAAATACGTTTTACCGCCGACGCTATAGGCGGCCCGGTGTGAAAGGGCTGTTAAAGTGGTTCTAAAGCCTTAAAGTGGATGTAAACCCAATTCATGAAATGTGATCTAGGCACATATATCTGTAGGGTTTACTTATCTCTCTCCAAACTCTTATGCCCTGTACACACGGTCGGATTTTCCGATGGAAAATGTGTCATAGGACCTTGTTGTCGGAAATTCTGACCATGTGTAGGCTCCATCACACATTTTCCATCGGATTTTGCGACACACAAAGTTTGAGAGCAGGCTATAAAATTTTCCGACAACAAAATCCGTTGTCGGAAATTCCGATCGTGTGTACACAAATCCGACGCACAAAGTGCCACGCATGCTCAGAATAAATAAAGAGATGAAAGCTATTGGCTACTGCCCCGTTTATAGTCCCGACGTACGTGTTTTACGTCACCGCGTTCACAATGATCGGATTTTCCGTCAACTTTGTGTGACCGTGTGTATGCAAGACAAGTTTGAGCCAACATCTGTCGGAAAAAATCCTAGGATTTTGTTGTCGGAATGTCCGATCAATGTCCGACTGTGTGTACGGGGCATAAGTCTTGTGCCTTTCTGCTGCTTTGTTCCTCTGGTATCAGCAGAGTCACTTCTGACAAGACACGAGATAACAGAAGCTAAAAATTTGTGCTGGGGAGGGAGATTAGCAGAGAGCTGGTCTATTCAGTGTACAGCTCTGCATGTTCCTTCATTCCTCTGCCTATGTGGAGGGGGTTGTGTGCCTTTCCTCCTATCAGCTCTCACACAGTATAAGCCAGACTCCACACCCAGTTTTGAATGAGGAAACAAGATTTCAAACAGATGGAAATGGAAAGACAGCAGATATACATAAAACTTATGTAGGGAGATTTGTTTCCTCTGTGTATCATCGGAGGCTGTTCACTTCACTGGGTATAGGAGAGGGTTTAGATCCACTTTAAGGTTTTTCTCCTTAATGCATTCTATGTGTTAAAGTGAAAAACCTTTTGTGATGCAGGTCCCTCTCAGTCCCCCCTTTTTCTTACCTGAGCCCAATCCGATCCAGCGATGTGCACGAGCGCAGCGGCTCCAGTTGCTGTCGCTTTCCTCATTGGACAGATTGATAGCAGCAAGAGCCACTGGCTCAATCAAAAGTTGTGACACGGGAGCGAGGGCTGGGGCCGATACTCATTGTCTGTGTCAATGAACGCAGCAGCGGTACTCGGGAGCGAGCATACACGGGTGCCCCCAGGGAAAACTGCTTTCCGTGGGGGGACTCGCCACAGAAGAGGGGCCTGGAGCACCGGCGAAGAGCCCCAGAAGAAGACTGGATTTGCTCTGTGCAAAAGCATTACACAGAGCAGGTAAGTATAGGCATGTTTGTTATTTTAATTGAAAAAAAAGGGTTTAATACCACTTTAAGATTTACTTTTGCTGAAGGTGGAAAAAAGCAACAGGAATGACAAGATTGTGTGGAGGGAACACAGCTTAGGGAGGGAGAAAAGAAAAGCAGGAGAGGTGACAGTACAAACTGTGCTGTTAGGGGGACACAAAAGAGTTAAACTTACAAGGATGTCTTATCTTATCTCCCTGATAGTCTCTCCTTTCTGCCTCATTGGCAGCCTGTGAACTTCAGCACTGTAAAGCTTCTGTGAGTCTCTTACTTCTTGCTAAAGGCCAGCACACAGGATCAGAAAATTGTAGGAAAAATACAATTTTTGAAGTGATCGTACTATAATATGATCGTTGGTACACAGCTTTTGAGAGCCGATCACGACAATTCATGTAAAATTATCCAATGGGACAAGCACAGGAATGTTTCTCATAGGATACCAGATCGTATAATTTTCATTTAATCAATACAGTTGTTGTTCAAAAATACAATACATCACTACCAAATTTTTATTCTGTTGTACGAAAAATTTCATAACTTTAGTTACCTCTTCATTTTCGATATGTGACTAGCATGCAAAAAAAAGCAGATGATCAATCGTCCGATATTCTCATTGTGTGTACCAGGCTTTTGTTGAACAGGCAGCTGTACACACTGACTGAATATCGGCCAATTCCTGCTGAATCGTCTAATATACGGATCGTGTGCACCCAGCTTAAGGCATATAATTAGGGATGGAAAATGCACATGTTTTAATTATAGAAAGTGACATATAAGGGTTGATTTACTAAAGGCAAATCCACTTTCCACTGCAAGTGCACTTAAAAGGGTGGTCGCTTTAGATCTGAGGGGGTTTTCTGAAATGAGGGGAAGCTCTGCTGTGTCTCAGCCAATCAGGGAGAATCTCGGATGGCTGAGACACTTGTGGACATCTCTGGACAGAGAGGGACCTCAGGTAAGTATTAGGGGGGCTGCTGCACACAGAAGGCTTTTTTATCTTAATGCATTCTATGCATTAAGATAAAAAAACCTTCTGCATTTAGAACCCCTTTAAGCCTCGTACACACGATAAGAATATCGGACAAATGATCGTCTGTTTTTGAATAGGTTACTAAAGTTATGAAAATTCTCGTACGACAGAATACAACTTTGGAAGTGATGTAATGTATTGTAATGCATTCTTTCATTTCCAAGCGCTTGTGGTCTTGGCCACATGATTTTTTTTTTGTACAAATACCATACTAATTACACGAAAATCGTTTGTTCTGTTTATCAGATTATCGAATGATCTTTCCAAAAGCGGTATTTTTTGTCCGATTTTTCTCATCATTTGTACTAGGCATTAGACTAGAAAGAAAATGCTGTCATTAGCATTAAGCAAATTGAATGACTCTTCTGTGTGTTGCTGTTCATTCATTGGCCATTGTGTGCTTCTTGGCAGGGGTGTCTGGATCAACCACTTGTGTTGCATCTCAATGGGATTTAAAGCTTTAAATAAAAGTTATCACCTAGTCATAGGCATGCCATACATGGGTTGAATTGCAAAAGAATTTTTCGTTGGAATTACCTACCATTAGTGGGTTGCAGCAACAGCCGATTTTCGTGTGGCCATCGAATTGGAGTAATTGGGCATGTTGGAAATTTTTTGAAAAACTAACGATTTTCTAATCAATGATGGGAAAATCGTGCAAGAAATGTAATCGAAAAAGAAATGCACATGTGCAAGAAAAGAAAATTCCTGGAAAGAAAAGATTCCCAGCCACGAAAATTATTTTCTGTAGCAATATGAGGTGAAATTGAAGGCTTGATTGGTGGAATTTCGAAATCAATGGTGGCACCATCGGATCACAAAACGCACAAAATTTCTGATTTTCAAAAGAAAATTCTTTCGCAATTCGACCATGTATGGCCAGCCATAGTGAAAAATCTTCATTTTTTTAAGAGGAAAGACTGAGAGCAGACCCTCCTACCAATCACCTGTTATTCTGGGGAAGAGAGACTAGAGTAGTAGCTGTCAGCTTCTGTTGCTATGACAGCATTCTGGAGGCAAACCAGCATCTACACTAGTCTCTCTTCCCCAGAACAACTAGCAGATAGTGGTTGGGTTTGGCCTACGTCTTTCCCCCGGTGTACGGCAGAAGATTAGAGCAGAAGAGGTACTGTACGTGAGTTGTGCTGTGCTCTGATGTCTACAGTTTATCTGACATGCCCCCATTCCCCTACTTTCTTAGCGATGGCGCTTGTCTTGGGCAAGCACATTGAGCTGGAGAAAATGATGCCGCATTACATATTTGTCTCCTTGATATTCTGTGGTCAGAAATCAGTGGGAGGCACACAGTCAACTAGGAGGTCGCGGCTTCTACAGTATGTCGCATAGAAGGATGGTTCAAAATGCTGTTTGCACATTGTACCCTGGGAAGCCAGAGTAAAAAACTAAAGGAAGTGAGACTTCTAACCTCTTTTTTTAAATTTTACTTCTGGAAGCCAAGGCACACATGTAATATATTGTCCTCTTTCTTAAAAGAATGTTCCTTCATAGCTCCCCAAGGTGCTCCCTGCATCTCCCTGTCTTCAGGTGTCTCCTTTGCATAATGTAAACAACTGTGATCAATTAGCGCAATCAGCTGATTAAAATAAATATATGTTCCAACACAAATAAGTGATTCAACCAAACCTATTAAGTAAACCTAATAACTGTTAGTGTGGGAGTTGAGCTACACTAGCTTTTTATTAGGTCTCCCTTGCATACTCCCTTGCATAGCCAACTGCAAAGGAGACACTGGTGTGTGCAGGCTCTCATCCAGGGCTGTGTGTGCTCACTAAAGAACACAGCACCTGGCAAGTTACGTCCCTGTTGTCTCCTCCTAGCTCCTCATTGACAGCTGCAGATGCCAAGCAATCCCTTACACTCATCTTACCTCTCAACCAAAATGTTTGTGGAGGGCAAAGACAGCAGGGAAGGGACAGTGGGGTTATAATTGTACTGGAGTGTTTTTACCTTAATGCTCTGGCTAAGGTAACAGATACTGAGGCTTCAGTACTATTTTAAGAAGGCTCCACGCCTATGCAATGTAGGTACACACAATTCTATAGTACAGTTTTTTTTAAATGGCCCCTCAGTGTACCTTATCAGTGCACCCCGGCCCACCAAAATGCAAAAAAAGGAGCCATCTGTATTTTGAGCTGTGGTCCATCAAAAAAATAGTGCATGTATTAGGTGTATTTTGGTGCTTTGGCAGCCCATTTGAAATGAATGTTGTGCCTAATGCAGAGAAATGTGCAAACCATAGCTTCCAACTGTCCCTGATTTTGAGGGACTGTCCCTGATTTGAAATATAGTTCCTCTGTCCCTCTTTCCTCCTCATTTTGGTCTGATCTATATTTGCATATAAAATGCACTATTTATCTTTCAAAAAGTGTTTCACAGTGCTAAACATTTCATCCAAATGCTAAATTGCTGCACTGTAAATTACAAAAGCCAGTGTAAAGAAATAGTAGTGGTAAAAAAAAAAAAAAAAAAAAAAAAAAAAAAAGCACCTATGGGTTTAACCACTTTAAGACCTGGCTTTTTCTGGCACTCTTTGTTTACAAGTTTAAATCAGTATTTTTTGCTAGAAAATTACTTATAACTCCCAAAAATTATACTTTTTTTTTTTCAGACCCTAGTAAATGGCGATTGTTGCAATTTTTTATGTCACACGGTATTTGCACAGCGCTTTTGCAAACACAATTTTTTGGGGACGATACACTTTAATGAATAAAAAAAACCCCCAAAAAAACCACAATATATACACCATTTTTTTTTTATAAAATGTGATAGATGATGTTACGCAGAGTAATGAAAGTGGGGCTCACACTATAAGAAAATCAGGCGAACGAATGTCCGATTTTCCTTGTTGTTTCACAGCAAATCGGAACCGATGAATGAAAATTCGTATGAAAATTCTCGTACGACAAAGCCTTTTTTTGTTGTTTGTTGTTTCTGATCATGCGCAGTCTTTCTTTTTCTGATTTTTCTTGTACGAAAACGATACACATTAACCACTTCACGACCACGCTATAGCCGAATGACAGCTACAGCGTGGCTCGATAACTCTGGGAGGGCATACTATGACGTCCTCCCAGAATCGCACTCCCGCGTGCCCCCTGGGGCGTGCACACGGGAGTATCCGTGACTGCCAGGTCCTAAGGACCTTGCGTGTCACAGATCACGGTGAATGGCCGCTGACAGCGGCCGTTTACCATGTGATCGTTCCGTTAAATGACGGAGCGATCATTTGTAAACAAACCGGCGTCATGATGTCCGGTTCCTCTATCCCCTCTCTGTACCAATTGGTACAGTGTGAGCGGAGAGGGGAGAGATCGGGTGCAGCAGCACTGTGGGCTGGATCTGTAGTGCCCACAGCGCTACTCTGTGATAATTCAGGGACTCATCCATCCATGCTCAGCCATCCCATTTATAATCAGCTATACTCAGCCATCCATCCATGCTCAGCAATACTCATCTATCCATCCATACTCAGCCATACCCAGCCATCCATCCATACTCAGCAATACTCATCCAGCCATCCATCCATACTCAGCAATAATCATCCATCCATCAATGCTCAGCCATCCATCCATACTCAGCAATACTCATCCATCCATCCATGCTCAGCCATCCATCCTCAGCAATACTCATCCATCCATCCATGCTTAGCCATCCCATCCATACCCAGCAATACTTGGCCATACCCAGCAATACTCATCCATCCATGCTCAGCCATCCCATCCACCCCCATCCATACTTAGCCATACTCAGCCATACCCAGCCGTACTAAGCCATACCCAGCCGTACCTAGCCATACCCAGCCGTACCTAGCCATACCCAGCTGTACCCAGCCGTCCTCAGCTGTCCTCAGCCATACCCAGCCATACTCAGTCATCCCATCCATACTCAGCCATCCCCATCCACGGCTCGTCCATTCCCATTCATGCTCATCCATGCCACATCAGTTCTCATCCATGCCACATCCATGCCACTACAGTGCCTCACAAAAGTGTTATGCCCCGTACACACGGTCGGATTTTCCGACGGAAAATGTGTGATAGGACCTTGTTGTCGGAAATTCCGACCGTGTGTAGGCTCCATCACACACTTTCCATCGGATTTTCCGACACACAAAGTTTGAGAGCTTGCTATAAAATTTTCCGACAACAAAATCCGTTCTCGGAAATTCCGATCGTGTGTACACAAATCCGACGCACAAAGTGCCACGCATGGTCAGAATAAATAAAGAGATGAAAGCTATTGGTTACTGCCCCGTTTAGAGTCCCGACGTACGTGTTTTACGTCAACGCGTTCAGAACGATCGGATTTTCCGACAACTTTGTGTGACCATGTGTATGCAAGACAAGTTTGAGCCAACATCCGTCGGAAAAAATCCATGGATTTTGTTGTCGGAATGTCCGATCAATGTCCGATTGTGTGTACGGGGCATAATAGGTAGTCAAATTTTATTTGAAATTTATGACCCTAGAACACCTGACAGGGCTCCCTGCATGTTGGGTCTCTCTATGTGGCCAGGCTGTGGAAAAGTCTCATACATGTGGTATCGTTTTTTGGTAATCTATTTTGGTTTGTACATGCTTTGTGTTCGAAATTTTGTATAAATGGACAACTTTGTGTAAAAAAAAAATGCGTTTTCATTTTCTTTCCACATTTTCCAATAACTTGTAGAAAAAAATGACATGTTCAAAAGACTCATTATGCCTCACAGCTTATACGTTGGGGTGTTTTCATTCCAAAATAGGGTCATTTTTGGGGCGTTTCCATTGTCCTGGTGCTCCAGGGCCTTCAAAAGTGAAAAAGGTAGTCAAGAAAGTACATGTGTAATATATGCTCCTAGAACATGTGATGGTACTCCCTGCATGTTGGGCCTCTCTGTGGCCACGCTGCGTAAAAGTCTCACACATGTGGTATCGCCATACTCAGGAGGAGTAGTAGAATGTATTTTGGGTGTAATGTGTGCTATGCATATGCTGTGTGTGAGAAATAACCTGCTAATATAACAATTTTGTGAAAAAAGAATTGTGGGAAAAAATTCAAAAAACTCACCATGCCTCTTACTAAATACCTTGGAATGTCTACTTTCCAAAAAGGGGTAATTTGGGGGGTATTTGTACTTTCCTGGCTTGTTAGAGCCAGTTCACACTGGGACGACTTGTCAGACGACCTAGACAAGTCGCGTCCCATTCTGTACAATTGAACCGTTCTAATAGGAGTGACGTAAGTCACTCCGACTTAGAAAAAGGTTCCTGTACTACTTTGGGGGCGACTTGAGGCGACTTGCATTGACTTTTATATAGAAGTCGTGTGCAGGTCGCCTGAGGCACTGCAAGTCGTGCTGCCTCAGTGTGAACCAGCTCTGAGGGTCTCAAGAAATGAGATGGGCCGTCAGTACTTCAGGTGTGATCAATTTTCAGATATTGGCACCATAGCTTGTGGACTCTATAACTTTCACAAAGACCAAATAATATACACCAATTTGGGTTATTTTTACCAAAGATATGTAGCAGTATAAATTTTGGCCAAAATTTACGAAGAAAAATTACTAATTTGCTAAATTTTATAACAAACGAAGAAAAATGCATTTTTTTTAAACCAAATTTTTGGTCTTTTTTTCTTTTATAGCACAAAAAATTAAAAAAAACCCAGCGGTGATTAAATACAACCAAAAGAAAGCTCTATTTGTGTGGAAAAAAAGGACAAAAATGTCATATAGGTACAGGTATAGGTGTTGCATGACTGAGTAATTGTCATTCAAAATGTGAGAGCACCGAAAGCTGAAAATTGGTCTGGTTAGGAAGTAGCCCAGTGGGTAAGTGGTTAAAAAAAATTGCTAATTCTGTTCTCGTATGAGAAACATTTTGGAGTTTGACCCTTTGGGAATTTTCAAGTTAAAATTGGGAATCAGCTGTCAAAAGAAAAACGTATGAAAATTCTGTTCGTCCGATTTTCTTATAATATGTACGAAACCTTAAGTAGATACTTAACATGTCACGCTTTAAAATTGTGCACGCTTGTGGAATGGTGACAAACTATGGTACTTTAAAATCTCCATAGATGACACTTTATATACGCCTTTATAACGCTCTAACGTTCGCGGTGATACCTCACATGGGTGGTGCGAACACCGTTTACATATGCATGTGCGACTTATGGGTTCTGCGCGCGAGCACGGAGGTATGGGGCTTTTTTTTTTTTTTCTTATTTATTTAACTTTTTATTTTAACACTGTCCCTTTAATTTTTTTTAATCACTTTTATTTCTATTCCAAGGAATGTTAAAATACCTCTTGTAATAGAAATAAGGATGTAGGGTCCTCGTTATAGAGGTAAAAAAGACCCCAAATCTCTCCTTTACCGTTAAAAGCAAAAGATCAAAAAAAAAAAGTTTACTTCCAGCTTGGACCGGAAGTGACGCCATGAAGTCACTCTTGTCCTGCAGGAATAGTAAGCCCCGAGAAACACCAGCGAAAGGCGGAAGGGGGGTACGTCCCCTCCCACCGCTTCTGAAAGCGCTCCAGCGACTCATGAGCCGCTCTGAATGCTTTCATGAGAAAGCCAGCCAGCGACTGTAAAAAGCGATACCGGGGTTATGGCTGATATCTTCAGCCCTAATCCTGGTAAACCACTTCAAAGCCGCAACGTATATATACGTATTGCAGTCTTGAAGTGGTTTAACTAATTTTTGTTTTTTGTTTAATTCTGCTTTAAGGGGAGTGTGTCCCTCGTTCCCATCTCAAAAAGTTATGTCAAATTATATGGGAGTTATGACAAAGTACTGCACATTAACACGTGAACCGTAGCAAACTTTTGGTGTTTTATGTGCTTTTAAAATACACACAAACACATGGATGAGCTGCTGTGCACTGAATGTCACTGACAGATGACAACATGCAAAATGCTGGTAAGCAGCACATACAGTATACACTGTGTCCTAAAACTGGCCCTGCCCCTTAACTGTGCCATGGATCATTTTACACCCTTGCTAAACAAGTCTGGTGCTCCTTGTTGAGTCAACAAATACCTCTGCTTTTATTTATTTTATTGCTTACAACATATACATTCCATTGTTAATCTCCATATCGACACAACCGTCTTTCTCCCAAGAGAACCTATCCCAGCTTTCACGTGACTGTCCCTCATTCTGATCAGCAGGGGTTCCATGAACAGATCCTCTGCAGAATCAGACTTAACAGGTAAGGATGTCACTTCTGTATCATCTGCGTCCGGTCAGTTTCTTTTCCAGCCATGAGGTCTCTCATAGGCGTGCGCACAGGGCGTGCTGGGTGTGCCTGGGCACACCCTAATCACCCCGTGTGGTGCAGGTTCCCCCTGCTGCCCTTGCCCCTACCCTCCCCCACTCTCCATGTTTGAGAATGGAGAGTGGGGGAGGGGGCCGGTAAATATGTCATTTACCAATCACTGTGTTTATTATGCTTGTTTGTGAATGAACAGGAAGCCACTCAGCAAAGATCACTTCCCATTATATCACTGTCCAGTGCAACTGAGGCTACAAAGCATATGACTGGGGAATCTCTGTCCTCAGTTCCTTTCTCTATCTCAAAAGCGAGACATCAGGGGTCTGTTTAGACTTGTGATATTTCACCAAAGCCCCCCAAAAGTGCTCCTAAAAATATTGTAGAAAATAAAATTGTAAAATTGTAAAAAATATTTAAAAAAAAATTAATAATACAAATAAAAAAAACTACTTATACCAATCTCTGCCCTACTGACACCATCCTCTGCCCTACTGACAAAGTCCACTGCCCCATTGTGTGTGTGTATATATATATATATATATATATATATATATATATATATATATACATACACATATATATAATACCGATGAGGTCTCCAAAGATTGGTGGATGTAAACAGATGTGTGTCTGATAACAACCTTTTACCATTAATCTGCCACTTTTATGTCCAAAAAATGGAAAGGCTTCATCGGCACAAGTGGGGTGGCTTGTTAAGGGCGAACGGGTGACGCCCCCCCCCTGTCACAGGCAGTGAGACATTTCCCGATCCATGGCTGCACAAAACCATATAATATGAGGTCAAACCTTAAAGCGGAGTTCCGCTGAAAGAAAAAAAATAAAAGTCAGCAGCTATAAATACTGCAGCTGCTGACTTTTAAAATAAGGACACTTACCTGTCCAGGGCGCCCGCGATGTCCTCATCCGAAGCCCACCCATCCCTTGGCTCCCGGGTGGAGGTGCCGTCATCTTCGGTAAGGGAATCAGGAAGTGAAGCCTTGTTGCTTCACAGCCTGGTTCCCTACTGCGCATGCGCGAGTCGCACTGCGCGTCCTGACTGGTCCTTGCTGTCTTCTAGGACCTGTGTGTCTCCCAGAAGACAGCGGGGGGGATGGAGGAGGAGCCGGAGATGGTGTAGCTCACCACAGATTCTGTGGCGATCTATCGCCAGAAGTGGGAGCAAATATCTGTATTAGAAGGGTATCTGCTCCCCCCTGAAAGGTGCCAAATGTGACACCGAAGGGTGGGAGGAATTGGATAAGCGGAAGTTCCATTTTTGGAACTCTGCTTTTAAGAGTTTCAATTTGTATGCAATCAGGCAGGCCATTGCACTACATGGTTTTGGTAAATCTGAAGACACAAATCTGCAGAAAATCTAATAATGTGTATGGGGTCTTAAGGCGCGGTCAGAAAATCTGAAGATAAATTTCGTCCGATGAATGATCTGCCGATTTTCTGATTGTTAGTATGCTGCTTTTGACAGCCGATTACGAATTTTCGGCAGACAAAAACTGGATGTGCAGGCTTGAAAATTTTTGTCTGTGACAAAAATGACAACGTCCGATTTTTCTTTTCATTAGTGCGGTTTTCTGCCAAAAAAAAAAATCTGAAGAGCAAGGCTACGCATGCTCAGAAATGAAAGAACACATGCAAAACAATTCAACACATTACTTCTATCGTTGAATTCTGTCGTCACAAAATTTTCTGATGGTGAGTACCCTCTTCACTTTCGATTTGAGACTGGCATCCAACAAAAAAACTGATGAGAATTTGTCCAATAATCTGATAGTGTGTACAAGGCTTTAGTCTCCAATCTACGCAGAAGAAAGCAGGCAAGGAACATCCATGTGCAGCACAGCAACAATGCACCTGTTCTTCCTACGTCACGTGGAAGGCTGCTATGCTCAGCTATACCCTTCCCATTATGAACACTTCCTGAATTACATTCCGAGCACACAGCTGTCATTCTTTCCTGTATAGTACTAGAATGGGGATGAATCTGCATATTATTACAAATATCCTCCATGTATCCGATTGTCATCCTAGTCTTGTGCTATTCTGGCCCAGCCTACAGCCTGGTGGTCTAGACATTCCTACCTTTTAAATAGTTGGTGTTCCAGTGTTTTTCCTCTAGTTGTCAGGGAAGGTTAATCATAAACCCGATCGAAGGCCAGTCTTCCCAGCAATGTGCTGTGTGTTCAGCTATCAGCCAGCTCTGATCATACTGGGACTGTAGAGTGAAGAGGGAGGGACTGTACACAGCATGTACTCTGCAATCACAGCCTCACTGAGTTCTTTCTATTCCACACATCTCTAGAGAATGCATTACGCGTCTAGCACAACGCTGCAAAGACCAATTAGTAACATTTCTTCTAGTTTCATAAAATATTGTTGCATTACTACCATTTTTTTTAATCTATTTATTAGCTTTGTGCTTTAATTTAGAAGCGGCAGTTAAAGCAGGGCTTTTTACAGAAGCCATGCTACACACGATCAGATTTTTCGGACGACTGTTCGTCCGTTTTTTGTTGCATGCTAGTCTCATGTCGAAAGTGAAGAGGTTACTCGCCATACGAAAATTCTCGTATGACAGAATTCAACCTCAGAAGTGACGTAATTGTGTTGAATAGTTTTTTGTATGTGATCTTTCGTTTCTGAGCTTGCGTAGTCTTGCTCTTACGGTTTTTTTTTTTTCGAATGAAAACCGAACTAATTAAATGAAAATCAGACGTTGAGTTCACATACGACAAATAATTTTTATAGTCTGAACAGCCAGCTTTTGTCGGACAAAAATATCGGAATCAGCTGTCGAAAGCACCGTACTAACGATCCGAAAATCGGCAGATCATTCATCGCATAGAATTTTATTCATTCATATCGTGTACAAGCCTTTAGACATACAAGCTCTGCAAGCTCTTGGAGGGGATGATAAGGGACTATATACAAGATTTTAGTAATGAGAATGGTATCATTAGCAGTAATCAGCATGGATTCATGAAGAATCGTTCTTGCCAAACCAATCTATTAACCTTCTATGAGGAGGTGAGTTGCCATCTAGATAAAGGAAGGCCCGTAGACGTGGTGTATCTGGATTTTGCAAAAGCATTTGACACAGTTCCCCATAAACGTTTACTGTACAAAATAAGGTCCGTTGGCATGGACCATAGGGTGAGTACATGGATTGAAAACTGGCTACAAGGGCGAGTTTAGAGGGTGGTGATAAATGGGGAGTACTCAGAATGGTCAGGGGTGGGTAGTGGGGTCCCCCAGGGTTCTGTTCTGGGACCAATCCTTTTTAATTTGTTCATAAACGACCTGGAGCATGGGGTAAACAGTTCAATCTCTGTATTTGCAGACGATACTAAGCTAAGTAGGGCAATAACTTCTCCGCAGGATGTGGAAACCTTGCAAAAAGACCTGAACAAATTAATGGGGTGGGCGACTACATGGCAAATGAGGTTCAATGTGGAAAAATGTAAAATAATGCATTTGGGTGGCAAAAATATGAATGCAATCTATACACTGGGGGGGAACCTTTGGAGGAATCTAGGATGGAAAAGGACCTGGGGGTCCTAGTAGATGATAGGCTCAGCAATGGCATGTGATGCCAAGCTGCTGCTAACAAAGCAAACAGAATATTGGCATGCATTAAAAAGGGTATTAACTCCAGAGATAAACCGATAATTCTCCCACTCTACAAGACTCTGGTCTGGCCGCACCTAGAGTATGCTGTCCAGTTCTGGGCACCAGTCCTCAGGAAGGATGTACAGGAAATGGAGCGAGTATAAAGAAGGGCAACAAAGCCAATAAACGGACTGGAGGACATTAGTGATGAGGAAAGGTTACAAGCACTGAACTTATTCTCTCTGGAGAAGAGACACTTGAGAGGGGATATGATTTCAATGTACAAATACCATACTGGTGACCCCACAATAGGGATAAAACTTTTTCGTGAAAGGGAATTCAAAAAGACTTGCGGCCATTCACTAAAATTAGAAGAAAAGCGTTTTAACCTTAAACTGCATAGAGGGTTCTTTACTGTAAGAGCAGTAAGGATTTGGAATTCCCTTCCACAGGCGGTGGTCTCAGCGGGGAGCATTGATGGTTTCAAAAAACTATTAGATAAGCACCTGAACGACCACAACATACAGGGATATACAATGTAATATTGACATAAAAGCGCACACACATAGGTTGGACTTGATGGACCTGTGTCTTTTTTCAACCTCACCTACTATGTAACTATGTAACCATCCAGCAGCCATACAAACTACAATCCATGTAAAATCTCATCTAAATTTACCAAAAAGATGTAATATGAAGACGAACCTATACAATCTCTATACAAACCTCCTTGTTGGTAGATCGAAAGGATCTAAAGTACAATCAGATTGTATTATGTGTGGTTAGCATAACCTTTCCTACTAAGGTACGTTTGTAAATGTCCTGGTATTCAAGGGGTTAAAATAAGCTCACTGCTGCTGTTGTAGTCTTAAAGTGATTGTAAACGATCAGCTTGTAAAACAACCCATGCAGTTTAAAATAGAAATGAAAGGCAAAACCATTTGTGTAAAGATATAACAAACATTATAAATTCCTTTTTTCCCCTTTTTTACAAGTGATCAAATTTCATCTGTTCTCAGCTGCATAAGAGCTGGGGGAGAGGGGGGGGGGGACAGCAGTACACTAATCTTCCCAGGGAATTGCTGTGCGGGGGTGAAGGGGGTGTCAGGACAAGTCTGATCATTGGAGGAAAGCAGGCTGAGTTCCCAGCACAGCTATAGAACTGACCACGTTGTGCTCTCATGAGTAGTGTGGTCAGTTTTTTATAAGAGCAGAGGGACTAGCAGGAACACCAGTGATTTCACACAAAAGAAGCAATACAAAGAGAACAGCATACTTTACGAAATAATCAACATGTTATATATACCTGATCTGTACAATGGTATTGCACAGAGCGGCCCTGAACCTCCTCTTGTGGAGTTCCCCACCAGCTCTCTGGGCTCCTCCTCTTCTCCATGCGCACATGTGAGCTCGCTCCCAAGCTGGGCTGTGTGCGGCATACATTGTTCCCCAATCAGATGGATTTGACAATCGAATCACAGGATTTGACTGACAGCAGTAGGAGCCAATGGCTCCCACTGCTGCCTCTCTGTCCTGTGAATGCAGGGAGAGAGGAGAAAAGGAGAGAAGCTGTAGGCAGGTTCCTACAAAGGGGTTAAAGCGGAACTTAACTCTCTCAATCAACACTGATCATATTTAATCCTTATGCTGCTAGCATTAGTAAATAGATCAGCGGTGGCCCATTCATTAGGGGAGCCCAGGCTCCGCCCCCTCTCTCCACTCCACCCCCCCATATGCTAATGGCTAGATTCATGCAGTGGGCGCATGAATTACAGTAGCGTTTTTTTTTTTTTAAGCACCTGATTAGAGCCAGAGGCTCTAATAAGCATCAAAATCGGGTGGGCTCGGGATGCAGAGGATGCGCTGCAATACCTCCCAGGTGGGTTACAACAGCGACTGAAAATTCGCTGTTGAAACACTGATCCTCAATCCGGCCAATCAGAAGCGGGTGTGAGACCCATTTTTTGATTGGCCGAAAAGAGAAAACTCCCGATTGGCCGCCAAGGAGAAGGGAGGAAATGGAAGTCGACGTGATGACTCGGAGAACGAGAAGCCGCAGGAGAATGGGAGGTCGCCGAGCAGGGGAAGCCACCGGTGATGGGGTAAGTGCTACTGACTGACCCAGGGGAGGGAGGGGGTGGTTATATACTGTTTGCCGCCAACACCCCCCCCCCCCCAAAAAAAAATTCCACCGGCCGCAACTGAAAGTTAGGGAAGCATGTTATATTTGCTTGTTTTAAACCTCGTTTTTACATTTCTTAAGTCACTTCTTGCTTTTCATGCCTAGGCAAATGATATCGCACATCCCAGGAGCCTTCAGGAGTGGAGGAGGGGTTTGATTGCTTTGCGTGGTCTGAACTCTCTTAAAGGGGTGCATGCGCAGTGTATCAAAAGAACAGGGTTTGCAACACAAGAGGACTGAGTAATGCCGCGTACACACGAGTGGACTTTACGGCAGACTTTGCCCGGCGGACGGGATTTGGTCGGACAATTCGATTGTATGTGGGCTCTAGCGGACTTTGTTTTCTCAAAAGTTGGACGGACTTAGATTTGAAACATGTTTTAAATTAATCTGTCGAAATCGAGTCCGGTCGAAAATTCCGCCGTCTGTATACTAGTTCGACGGACATAAAGCCAAGCTAGGGCAGCTATTGGCTACTGGCTATGAACTTCCTTGTTTTAGTCATCACGTACGAATTCGACGGACTTTGGTGGATTGTGTGTAGGCAAGTCCGTTCATTCAGAAAGTCCGTCCTAAAGTACGTCAAAGTCCGCCGGGCAAAGTCTGCCATAAAGTCCGCTCGTGTGTACGCGGCATTAGAGGAAGATACAACACCTGGGTCCAACACACAGTGTACTATTCAGAGAAAGCTAATGTGTCGTTGCTAAAGACTACAGTGTCTGTGTCATTTGCAAGGCAGCCAATCATCTGGAAGATGGGTGACTAGCAGGGGTGACGGTTCCTCTGGTAGTGGAGGGGTTTAAAGAGGAAGTGAACTTCCTCTGCTTACATTTACCTATTGATAAGCCTATAATAAGGGTTACCTATAGGTAGTGAAAATATCTCCTAAACGTGTACTGTTTAGGAGATATTTACATTACATGCAGCTAGTGACATCACTGGCGCATGTGCTCTGAAGGAACATGCACGGGTGCCGTTCCGTCCAAGCCCCGTGCTGTAAACAGTGGCTCCCGCGTGCATGTGTGGGAGTGACGTCACCGCGGCTCCAGCCAATCGCAGCGCTGCATACTAGCTCAATGTGTCTTTGTCTTATAGAGTATACAACCTCTTAAGTGCTTGGCACCTCCACTAGTGGACAGTTCCCCATTCTTTGGTACCTGATCTGTGGCATAGAGTGCCTAGGGACCCAGCCTGGAGTTACGGAAGAGAATGTAGAGGGGCCCTGGGAGAGGAGAGCAAGCAGAGTTTGAAGGGAGAGAAAGCGTTTTCTGTATCCCATAGCAACCATGGCATTAGTCACTGGGAGAAAGGTGGCGCTAATGCTGGATTGGTGGAGACAGGTACAGACTGTGCAGTACCAGCCCCCAAATGCTGCACACCTGGGAAGCGGTGACCTTAAATAGGAGGAGCGTCTGGAGTGTACAAATGTCATCAGCGTAATGCAGTCAGCCACGGATTACAGACAATTCACTTTTAAGTTAAGGAGACCTGCTTTAATGTTGACTGTCACATGACCACAGCTCTCAGCCTGAAGCTCAGACATTAGTGAGTGCAGTTTTACTTGTCCCCACTAGGGTGCTTAAGCCCCTCAGTTAAAGCGGAGTTCCACCCAAAAGTGGAACTTCTGCTCATCTGTCTCCTCCCCCCCTCCGGTGCCACATTTGGCACCTTTCAGGGTGGGAGCTGGTACCTGTTTTTGACAGGTACCCTGTCCCCACTCCCACCAGACCTTGCCACGGCGAGGTACGTCAGAGGTCCGGCTCCCTCCTCCTTCACCTGCTGCCAGGCCAGTAACAGAGCACAGCGCGCTTCGCGCATGCGCAGCAGGGACCTGGCCGTGAAGCCAAAATGCTTCACTGCTGGGTTCCCTTACCAGCAATGATGGCGGCAGCACCCAACAGCTGATGGAAACATCAGCTGCGTTGCTGACATCGCTGGACTCCAGGACAGGTATATGTCATAATATCAAAAGTCAGCAGCTACAGTATGTGTAGCTGTTGGCTTTTCATTTTTGAAGGGGAGGAAGAAACTCCGCTTTAAATACAGATGACCACAGCGCTGGTTCGAGTAAGGACTCATTTAAATATTTGGGAGGGGTGGAGTTTGATACAAATACTGCCACGTTTTTGCCTAAGTGCAGGGAGTGCAAAATCTTTTGCCTTTACAACCACTTTATAGTGACATTAACCTCTGCAATACCGGGCACTTTGACCCACTTCCTGCCCAGAACAATTTTCAGCTTTCAGCACTGATTGTCAATATAGCTTGATTTAGTTTAAATTTGAATGTCAGAAGGTATTCTACTATGTACTTTATCGGTTTATAAATTTTCATTTATTAGGTTATATAGTAGTAATGTAAGGATAAAAATATTGCATTAAGATCCTATGAATTTGAATGTTTTTTAAAATTTTTTTCTATTTAATTGTATATCATTATGAACTTTTATGTTAATGACAAAAGGTTTTGATGTCAATGCTGCCATTTAAGTAATCGTGAGTATATGCATCTATCCCTTAATTTATTGTAATTTAATTTTGGAACCATGAGATGTGGCACTGAACAATATTTAAAGTGTAATGTTAAAGGAGTTGACACTCGGCTGGTCACAATGATGGTCTGACCAGTGAAGGTCTGCTGCTGACAACCATGGGTTAAGCTTATTAAGCAGTTGGTTATAAATACTGGTACGAGTTGTAAAGCCCCACACCCTCAGAAGAAGTCGTGATGACGAAACACGTTGTTGAAAGAAAGAACTTGATGCTCATATGAACTTTGGCTATTTACTAGTTTGGCATTGGTTGCTATGAATAACAATAGTTTTATATAGTTTTTTTATAATTGGTTTCTAAGAGTAAAGCAGATTTTTTTCATCAATTTCCTACAAGTAACAGCACAATTAGGCCCCATTCACACCTGAGCGCAGCGTTTTCAGGCAGAAAGTCGTGCGATTTTTGCCACGTTTTTTACGGCGATTTTGCCACGATTTTGTGCAGGTCAAAAGGTTACCAATGTAAAAAGCAGAAAAATGCCCAAATCTGCCTAAAAAAAAAAGTTCCAGAACTTGTTTGAGCTTCAGGCGTTTTGGAGCTTCTGGCTTCAGGTGTTTTGGAGTGGAGATGTGAACCATCTCCATAGAGAATAACTGATTTTTTCCCCTCCAGCGTTTTGTAGCTTGAGGCTTCAAGCTACAAAACGCTCAGATTTGAATGGGGCCTTATTGTCTTTGTGGGAAACAGCCCTTTTAGCATTTTTTGTCCCATCCCCATTTTGTGTTACACACCCAATTTTGCATCCAAACACACTCTAATTTCCTTCTCCCCCTAGGGAACTGACAATTGCGCGGTCGTGCGACGTTGTACCCAAACAAAATTGATGCCCTTTTTTCCCACTAATAACGCTTTCTTTTGGTGGTATTTGATAACCTCTGCGGTTTTTAATTTTTGTGCTATAAACAAAAAAGAGCGACAACTTTGAAAAAAAAGCAATATTTTTTACTTTTTGCTATAATAAATATCCCCCAAAAATATATAAAAAATATATTTTTTCCTCAGTTTAGGCCGATATGTATTCTTCTTCATATTTTTGGTAAAAAAATTAAAAAAATATAAAAAATCGCAATAAGCATATATTGATTGGTTTGCGCAAAAGTTATAGCATCTACAAAATAGTGGATAGTTTTATGGCATTTTTATTATTTTTTTTTTTTAGTAATGGCAGGGATCTGCGATTTTTATTATGACTGCGACATTATGGCGGACACATCGGACCCTTTTGACACTTTTTGTAACCATTGTCATTTATACAGCGATCAGTGCTATAAAAATGCACTGATTACTGTGTAAATGACACTGGCATGGAAGGGGTTAAACACTAGGGGGCAATCAAGGGGTTAAGTGTGTCCTAGGGAGTGATTCTAACTGTGGGGTGATGGGCTACCTAGGACATGACAGTGATAACTTCCCCTGATCACAGGGAGCAGTGGATCTCTGTCATGTCACAAGGCAGAACGGGGAAATGCCTTGTTTACATAGCCATCTCCCTGTTCTACCTCTCCACACCGCAATCGCGGGCCGCCGGCGAACATAGAGTTCCCGGGACCCGCGGGCATGCGTGCCCTTCTGCCGACGTATATTATTATGGATTATATGTTTCTTTAACCAGTTGCCGACCGCCGCACGACGATGTACGTCGACAGAGCGGCACGGGCAGGCAAAAGGGCTTACAGGTACGTCCTTGCCTGCCCGCGGGTGGGGGGTCCAATCGGACCCCCCCCGGTGCCAGCGGCGGTCAGATCGAGGTCAGGGTCGATCAAAGGTGAGGGGGAGGCCACTCATTCGTGGCTCCCCCCTCGCGATCGCTCCTGGCCAATGACAAGCTTCCTCGGCTTCTGTGAATGTAAACAGAAGCGGAGGAAGTGATGTCATCTCTCCTCGAGCCGGTCTTTTCGTCCCGGCGCAGAGGAGAGAAGACATCCAAGTAAGTGCACCAACACTACACTAACAGTAGAACACGCAGGCACACTTGTCACCCCCCTGTCACCCCCCAGTCACCCCCTGATCACCCCCCTGTACCCCCTGTCACTCTGACACCAATAGCAGGTTTTTTTTTTTTCTGATTTATTGCATTGGTGTCAGTTTGTGTCAGTTACAAGTGTTAGGGCAGTTAGGTTAGCCCCCTTTAGGTCTAGGGTACCCCCCTTTAGGTCCAGGGTACCCCCCTAACCCCCCTAATAAAGTTTTAACCCCGTGATCACCCCCCGTCGCCAGTGTCACTAAGCGATCGTTTTTCTGATCGCTGTATTAGTGACACAGGTGACGCTAGTTAGGGAGGTAAGTATATAGGTTTGCTGTCAGTGTTTTATAGCGACAGGGACCCCCATATACTACCTACTAAAGGTTTTAACCCCTTGATTGCCCCCTAGTTAACCCTTTCACCAGTGATCACCATATAATTGTTACGGGTGACGCTGGTTAGTTGGTTTGTTTTTTGTAGTTTATTACAGTTTTAGGGCACCCGCCGTTTATTACCTTATAAAGGTTTAACCCCCTAATTGCCCGGTGGTGATAGAAGTTAAGTTTTTAGGATCAGATAAGGTCTGCGTCGCCCCAGGCAGCGTCAGGTTAGCGCCAGTACCGCTAAAACCCACGCACGCAGCATACACCTCCCTTAGTGCTATAGTATCTGAACGGATCGATATCTGATCCGATCAGATCTATACTCCCCAGCAGTTTAGGGTCCCCCCAAAAAAACGCAGTGTTAGCGGGATCAGCCCAGATACCTGCTAGCACCTGCGGTTTGCCCCTCGGCCCAGCCCAGCCCAGTCCACCCAAGTGCAGTATCGATCGATAACTGTCACAAAACACTAAGCACACATAACTGCAGCGTTCGCAGAGTCAGGCCTGATCCCTGCGATCGCTAACAGTTTTTTGGTAGCGCTTTGAATCAGTCGCTGACAGTCAGGAGCTTTTTTGCCTGTGAGTCTCACTAGTGTAGCCCTAAATTTAGAGCCCAAAATGGCAAATCGAAGGTACACTAGTGAAGAGGCCTACACGTTTCTGAGCATGACAGATAGTGAAGAGGAAGTCACTCATCTGTCAAGTTCAAGCTCAGAATACGAACCTGTAGAGGACAGCGGCTCCATGACAGATAGCTCTGACGACGGAGTTGTGGTCCCTGCTAGGGTCAGGCGTACCAGACCCCGAACTTCTACTTCTGTCCTTGAAGTGCAAGAACCGCAGGTCCCTCGTATGGAGCAGAGAAGTACTAGCGCCGCTATTCCTTCTGGTGAACTGGCAAGCACCAGCGGCCTAGTACACCCTGGTCGTACATCCAGCACTGCAGTATCACGCGGTGACGTGGCGAGTCCCATAAGTGCAGTTCAAGCTGGTGAGGTGGCAAGCACTAGTAGTGTCCCGCTGCCAACAAGAAGACGAACACAGGCCCGTCGTGCCCATAGTGCCCTTCCTGCTGCATTCGCCAATCCGAATTGGGTACCCACCACTTCTGCAGCACCCGTACTTCCCCCTTTCACTGGCCAACCCGGAATTCAGGTGGAAACAGTTGACTTTATGCCACTGGATTTTTATTCACTGTTTTTCACCGAAGATCTCTACAGATCTATTGTGGACCAAAGCAATTTATACGCTGGTCAACACATCGCCGCTAATCCCCAGTCCTCCCTTGCCAGAGATTGGAGACCAATTACGGATTTAAGATCTTTCTGGGCCTTTCCCTCAACATGGGCATAACCAAAAAGAGTGAGTTGCGGTCATATTTGTCCACTGACCCAATTCACCATATGCCCGTGTTCTCTGCTTCCATGGCCAGGGCACGATACGAGCAGATTTTGCGGTTCATGCACTTCAACGACAATGAACTCTGTCGTCCTCGTGGAGACCCTGCATACGATCGGCTCTACAAAATTCGGCCCCTCGTAAACCACTTCAACCAACGTTTTGCAGACTTGTTTACCCCCCATCAAGTTGTCTACGTTGATGAGTCTCTGATTAAGTTTTCTGGCCGCTTGTCCTTCAAACAGTACCTTCCCAGCAAGCGTGCCAGATACGGGGTCAAGATGTATAAGCTCTGTGACAGGGCCACAGGCTATACATGTAGTTTTATGGTTTACGAGGGCAAAGATAGTCACGTGGAGCCGACAAACTGCCCTGACTACATAGGAAGTGCTGGCAAGATAGTGTGGGACTTGGTATCACCCTTATTCGGAAAGGGGTACCACTTGTACGTGGACAATTATTATACGAGCGTGCCACTTTTTAGTCACCTTTTTGATCATCAAATTGGAGCATGTGGCACCGTGCGACCTAATCGCCGGGGCTTTCCCCAGCGGCTTGTAGAGTCCCGTCTTAGGCTGGGGGAGAGAGCCTGCTTGAAGTATAATAATTTGCTCGCTATGAAGTGGAGGGATAAGAAGAATGTTTTCGTTCTCACCTCCCTTCATGCAGACACGACGACCCAAATTACTACGGCGACTGGTGTTGTGGAGAAACCCCTCTGTGTCCACGAATACAACCTTAATATGGGAGGGGTGGACCTCAACGACCAGTTATTGGCGCCGTACCTAATTGCCCATAAGGCCAGACACTGGTACAAAAAAGTGTCTGTTTATTTATTTCAATTGGCTTTGCTGAACGCTCATGTGCTATACGGAGCTTCAGGACGGACTGGATCCTTCCTTAAATTCCAGGAAGAGATCGTCAGAGCCCTTCTGTTTCCAGACGGTGCTCCACCTCACCTTCCCAATCCAAATGCAGTAGGCCGGCTGCATGAGAGGCATTTTCCTTATGTCCTCCACAGTACCCCTACCCAACGAGCCCCCCAAAGAAAATGTCGTGTGTGCAGAAAGCGCGGATTTAGGCGTGACACCCGGTATTATTGTCCCTCCTGTCCTGGCAATCGTGGTCTTTGCATTGGTGAATGTTTTGAACGCTACCATACACTAGTGGAGTATTAGCGTAGGGTACAGCATTGCACAGACTAGGACACACTTTCACAGGGTCTCCCAAGATGCCATCGCATTTTGAGAGACCCAAACCTGGAACCGTTACAGTTTTAAAAGTTACAGTTATAAAAAAAAAAAGTAAAAAAAAAAAAAATACACAAAAAAAATATAAAATAAAAAAACCAAAAATAGTTGTCGTTTTATTGTTCTCTCTCTCTCTATTTTCTCTCTATTGTTCTGCTCTTTTTTACTGTATTCTATTCTGCAATGTTTTATTGTTATGTTTTATCATGTTTGCTTTTCAGGTATGTAATTTTTTTATAGTTTACTGTGTTTTAAACATTTTTTTGTTTTCAGGTACGCCATTCAGCTGCAGCGCGGATTTATTTATCTTGACAACAACAGCGTTTGCTCCCACGATACATAAAGCCGTGACTCCAGCGCTGTCGGAGGTGATTTCACCACCACAGTTACATACTTCAGCATATATGCCGAAGCGTGGGGGCAAAAGTGGGTGGAGGAGCGATTTGCTCCTGCCTTTTGCGGGAGGATGCCCCCATGCTTTGGCATATATATATTTTAGGTAGGCACAGGTTGCGTTAAATGTTTTATTTTTTACTATGTTTTTTTTTTGTATTTGCTTTGCAGGTATGGTAAGTATTACTGTTATACTGTAATGTTACTTTGTTTTTTGTTAACCATCATTTGCTTAGCAGGTACGCCATTCAGTTGCAGCGCGGATTTATTTATCTTGACAGCAACAGCGTTTGCTCCCACGATACATAAAGCCGTGACTCCGGCGCTGTCGGAGGTGATTTCACCACCACAGTTACATACTTCAGCATATATGCCGAAGCGTGGGGGCAGAAGTGGGTGGAGGAGCGATTTGCTCCTGCCTTTTGCGGGAGGATGCCCCCATGCTTCGGCATATATATATTTTAGGTAGGCACAGGTTGCGTTAAATGTTTTATTTTTTACTATGTTTTTTTTTTGTATTTGCTTTGCAGGTATGGTAAGTATTACTGTTATACTGTAATGTTACTTTGTTTTTTGTTAACCATCATTTGCTTAGCAGGATGCCCCCATGCTTCGGCATATATAGATGGTGCATGTATGCCCATCATTAGAAGTGGGTGGATGAAGGGAGGTATTCTAATGGTGGGCATACCCACCGATCAATATCTTTTTTCCGTTCAGCCCACAGGCTGCATGAAAAAAAAGTTTACAATATATGCCCAACAAGGACCAGCAACGTACTGGTATGTTGCTGGACTTTGAGTGGTTATACCAGAATGATGCCTGCAGGTTTAGGTATCATCTTGGTATCATTCTTTTCAGCCAGCGGTCGGCTTTCATGTAAAAGCAATCCTAGCGGCTAATTAGCCTCTAGACTGCTTTTACAAGCAGTGGGAGGAAATGCCCCCCCCCCACCGTCTTCCATGTTTTTCTCTGGCTCTCCTGTCCCAACAGGGAACCTGAGAATGCAGCCGGTGATTCGGCCAGCTGACCATAGAGCTGATCAGAGACCAGAATGGCTCCAAACATCTCTATGGCCTAAGAATCCGGAAGCTACGAGCATTTCATGACTTAGATTTCGCCGGATGTAAACAGCGCCATTGGGAAATTGGGAAAGCATTTTATCACACCGATCTTGGTGTGGTCAGATGCTTTGAGAGCAGAGGAGAGATCTAGGGTCTAATAGACCCCAATTTTTTCAAAAAAGAGTACCTGTCACTACCTATTGCTATCACAGGGGATATTTACATTCCCTGAGATAACAATAAAAATGATTAAAAAAAAATAAAAATGAAAGGAACAGTTTAAAAATAAGATAAAAAATCAAAAAATTAATAAAAAAAAAAAAAAAAAAAAAAAAAAAGCACCCCTGTCCCCCACTGCTCTCGCGCAAAGGCGAACGCAAGCGTCAGTCTGGCGTCAAATGTAAACAGCAATTGCACCATGCATGTGAGGTATCACCGCGAAGGTCAGATCGAGGGCAGTAATTTTAGCAGTAGACCTCCTCTGTAAATCTAAAGTGGTAACCTGTAAAGGCTTTTAAAGGCTTTTATAAATGTATTTAGTTTGTCGCCACTGCACGTTTGTGCGCAATTTTAAAGCATGTCATGTTTGGTATCCATGTACTCGGCCTAAGATCATCTTTTTTATTTCATCAAACATTTGGGCAATATAGTGGGTTTTAGTGCATTAAAATTTTAAAAAGTGTGTTTTTTCCCCAAAAAATGCGTTTGAAAAATCGCTACGCAAATACTGTGTGAAAAAAAAATGAAACACCCACCATTTTAATCTGTAGGGCATTTGCTTTAAAAAAATATATAATGTTTGGGGGTTCAAAGTAATTTTCTTGCAAAAAAAAATAATTTTTTCATGTAAACAAAAAGTGTCAGAAAGGGCTTTGTCTTCAAGTGGTTAGAAGAGTGGGTGATGTGTGACATAAGCTTCTAAATGTTGCGCATAAAATGCCAGGACAGTTCAAAACCCCCCCAAATGACCCCATTTTGGAAGGTAGACACCCCAAGCTATTTGCTGAGAGGCATGTCGAGTCCATGGAATATTTTATATTGTGACACAAGTTGCGGGAAAAAGACACATTTTTTTTTTTTTTTTTTTGCACAAAGTTTTTACTAAATGATATATTGCTCAAACATGCCATGGGAATATGTGAAATTACACCACAAAATACATTCTGTTGCCTCTCCTGAGTACGGGGATACCACATGTGTGAGACTTTTTGGGAGCCTAGCCGCGTACGGGACCCCGAAAACCAAGCACCGCCTTCAGGCTTTCTAAGGGCGTAAATTTTTGATTTCACTCTTCACTGCCTATCACAGTTTCGGAGGCCATGGAATGCCCAGATGGCACAAACCCCCCCCAAATGACCCCATTTTGGAAAATAGACACCCAAAGCTATTTGCTGAGAGGTATAGTGAGTATTTTGCAGACCTCACTTTTTGTCACAAACTTTTGAAATTTGAAAAAAGAAAAAAAAAAATACGTTTTTCTTGTCTTTCTTCATTTTAAAAAACAAATGAGAGCTGCAAAATACTCACCATGCCTCTCAGCAAATAGCTTGGGGTGTCTACTTTCCAAAATGGGGTCATTTTGGGGCGGTTTTGTGCCATCTGGGCATTCCATGGCCTCCGAAACTGTGATAGGTAGTAAGGAGTGAAATCAAAAATTAACGCTCTTAGAAATCCTGAAGGCGGTGATTGGATTTCGGGGCCCCGTATGAAGCTAGGCTCCCAAAAAGTGCCACTCATGTGGTATCCCCGTATTCAGGAGAAGCAGCAGAATGTATTTTGGGGTGTAATTCCACATATGCCCATGGCATGTTTGAGCAATATATCATTTAGTGACAACTTTGTGCAAAAAAAAAAAAAAAAAATTGTCACTTTCCCGCAACTTGTGTCCAAATATAAAATATTCCATGGACTCAACATGCCTCTCAGCAAATAGCTTGGGGTGTCTACTTTCCAAAATGGGGTCATTTGGGGGGGTTTTGTGCCATCTTGGCATTTTATGGCCTTCAAAACTGTGATAGGTAGTGAGGAGTGAAATCAAAAATGTATGCCCTTAGAAATCCTGAAGGCGGTGCTTGGTTTTCGGGGCCCCGTACGCGGCTAGGCTCCCAAAAAGTCCCACACATGTGGTATCCCCGTACTCAGGAGAAGCAGCAGAATGTATTTTGGGGTGTATTTCCACATATGCCCATGGCCTGTGTGAGCAATATATCATTTAGTGACAACTTTGTGCAAAAAAAAAAAAAATTTGTCACATTCCCGCAACTTGTGTCAAAAAATAAAATATTCCATGGACTCAACATGCCTCTCAGCAAATAGCTTGGGGTGTCTACTTTCCAAAATGGGGTCATTTGGGGGGGTTTTGTGCCATCTTGGCATTTTATGGCCTTCAAAACTGTGATAGGTAGTGAGGAGTGAAATCAAAAATGTATGCCCTTTGAAATCCTGAAGGCGGTGCTTGGTTTTCGGGGCCCCGTACGCGGCTAGGCTCCCAAAAAGTCCCACACATTTGGTATCCCCGTACTCAGGAGAAGCAGCTGAATGTATTTTGGGGTGCAATTCCACATATGCCCATGGCCCGTGTGAGCAATATATCATTTAGTGACAACTTTTTGTAATTTTTTTTTTTTTTTTGTCATTATTCAATCACTTGGGACAAAAAAAATAAATATTCAATGGGCTCAACATGCCTCTCAGCAATTTCCTTGGGGTGTCTACTTTCCAAAATGGGGTCATTTGGGGGGGGTTTGTACTGCCCTGCCATTTTAGCACCTCATGAAATGAGATAGGCAGTCATAAACTAAAAGCTGTGTAAATTCCAGAAAATGTACCCTAGTTTGTAGGCGCTATAACTTTTGCGCAAACCAATAAATATACGCTTATTGACATTTTTTTTACCAAAGACATGTGGCCTAAATTTTCGGTCTTTTTCTGTTTATAGCGCAAAAAATAAAAGCGGCAGAGGTGATCAAATACCATCAAAATAAAGCTCTATTTGTGGGAAGAAAAGGACGCAAATTTCGTTTGGGTACAGCATTGCATGACCGCACAATTAGCAGTTAAAGCGACGCAGTGCCAAATTGTAAAAAGTGCTCTGGTCAGGAAGGGGGTAAATCCTTCCGGGGCTGAAGTGGTTAAATGCAACTCTATGGTGCATTTCTGTTGTACTTCTTCCTGTGTGGTGTTTCCTGTTGGGTCATTCAGTAAACATGGCTTCTGTACAGTAATGGCTTGTGCTGTCTCTTTACATATATCACATCAAACATGGTGTCAGAAGATTTCTGGATCCATGCTCTTTCTACACATTTGATGCAGAGAGCCTGCTAGCCTTGATGTGAGTGTTCTTGGAACTGATTGTGCCTCCTAACAATTGCAGTCCTGACCTGGATGCTGAGTATTTGCAGCAAGGAAAACAGCATTATGACAGCTAACAGCATTCCACTGCCTGAGGCAATGAGGGTGAGTGGAGATGTCAGTAGTAACTGGGACAATTTCAGGGCTGAGTTTCAGGGCTGAGTTTGAGGACTACTCCCTAGCCACAGGGTTAAATGAGAAGCCTGCAGCAGTGCAAGCAGCCAAACTGAGGAGGGTGATGGGCAGTGAATGCCTCCATGTTTACAAGCATAATCTGAACCTCACAAAGGGCAAAAAATGGTCTAGGTTGTTTCCTTTTTTAGAAAAGGCAGCAAATTGCATATGTGTCCAGAGCTCTTTCATCAGCTGAGCAAAATTATGCTCAAATTGAGAAGGAATGTTTAAGCATTGTATTTTGCTTGCCAGCGTTTTCATCATTATCTTTATGAAGGGGATTCAATTACAGCTGAAACTAGTCACAAACCTCTGATAGCCATATTCAAAAAGCCCCTTTTGTGTGCTCCCATGCGTTTGCAGAGCATGATGCTTACATTGCAGCATTACAACCTCAATGTTGTCTACAAGCCAGGCTGTGAAATGTATATCAGCGATACCCTGAGCAGAGCTACATCAGATAATGTGGCACCTGGAGGTGAGCATAAGCATTGTACAATTTGTCTGCTGCAACAAGAACAAAATTTCTTTGCCGATATCAATCAAGCGGACTATCTTTATGTCACAGATCAGTGACTACATCAACTCATACAGTACACCAACAGTGATGCAACTTTACAAGCTTTGAAGTCTATTGTTTTGAGTGGGTGGCCAGATGAGAAAGAGGCAGTACCTGGAATTGTAAGGGAATACTGGTCCTTTAGAGATGAGATCAGCATACAAAATGGTATCTTGTGCAAAGGTCCAAGGGTCATCGTGCTGAAGTCACTGATAGCAGAGATGATACTACGCATAAACTCCAGCCATATTGGTGGTGAAGCATGCTACAGACAAGCTCATGATACTCTTTACAGGCTCAACATGCATGGTGAAATCAAAGACTGTCAGTTATTGTCCCACCTGCAATGAATATGCCCATTTACAACAAAGAGAAACCATGAAGTCACATGAGATACCTACACGTCTGTGGCAGATTATCAGTATGGACTTATTCAACTACGCAGGCAAGGAATACCTGCTATTAGTCGATCATTATTCAGACTTCTGAGAAATAGACCTTCTTCCCGATTTATTCACTGAAGCTACAATTAAGAGGTGCAAGGCTCAGTTTGCACGTCATGGCCAACCAGATACAGTGATCTCCGACAATGATCCTCAGTTTGCAAGCCTACAATTCAGAAAATTTGCCACTGAATGGGAGTTTGAGCATGTTACTTCCTCACCACGTCAGCCACAGGCTAATGGCAAAGCTGAATTAGCTGTAAAGATTGTTAAAAATGTATGCAAGAAAGCACAAAGTGATGGTAAAGACTCATGGAAGGTAATCTTACATTGGAGAAACACTCCGACTGAAGGCATGGATAGTAGTCCGGCACAAAGACTGATGTCAAGGAGATTAAAGACCACCTTACCAGTAGCAAATAGGCTGCTTGAACCCTCTGTCCTACAAGGTGTTACAGAAAAGTTAAGGATTGAGAGACAAGTGTCAAAGGCATGATATGACACATCAGCCAGAGATTTGCACAGAATTGAATATTGGGGAAGGAATCCATATGAAACCCTTACCTGGAGATCGAACAGGCTGTTGTAGAATAGGTACTTGTCTGCAAAAGGTTGCACCACGCTGCTATCTTGTGGACATTGAAGGAACTCTCTATCGCCGCAATCGAGTGGATTTGAGAATGGCAGAGCAGCCTGAATCTCAGTATCCCGTGGATAGATCAGACTCACCCAGTATCACAAGGACATACTCACCCATTGACAGAGAAGCATGTACAGAGGCAATGGCTCATACCAACAGCAATGACAGTTCTGGGCAAGCAAGTATACCCGACAGCTGTCAAGCCCAGAGCATGCCAGTACATGATGAGAGGAGCCCAGTAACTTCAGAGAGGGCTAAAGGAATCCTTGCACAAGGGTCAGTCTTCACCCGCAGTGGTAGATGTTCAAAACCACCTATGAGACTTAACCTATAGAATGTGTTATTGCTGTGTCTCTTTTGAATTTCACAATGTTCATTTATTAACACTAAAAGGGCGAGATGTTATGGATGATATGTTTCTTTAAATGCAACTCTATGGTTCATCTCTGTTGTACTTCTTCCTGTGTGGCGTTTCCTGTTCCTGCTGGGGTCATTCAGTAAACATGGCTTCTGTACAGCAATGGCTTGTGCTGTCTCTTTACATACACCCTGTTCCAAATTATTATGCAAATTCTATTTCAATGTCACAAAGATTAAATATTTTGTTTTTCAGTTTAACTCATGGATGTCATTGTGTCTCAGGGCACTTTTGAGAACTGAAAACAATCTTGGACACCTATGATAATTAGATTGCCAGGTGAGCCCAATTAAAGGAAATACTACTAAAGGAGGGTGTTCCACATTATTAAGCAGAGCACCATTTTCAAGCAATATGGGGAAGAAAAAGGATCTCTCTGCTGCCGAAAAGAGTGAAATAGTTCAATGCCTTGGACGAGGTATGAAAACGTTAGATATTTCACAAAAACTTAAGTTGTTCATCACACTATTAAGAGATTTGTGGCTGATTCAGAGCACAGACGGGTTTTGTGCAGATAAAGACACATTGAGGAAGATTTCTGCCAGATCCATGCATCGAATCAAGAGAGCAGCTGCTAAAACACCATTACATAGCAGCAGATATTTAAAGCTGCTGGTGCCTCTGGAGTCCCACGGACATCAAGGTGTAGAGTCCTCCAGAGTCTTGCAACTGTGCATAAACCTTCCATTCGGCCACCACTAACCAATGCTCACAAGCAGAAATGGCTGCATTGGGCAGAAAAATACATGAAGACTAATTTTGAAACAGTCCTGTTCACTGATGAGTGCCATGCAACCCTGGATGGTCCAGATGGATGGAGTAGTGGATGGTTGGTGGATGGCCACCCTGTTCCAACAAGGCTGCAACGTCAGCAAGGCGGTGGTGGAGTCATGTTTTGTGCCAGAATCATGGGAAGAGAGCTGGTCGGCCCCTTTAGGGTACCCGAAGATGTTAAGATGACCTCTGCAAAGTATGTGGAGTTCCTGACTGACCACTTCCTTCCCTGGTACAGAAGGAAGAACTATGATTTCCGTAATAAAATTATCTTCATGCATGACAATGCACCATCTCATGCTGCAAAGAATACCTCTGCATCAATGGCTGCTATGGGGATAAAAGGAGAGAAAGTCATGGTGTGGCATCCATCCTCCCCTGACCTCAATCCTATTGAGAACCTTTGGAGCATCCTCAAGCAAAATATCTGAGGGTGGGAGGCAGTTTACATCCAAACAGCAGCTCTGGGAGGCTATTCTGACATCTTGCAAACAAATTCAAGCTGAAACTGTCCAAAAACTCACAAGTTCAATGGATGCAAGACTTGTGAAGCCGCTATCAAATAAGGGGTCCTATGTTAAAACGTAACGCGACCTATTTAAAATGTTTAAAAAGTTAAAATGTTGTTTAAAGTTTGATTGAAATGGCTTTTGATTTCAGTAAATATGCTGCAAACACAACAAATGACAATTTTAAGTTCTTTACAACCTATAAAGTGTTTTGAAACTTACTGTGCATAATAATTTGGAACAGTGCATTGTAAGTTTTTTATTTTGAAAAATAAAAACTGTTATTAGGAGGTTTGTTCAAATAAAATTTGAATTGTACTCTTAATAGTTGATAACATGAGAATTATGCTGACTGTTGTTTACATAAATTATTTAAGTAAATGAGAAAAATATCATTGGCATAATAATTTGGAACAGGGTGTATATCACATCAAACATATATATGTGTGCGCCAGTTGGCAAGCGGTTATATAGTCTGTTAATGGATTCCTGTGAACCGTTGAAGTCAGAGAATCATCCAGCCATCTTCCAGAATGCATTAAGGTAAAAAAAAACTTCTGACTTTAGAAGCACCTTAAATACATTTTAACAAAATGGAAAGAATATGGCACCACTACAAATCTGACAAGACAAGGCAATCCAGCAAAACGCACAGACCGGGCTAGAAGGGTATTAATCAGGGATGCAACAAAAACACCAAAGATAACACCAAAGGAGCAGAAAAGATCCATAGCGGAGATGAGGGTATAACTGCCTATAGGACCAGATTAAGCAGTACACTCTACAGAGCAGGGCTTTATAGAACAGTGGCCAGGAAGAAGCCACTGTGTAAAAAAAATAAAAATAAGGGTACACATTTGGAGCTCACCAAACAGCATGTGGCAGACTCCCCACCATCCCCATAGTGAAGCATGGTGGTTGCAACATCATGCTATGGGGATGCTTTTCATCTACAGGGGCAGGAAAACAGGTCGGTATTAAAAGAAAGATTGATAGCACTAAATACAGAAAACCTGTTTCAGTCTGCCAGAGACTTGAAACTGAAATGGAGGTTTAACTTCCAGCAGAGCAATGGCCCATCACCATGCAGAACTATGTTCTATGTTCCTAAATGTGCACGGGAAATTTATGTATATTTTAGTAACTGAAAGTACTTACATCTTGTTAAACAAAAGACATAAGCAATGCATAATGTTGCTATCATACATATTGGGGTTGATTTCCTAAAACTAGAGAATGCAAAATCTAGTGCAGCTACGCATGGCAGCCAATCAGCTTCCAACTTCAGCTTGTTCAATTAAGTTTTGACAATGAATACTGGAAACTGATTGGTTTCTATCCGGAGCTGCACCAGATTTAGCATTCTCCAGTTTTAGGAGATCAAACCCTTTGTGTATGTATATGACTGGTAATCGTTCTCTTTAGAAAAACCAAGCAGACTCAGTATAACTGTGTACCAGAGCAATTTCAAGAACACACACGCACACAAACACATGCAGAAACACAATACTCCCTCCCTCTTTCTAATTCTTACAGGTCCTTATGACATACAGAATCAGAATACTAAATTAATCCCTAGGGGAAATTGTTGCCACACAGCCACACTTAACAAAGACAACACAAGATCACAACAATGAACAGAACAAGACACAACAAAATATCCAATAACAGCCATTAGCACTAATAAAACAAATTAACCACTTCAGTCCTGGAAGATTTGGCTGCTCAATAACAAGGCCATTTTTTGCGATTCAGCACTGAGTCGCTTTAACTGACAATTGCGCGGTCATGCGACGTTGTAGCCAAACAAAATTGACATCCTTTTTTAACCACAAATAGAGCTTTCTTTTGGTGGTATTTGATCATCTCTGCGGTTTTTATTTTTTGCGCTATAAACAAAAAGAGTCACAATTTTGAAAAAAAAACACAATATTTTGTACTTTTTGCTATAATAAATATCCCCAGTATTTTTTAAAAAAAGCAAATTTTTTCCTCAGTTTAGGCTGATACGTATTCTTCTTCATATTTTTGGTAATAAAAATTGCAATAAGCGTATATTGATTGGTTTGCGCAAAAGTCATAGCATCTACAAAATAGGGGATAGAGTTAAGGCATTTTTTTTTTTTTTTTTTTACTAGTAATGGCGGCGATCTGCGATTTTTATTGGGACTGCGACATTATGGCGGACACATCGGACACTTTTGACACATTTTCCAAACCATTGACAATTATACATCGATCAGTGCTATAAAAATGCACTGATTACTGTGTAAATGTCACTGGCAGGGAAGGGGCGATCAAGGAGTTAACTGTGTTCCCTGACTGTATGTTCTAACTGTGGGGGGAGGGGACTGACTATAGGAGATGTCAGGTCATGGTTTCTAGCTATTAGGAATTCACGGTCTGCCTCTCCTCTCCTCACAGAACAGGGATGTGTGTGTGTTTACACACACACATCCCTGTTCTGCCTCTCGTGCCCGCGATCACGCGCGACCGCAGGCCACAAGCAATGCAGCGGGTGCGTGCACGCGCTTGCTATCCCGCTTAAAGGAGCCGATGTACAGCTGCGACGGTTCGTGCCGACCTGCCGCCGTTTAATGACGGCGGCTGGTCAGCAAGTGGTTAAAACGACACTCTAATAAACCATTCATACAATTAAAATACAACATAGAATAAATAACACAGATTACAAATAACAGCGCCTCTACACAGTGAAACCACTGCTTTATAATTACACCTGCTTCTAAAAAAAATTATATTCACAGGATAAACAATATATACAGTATGTCTTGAATGACAATAACTATAAAACACAACTGTTTCTTGATACTTACAGCCCACTTGTTAGAGGTCTCTGAATGCTTATCCTTCTGTTAGCAGCCATGGCCAAGTAGAATCTGAATTATGTTTGTAAAGTATTCTTGAGCCAGTTTGGGTAATAGCATTAGCAATGTTGTCCTCATTCTATGAGGCAGGCACAACCAGATATGCTGCATTTTCTAGGTACCTGAGTTGGGAGTTAGTTGACCTGTTTTTAAGCATACTTCCTCCTTGGCATGTTTAAAATTTAGACATGCTTTTGAACACAGTGGAACAAACATCAGAAGTTACTCTTCATAAAAAAAGATTAAAAACATAAATACAATGATCAGAAATATGCAAATCCCCATAAGTACTGAGTAGATCCTGTACTTGATTCATTTTAGGATTTTCATTTTTCGCCTAATATAAAAGTGCTTTGGGTTCAGGTCACATCCACATACATTAAACCCAAATACAAAAAATGTATATATTGCAGCTTAGTAATCCTTAAATGTGATGGCTGCATTAGGTTTCTTTTTTAGACTTTTTTCCTTTATTTTCAACTGGTGATCCAGCCAATGACATACGTTCTGTCTTAAATGGAAGAGCAACAGACACCTTTGGACAGCAGCATTGTCAATCTGTGGAGAGTTGTGGAAAGTGGAAAAATAGCGCTGGACCCTCATGCCCCGTGCACACGATTGGGCATTCCGACAACAAAAGCCATGGATTTTTTCCGACGGATGTTGGCTCAAACTTGTTTTGCATACACACGGTCGCACAAAGTTGTCGGAATTTCCGATCGCCAAGAACACGGTGACATACACCACGTACGACGAGACTAGAAAAGGGCAGGTCCTAACCAAGCGCGGCACCCTTTGGGCTCCTTTTGCTAATCTCGTGTTAGTAAAAGTTTGGTGAGAGACGATTCGTGCTTTTTCAGACTCGTGGCTTTCAGATCGTTTTCTGCTGTTCAGTTTGTGCTTGTGGGTTTGTATCTGGTCTTCAGTGCGTGCAGTGAGTTCGCATTGATTTATCATTGTGTTCTTGTTCGTTCGTTACTGATTTTCAGGTCGCTCTTCACAGGCCTTGCTGTTCTTCAGTGCGTTCTGTTATTTCGTTCTGAGCAGCCGACCGTTTTCTAGCCATGTTGCGTATACGTACGGCTTGGTGTTGGGGTCCTTACCTTGACACAAGTCCAGTCCATGAACAGGGTGGGGAGGAGTTTATGGACCAAGAATTGGTTGCTCCAGCGTGACCAGTTCTGTCATATGCCTTTGCTCTGTGAGATCAGTGAGAATAATCCTGATGATTTCAGGAACTTTCTCCGGATGACGGACCCCGTATTTCACCGTTTGTTGGCTTTGCTGACCCCTTATATTAGCAGGCAGGATACCTGCATGAGGCAAGCCATCACTCCGGAGCAGAGGCTAGTCGCCACCCTGCGGTACTTGGCGACGGGGAGAAGCCTGCAGGACTTGAAGTTCTCGACAGGCATCTCCCCCCAGGCTCTGGGGATCATTATCCTAGAGACCTGTTCTGCCATCATCCAGGTCCTGCAGAAGGAGTATATTAAGGTAAGATTTATCCTTTAATATCACATTTTATTGTATTTAATGTTTAATAATATATTGTATTTCTTTCCTCATTCCCTATTTACCATGATTGGAATATGCTGTGAATGTCCCCTTTGTCCTCATGCATGCTGGATTTTTATGTACTTATTGTTTTTGTCCTTCATGCATATTTGCCTTCACTTACCTCCCCAGCATGCTCTCCTGGCCCTATATTCACCTCATGTAGTCACTTAATGTATTTTATCAGCTCCATAGTAGTGCTTTACCCCAAACACCCCCTAAAATGTTTTTAAATGTGATTTGTGCTTTAAATTCAGGCAGAGTGCCAGAGGTTTTTTTTGGGGGGGGGTCCCCAAACCATTTGGAACCCTCCCTCCCCCCAACTGCTAAGTCAGCTGATACCAATTCTCTATCTATCCTCAATCATCTATCCGCTAACTTTGCCAAAGCCATACACACTATACCCACCTCTTTTGTGGTCAGATGTATGGATGAATTCCCCAAAGCATGTAGTGCAAGGGCCTGCCTGAATACTTTCAAATAGTACTGTTTAAATTTTTTGAATCCTATTCTTATCTTGATAGGTAACAGCAGAATGTCCAAATGTGCTCAAATGTGTACAGTGTGTATTTATATCTTTGTATTATGACACTTCTTACCTGTCCAGTAGGCTGTCAATAGTGTAACTGGCCAAAGGGGCTGGCCAAAGTAACACACATTATTTAGGCATTCATCTCTCAATGAAGTGGAGAGGGTTACCTGTCCAAGAGCTCCCCCCCCCTAAAATGTTAGAAATGGCCCATGAGGGGGGGGGGAGGGGGAATCTGATAGGTGTACCTTATACTTTGGTCTTTAAAAACTCCCTCAAATAAATGTTATCTTGATGTTGGCCAAAATGTTTGTGTCTAATCTGCTTTCCCTGTTTATGTGCAAAATGACTAAGTTTTTTTTTTTTTGTTGTTTGACTCCACAGTTTCTTTCCACACCACAGGAATGGCAGACTTGTGGCCTCCCACTTTGCCCAGCGGTGGGACTTTCCTAACTGCGGAGGGGCAATTGATGGGAAACACATCCACATCGTCCCACCACCCAACTCGGGGTCATACTATTTCAACTATAAGGGGTTCAATAGTTTTGTGAAGTTGGCAGTGGTGTCGGCTACTTATGAGTTCCTGTATGTGGACGTGGGGAAGAATGGTCGGATGTCCGATGGTGTAGTCATCGCCCAGACGGAGTTCTTCAGGCATCTCCAGAATGGCAGCTTGGACTTGCCACCTCCAGAAGACAATGTCGAAGAACTCCCATTCGTCTTCGTTGCGGATGAAGCGTTTGCACTGGGGGACCATCTTATGTGGGCATTCCCGATGAGGACCCTCACCCCGGACCAGAGGGTTTTTAATTACCGGCTGGCCAGAGCCAGAAGAGTGGTGGAGAACACGTTTGGAATCATGGCCAGCCCGTTCCGCCTATTTCTTACACCCATACACATGGCGAAGTACAAACTGAATCATATCATCCTGGTGTGCTGTGTTCTACACAACTTTTTACGGCAACATTCTGCCAACTATGCTGGCTCAGTTGGGCCTGAGGCCGGAATTCTAAATAAAAAAACTCTGACAGCGCTTGAAAGTGGCCGTCCTGGCTTGCCCCCCCTGAGTGCCCGTGATGTCCGTCTAAGATACCTTGAATACTTTGCGGGTAGGGGGGCCATCAATATGCCAGACAATGTCTGAAACCTTTTTCAAATAATAAAAAAAAATAACTACTAAAATCTTTGGTGACATTTACTGCTTGTGTTTCTTTTGGCTGACCCTGACAGAAATGTGGTGAGTCCTGAAAATGGCGTGATTGTGTAACATTACAAAGCACTGTTGGGTGTTATTTACTAAAGGCAAAGGCACTTTGCACTACAAGTGCACTTGAAACTGCAAAGTGGATTTTACCTTAGGAAATAACCCCCATTGTCACTGAAAACACCAATTAGAGCACAACAAAATTTTGGAGCGTTGAAACAATAATCCACACATTCTTGATTAACAATCTTTTTAATCCCAGCACAATCACATGTGCATTTGTAAAAGGTTTTTAAAACAAACCAACATGTTTGTTGTATAACAATTTTTGGGGTCACATTAGAAAAAGTAGAAATGTCCATTTAAAGCAGGGTTCCACCCAAATTTTGAACAATATCTGTATGTATTCTCTTCCTTGCCTAGATGCTGACATGCCGTTTAAAAAAATTTAAATCGCCGTAATTACCTTTTATTTTTCTATTCTTCTTTGCACTTCCTGGTTCTCCTCCCGTGGAAGTAGGCGTGTTTCTAGCCTCTCCCAGACTCCCGGGAGCTAGTCTCAGGCTTCCCAGGATGCCACTGAGCATGTGCGGGAATGAGCAGTGAATGCTGGGAGCACAGCATTCACCACATCCAGGAAATAAATGCTTGTGGGCTTCAAATGCCCACAATGAAGATGGAAACCGCCTGCAGTGAATAATATAAGTTATTCTTTCCGACGACATCTGACACAGGCGGACATATTACACACAATATGTGAGTATGTAATGCTGAGAAGAAAAGTTTGTGAATGAACTAAAAAAAAAAAAAAAGATAGATAGGTGGACCCCCGCTTTAAGATAAAACAGGCATGTTTAAAACCAACAAGAATGACACAAATCTTGAACTTACAAAGTTCACATTTGGTAGAACTTGAAGGCAATATCAGACATGAGTATTTACAAACTGTGTTTGATATTGCGTTCAGATGGGGTGAAGTTACCCCAGGAAAAGCCAAATTTTGAAGATGCACACAAATTGCTGAATGTCAACATGTGCTAACTGCCATCACGGGGGATCAAGGGACGTGTTTTGTGGGTGCAATGGTATAAATTTTTAGCTCATAAAAAAACAAAGGGATTTGGATTTGTTTTAAACTCTCCCTAAAACATCAATGATGTTCTTCATTTTTTTTCGAACATCATTGATGTTTTTCTGGATGTTTTCCAAGTCCCTATTACACCCCATGATCTCCCCGATCAGGATCTGTGCACTTTCAGAGGTGAAATGCCCTGGATCCACAACATCATGATCACCTAAAAAGATAGAAACAAAAACACACTATGTATTATAAATATGCCGGCATCCATCTCTTACCTGAGCCTGTGGTCGCAGACACTCACCTGTTGTGGTGACTATTTCCACCACATCTCCTTCCTCCTCCTATTCCTGTTGTCTTTGTGGGATCTCCCCTTCTTCCAGAGGTGGGGGTTCTGTGGTCTCCTCGGATGAGGGGTGTCCTCCGAGTCTTTTATCCCCTATGTAAAAACAAATAGGTATACTTAGCACACAGATATTTGATGGCAGAACTATAAATATGAAACATTGCTTGGAAGTGGGGTACAATTGTCTATTTTGGCAAAGTTCCAAGATGTTGAAATTTTATTGTCCTTTGTCAAGCTTGAATACTTACCTGTTTAGTACAAGCTTCACAGATGGAGTCACCCCTATAGTATACACTGGCGTAATTTATCTGGAGTTGGCGGGGCATGACCGGATGTTGAGGTGAGGGAGAGCGGTGTAGCCGGACTCAGTCCCCGCTCCCATGCTGGATGCAGTAGCATAGCGCGGAGAAGGAGACACTGATCGCCCAGAACACCTGGACTTAGACGCGGTCACCAATGCCGAGGAAAGAGGAGAGAGGAGGAGAGCCGGTTTCAGCGTCTGAAAGGTGCACATACTCAAAGCTCTCCCGAGTAAATCACCAGCTGCGCATATCTCAGTGAGAGAGAGGGGCGCGTTTACCCGGAATTGAGCAATAGTTGGAGGTATCAGCCGAGAGTACAGTGCAGCCATAAGAAGCATTTAGCCCCAGGGTTAGAGGGGTGAGTAAACCGCACACCAGAAGTACACTGAGCTCTAATCTGAAGCCCCCCCAGGGACAGGACAATAACAGCACCTACCCTAGTGAGAGAGGGAGGCGCGCAGTCCTGGGATAGTGAGGCTGTAAGGAACTTTTTGTCCGGTTATACAGGCTGGAGGGATAGTGCCAATATGACCAGAAAGAAGGGGTTGGAGGAGGCATCAGCACAGGAAGGAACAGGTGTCCCTGCACAGTGAGGCTCTAAGGAGAAAGGAAGTCAAGCGGCCGCCAAATTAGAGCGTTTTGCTCATACACCAAACCAGACACCTAAAAAGAGCGGCCATACGGGGGATGCAGCATCAAGCTGGCCACCCTGGGAGGAGAAGTCTAGCCCCCACTGCAGGGGCCGTGGCAGCTCCGCCGTCGGATTCGGTGGTGAATGGGGTCTTGGAGGGGGGATCTGGCCCGGGTACGGAGTCGGTGATGGGAGATGGAGCTTTGGCACCAGTAGCTGAGAAGGAGCCATCGTTAAAAGACATTCTCCTAGCAGTCAACAACTGTAAGTTATCAATTACTGATCTATCTGAACAAATTAAAGGTATTAGAGATGAATTACTTGCTGTTAAAAATGAAATACAAGTGGTTTGCACCCGGACAACAGCCCTTGAAGATAGGATCAGTCAGTTGGAGGATGATGTGTTTCCATTAAGACAAGAAGTTTCAGTTATGAAAGATCAATTAAACGCATGCATGCAGAAAATGGACAGTATGGAAAATAGATTGCGTAGAGAGAATTTAAGGGTATTGGGCCTTCCTGAGGGCTGTGAAGGAAATAACCCTATACAATTTATAGAAAAATGACTGGCTAAAGGAGAAATTTGGGAAAGACTCTTTTTCAGAATTTTTCTCTATTGAGCGCGCACATAGAGTTGCCTCCAGGACCCTGTCCCCAGGGGGTTATCCAGGACCCCTTATTTTTAAGCTGCTTTGCTTTAGGGATAAAGTCACCATTCTTCGGAACGCAAGAGAGATGAAGAATATGCAGCATAATGGCGCAAGGATCTCAATATATCCTGACTTTTCCCCTGAGCTACAGAGACAAAGAGCTAAATTTGCAGAGTGTAAGCGTAAGCTTCAACAGTTAAGAATTAACTATGTGTTATTATATCCCGCATGCTTACGCATATTAGCCTTGGGGGAAGTTACATTTTTTAATACACCCACAGAAGTTTCAACCTGGTTAGAGAAGAATGAAGGAAGATTGCATCGGGGTGAAGAAATGTGATAAGATCAGCAGTCCACAGAGGACATTTTTCATTCTAGGGTTCGGGACGTTTTAGATGTCTCCTCTTTTTTTTTCTCTCTCTCTTTCCTCTCAGTTTATTCTTAGTTTTAATGACGCACTATGCACATACATACAAATGAAAAGGGGGGTGGGGGGGGGGGAATATGTATTTTTTTTTTTTTATTTATATTCCCCTCTTATTGGGTCCAGGTTGCATGGTTTCTTTTTCACCTTAGGTAGTAGGGCCGGTCACAATAGAAGCTATGGGGTTAGGCCCAAAATTGGGTAAAGAGGTAAAGAATAGGTGGTTGGGAGGGGTGGGTTGGAGGGTGTGGGGGGGGGGGGGTTGGAGTGAATGGTTTGAGATAAGGCTGCGAGTGGTAGGGGGAAGGATAATTTACAATTTTCACAAAAATAGGTGGTTTAGATGTTCTGAGAGGTATAAGGGTACAGGGACTACAGAATGATCAATATTAGAGGTGGCTGTAATAGACCCCCGAATTAAAAAAAACAGATTATAAAATGCTCTTGGAATGTTCGGGGGGTAAAAGATAACGCTAAGACATTTTTTATTTTCTCTGTGGCAGATAAGGGGAAAGTTAAAATACTCTGTCTGCAGGAGACACACTTGGAGAAAGATACAATTAAGATAATGGATCATAAGAAATTCCAGACACAGTATCACTCCACCTACTCCTCTTATTCAAGAGGTGTGAGTATTTTGATAAATTCAGGTTTGGTTTTCTCCTGCAGCCAGAGTAAGGTGGATATATATAGACGGTCTATTTTTCTCTACTGTCTATCGAAAACAGTAAATATGTAATAGCTAATGTCTACATCCCTCCCCCATTTGGGTTGGAGATATTGGATGAGTTAACTAGATTTATGGCGGGTTTTCCAGGGATCCCAGTTATAGTGGTCGGTGATTTTAATATGGCTATGAATACTGGTATAGATGGGTTCCCACCAAAAAACATCGGCAGTGGAGCTCCCAGGAGTCCTCTTTCACAATATTGCGAGGAGGTGGGGTTGGTGGATATCTGGAGGAGGAGGCATCCTAAGGTGAGACAATATTCATGTCACTCCAGGACGCATGCCACCCTGTCCAGAATCGACCTTGTGCTGGGTAATGAGAAAGCATTGAATGTAGTAGAGGATACAGGTACCATTATGGAAGGGTTGGCGGAATTTATAAATTTAAATTTAAGAACTGCTGCCATTAGGGATAGTTTGGGACTCCCTGACGGCCTTTCTCCGGGGAGTCTTAATACAAAAAATCTCCCATGCCAAAAAACAATCACAAGCTGAAGAATCAAAGGCAAAGGAAAGGGTAAGACGGGTGGAAGTACAGTACATGGAGACACCAACTCCAATTAGATATGAGGCATGGGTGGAGAGGCAAAATGAGTATGGTAGAATGATTCTGGAAAAGATGGAAAGGAAAAAACTATTTCAGAGACGGAGCTTTTTTGGTGAAGGGGAGCGTGTTGGGAGGACTTTGGCCTTGATTATTAAGGCTAATGGTTCCTCAAGTACTGTACCGGCAATTGAAGGGAAGGAAGGAATAATCAAAAAAGCCACCCGGAAGAATTTAGAGAGTATTTTAAAAATCTATATAGTACGGCGCAAACAAATGTGGAGGGGGAAATGTGGGATTTTTTTGGGAAACTGAAAATAACTCCCCTAACAAAAGAAGATCGGGAAATGCTAGATGCCCCATTAACACTTAAAGAGTTGCAAAGGGTAGTGGCAGATATGGCGAACCAGAAAGCTCCAGGCCCTGATGGTCTACCTATAGAAATATTTAAAAAATATGGGGAGGTTTTACTTCCTATGCTTCTGTAAGTGTTTAATGGAACTATGAAGGATAGAAAACTACCCACATCTATGGCAGAAGCCATTATATTAATCTTGCTGAAGGAGGGGAAAAATCCGTTAGATGTGACTTCATATAGGCCTATATAATTATGTTCGGATGTGAAGATTCTGGCAAAGGCTTTGGCAACAAGGCTAAAGAAAATAATTTCCAAATTAATACATATAGACCAAACCGGGTTCATCCCGGACAGATCCACAAGTACGAACATAAGACGAGTATATTTAAATATGCAAATACCCATAGAAAACAGCGGTAAGAGAGCCCTCCTCTCATTAGATGCAGCCAAAGCATTTGATTGCCTGGAATGGCACTATATGTGGAAGGTACTAGCGGAATTTCAATTTGGCCCCAGCTTTGTCCACTGGCTGAGCCTATTATATGATAACCCAAGAGCCAAGGTTAGAGTCAATGGTGAGTGCTCGGAGTGGTTTCAGTTAAGAAGGGGCACAAGGCAGGGGTGCCCTCTGTTGCCCCTGCTTTTCGCCCTAGCAATGGAGCCTTTGGCTATTGCGCTGAGGACCACTCAGGGGGTACAGGGCTTTAGAAGGAGGGGAGAGGAGAAAATCGCGATGTACGCGGATGATATTTTATTCTGGGGGACACACAGGACTCATTGAGGACAGCCATGGGTTTAGTCGAGGACTTCGGCCATTTTTCTGGGCTAACAATCAATTGGGAAAAATCAGTAATTTTGCCAATAGACCCCCTCACAGAGCCACTCCCTTATCAAATACCCCAAATTAAAGTAATAAGTCAAATGAAATATCTGGGTATTACCATCTCAAGAGATCCAGAGCAATATATCACCGGAAACCTAGTCCCACTCATGAAAAAACTAAAGCAGAAATGTCAGGTTTGGGGTCGGTTGCCTCTCTTGGTCGCTGCCGCTGCAATTTGATCAAGATGGTTTGGTTGCCACAAATTCTATACATATTACATAACTCTCCAGTGTGGATTCCTAAGCATTGGTTTAATAAAATGGACAGTGTGTTCAGAGTTAATTTGGAAAAGCGGGGTGGCAAGGATCAGCTTGCAGGCGCTGCGACGGCCGGGAGAAAAGGGCGGGATGGGAGTACCGGACCCTTGTTGCTATTTCCTGGCATCTCAAATGCAGCATGTGGGAGGTAGTAATAGGCCAGGGAATAAGGTAGCAGGGAGTAATGTACTACTGAATGACACTAATCATGATACAGTAGTAGAAGCGTTGGAGGCGGACTCCTTTGGTACTAAGTGTCCCACCACTCGGATGATGGTTAAGGGCTGGGCAAGTGTAAAAAAAATAATGGGTTATGTGGGCTTTTCGGAGCTCTCACCAATATGGGATAATAACAATCTTAACGAACTTAAAATAATGGGGATTATTGAGGAGTGGGACCGTCAGGGCATTCATTGCTTGCCACAGCTATATAAGGCGGGGAGATTAAAATCATTCCAGGAGCTAGTGGAAGAATATGCGATTTCCAATCATTCATTTTATAGGTATCTGCAAATAAGGCATGCCTTAGAAGCACAATTTAGTGGAAAGGAACCAATGTGGAGCGATATGACCTCTCTGAGGAAGTTAGTTAATGCTAACTCTACAAAAGGTCTAATCTCTGATATATATAGAAGTTTGAACGTATCAGGTCAAGAGAGTATGGTGGAAGATAAAAATAGGATTAAATGGGAGGGAGATGCTGGGCCATTGTCAGATAGCCAATGGGAGTATGTTTTGGCTTCTGGGCCCAGGGTCTCCCTCTCTCCTTCACAGACAGTTGCCCATCTATATTTGACATACAGGACATACTTTACACCATTGAAGTTGTTCAGGATGGGTAAGAGGCCTGATGCGAAGTGCCAAAGATGTGGAGGAGGAAGAGGAGATTTGGTACACATGTTCTGCATGTTCTGGCGATGCTCCAAGCTGTATAGGTATTGGAAGGGCATAGTGGATAAAATTAACTCTGTGTTTGGGACATCGCTGGGCATGGAAATCAAGACATGCTTATTGGGCCTGATGGAGGAACAAGGGATCCTAAGGGACACACAGACCGCAATAGTCAGGTGCCTGTTTTAGGGCAAAAAACGTATTGCTCGGAACTGGCAGAGAAAAGATCCCCCGACAGTAGCAGAGTGGATGAAAGAAGTAAGGGAGGCGATTAGTAGAGAGAAATATATATATAAGAAAAGGAGTAACTATAAAAATTTTGAAAAAATATGGAAGTTATGGGTGAATTGGGAGGAGCATAGAATGGATGTTGTGTAGGTTGAAAGTGGAAGTGGGAGGGTTGGTGGGGGGGGGGGTAAGGGGGGGATTAGTTAAAAGGTAAAGGGAAAAATTCCGTTATATCTCTTTGATGGTATATTATGGTTTACAGATGTTTTGAATTGATGTATAAATGAGATAAATACAATGTCTGGATAGATGATGGCTTCTTATCCTCTTCTCTCTTGTTTTTAATGAAATTTTTCAATAAAAAGATACAAATATAAAAAATATACACTGGAGCACCTGTGTGGGCCCCTAATAAAAAGGGTGTTCTTGTGTCCCACACTAGTGCTCCAGAGTCCAGATGTGAAAACTGCTGCTGAGTGTCCTCTCCTTACACAGAATCTAGTTTGCATTTCATTCTAGTTACAAACCTATCTACACAACCAAATAATTTTCAGACAAGTAGGCCATAAAAAATGTTTTAAAATGCATATGGCCAAAACAATGGTGTGTTCTAGGCCGAACGAACAATGTTTCATACGAACGAATAATGTGCCCATGAACATGAAAGTTGCCATTTTAAACTGGACAACAGTTAAGAAAAGCACATGGAGCAGCACGAACGTAATAAACATAAAGAATAGGAACACAGGACAACTACTTACTTTTTTTTGCAGCACTCTCCTGATCCTTCTGTACTGCTCATGCTCCCTTAATTTGAGGTCCGACCATCGCTTCCTGAGCTGATCTTTTGATCGTCGTACCCCGAAATTCTGGTGCAGACTCTTGACCACTTTCGCCATGATCTTGGCCTTTCTGACATTGGAGTTGGGGAAAGGTCCATACTTCCCGTCAGTTGGCCTTCTTCAGGATGTCAACCATCTCCAACATCTCCCCAAAGGACATATTCGATGCCTTAAATCGTCTCCTCCGGGATCGGGACGTTTCAGGCTCCGGGCTTTCCTCCTCCTCCTTGTTGGTGTAATTATCTGACACCTGCTGTGTCTGCGCCATGTGCTCTTCCCCCACGGCGCCGAACGAGAAGGGGCGGGGAATAGACTAGAAGAATGTCAGGGGCGGGCGGAGGTTCACGCATGCGCAGTAACACGCGTGCGTAGTACGTACGATCTGTGAGCGGAGGAAGGAGTATCGGAGGCGCTGATCGTGATAACGAAGGTAAGATCGAAACTTGGGCCTATACTGCTTCTAAATTGAGGCCTATATTGTAACAAGATTAGTAGAGTTTAGCCTGACAATAGGGTTTGTCTTGTGTTGTGTCTTGCAGAGAAAATGGATGACTTCAATGACCACAACTTCCTCTCCCTGTTCATAGACAAATACAGGGAGCTGCCCTGTCTGTGGCAGGTGAAACATCAGCATTCTAATCATAAACAAAAGAGGCAGACAGCGCTGGAGAAACTGCTGGAGTTGGTGAAGCCGGTGGTCCCCACAGCAACCATCCCTTATTTAAAAGACAAAATTGGTGGCCTGAGGAACACATATCTTAGGGAGCGCAAGAAGGTCACGGATTCCCAGAGATCAGGAGCTGCAGCAGATGACGTTTATGTCCCCAGGCTGTGGTACTATGAGAGACTGCGATTTCTGTCAGACCAGACTGGAGTCAGGGAATCCCTTTCCACTCTTCCTTCCACTCTTCCTTCCACCCCAGCTGAGGCTTCCGATGTCCAACCTGGGACTTCCAGCTAGGAAGAAGTGGAGGAGCCCAGCTTGAGCCAGGTATAGCATTCTTCTACAGATTTCTGGTCAATAAATAAATGATGTTTCCTAGATGTTATTATTGATCACTAATTGCTAATTTAATAAAGTGTTTTACATATCAATAGACAGTAGTGGGCAAAAATAATTGAGACAAGAATGAAAAATGCTGGGCTCAGAATGATAATCTGTTATATTTGTTAACATTCAATTCGCAACAGTCATGAGATGAAAATTGTGTGTGATTGATGAATAAAAAACTAAAACTATGTCCCTTTTTCATACACAGGAAGACATCAGCCAGGACGAGGCTGTGGAATGTAGCAGCCAGGAGGAGGCTGTGGAATGTGGCAGCCAGGAGGAGGCGGGGGTTAGTGGCAGCCAGGAGGAGGCAGGGCTAAGTGGCAGCCAGGAGAAGCCTGGGCCCAGTAGGAGCCTGACAGAATCGCAGGTCCCTCCCCTCCGCCTTCCAAACAAAAGACCCAGGAAGGGGAGTCACATGCAGGATTCAGCGCTCAGTCTCATTCAGGAGGCTTCTGCATCCCTCAGAGCCACCCCCACTCCTGAAGAGGCCTTTGCCTGCATGGCTGCCACCAAACTGCAGGGCATGCAGGAGGGCCAACGCCTCCTGTGTGAGGACCTTCTTTATAAAGTCTTAACTAAGAGGGGGAGGGGCAAAATCACACCCAATACCCACCTGAGTGAGTTGGACCATTCTCCCCCTCCTCCTCCTCCTGCCACAACTCCACCACCAGAGCCACAGCGTGGAAGGAAGCGTGGAAGGAAGACCAGAGAGTGATGACCTGGGTTCAGTCTGGTCTGACAAAAGATGAAGGCTCTTGTATGACCACAGCCTGGGGACACAGATGTCATCTGCTGCTGTTCAGGATCTCTGGGACTTCTGGACCAGACTGCACTCCCTTATATATGGACTCCTCAGGCCATCAATTTTGCAGTAAAATAATTGATGTCTGCCCTGGGGGTCAAAGGCTTCACCAATTTCTGCTGTTTCTCCAGCGTTGCCTCCCTCTTTGTTTGGTTCTGAGCCCTTAATAAAGGAATTTTTGTTTCAATTATACTTGCCTATGTGTGTTTTCCTTCAAAAAGGACAGATTGTTTGTGAGGAGGCAGGTACATTGCAAAAATACAATGTGAAATTAACAAGAGACACCAACACCAAACAAATCTCCTTGAGATTAAATAATACAAGATAATAATGGTGTTGTGGTAACTTGACACACAAAACACACACAAAAATATTCTGGAGTAAAACAAAAAAAAATAAAAAAAACACATCCTTGAAAAAAATAAAAAAAACAAAAAAAAATTTTGTCAGATGTGACAAATCCAAATATATTGAGGGAATCACAATAAATAATAAAGAAATAAGTTTGTAAGAACTCTGTGTGAATATGAGCAACAAAACAACTTCATAAGAAGTTTATAAAGAAGAAGAGGGTGCGCTGCATTAAACAATTTTTAACATTGCAGCCTGACGAAAATGCTCTATCCATTCCGAACGCTAATTTTACCAGACCGAGCTGTTCCGTCTCGGAATTTCTTCTGAGCATGCGTGGCACTTTGTGCGTCGGAATTGTCCACACACGGTCGGAATTGACGCTATCGGATTTTGTTGTCGGAAAATTTTATAGCCTGCTCTCAAACTTTGTGTGTCGGAAAATCCGATGGAAAAAGTCCAATGGAGCCCACACACGGTCGGATTTTCCGACAACACGCTCCGATCGCACATTTTCCGTCGGAAAATCAGACCGTGTGTACAGGGCATTAGGGTTATCTCGCTGGTACTGCTATCTTAACCACTTCAGCCCCGAAAGAATTTACCCTCAAAGTGGTTGTAAGCACTAAAAAAAGAAAAACCTGCAAGACAAAGGCATAATGAGCTAGTATGCATAGCATACTAGCTCATTATGAATTACTTACCTGAGCTCCAAGCCCCCACAGCGGTCCTCGTTCACCGCTTCGGCGGCCGACATCGCTCCCGGGGGTTACTTCCGTGTATAGCGGCTCCGGCGCTGTGATTGGCCGGAGCCGCGATGACGTCACTCCCGCCGGAGCCGCCGGTAACGGCACAGTCTAACTGCGAAATTGTCAGTTTGCTTAAGTGCGCATGTGCCGATGAAGTCAGCACATGCAAATACAGGGGTATCTCCTAAACCGTGCAGGTTTAGGAGATATCCAGTGTAGCTACAGGTAAGCCTAATTATAGGCTTGCCTGTAGTAAAAAGTGGTTGTAAAGGGTTTACAACCACTTTAATGACCAGAGCATTTTTTGCTATACGGCACTAAGTCGCTTTAACTGACAATTTTGCGGTCATGTGATGTTGCACCCAAACAAAATTGTCGTCCTTATTTTCCCACAAATAGAGATTTCTTTTGGTGGTATTTGATCACCTCTGCGTTTTTTATTTTTTGTGCTATAAACAAAAAAGCCAGATATTTTTGTACTTTTTGCCATAATAAATATCCCCAAAAAATATATTAAAAAAACACATTTCTTCCTCAGTTTAGGCCAATATGTATTCTTCTACATATTTTTAATTAAAAAAAAAAATCGCAATAGGGCATATATTGATTGGTTTGTGCAAAAGTTATAGCGTCTACAAAATAGGAGATAGATTTATGGCATTTTTATTATTATTTTTTTTTTTTATTGTGCAGGGGGGGTGGGCTCACTAGAACATGACAGATCACGGTTCCCGATCACTGGGAGCCGTAGATCCCTGTCATGTCACTAGGGCAGAAAAGGGAAATGCCCTGTTTACATAGGCAGCTCCCCGTTCTGCCTCTCCGGGTCACATTCGTGGGCCACTGGCGGACATCGAGTCCGCGGGACCCGCAGGCACCCTCCCTTCGGAGCGTGCCCATTGGTGACGTGCGCACGCTAGCCTGCGGTGACGGAGGGACGTACAGGTATGCCCATTTGCACAGCCACGTCATTCTGCCGACGTACATCGTCGTGCAGCGGTCAGCAAGCAGTTAAAGTTTTAATGCTGATGTAAATGATCTGGTTAATGTGGAGGCAGCTTCTACACCCCAGAGGATCTCTACATTCTCCTTAGCTTGTAGTATAATGTAACAAACATAGAAACTGAGGCCACACCACTACTAAGAGGTCCTGATACAACTATATTCCAATAAGAGTCAGGGGGACAATCTGAAATTATTGGATAGATCAGTTTAAATGCAGTCGCAAATTTAGATAGATTTGACTAATAAATCAAAGCTGAACCTTTTTTTTTTTTTTTTTTTTTTTTTTTTAGCGTTTGCAGCAACCCACTTAATAATCAGACCAATTTTCAGCTTTCAGTGCTCTCACATTTTGAATGACAATTACTCAGTCATGCAACACTGTACCTATATGAAATTTTTGTCCTTTTTTTTTACACAAATAGAGCTTTCTTTTGGTGGTATTTAATCACCACTGGGTTCTTTATTTTTTGCGCTATAAAAGAAAAAAGACCAAAAATTCTGTAAAAAAAATGCATTTTTCTTGTTTCTGTTATAAAATTTTGCAAATTAGTAATTTTTCTTCATATATTTTGGCCAAAATTTATACCGCTACATATCGTTGGTAAAAAACCCAAATTGGTGTATATTTGGTCTTTGTGAAAGTTATAGAGTCCAAAAGCTATGGTGCCAATATTTGAAAACATTGAAACACCTGAAGTACTGACGGCCTATCTAATTTCTTGAGACCCTAACATGCCAGAAAAGTACAAATACCCCCCAATGACTCCTTTTTGGAAAGAAGACACATTGATTCCACCTAAATTGGACCAAACCTTTGAGTTGAATTTCCCACCTCTACTAAGTAGAGTAAAAGTCTTATGCCGCGTACACACGGTCGGACTTTTCGTCTACAAAAGTCCAACGGACGCCGACGGACTAAAGCTGGCTGGTAATCCGATCGTGTGTGGGCTTCTCCGGACTTTCAGCAGACTTTTTCAGCCTCAAATCCGACGGACTTTAGATTTGAAACATGCTTCAAATCTTTACGTCGTAACTACGACGGACCCCGAAATCCGCTCGTCTGTGTGCTAGTCCGACGGACAAAAACCCATGCTAGGGCAGCTATTGGCTACTGGCTATGAACTTCCTTATTTTAGTCCGGTGTACGTCATCACGTACGAATCCGTCTGACTTTTGTGTGGTCGTGTGTAGGCAAGTCCGTTCGTTAGAAAGTCTGCTGCAAGTCCGCCGAAAGTCCGCCGGAAGTCTGTCGGACAGGCTGTCGGACTTTTGTAGACGAAAAGTCCGACCGTGTGTACGCGGCATTACTCTCTAAATGGCATCAGGGACTTTTCTCTTGGTTCGGTAGATGTAACATAATAAAAATGTCAGTATTGCCTAAATTTTCCTATCTTTTTTTAAACTCTACACATTCATATACCCCCAGAATTCTTTAAACAGACTAATAAGATGATAACTGAATTCATTTGGGCCCATAAAAGGCCCAGAATTCAACGCCGTTTAATGATAATACCTAAACAATATGGGGGGGTAGCGGTACCCGATATGCAGAAATATTATCAGGCGGCTCATATGGCGCGACTAGTAGACTGGTGTAGGCATGCAAGCTTTAAAATATGGCCAAAAATCGAGCAATCACAGTGTGAAGTCCCATTGCGTCGTGCGGTTTGGTGCTTTGGAGACCTGAGTTCAGCTCTCAAAAAGCACCCAACCTTGGGCCCTACCCTGCGTATTTGCTCCCAAATATGTTGCACCACTTTATTATCATCTGTCAACTCCCCCCTGTACCCTATTGTAGGGAATCCTCGTTTCCCTCCGGGACTACAGGAGGGACCCTTCAGGAAACTTTCAGACTCAGTGTTTTCAGGCCTCGCACAAGAATCCAAGAAACTAATTTTAAAATAATGACAAGATGGTACCGTACACCCTCATTACTTAATAAATTCTTTCCGGAGATCCCGGACAAATGTTGGAGGTGTCAGGAGGAAAGAGGGACTCTACTCATGTTCTTTGGTCCTGCCCAAAACTGGAGTTCTTCTGGAGAGAGATACGGCGGATAGCACAGAAATTTACTGAGTATAACCTCCCAGAAGATCCAGCCCTATTTTTGTTACATGTCTCAAACATACCGGGGGAAACATATAGTAAATTAATTTTGCGCCATCTTATTAACGCTGCTAGATCATGTATCGTACGGCAGTGGAGAGATACGTACCCTCCCACCAGGGGCAGACTGACCATTGAGCCACTCGGGCACTGCCCGAGGGCCCTGGGCCACTAGGGGGCCCCATCAGGGTTGCCAGCCTCAGTAAAACCAGGGACAGTATGTATAAATCTTTGTTTTTTTTACATCTGTCTGTGTATACTGTGTGTACATGTATGTGTATACTGTGTGATTGTATACTGTGTGGTCCCATAATCTCTGATTGCCTCGGGGCCCCATAATCTCCTATTGCCCGGGGGCCCCATGAGTTATCAGTCCGCCCCTGCCTGTCACAATTCTTACATGGGTCACACGAATTGAAGAGGTTAATAGGATGGAGGATTTGTTATTATCGGCTCAAAATCAAAAGGAGACCTATTTAGAAACTTGGGGCCAATGGAATACATTTAAATTCTTGGAGGAAGGGAGTTCCCTCTTTGCTCCTGAGAGTATTTGAAAAAGAGAGGAGTGTGGGGCCTTGGGGGTGACCTCACTTCCGTGGATGATGGTATAGTAAACTCACCTTTTCCTCGGTACGTCTCCCCTCCAGCTTTGACTCCCTCTCCCCTATCAGTGTTGTTTGTTTTTGTTTTGTTTTTTCTTCTCTCTTTCTATCTTTTTTCTCCTTTTTTTTTTTTTTTTTTTTTTAGGAATTCTCTCCCTCATGGGGCTTCTTACTTTCTCCTTTTGCCTCTTCAGATATGTAGAGGTTTTTCTTCTTAGTAAAGTATGTTGTCAGGGCATACAAGAGAAGCAGGTCTAACGGAAGAGAGAATGGGGACTATCACAAATAACTAGTTATTGTTTTTTCTGTAGATGTATTTAAGATAGGAGTAATGCTGTTAATTGGAGTTTGAATGGATTCGTTGGAACTCATATGATTGATGGAGTAATGGAATTGTTTATTTCTCTATATGTATGACAACTAAACTAAAATGAAAAAATGTAAACAAAACAAAAAAGACATTCCAAGGTATTTAGAAAGATGCATGATGAGTTTTTTTGAAGTTGTCATTTTTTCCCACAATTCTTTGCAAAATCAAGATTTTTTTTATTTTTATTTTTTTCACAAAATTGTCATATTAGCAGGTTATTTCTCACACACAGCATATGAATACCACAAACTACACCCCAAAACACATTCTGCTATTACTCCCGAGTATGGCGATACCACATGTGAGACTTTTACACAGCGTGGCCACATACAGAGGCCCAACATGCACGGAGCACCTTCAGGTGTTCTGGAGCACCCAGGCCAATTCTGACATTTCTCTCCTACATGTAAAAATCATCATTTATTTGCAAGAAAATTACATAGATCCCCAAAACATTATATATGTTTTTTTAGCACAGACCCTAGAGAATACAATGGTGGTCGTTGCAACTTTTTATCTCGCACGGTATTTGCGCAGCAATTTTTCTAACGCTTTTTTTTTGGAAAAAAAACAGTTTTTTGCTTTAAAAAAAATAAAACAGTAAAGTTAGCCCAATGTTTTTGCATAATGTGAAAGATGATGTTATGCTGAGTAAATAGATACCTAACATGTCACCCTTCAAAATTGCACACGCTCATGGAATGGCGCCAAACTTCCCTACTTAAAAATTCCCATAGGCGACGCTTTAAAATTTTTTACTGGTTACATGTTTTGAGTTACCGAGGAGGTCTAGGGCCAAAATTATTGCTCTTACTCTACCGATCGCAGCGATACCTCACATGTGTGGTTTAAACACTATTTTCATATGCGGGCGGACTTATGTATGTGTTTGCTTCTGCATGCGAGCACACGGGGACACGGGGAAAAAACATTTTTTTATTGTTCATTTTACTTTATGTTAGTTTGACGCTTTTTTCCAAAAAATACATTTTTTGATCACTTTCATTCCTATTACAAGGAATGTAAACATCCCTTGAAATAGGAAAATGGCATGACAGGTCCCCTTTACAGTGAGATATGGGTTCAACAAGACTCCACATCTCACATCTAGGCTGGGAAGCCTGAAATAAAAAAAAAAAAAAAACTATCTTGGCTTCGATTGTAGTCCCCTCTCGCCTCCCGTAAGAACAATCAAGCAGTGGAACAGCCGCTATGATTGTTCTTATGGTGTAGGGAATCGCTGGCGGAAAAAGCTGATATCTGAATGATGCCTGTAGCTGCAGAAGTGGTTAAAATGCATTTTTTTTTTTAACACAAAGTTGTCCATTTATACAATATTTCTAACACATAGCATGTACATACCAAAAATGACACCCCAAAATAGATTCTCCTTCTCCTCCTGCGTACGGCGATACCACATGTGTGAGACTTCCACAGCCTGGCCACATACAGAGGCAGAGCATGGCTGAGCATGGCCGAGTATGGCTGAGCTAGGCTGAGTATGGCTGAGCATGGCTGGGTATTGCTGGGTATTGCAGAGTATGGCTGGGTATTACAGATTATTGCAGAATATTGCGGGGTATTGCAGAGTATTGTGGGGTATTGCAGGGCAGTGCAGGGTATTGCTGAGCATGGAAGGATGGCTGAGCATGGATGGATGGATCCATGGATGGATCCATGGATGTGTCAGCAATTGTCACAGAGCAGCGCTGTGGGCACTACACATCCAGCCCACAGCGCTGCTGCCATCCGATCCCTCCCCCCTGTACTGATCGCTACAGATAGGGGAGGGAGCATGACGCCGGTTTGTTTACATGTGATCGATCCATCATTTGGCAGAGCGATCACATGGTAAACAGCCACGATCAGCGGCCGTTTACCGTGATCCATGATGCGCTGGGTCCTCTGGAACCTGCAGTCACGGATGTTCTCGGGTGCGTGCCCCAGGGGGCGCGAGAGCAGGATTCTGGGAGGATGCCATTGTACGCCCTCCCAGAGTTATCCAACCACCCTGCAGTTAGCTATGGGCCGGTTGGTAACTGGTTAATGTGGTGGTTTACTCCAGATTTTATAAGAAGCAAGCACATTAATGGCACAGGTGTGTGCTGACTTCATATGAGAGCCAGAGTTAGAGCTCAGAACCCCACCCTCCCGAGGGGGTCAGTGTGTGAATGGAGCTGTGAGAGGTGCTCCTGTGCACCATACTGTCCAGGACAGAACAGACTAAGGCCTGAGGCTCCATTCACACTAGCGCGTTTTTTGATGCATTTTGCATTTTGCAGAAATGCATGGGAATTTTTTAACATGGGTTCCTATGGAACATGTTCACATCAATGCCTTGTTGTATCTCTGCATTTTTGGAAAGGGTCAGGGACTTTTTTTCATGCAAAATGCAGCGTTTTGCATGTAATAGAATTCAATGGACAAGCATCAAAAACGCAAGTGCACCGTTTTTGCAGCGTTTTTGCAGCGTTTTTGATGCGTTTTTGCCGTTTTTTTTTTTTTAGACTGTAAAAAAAAACTGTAAAAAAAAAAAACGCAAAAACGCCGCAAAAACGCCGCAAAAACGCTGCTCAAAAACGTGGCAAGCATGAAAAAAAAAAACTCCAAAAACGCTCAAAAGCAACATGCATAGGTGTGAATCGAGCCTGAGAGAGTCTATGAGGGACAAAGGAGCAGGCAGCTGTCAGAAAAGATGCAGAGCCGAGGTACAGCATCTGTGCACAAACACTGGAACGTGTTTGATGGTCAGGAGGACCAAAAGGTACTGATCAGAGCAGTAAAGCTGCCTAGAGAGCCAGGAGGCTGAATGATATGTTTTGATTTGTATTGATGGTGAGAACCCCCTGCATGGAAAGACATACCTGTGTGAACTTTTAAATATTCTTTTCAATAAAAGTGGGTGGGAAAGCCCTGAAAACCATTACCACAGAACTATAAAACACCAAAGGGCCAATATATATATATATATATACACACACACACACACACATTTAATACAGGATGCATCCGTGGCATTGAGTTTCCAAAGCACTTTGAACTTTCTAACGAGAAAAAAAATTGGTATTCCTCCAAAAAAAGAAATACTGTAATGTTTTTTTACTGAAAAGAGAGAAAAGAACACAAAATTACTCTTTACCCTCCATTTAGGAAAACATCTGAACGGACATCAATCATAAAAGTGTATGTTACCTTAAATATCTTTTTCTGGTGTGTTTGTTCACATATGCATATTTTTTTAAATCATAGTGTTATTCATTTTCATTCATTTGTATCATATCCACATACTTTTTCCACCTGAAGCACCTGGTTGATCCTGCCAGTAACCTTTCTTCCGTGTGTAGTGGTACCCCCGTAGGAGCTGTTGGTAGTTACGGTCCACCTCTCACCCTACACAGCCAGGCACACAAATCATTATCTGCAGATTTTCTATGGTTAGATGGAAAAAGTGCAACAGATTTCTCCATTTTCGCTAGACTGTGTGGATGGAGGAATCTCCCACTTTTTCCATCTAACCATGGAAAATCTGCAGACAATCTATAGGTGTATGGCCAGCTTTAAAACTACAGTGCCTTGCAAAAGTATTCACCCCCCTTGGCATTTTTCGTGTTTTGTTGTCTCACAACCTGGAATTAACATGGATTGTTTGAGGATTTGCATCGTTTAATTTACAGAACATGCCCACAACTTTGAAGATGGTTTTTTTTTTTCTTTATTGTGAAACAAACAACATATAGGACAAAATAACAGAAAAAGTCGATGTGCATAACTATTCACCCCCCTAAAGTCAATACTTTGTAAAACCACCTTTTGCGGTTATCACAGCTCCAAGTCGCTTTGGATAGGTCTCTACCACATCTTACCACTGGGATTTTTGCCCATTCCTCCTTGCAAAACTGCTCCAGCTCCTTCAAGTTGGATGGTTTGCCCTTGTGAACAGCAATCTTTAAGTCTGACCACAGATTTTCTATTGGATTGAGGTCTGGGCTTTGACTAGGCCATTCCAACACATTTACATGTTTCCCCTTAAATCACTTAAGTATTACTTTAGCAGTGTGTTTGGGGTCATTGTCCTGCTGGAAGGTGAACCTCTGTCCTAGCCTCAAATCACACACAGAGTGGTACAGGTTTTGCTCAAGAATATCCCTATATTTAGCACCATCCATCTTTCCCTCAACTCTGACCAGTTTCCCAGTCCCGACTGCTGAAAAACATCCCCACAGCATGATGCTGCCACCGCCATGTTTCACTGTGGGGATGGTGTTCTTTGGGTGATGTGATGTGTTGGGTTTTCGCCAGACATAGCGTTTTCTTTGATGGCCAAAAAGTTCAATTTTAGTCTCATCAGACCAGAGCACCTTCCTCCATACATTTTGGGAGTCTCCCACATGCCTTTTCACAAACTCAAAATGTGCCATTTTGTTTTTTGCTGAAAGTAATGGCTTTCTTCTGGCCACTCTGCCATAAAGCCCAACTCTATGGAGCGTGCGGCTTATTGTCGTCCTATGTACAGATACTCCAGTCTCTACTGTGGAACACTGCAGCTCCTCCAGGGTTACCTTAGGTCTCCGTGCTGCCTCTCTGATTAATGCCCTCCTTACCCGGTCCGTGAGTTTTGGTGTGCGGCCGTCTCTTGGCAGGTTTGCTGTGTTCTTTCCATTTGGTTATGACAGATTTGATGGTGCTCCTAGGGATCATCAAAGATTTTGATTTTTTTTCATAACCTAACCCTGGCTTGTACTTTTCAACAACATTGTCCCTTACTTGTTTGGAGAGTTCCTTGGTCTTCATGGCAGTGTTTGGTTAGTGGTGCCTCTTGCTTAAGTGTTGCCGCCTCTGGGGCCTTTCAAGAAGGTGTACATATGTAATGACAGATCATGTGACACTTAGATTGCACACAGGTGGACATCATTTCACTAATTATGTGACTTCTGAAGGTAATTGGTTGCACCAGAGCTTTTTAACGGTTTCATAACAAAGGGGGTGAATACATACGCACATGCCAATTATCAGTTTATTTCTGAAAAATAGTTTTATGTATATATTTTTTCTAATTTTACTTCATCAACGTAGACTATTGTGTTCTGATATGTCACATATAATTCAGATTAAAAAAAAACATAGAACTAAAGGCTGTAATGTAACAAAATAGGTAAAAAGCCAAGGGGGGTGAATACTTTTGCAAGGCACTGTATATACACCTCCAGTATATACAATTTCCTCTTTCTCCAGCACAAACTTGCTTGCAGACTATCACTCCCAGGATCAGCTTGCACTGAACTGCAGGCCTGACAGTGGCTTAGCCAGGCCCAAAGCAAAAATGCCCTTTGCAGGGAGAGACCACGGGCCTCTATGGTGTAACAGAAAAGGTAGTCCTAGTGCTAGCTGTCCCATGTGGATACTGATCCCAGTACCGCCTCTTCAGGCCTCCTGACTGCAGCTGCCTTTTTCCACTGCCACCACAGTCCCCTCCACTGGCTCTGCACCCATCCCAGACTGCTTGCACCCAGTCCTCTCAGGCGTGCCTCCCAGTCCTACTGACCGCATGTCACTTACGAGCCCTGTTGGCTGCAACTTGTTGTTCCTCCTGGCTGGAGACTTGCCTGGCAGTGTCCTTCTGCTGTCCCCTACTTGCTCCCATGCCTCCTGTCCAGGACACCTCTTTGTGTATTGAGAGCGTTCTATCGTTACCCGAGCCCAAACAAACTCCTCCCCAGCTGGGCTGACCCTGAGTATTTGAGGAGGCCTGCCCCCTGCCAATCAAAGTTGGGGATTAGTCAGGGTCCTCAGAATACTCCAGACAGCTCCACCTCACCTCTCCTCCTCTTTCCAGAAGGTTCCAGCACATTCTGGAAATAAATGTGAGGTCTTAGTGATGCTGCCTGTGAGTCATCCAGCCAAGCCTGAAAAAAAACTCTCTCACACCTAGCACACTAGAGGGTGCTACACGTGTTCTAAACTGACTACACAAATCACAGAAGCTGTGCTGTGTTAGTGTGGTCAGTTGTCATTCTTTTGGCAGGCTATTCAGAAGTACAGATCACTGTGCAGATACACAGCATACCTGTATTGGGTAAATTGTTCAGCCACCATGCCCCCCCTCCCAAATCGCAGCCTGCCTCTTGAATGCCCCTGCTCAAGCACAGTCTGCATCTTGCCTCAGACTTAACAGACTTTGGAATACAGGCACACTGTGTGTCTGCACAGTGTCCTGTAACCCCAGACTCCACTATCAGGAAGAAGAGATGCATGGTTACATGACAGAACTTTTTAACCTTGTAAACAAAAAAGGTAGAAGATAATTTCTAAAACTAAGCAAAAGCAGTTATGGTTCCTGAATAGTTATTACCGTATTAGAAAATGTCAGTAAACAAATTTAACAGTGAGCATTTTTTTATAATGTACAGCTTTATGCTAAATCCCAACTGGAACTGTAATGGGTACCAAGAGAACACAGACACATTCTGCACACTATATCAGAACAACACATTTAATATGTGATTAAAGTAGACCTTTACGCTCTACAGTATATCAACTTCCCCCCTCTCTACCCCTCCTCCCCTTGTCTGCACAAATCGGGCAGTGTTTTTTTTTTTTTAATTTACCTTTTTTTTTTGGAAAAAACAGCACAGCCCTGACCCTTAATGCACGTCCTAGACGAATGACATGCACTGTACTTGCTAGGCTTGATGGGACGTAACATATCTCAGGAGGCCTTTAGTCATTCATTCAAAAGTAGGGGGGGGGCCTAGTGGCACATCATCTCGAGGCCCTGCCGGTCAAACCCGGAAGGGCCGGCAGGAGTCTTAATGGGGTCAAAAGTAAGATGGCAGAGCGGAACCCAGTGGATGTTGGACCTGTGTTGACAGAAGGATGACAGCAGGCTAATGCTGGATCCAGTGGCTGGTGAGTATCTGACCTGTGCCTAAAACACCACCAGTTAAGCGGGGGGCAGAGAAAAAGAAAATGGGAGGGTATGCTGAAGGTCCTCTTTAAGTACACATTTTTGTTTTCTGGTTATAGGTGACTGTTTGCCCGCATTCTTTTGCGTGAATGGAATGTTCACCCCAGTTATGGCATATGGTACTCTGTTGGATGTATAGTTTTCAGGGCTGGACTCAGCCCTTCCTTCTCTGAGCTGGCCGCTCAGCTGTCGGCTAATTGCCAGCTCCCATCTCTCTCCACAGATCCTGATGATCCTGCTTGTCAGTCCTGCCTACTTAAGCCGTCCAGTCCAGAGGAGCTCTACCTTCGCCTTGGTCAACATCACAAGAAACATCTCCTGCATTCCTGTTTGAAGACTGGCTTTGCTGACATTTCTTCTGGCTCCAGATCCTGCTTGCTGTTCCACAACATTGATCCCTGACTTCTGGCTTGGCTGACTATCTGTTCCAGTTAATGAACGTTGGCTATGTGTTGACTAGGTTTGTTCTTTTTACTTTTATTATTAAACAAGTGTGATTTAACTGTACTTCTGTCTCGGTCTGATTTCATGGTTTCTGACAGTAGTAAAAGGAGAACTTTAGTAAAAAAAAAATTCCTGAGTTAAGTTTGGTTAAATGCAAGGCTTTTTTTCTCAGAGAATAGGTGCAGGATTCCCCCCTTTCGGAGTTACCCCTTGTTTCTGCCCCTACCTACCTCCGAGCACCGTTCCTCGGTTTCCTTTTTTAGAGAATATAGAACCAAGTAAAATTTGTGGTACTAAGTAATTTGTATAGAATTTGTTAATGATAACAAGAAAAGCAGTAAAATAGATCCCCTGCAGCAAACAGTAGACCTCCCCAGCAACAATGGACCACCTGCAAAAAATACCCTCCCCAGCAACAATAGACTCCTGGCAGCAACAACAGATCTCCCCACAGACAGCATCCACCGTCCAGCAGCCAGCTACAATAGACTGCTCCCTCAACAATAAATCCCCCCCCAGCAACATAAGACTAACCCCAGCAACAATAGATCATCCGCCAGAGACAATAAACCTCCCCAGCAACAATAGACCTCCTCCCTGCAAAAATGAATTCCTTCCAGAGACAATATCCCCCCCCCCAGCAGCAACAATAGACCACCACAGCAACAATTAACCCCCCACAAAAATATATCCCCTCAAGCAACAACAGATCCCCCAGCAGCCAGCATCAATAGACACTGTAGCACAACCCAGCACCCCTTGCTATTACATACATTCAGTGCTGGTGGTGCTGGAACTGCTTTTCCCTTGTGCCCGCTGAAAATAAAGCCCTGGTTATATGAAATTATGACCACCAGGCAATTTTTTGTTTTAAATGTGATCATTTAAATCTTTGTACTGAAGTGTAAAATTCCAAGACCTCTAGTTACTTGTATACTGCTTACTTTATGTTATTGGGTGTGTCACTTCTTCACTCAGATCACAAACATAGAAGTATGTTCCTAAACAAACAAAGATTCTTGTACAGTGTTGTCAACCGTCAGTATTTTTACTGTCAGCCAGTAAGAAACGGGCACTTTTCTCCTGCCCGTAAATACCCCAGTGACAGAAAAAGTTTGCTGTGACTCAGAAGGGGATGTGTTGGTGAGGTGTCATCATCATTAGTGCTACTGCACACTGCTGTCAATGTCACCGTGAGAGTCAATTTCATGCCTGTGTGCTCCTATCCATTCTAATTTCTTTCCCTCCCAAGTCCTGTCCTGAGCTACTTACTATATTGAAAATAAAATAGGAAATATGTTTTTTGCCCTAATATCCACCCTAAATCTGTGCCAATTGCATATTGTACGTGTAGCCTAAATACTGAAATTTGCACTTAAAACTGTAATTTTGTAACTTTTGGAAATGCCAGTAAAAACTTGGTGGTGCCAGGAAATTTTGGGTGGTGTTTCAGTGAATTTCAATCTGGTAGGTTGGCAACACTGTTCTTTTATCAGACACTATCTGGTGCAGGTTTTTTAACTTACAGTAAGCCCAAACCAGAAATAATTACATAATGCATTGCCTTATAATATAGGGATTTACAAGTGGTATAGGGTGAGGAACCGGATGCAAGCTCTTTTGCTTTCACATAGGTGGATGAATATTTTGGTCAACCCCCCCCCCCCCCCAACCTTCCACATAAGCCACTGTATACTTGTTAAATTCTTCTAATCAATCAATATATGCTACTGATCTACCTGTATGTGCCACAGTGCTGTTGGTATATGCCACTGTAATCTGCCCTCTGAGTTACACAGAGAGGTAGCTATTAGCATGCATTTTTATAAGTATACAAATGAATAACTGGTCTTCTGCACATAAGTATTGGTTGTCTAATGTTCATCTGAAATAATGGGAAATATGATCAGGTTTGTGTTGTGTCTTGTACCAATCCTAAATGATTATTTTGCATCTTGCTGGTTCACATTTATGTTAGTGCACTGTATGATAATGTAAAGATAAGGGTCAGTACACCTTTAGATCTGTATTTATAAAAACTTTGCATAGCAATTCTCCCACTGAAAGTGCATGTACGAAACAAATGTTACCAGGCTATTTCCTGTGCAAGCTGAATGTTTTTCATTGATTTAAAACGGAATATACCACATTTGGTCACTAGATGGCATAAAGTATAATAGGAATTTTCTATGATACTAAGCACCACCTATTAGTCAAATACAACATAGTGCTACCCCCGCAGGAGCCGCTGGTTATCTCCCACCCTGCACAGCCAGGCACATACATTTCTTATTCACTCCTGAGACAAGAAGCGGTCTTTGCAGCTTTGTTTTGTTTTCTTATTTAGGGGAATTGAACTTGGATGAGGAAGAGTTATGGTATGCCCACTTGATCAGTAGAAACTTTTCAGGGACATAACTATATACATCCAGTATATACACCCTTCTCTTCTACCTCCAGCACAGACTTGCTTGTAGAACTACAACTTCCAGGACCAGCTAGCACTGTAGTTTTTATCCAACCCTGACTCAGCCAGATCCTTGTAAAATGCCCTTTGCAGGCAGGGACCACGGGCCCCTTTGTGTGTAGCAAAAATAGAGAGGTCTTTGGTGCTAGCTGTCCTTCTCTGTGGCTACTGATCACCGCACCGCCTCTTCAGGCGCTGCCAGCCCGCCTGGCTACAGCTGCTCATTTCCAGTAGTGTATTTAGATTTTGTGCTGCCCTAGGCCTGACTAAACTCTTGCACCCCCTAATTTAAATATGACCCCCACCTTCCTGTCAAGGCCACACCCCTTGCTGTTTACATTTTTGTGTGAGGACACTAGTTCCGAGGGCCTGGGGGGGTGGGCGGGCAATGGATTCCCTTAATTTGCATAGATTTCCTCTCACTTCCTGTAAGACTTTGGGGCAGGAAGTGAAGGGAAATCTCTACAATGGGACAGGGATAGTAAAAAATAAACTGACAGGGGCTATAACAATCCCTTACTCTTTCCAAAATGAAAAAAAAAGTGCTGCCTATAGTTCTACTTTAAGCACAAATTTCTGATAATTTTATGGAGAGGACTAAGAAGACATGTACATAGCCAAAAATTGCAAATGTAGGCACAGGACATACATGACAGGGTGTAAGTAACTTAAGCAGAGAAAAAATGGTTAAATAAAGGAGGGGTGTTTTAGAAAGTATTAGTCTTACTTGATTGGAGGATAAGATGAGTGGGGGAGGGGTGGTAAGTAAAGTCCAGGAGGTGAGACTCAGAGGTCAGCAGTTGAAGGAAGAAGCAGGTTGGAAAGTTCAGGGCTGCAAGCGACAACGAGACATGAGTGAGTTAGAGCAGTTATTAGGGCAGCTTAGGGCTGTAGCAGAGATCCATAGCACTGACTGGCTACAGAGTCAGATTGTGGCATCTCTGCAGGGGGTGACGCAGGGCCCCCCTACATCGGGGCCTGCTTCCACACGGGCTATGAGGTCCAGGCCTCCGGAGCGCCTTAGCCCTGATAATACCCCCAGGACTCAACGTCGGCTTGGGAGTCCCAGTTGGGCCCCTTCAGGCCCCCCCTGCTAAGCAGACCCCCTCGTCGGCTGGCAGGGGGCCTGGGAGGAATCTCCGTCCACGGCAAAGTCCTAGAAGGGGTGGCTCTCACCTGGTTCCTGGGCCGGTCCCCTCCATCGTGATTCAGGCTCAAGTTCATGCAGCCGCCGCCTCTGGTGATGCTCCAGTCGGGGGGGGGGGGTGGCTCGACGCGGGAGAACTGTATCCTCGGGCACCGAGCATTCCGCGGTTGCGGTAGGCGGCTCTCCCAGGGGGGGTGCCATCTTGCCTCGTGGTAGAGGCTCTACAGCCTGCAGCACACGTCAGTTGAGAGGCCCCGCCTCCAGGTCACAGTCAGGGCCTGGAAGAGTTGGCCAGAGAGATGCCTGCATGCTGGCCGTGTCGGCGGCGCAGCTGGATGATGTCATCGAGGAGGGACGCAGCATGGATGGACGGAGCGAGGGTTTGGTGGCGATAGTGCCACAGAAGGACAAGGACACGGAAAAGGTATGTTTGGCAGATGTGGCCAAGTGCAAAGTATACGTGTGCTTCGAGGGACCCCTAGGGGCTCATTTGAAGCAAGACGTGCGTTAAAAAATATGGAAAGACGAGTTTGTGGAGATATTTTCTCTGCTCCCATTGGAGAAATTCAATCTAGATCAGGTAAAGCCGGATGAGAGCAAGAAGGAAGAAAAGAGGAGGCACAGACTTATTCTGCGCACGTTTGCAAACTGGTTGCAGGCGTTTGCGATATTTGCAAGCGTGATTTGGGAAAAAGCCCCTGAGAATTGCTCGGCTTTGCTCTGCTACCTAGAGGCTATTAGTGAGGCACATAGGGTGTATGGAGGTTTAGCATGGCTTCGGTATGACGAACAATTTTGTCAGCGGAAGGCCATTCATCCCTCTGTTAGGTGGGACCACAAGGATATTAGCCTGTGGATGAAGTTGATGACTTCTTCCAGGGCTATGAGTCAGTTTTTTCCAGGGGGGGGGGGGGCGGCGGCGTTTCCTCCGCAGGATCGTCGGCCCTTAGAAAGAAAGGGGTGTGTTGGCAGTTTAATGAGGGGACGTGCCGGTTCGGCAACTCGTGTCGCTACAAACACGAATGCTCCGGGTGTAGTGGTGCACACCCCCTCATGCACTGTTTCAAACAAGGAAAAGGTAAGTCAGGGGATGTCGCTGGAAAAAGGGATAAAGCCGGTGAGATTGGAAAGGATGTTGCCTTTTCTAAGTAGGTATCCTGATCGATCAGAAGCAGGTTTGTTAGAAGTGGGTTTTAGGGAGGGTTTTAAAATTCCGAGCACAATGAGGGAGGTTCCTCCTGTATCAGAAAATTTGAGGTCAGCACTCCTTCATCATGAGGTGGTGTCGGCCAAATTGTTCAAGGAAGTGGCTTTAGGCCGGATGGCTGGCTCATTCCCTGCCCCACCATTGCCAGGTCTAATAGTTTCCCCGTTGGGAGTGGTTCCGAAGAAGGAGTCGGGGCAGTTTCGGATGATTCGTCATCTGTCTTACCCCAAGGGAGGTTCGGTGAATGATGGTATTGACCCGCAAGTTTGTGCGGTTACCTATACATCATTCGATGAGGCTATCTCATGGGTTAGAAAACATGGGAGAGGGGTCCTGATGGCGAAAACCGATGTGGAATCGGCGTTTCGGCTACTACCGGTGCATCCCCAAAGTTGTCACTTGTTAGGGTTTTGTTGGCAGGGGTCTTATTTTATAGATTGTTGCCTTCCAATGGGTTGTTCCATATCCTGTGCCCTGTTTGAGGCCTTTAGTTCGTTTTTCAAGTGGGCAGTTAGGGAAGTTGCTGGGGTTAACTCGGTGATCCGTTACATGGACGACTTCCTATGCATCGGCCCTCCAGAGTCCCACTGTTGTGGGGTTTTGCTAGGGACGGTTCAACACCTGGCTGAGAGGTTCGGGATTCCATTGGTGGCCGACAAAACAGAAGGACCGACCTCGGAGTTGGTTTTTCTGGGAATCACTATTGATTCTGTGGCCATGGAATGTAGGTTACCGGAGGACAAATTGGTGGCACTGCGGAGGGAGGTGAGTATGGCGAGTGGCAGGAATAAGATACGATTGCAGGAGCTGCAATCGTTGGTAGGTAAATTAAATTTTGCCTGCAGGATTATTCCCATGGGTCGCATTTTTTGCCGACGGTTGTCGGCAGCAACATCTGGGGTGCGGGTGCCCAATCACTTTGTGCGACTGAACAAGGAATTGCGGGATGATTTGAATATTTGGGATGCTTTTCTAGAATCTTTCAATGGTCATTTCTTGTGGCAGGTGGGGCCGGTTAGCAATGCTCATTTGATCTTGTTCACGGACACGGCTGGGTCCGTTGGATATGGTGCTTACTGTCAAGGGCGATGGAATGCGGAGCCATGGCCTGCGACTTGGTGGGAGGCTGGGTTCCTGAAGAATTTAGTGTTGTTGGAGCTGTTTCCTATTGTTTTGGTGGTTGAAATTTGGGGAGAAGTATTGAGGAACAAAAAAGTGCGTTTTTAATTGCAACAACATGGGGGTGGTGTCGGCTATTAATAATATCACAGCTTCTTCTCCCCCCGTGATACGGTTGTTGCGTCACTTGGTGCTTAATTGTTTAAGGCTTAATGCTTTTATATACGCAGTTCATATTCCTGGGGTGGATAACAAGTTAGCGGATGCTTTATCTCATTTCCAGTGGGAGGAATTTCGTATGCTGGCACCGGAGGCGGATTTTGCAGGGGAGCCTTGTCTGCCAGGTTTATGGAACATTGCACTGGAGTCGCCGCTGGATTGATCAGGCAGTCTCGCAGCGCTGGATCTTGGAAGGTGTATTCAAAATTGTGGCAGGAATGGTTCGCGCTGCTGGAGGAGGTAGGCGGGTCGGAGGATTCTGAGGATATAGAAGCATGGGTTTTGAAGTTTATATGTAATAATTATTCAAATGGTGTTTCGGGGGCGGCTATAGGAAAAAAGATGGCGGCCTTGGCCTTTTTGTTTCAGTTGGCGGGTTACAGAGACTTTACAAAATCTTTTGTGGACCGGTGGGCGTTGCGGGGATACCGCAAAGGCAGTTCCAATAGGGATTCGAGACGCCCGGTGTCTTTTTCAAGTGCTGGGAATAATTCTGGAAAAGCTGGAAGATGTCTGTGCATCGGCATATGAGCGGGTACTTTTCCGGGTGGCTTTCGTGCTGGCCTTCTTTGGTAGGTGGGAATCTACTAGATATCGGTTGTATGTTCGACCACATTTGTTATAATTCGTTTATCATATTGAATGTTACATGTTTTATGTTTGTTTGTGGTCTCTGGCTGATATGTCTTTGTTGTGTCTTTTCAGATCCTCCAGGATGTCTCATCTGGACAATGGGACACTCATATGTTTTTTGGGGGGCAAAAAGGGCGGAAATTAGACCAGAAGGGAGACAGTTGAGGCTGGCTAGAGAGGAAGGCAGGATCAGGTGGATTGGAATGCCACGTATGATGTGGCATAAGGTGGTCCCTGAGGTACATCGCTTCGCACGGCTGGACCAGCCTCCAGATATTTTGGTCCTCCACGTGGGGGGCAATGATTTAGCCATTAGACCCATGAGACAGGTCATAAAAGACATTAAGTGGGATTTTCTTAGATTGAGGACCTCCTTCCCTGACATGATTGTAGTCTGGTCGGACATTGTAGCACGCTTGGCGGGGAGCACGGTCTATTGCAAAAATTAATAAGACTCATATAAAGGTCAATAAGAAGGTGGGCAGGTTTGTCGCCCGTAATGGTGGGGTGGTGGTGAGACACCTGGAATTGGAGGTGGACACCTGGAGGTAATTACGAGGGGATGGAGTACATCTCAACCCAGTCGGGATTGACCTCTGGGCTTTAGGTTTGGAAGATGGCATTCGTAGAGCATTAATAGTAAAAGTAAACACAAAAAATGCAAAAAAAAGAAAAAGCAGCTACATACAGTGTGACAGCAACAATAAATCCATAGTAGAAAAAATGTAGCGCATCAAATCAAATGTGAACGAAGCACAAACAGTACTCCTAAATTGTGCCTCAATCAGCGAAATATAAGGGACTCATAAACCAAATAACATGTGATATGTGTATAGAGTCCATAAGGTAAAATGAATAAAGGGTTATAGCGTCCCACTGGATAAAGATGGATGAAATAGAAAGAAGCTGATGTTCCAACGTGGGCAGAAGATTAAATCAGCAGGGAGGGCACATCAACCAGAAGAAAATCATGGTAAAGGTGGTGTGTAGAAAACTCTTACCAGATCTTGTAGATTCCCTTGTCAGCGACAGGGAATCACATGAGCAGGGTGCCAATCAGCGCATTGGAAAGGATGTCCCGACACTCGAACACTCCAGGCTGGACTCTGCGTGGATCTCCGGGGGCCACTGGGTAGGTCCTCACAGTGGATAACCAAGACACGGATCAGAGGAGCCAAGACATCTCACGTAAAACTGGAGTAAGAACTGGATTCTGGGGCATGGCTACGGCATGCAGGAGTGAAGACGCGCTCTCCTTGAGCTCCGTGCGGCCCGCTCTAAACAAAGCCTGATCAGCAGCACTAAAGGGGGCTTTAACACCCGCAACGATGCCCCCGAAACGCAAACCATCTCCACAACCACAGCGGACCCCTCGAGGCCGGTTGGAATCGCTGGAAAACTACTTTTATGGGACCTGCAGAGGAACGGCAAGTACAGCTAAGATGGCGCCCGGAGGCCACGCTTCCAGAGCTGCCTCCCCTATCAGCTCCCCATGCATACCGCTACCTTCCCTGCCTCCCCCCTCCTCTCCCTCCGGATCAGACAGATCAGAAAGGCTCCCTGAAGGAGGAGATGCCTGGGGGGATAGAGACATTCGCTCTCATATACTCTCCCTACCCACTAAAGACGACTTGGAGAAGTTTGTGCACAGGGTGGAGAAAGCCATGAGGCAGGACATAGAGGACTTACAAGCTGACACAGCACATCTAGGGGGGAGAGTGGAAACGCTGGAGACACAGTGGGAAGAGACTGCTCCCACATTACAAGCCCTTACAGACCGCTGTAAATCGCAGGATCGCAGGATTGAAGCCCTGCTTGACCAAATGGATGATGCTGAGAACAGGAGCAGAAGGGTTAATATACGCATCAGAGGCCTACCTGAGGCCACAGGCCAGAGAGATATTGTTCCTACCCTGCAGGGGGTCTTTAAACAAATATTAGGCCGCCAGGCGCCAGATCATATTGAGATAGACCGGGCACATAGAGCCCTGAGACCTCCATCTGAAGACCCTGACAAGCCCAGAGACATTATCTGCAAACTGCATAAATATTCTCTTAAGGAACAGATCATGACTCAAGTCCGCGGACTCAGACATGTGGATTTTGATGGAGCCAAACTATCTTTTTTTCCAGACCTCTCCAGGCGCACGCTGATGCAGCGTCGCGCTCTCAAACCACTGCTGGCGGCCTTACAGGATGCTCAACTGCCCTATAGGTGGGGATTCCCCTTCAGCCTATCTGTAACTAAAGACGGTAAACAATCTACACTGCGCAACAAGGCTGATTTACCCCATTTTCTGGAGTCTCTTGGATTGCCGCAAGTGGACATTCCAGATTGGAGGACCTCGCCGGAGATACCCCTCCCAAACCGCCCTGAACAATGGCAAGCGAATCGCCGCAGACGCCGTCGGGGATCCAGGAGAGGCCCCCCTGCTCAAGCATCCCACCCTCCATCCCCTCAAGGAGAAACCTAAGAAGCAGAACTTCCTAACATGGGTATCCTAAATGTCCCCTGGACGTTATTTTCCCCCTTTTTTTTCTTTGTCATTTTTTTTTACATCCCCCCCGGCTGCTGATTCATCATTTGCACTTAGCATTGAGGTGCAATTTTTGTGCCCAACACAATGAGCGGGTATCACCACGGTCTCACCCCCCCGTGCTGTTTCACTTACCTCCAAAAGGTCAACTCCTAGGAGTTTTGTTCCCGTTTTGGGAATTGGCGCTGCTCGCTGACCCCCACTGCTCCTTCCTACTGGGGGAGGGGTGGGGGTCACCGACCGGTGGCAAGGTTGCACTTTTCCCTACTTTTAGGGTTTTTGGTTTTTCTATGTTTTTTTTTATGACTGTTATTTCTTATATGTTTTATGTTCTTTACACCTGCAATAACCATGGTTTATCTCTTAGGCACATATTGGCGCTTAATGTGTCCCTCAAGCTACATCCTGACGATAAGATTACGCGTTGGATCAATCCCCCTCTTGCTGACAGATTGGTGGCCCTTCCCCATACTCTTCTACTATGGCTGATCTAAAAATCGGGTCCTACAATGTGCGAGGCCTGGGATCACCCTCCAAAAGGGGTAAGTTGTGGCTTGAGATGAAACGTTCAGGGGCACATGTGTTTTTTTTACAGGAAACTCACTTCAATGCTGACTCGGTCCCCCGGCTCCCCACACACCTATATCAGTCCTGGTTTCTTAGCAACTCCCCAAGACCCAAATCTGGGGGTGTTGCCATTGCGATACACAAAAATTGCCCCTTTATCCTAACGGATCAACTAACAGACCCCCATGGCAGATATGTGTTCGTCAAGGGCTCCATTTATTCCCGTAGGTTCACATTTGCAGTTGTGTATGCCCCAAATAATAAACAACTTACCTTTATAGACTCTATCTTAGATACCCTGTCCTCCTTTAAAGAAGGCCAACTTATAATGGGAGGGGATTTCAATGTCAGTCCTGACCCACAGATAGACACTTCTTCCAGTCGCTCGGCCCACTCCTTTGCCTTTTTGAAACACTTCAGGAAATCACTACAAGCACACCATCTAGTGGACTGCTGGAGGCTATTACACCCAGTAGATAGAGATTATAGCTACTTCTCAGCTACACACAATGTCTACACTCGTATAGACCTACTACTAATGGACCAATACTCCCTGGACTCCCTGTCCGGTGCTTCAATTGGCTCCATCACACTGTCGGACCACGCTCCGGTCTTCATCTCCCTGCGGCCCTTGTCTGCAGAAGCTCGGACATGGAGCTGGCGCCTAAATGAATGCATTTTGGATGATGCGGTAGCACACTAACAGGTGCTAGATGCCATCTCTCTATACTTTGTTGAGAATACAACAGGCGAAGTGGGCATGGGCTCGGTATGGGAAGGACATAAAGCGGTTATCCGAGGGGAGCTAATATCTCAGGGATCGAGATTAAAGAGGGCTAGAGAAGGGGAATTGCAGGACCTATTAGGGAAGATTCAAAAAACAGAACTGATACACAAACGACACATAACCCCTACAGTAACCTCAGAATTGCAGGCCCTCAGGCAAGATTTATCCAGACTGCTGGATGCTAGGATCAGGACACGAATGAGACATGTAGCACACAAATTCTATGAATTTGGTAATAAGTGTGGGCGACTATTGGCGAGAGCTCTTAGGCCCCAACGGGTTTCAGGCCATGTACACAAACTGACTTCGGCAACAGGTGCACCGGTTGTGCACACCTCAAAAATAGCCCAGGCCTTCAAAGAATACTATGCTCAGCTATATCACCTCCCGAGCACAACATCTGGTCTAACGGATACCCAACGGACTGACCGTATCGCACAATACCTTACAGAAGCCCAATGCCCGCAGCTGGCGGCTTCCATTAGTAAACAGCTGGATATACCTATCTCCCTTTTGGAAATTAAGACTGTGATTAAAGATCTTCCCAATGGGAAAAGCCCGGGTCCTGACGGCTATACTAACGCATACTATAAGAAGTACTCAGAAGTACTCTCGGAACCCATGTGTGCTTATTTTACGGCCTTGGCTTCCGGTACAGTGATGCCTAAGGAAGCTCTGATGGCGCATATCACAGTCCTTCCAAAAGAAGGGAAAGATCATTCCATGCCAGGGAGCTATAGGCCGATATCCCTTTTAAACACCGACGTCAAAATCCTAGCAAAAATTCTGGCCAATAGACTCAAACCGATCCTTCCGTCACTTATACACCCTGACCAGACGGGATTCATAATGGGTAGGGAAGCCAGGGACAAATCCAATAGAGCACTCCAACTGATACACTGGGCAGAGTCTTGGACCACAGCACATCCTCGTCTCTTGCTCTCTACCAATGCCAAGAAGGCATTCGATAGGGTTGATTGGACTTACATGAGGGTAGTGCTGACTAGGCTTGGCCTGGGCCCCAGCATGCTCTCATGGATATCCTCCCTGTACAGTTCCCCAACAGCTAGAGTAAAGGTAAATGGTTTACTGTCGGATGCCTTTCCAATACATAATGGGACACGCCAGAAGTGTCCTTTATCCCCTTTGATTTTTGCTCTGACACGGGAACCCCTGCTAAACAAAATACGCCTTAATGGGGATATCAGGGGCTTCACCGTGGGGCCAACTGAACATAAGCTTTCCGCTTACGCGGATGACGTCTTATTTTACGTCTCGGAGCCCCTCATATCACTACCCAACATCATGGCAGAACTGAAGGAATTTCTGAGATTCTGTCCCTAAATATACACATGGCTTTACGTACACAGCTGCAGACTACCTTCTCGTTTACGTGGTGCCAGACCTCCCTGAAATACTTGGGGATATACCTGCCTACACAGTCTTCCCAGCTCTATACATGTAATTACTCACTACTGCTCACTAACATCAGAACAGACCTAAAGTCTTGTAATAGAGCTGCATTCTCATGGATGGGCCGAGTCAGCATTTTGAAGATGAATGTGCTACCCCGCATTTTATTTTTCCTGCAGATGGTGCCCATCGCCCTGCCTAGGACTTTCTTCTCAACCCTCAACAGCCTGTTTATACAATATTTTTTAAAAAAAACCCCACCTAATTCAGCTATGTAAGGTCCTGTCTATGTGGATATATGTGGGTTTTTTTTTTTTTTTTTTTTTTTTTTTTCTCAGTACTGCTCAATCTGATGCACAGTTAATACTAGACCACATAAGACTTGATATCCCATCAGTAGCTTACTCCATGTAATGTTTGGTGCAATACTTTTTTCTTTGGATTCAAATGGACACTGCATGCGTTTTTGGCCTGCAGGCACGCTCTGCAGTTTTATTCATCAATGTTGCAGCATGGTTTTTAATTTTGGTTTAGTGTAGTGAGACGGACTGTGTTATTTAGATACATTGTTTATCTTACATATATTTGGAATTTTTTGTATATGTAAATACCCCCACCCCCCCTACCCTTAATAAAGCCTTTTTGCATTTTTGTACCATAAGCCGTAGTTGACCATTCCCCTTTTTTGCTTTCTGGGGACTCCCTTGTCTCCTCTTTCTGTTGTTGATATAGTGCCATTGCTTTTAGGGCAGGTATCCCGTCACATATTGACGAATCGGCTGGTACTCTATTTGCTGTTTGCTACTTTGGTGAGTGTGGATTCAAGGACCTTTTACCCCCCATTTTTTGTTTATACAATATATATGGAGTGGGAAGTGCCCCAGACTAGCCCTTCGCACGATACAACGCCCTAAAGCAAGAGGGGGAATGGGGGTCCCAATAGTACGCAGGTATTATGAGGCTATAGCCTTACAGCGTATCTTGGATTGGCATCACAATGTTTCCCTTAAACTGTGGGTCCCGCTCGATAAATTCTTAGCTGGCTGAAATCTATCACATGCACCATGGGTTCCCAGGGAGAACAGAGGTCTCTCAACGCTGGTCTCTCCTATGGCTTCACACACCTTAAATGTGTGGGATGCCTTGAATAGGAAAGGGAAGCTCGCTCCGGCGACTTCCCCCCTGGCACCCCTAGGTGGCTTCCCCTGGTTCACTCCAGGGGAACACCCATCTTTTTTCCGCACGTGGACAGCCGATGGAGAGATCAGATGCGGTAGATTTGTTCAAGATCAAGGTTTGCTACCACTGGCTAAATTAAGGGAACTATTCGGCCCATTCCAAATGGATGAATGGCGATATAGACAGCTTAAACACTTTATTGATAGCTTACCACAGGGGGTCCGTTCTCCCACGGTGGCATCGCCCTTTGAACGTTTATGTATGTCATCCTCTATCACCCCCCATGCGACTGCAATCTTCACAGGAAGAGGGAAAACTGGGATTTATTAGGGAGTGGGAGAAAGATCTTAACCACACCTTTACAGAACCTCAGCTGGAACATCTTTTTCGCCTTACCCATTCGAGCACAGTTGACACCAAAATGCAAGAGAACAGCTATAAGGTTTTGACCAGGTGGTACAGGGTTCCCTCTAAACTCACTAAGATCTACCCGTCTCTTTCCACCGCATGCTGGAGGGAATGCGGGCTTCGGGGTTCATTCCTCCACATTTGGTGGGAATGCCCCAAATTACGACCATTCTGGTTAGACATACATGCTCAAATTAAACTCATTTTGGATGTGGAGCTCCCAGACTCACCACTGGAATCCTTACTGCACTTCCCTACCATTCCTCTCGGCCAGTATCGAAAGTCAATTTTGCCACACTTACTTAATGCAGCTCGAAGGCTGATCCCTATACATTGGAAAAAGCCTCAAATACCCACACGTACCGAATGGATAGGGTTGGTTGATAATATTATGGCTGCAGAGGAATGGATGGCGAAGTGTAAAGACAAATACGAATAGTTTTACTCAATATGGGCCATATGGATGCACTATACCGGTCAGGGGAAGGTGCCAGCCATAGGATCTTCTCAGATACAAAGCCCCAATTGATTCTTGCATCTGAGGTTGTTTTTGACAGATATTGAAGTAACTACCAACAGGTGACTGATGCACAGATGTGCTCTAATAAGCCCAGAGCAGTTCAATATGGTTGAATATGATAGGAGGTGTAACATTTCCTTTTCTTTTTCTTTCTTCCTTTGTTTCTCCCTTTTTTTTTATACTTTCCTTATTATCAAAAGAACAATTATAGTATGTTATGGTTTACATCAAGATTTATGACCTGGCGTTCGGCCTGGTCTCAGGTACTATGGGTTCCAGTTAAACCCATACAGTTGACTGATGTTTATAGTCTTGTTCTGGGATCCTCCATCTGGGTGCAATAGGGGCGATTCATGGTTGTGTGAACTTATAAGTGTTGATTAGATGACAATAAATATCCCCTTACCATCCCTCTTTTAATTTAGCGGTTTAATGTCACCCTGGCGTTTCCGGGAGGGTGACTCCAGTAGTTACGTTGGGGTCCGCATGCGCCGTTCAGTTCTGGAGCGGCCTTCTGTGAGTCACGCCATCCCTTCATGACCCCGCTAGGTCTCTGTTGTGGATCGGGTGACTCTAATGTTTATTTTCGGGTTTGCACGCGCAGTGTAACCATGTAGATGGTTCCCTGCATGCTGCGTGATTCCCTTTTTGGCCGTGCGGAGCCACCGTAGTCGATCTGGTGACGCGGGAAAAGCGCCAGACGTGGTTTCAGGCCTGGTGTCATTGGTACGTGTTCCCTTTTTGACCCTATGGAGCTTCCTTGTTTGATCAGGTGACGCAGGATGGACGTCGGGCGCGCTTTCGAGCCTGACGTCATTTGCCTTTGTTTGACACGTGGATGGGCGGCCGTTCGGACGGGACGGGACTTTCGGTCTCAATTCCGATTGGCCGTCCGATCCGCCTGTCTTTCAATACTTAAGCCCTGATTGGCTCTGTGCACCTCTGCAGATACAAGCCATTCTTTAGTGTCAGCAGTGGGGAAACCCAGTGCGATGTTTCAAGTGCTCAATCCACCTAAAATGTGCGGTTGTGGCTTGTTAGTCAACTCCACAGTCTGTGATGATTGGTTCAGTTATATTTCTGTCAGCTAGTACGGGATCATCTGACCACATACACCCAATGAAAACTAGATGATTACTTCCTGGTTATGTTAAGTAAGGGACGATCAGGTGACCCAATTTATCCAGTGAGATAGTCCTATTGTAATTGGTCTGTATTAAGTATTTTATTTATAAATGTAAGGCAACTTGGAGTGGATGTTTTATGCCCCAGTAGAAATCCTTTTGGTCGAAATGCGTCGGGCTTATCCAGCATCCTCCATGTTGCCTACTTTGTTTTTATATTGTGATCACATTTTTATTGTAATTGGGTTGTTTTTTTATTTCTAAAAAAGCCTAATTTTTATCTACACTATGTGGAGGCTTATTTTTCTCTTTCCACATACCATCTGAATGAGAATCCAGTTCTTACTCCAGTTTTACGTGAGATGTCTTGGCTCCTCTGATCCGTGTCTTGGTTATCCACTGTGAGGACCTACCCGGTGGCCCCCGGAGATCCACGCAGAGTCCAGCCTGGAGGGTTCAAGTGCCGGGACATCCTTTCCAATGCCCTGATTGGCACCCTGCTCATGTGATTCCCTGTCGCTGACAAGGGAATCTACAAGATCTGGTAAGAGTTTTTTACACACCACCTTTACCATGATTTTCTTCTGGTTGATGTGCCCTCCCTGCTGATTTAATCTTCTGCCCACGTTGGAACATCAGCTTCTTTCTATTTCATCCATCTTTATCCAGTGGGACGCTATAACCCTTTATTCATTTTACCTTATGGACTCTATACACATATCAGATGTTATTTGGTTTATGAGTCACTTATATTTCGCTGATTGAGGCACAATTTAGGAGTACTGTTTGTGCTTCGTTCACACTTGATTTACATGCGCTACATTTTTTCTACTATGGATTCGTAGAGCATTGCTGGTGTGGTGGCGGGCACAAGTTTAAGGTGTTATACTGGTGCCACTGTGGCGGTTGGGTCCTTGGCGATAAGGTTAAAATACATGAGGTATTGAGAGAATGGGGACCCATTCTCAGGTATGGAGTCTTCCCGGTTGGTCTGGTTTAAGTTTAGACTACCGGGTAATAAGTTGTTGGGGGTCTGTGGTAAGTTAGTGGTCCTCGAGGCAATTTTGGCGGCTGGGGACAGATGCTAACTAAGAAGTGTTACAAACCAAAAGTTGAAGATGGGGTCGTCAGGGACCTGCAACCAAGGAATGGAATTGGAGCAGGAATAATGTTTGAATAATAAGTTATTTATTTGGTTTTTGTTAATAAAAGGCCGAGCAGGCCATTTACATCCAGCAGGTGTCAGTGTCATCATTTTAAATATGGTAAGTCTGTGTACATGTGTGGTTAGGGGTAGTGAGTTATCTAACTGCCCTAGTCAAGATATAACCATGCCAATGATGCAGCAGAAAACATATAGCACAGTGAGGAAGGTTTGTGGTCCAGGATGATAGGACAGTCAAAATTAGAAGTGGCGCCCCCCCTCCCCGGAAGCAGTGTGGCCACTTTATGGGGGCGCTAGACTAATTTGCCTCTCAGCCCAGTCCACCCCATAAGACTGGCCCTGCACTAACAGAGCAAGTCGGCAGGGACTCTTTCCGTGCTGCCCTCCTGCAAAGTATTGCCCTAGGCCTGGGCCTTGTTGGCCTAGGCCAGGATACAGCGTTGCTCATTTCACTAGCCCTCCTGGATACTTCTTTACAGTCCTCCCAGACTGACTCCCAGATTGCTTGTACACAGTCCCTTCAGGCATGCCTCTCAGTCCTCTGACTGTAACACTCACCAGCCCTCCTGGCTGTCTTCCTCCCTGGAGATCGTATAAAGGGAGAGGCCAAATAGACACTGGTCTTCACTGGGGAAGGAATTCTGCCAACATCCCGGAAAATACTCAAAGAACAATGATACCCCAAATGGAACTTTGGGGGCAAACTAAAGGAATAGTAAAGCAGTATAACCAAGGTATAGTAAAAAATTACAAAAATGTTATTGTTTGACAATCTTAAAACATGACCATGTGGTCAATTGGTAACCGCATGAATAAAAACATGTGATGACACACAATGTTGTAAACAACTAGCACCCACTAACTAAAAAGTGCAGGAGCACCAGGCTGGCCAGCGTGAAGTATGAGGCCAGATCCTTAGAGGTGTTCACAGGACAGCCCAATGCATTTCAGAGTTATGTTTTTTCCCTTCATCAGGGTCAGAGAAGGGTGCAAAAGTCTACAATATAATAGTACAGTGGTGAGATTAAGTCATTATAACAAGCAAGTGAATCACATTGAGGCAGACATGTCATATATACTCACATAGGGTCATCATAACAAGAAAAGAGATATGTATGCAGTAGCATATGCCAACAAGATGTGTTAGTACGCCCACCAAGCTGGCCCAGAAAAGAGGGGGAGACTGAGAGACATAGACGTGGCCAAGCTGCAAATACCCACACATGCAGGGACTGTCCAAATGTTTTGCCCAACCATGTCATTATCTATCCTGTATCTGTTTATATCTATCTGTAGATAGATATAAATGTAAAACTGCTGTGACATCATAGGGAAACAGAGGCTGCCGACACAGCAATGTTGGCCGCATCAACCGACGCATGAGGGCAGGGTCAGGGGCGCACCCGTCACCATGGAGGTGCAGGTGCGTCGAGGAAACACCCTGGAGATTTGCCCGGCAGTGTGCTGCTGCTGTCCACTCCTTGCTCCCGTGCCTCCTGGTCAGAAACCCCTTGTGTGTCATGAAGAAAGGTCCTTTCCACACCCGAGCCCACGCCTGAGTTTACCCCCCTAGACTGGGGAGCTACTCTCAAAGGCCTCCGACAGACTAACACTCTATCTCCATCTTCCACCCGAACTCACACTGCCCCTGCTGGGCTGACCCTGAGTATTTGAGGGGACCTGCCCCCTGCCAACCATTCTGCTGGGGATTGGTCGGTGCCCTCAGAACACTCCAGCTAGCTCCTCCTAGACCCCTCCCAACTGCTTCTGGAATCTTTTCCCAGTTTCCAGATAGCAGGGGGAGTCACCAGAGAAACTGCTGATGAGTCATCCAGCCTACCTGAGTCACTCACCTGACCCAGAAAAACACACAGGCTTGGCTGTCAGCCAACCCTGAAAATATACCCACACTAATGCTGGGTTCACACTGGTCCGACAAACGCTCCGACATTGGGAGCTCATGTCGCATGACGTGTGAAATTTAATGTTTCCCTATGGGAGCCGTCCTAACTGGTCCGACACAAGTCGTTCCGACTTTAGAAATACTCCCTGTACTACTTTGGTCCGACTTTGATCCTACTTCAGCCTATTGACTATCATTGAAGTCGGATCAAAGTCGGATTGCCGTCTTGCATGATCCGACTTCGGCACGCGACTTGTGCTCAGATGTTCTTGAGGGGGAACTCCGCGCCAAATTTTAAATAAAAAACCGGCATGGGTTCCCCCTCCAAGAGCATACCAGGCCCTTGGGTCTGGTATGGACCTTGAGGGGAACCCCCTACGCCGATAAAAACGGCGTGGGGGTCCCCCCAATCCATACCAGACCCTTATCCGAGCACGCAGCCCGGCCGGACAGGAATGGGGGTGGGGACGAGCGAGCGCCCCCCCCCTCCTGAACCGTACCAGGCCGCATGCCCTCAACATGGGGGGTTGGTGCCTTGGGGGAGGGGGCGCGCTGCGGCCCCCCACCCCAAAGCACCTTGTCCCCATGTTGATGAGGACAAGGGCCTCTTCCCGACAACCCTGGCCGTTGGTTGTCGGGGTCTACGGGCGGAGGGCTTATCGGAATCCAGGAGCCCCCTTTAATAAGGGGGCCCCCAGATCCCGGCCCCCCACCCTATGTGAATGAGTATGGGGTACATGGTACCCCTACCCATTCACCTAGGGAAGTGTCAATAAAAAAACCACAGTACACAGGTTTCAAAATTAATTTATTGGGCAGCTCCGGTATCTTCTTCCGACTTCTCCCGGTGTTCCGCCTCTTCTCCCGGGCCCCGCCGCTATCTTCTTCCAGCTCTATTGCCAGCGAGGGGCCCGGTCTGCTGCCGCTGTCTTGTCGCCGCTGTCTCGCCGCTTCTTCTCTTCATCTCTTCTTCCGATGTTGACACGACGCTCTCCCCGGCTGGAATGCTCTCTGTGCGCTGTGCTCTGACTTATATAGGCGGTGACCCCGCCCCCTTATGCCGTCACAGTCTCTGGGCATGCTGGGACTGTGACGGCATAAGGGGGCGTGGTCATCGGGTGATGACCACACCCCCTAAAACGTCACAGTCCCAGCATGCCCAGAGACTGTGACGGCATAAGGGGGCGGGGTCACCGCCTATATAAGTCAGAGCAGAGCGCACAGAGAGCATTCCAGCCGGGGAGAGCGTCGTGTCAACATCGGAAGAAGAGAAGAAGCGGCGAGACAGCGGCGACAAGACAGCGGCAGCAGACCGGGCCCCTCGCTGGCAATAGAGCTGGAAGAAGATAGCGGCGGGGCCCGGGAGAAGAGGCGGAACACCAGGAGAAGTCGGAAGAAGATACCGGAGCTGCCCAATAAATTAATTTTGAAACTTGTGTACTGTGTTTTTTTTTATTGACACTTCCCTAGGTGAATGGGTAGGGGTACCATGTACCCCATACTCATTCACATAGGGTGGGGGCCGGGATCTGGGGGCCCCCTTATTAAAGGGGGCTCCTGGATTCCGATAAGCCCTCCGCCCGCAGACCCCGACAACCAACGGCCAGGGTTGTCGGGAAGAGGCCCTTGTCCTCATCAACATGGGGACAAGGTGCTTTGGGGTGGGGGGCCGCAGCGCGCCCCCTCCCCCAAGGCACCAACCCCCCATGTTGAGGGCATGCGGCCTGGTACGGTTCAGGAGGGGGGGGGGGCGCTCGCTCGTCCCCACCCCCATTCCTGTCCGGCCGGGCTGCGTGCTCGGATTGGGGGGGACCCCCACGCCGTTTCTATCGGCGTAGGGGGTTCCCCTCAAGGTCCATACCAGACCCAAGGGCCTGGTATGCTCCTGGAGGGGGAACCCATGCCGGTTTTTTATTTAAAATTTGGCGCGGAGTTCCCCCTAAAGATTCATACCAAACACAGTGCCGGGCATTGGCGGGGATCCAAGTCGGATCCCCGTTCATTGAAAATCGGACACATGCCGGCTTCATGTCGCAGGGCAAAGTCGGATCCAAAGTAGGACGGCTGTCGTGTCGCACCAGTGTGAACCCAGCCTAACACAACAAAAATCCTGTCACTAGCACTCTAGCAACGCTAGGGGGTACTACAACAATATTTTCAGTTTTAAATAAATGAAAACATTCTACCAGCACTGGAAATAGTCTAATAACCTTTGGTTTTGTCCTATTTGTGCAGAACAAATGTAAATGCACTTTCGCTTGGCTAATTTCGACACAAATTCTTTTTATAAATACATCCCTTAGTGTCTGTCCATTTGTCCATGTTGACAGGGATTGATTTGTCTGTGAGTGTATCTTTGAATTTATTTTAGCTCTGTAAAATAATGTTTTATTCTTTATCATGATATATTTTAACATACTTAATGGTAAAGGAAAATTACTACATGTCACAGCTTAGTAACCACAATGTTAAAAAGCCACAGCACAAAACGGGATATACCAATACAAGATTGTTGAAGCTAAGGTTTCATTTCCTGCAGCAGGTCATTGGCATCCAAATGATCTCTTGTGTTCCAAAACCATTGCATTTCCCTGATACAGCAAGTAGAGTACAGCTTGAGTTGTGATTGTTGTACCAGGGCCTTTTTTCTTTATATATGTATTCCATGGTTGATAAGAGGAAATGTCCATGACAGTACAGAAGAGATGGGAATATTCAGTGATCACAGCATTGTTACTTAAAGCGGATGTTCACTGACGCTTTGTATTTTTTTTATTTTCAAACACTTAAAACATCACATAATGACAATGGCACACTCACGTTTTGCGTTAATTTCCTCCCCAGATGTCCGGTTTCATTGCAAATAATACGTTTTTAAAAATGTGGACAGCCGTTTTCATCTTGCTTGTGGGCATTTGAAGCCCACAAGCATTCACTTCCTAGTTCCAGTGATGCTGAGCTACTAGCATTCCTTGCTGGTTCCCGCGCATGCTCAGTTGTAACGGCGCGGAGCGTCGTAAGCATCCTGGTTGCCATCACAACGGGCGGCGTCCTAGGAAGTTCCCGCCCCGTTGCGATGTCTAACGTCACTTGTTCTGTTTAAATCCCGCGAGATTTCGTGGCGGGCCTCCACACTGACTCCTGGGAACAATGACACTAGCTCCCAGGAGACAGTGCGGCGCGGCGGAAATTACGACAATACCCGCAAAATACCCGCCCATAGCCGCAGGGAGAAAAAAAGACCGAAGCACATATACACAGGTACACCCGAAAAAAAAAAAAAAAAAGTTCCGTTTTGCATTCTATGCAGTTGTCTAATATGAATGAGCTAAACTTTGAAAATTGAGTGAACATCCGCTTTAACCACTTGACCTCCGAAAGATTTACCCCCCTTCATGACCAGGCCATTTTTTTGCAATAAGGGACTGCATTACTTTAACTGACAATTGCGCGGTCGTGCGACACTGTACCCAAATAAAATTGATATAATTTTTTTTTCCCACAAAAGGAGCTTTCTTTTGATGGTATTTGATCACCTCTGCGGTTTTTATTTTTTGCGCTACAAACAAGAAAAGACTGACAATTTTGAAAAAAACAATATATATTTTTTACTTTCTGCTATAAAACATAACCAATATTTTTTTTTTTATAAAAAAAAAGCTAATTTCTTCATAAATTCAGGCCAATATGTATTCTGCTACATGTTTTTGGTGAAAAAAAAATCCCACTAAGGGTATATTGATTTTACGCGAACGTTATAGCATCTACAACCCATGGGATATATTTTTGGAATTTTTTTTATTTTGTTATATCAGTAATGGGGGCGATCAGCAATTTATAGCAGTACTGCGATATTGCGGCAGACTATTCGGACACTAACCGACACTTTGCAGGAACCAGTGACACTAATAAAGTTATCAGTGCTAAAAATATGCATTGTCACTGTACTAATGACACTGGCTGGGAAGGGGTTAAACATCTAATGTAATATGGGAAGGTTTCCCCAGGGGGCTTTAAAGCAGCAATACAGGCAAATGCAAAGGGAATTGTATAAAAGTATTTTATTGGGAACATGTGAAGGTCAATGGCATGTTGCCGTTAAAAAAGACTCTGGTTAGGGGATAACAAAAACATTCCACATTACAGAAATGCAAACACAAAATTACCACATCACATATCATTGGTCTGTTGTGATGATGCACCGACGCGTTTCGACCCATGTGCACTTCTTGAAGGAGTTGGTTTGCTATAAAGAGATATATTTCAAATATCAAAAAGGATATTCCAACATTTAGTTTAGTTACCGCTGAAAGGTGAAAAGAGAGATCTCCTGACCAGAATTTAAAAAAAACGTTGGATGATCCCTGAAGGTCCATAACCCTCTATATCCCAAAGGTGGAAAAGGCTTGATCCGATACGGCTTGCAAGCAGTCACACTAGTGATGCCCTCAGAGGGTAAGGGAGGTCATTACCTGCAGCAAATTCCAAATGATAACAATATATCAAGAGGGGATCCTAAAAAGGTCCTAACATATTGCAAGATATCGAATAGATTCCAAATATTTATTATCAATGTATGTCTCCTTTATGAAGATCTTATTAAGTATTTATTATTGATGCCGATCAGGTTCCAAGTAATTACTGGTATTAGGTATTAATATGTTCATATATTATTGTAATTATTTGTTTTTGTTATTTGATGATGTGTGTGTATGTTGTTATGACAATAGTATAGTGTTGTGTGGAAAGGAAAAGCTGATAAAATGAGTATTTGTTGAGTGGTTGTTTGTGTGAGGGTGTGATGGTAAGAAAATATGGTGAATGAAAAAGTGAATAAGAAAAGTGTGTGACATACAAATAAATGTAACATAAAAAAAAATTAAAAAAGTGTAAGGGAAAACAAATGCTGGTTGGAAAGTGTATGTGCAGACATCCCAACCTGCCAAAACTAATTTCAGGGAGGTGGCAAACCCATTTCAGGGAGGTGGTGCTGCGCAGCGTTTCAACCCCCCACCATCAGTGGATGATCAGTGGATGATCAGGAGATAATCAGAGACTGCAGACATACTACAGGAGATGATCTGAGACTGCAGACATACTACAGGAGATGATCTGAGACTGCAGACATACTACAGGAGATGATCTGAGACTGCAGACGTGATACAGGAGATGATCAGAGACTGCAGACATAATACAGGAGATGATCAGAGACTGCAGACATAGTACAGAAGATGATCAAAGACTGCAGACATAGTACAGGAGATGGTCATAGACTGCAGACATAGCACAGGAGATGATCAGAGACTGCAGACATAGTACAGGAGACGATTAGAGACTGCAGACATGGTAGAGGAGACGATCAGAGGCTGCAGACATAATACAGGAGACGGTCAGAGACTGCAGACATGGTACAGGAGATGATCAGAGACTGCAGACATGGTAAAGGAGATGATCAGAGACTGCAGACATAATACAGGAGATGATAAGAGACTACAGACATAATACAGGAGATAATCAGAGACTGCAGACATAATACAGGAGATGGACAGAGACTGCAGACATGGTACAGGAGACGGTCAGAGACTGCAGACATGGTACAGGAGACGGTCAGAGACTGCAGACATGGTACAGGAGACGGTCAGAGACTGCAGACATAGTACAGTAGATGATCATAGACTGCAGACATAATACAGGAGATTAGACCCGTTTTCACAATGGAGGCATTTTTCAGGCACTTCAGCGTTAAAAATAGCGCCTGAAAAAAGCCCCATCTGCAATCCCAGTGTGAGAGCCTGAATGCTTTCACATTGGAGCGGTGCGCTGGCAGGACGTCAGAAAAATTCCTGCAAGTAGCTTCTTTGAGGCGCTTTAGGAGCAGTGTATACACTGCTCCTAAAGCACCCCTGCCCATAGAAATCAATGGGCAGTGCCTGCAAAGCGCCTTGGCAGTGGCGCTTTGAAGGCTTTTTAGGGTCGCTCATTCCTCCTTGCAAAACTGCTCCAGCTCCTTCAAGTTGGATGGTTTGTGCTTGTCAACAGCAATCTTTAAGTCTGACCACAGATTTTCTATTGGATTGAGGTCTGAGCTTTGTCTAGGCCATTCCAACACATTTAAAAGTTTCCCCTTAAACCACTCAAGTGTTGCTTTAGCATTGTGTTTGGGGTCATTGTCCTGCTGGAAGGCGAACCTCCGTCCTAGCCTCAAATCACACACAGAGTGGTACAGGTTTTGCTCAAGAATATCCCTGTATTTAGCACCATCCATCCTTCCCTCAACTCTGACCAGTTTCCCAGTCCTGACTGCTGAAAAACATCCCCACAGCATGATGCTGCCACCACCATGTTTCACTGTGGGGATGGAGTTCTTTGGGTGATGTGTTGGGTTTGCGCCAGACAGCGTTTTCTTTGATGGCCAAAAAGTTCAATTTTAGTCTCATCAGACCAGAGCACCTTCCTCCATACATTTTTGGAGTCTCCCACATGCCTTTTCGCAAACTCAGAACGTGCCCTTTTGTTTTTTACTGAAAGTTATGGCTTTCTTCTGGCCACTCTGCCATAAAGCTCTATGGGGCGTACGGCTTATTGTCGTCCTATGTACAGATACTCCAGTCTCTGCTGTGGAACTCGGCAGCTCCTCCGGGGTTACCTTAAGTCTCTGTGCTGCCTCTCTGATTAATGCCCTGTGAGTTTTGGTGTGTGCTCGTCTCTTGGCAGGTTTGCTGTTCTGCCATATACTTTCCATTTGGTTATGATAGATTTGGTGGCGCTCCTAGGGATCATCAAAGATTTGGATTTTTTTTTATAACCTAACCCTGACTTGTACTTCTCAACAACATTGTCCCTTACTTGTTTGGAGAGTTCCTTGGTCTTCATGGCAGTGTTTGGTTAGTGGTGCCTCTTACTTACATAGTTGCCAACATTGAAAAAAAAATATGTGGGACACTTTTTTGGCTGTAGGCGGAGCCGTACCATAATTAGGCGGCTTGGCTTTGCAAAAAATACAAGTGCGGCACGCTTTGTGCGCTGCGGCAATAAAACGGGTGTGGTTTACGTGAAATGGCGGGCGTGGCTTAAATGGGCATGGCTCAAGAGGGTGTGGTTAGAGTCTGAGATGAATGAGGGATGGAGAGGGAAAGGGGGAGAGGGGAATGACGGTACAGCAGCCCCAGATCCTACACAATAAAAATGTGTATTCTAGAAAGTTTAACAATCAGCAGATAAAGATACTCCAAACACCTGGTGTTAACGCTTCAATCATCCCGGCACCATGGTTGTTATGGTGTCAGGATGATTGAAGCGCATTATTTCTATTATTACATTGTAATATAAAATTAAATCATTCAACTCACGAATAATACCGGATCCCTGAGTGTGTCACTAGCCACATCGCCTACCACCAGCAGAGTCTGTCCTTGCATCAGGTGCCCCCAGCAGAGTCTGTCCTCATATCAGGTGCCCCCAGCAGAGTCTGTCCTCGTATCAGGTGCCCCCAGCAGAGTCAGTATAGACCCCCTCAGTGCAGACCTCCCTCCATCAGTGCAGACCCCCTCCATCAGTGCAGACCCCCTCAGTGCAGACCCCCTCCATCAGTGCAGACCCCCTCCATCAGTGCAGACCCCCTCAGTGCAGACCCCTCCATCAGTGCAGATCCCCTCAGTGCAGACCCCTCCATCAGTGCAGATCCCCCTCCATCAGTGCAGACCTCCTCCATCAGTGCAGCCCCCCCTTGGTGCAGCCCCCCCCTCTATTAGTGCAGACCACCCCTCAGTGCAGACCCTCCCCTCGTCCAAGAGCGGCCGGTGTTCTGCCGAGAAAGTTCCCCTCGGCAAGTAAGGACCCCCTGTACTGCGCAAGGCGCAGCGCCTGCGCAGTACGAGCCGGTGGAAACAGCTGAGCTGGGGAACTTTTTGGCAAGACACGGCAGTGCCGTGTGTTCAGTGGAGAGGGGAGGGGCCGATCCGTGCAGCTAAAGAAGCCGATTCATTAGCTGCACAGATCAAGCCCCCTTCCTCTCTCCACTGAACACTAGGGGGAAGATCGAGCGGCGGTGCCGGCGGCCATTTTGCTGGAGCCAGCTGCTCCAAAAAATAAAAAAAACATTCCCGATTTTCCTGATGGAAATGCCAATTCAGGACAGCCTCCAATCGGGACGAGGGTCCCAAAATCGGGATTGTCCTGGGAAAATCGGGACTGTTGGCAACTATGTACTTAGGTTTTGCAGCCCCTGGATCCTTTCAAAAAGGTGTGTGTATATGTAATGACAGATCATGTGACACTTAGATTTCACACAGGTGGACAACATTTCACTAATTATTTGACTTCTGAAGGTAATTGGTTGCACCAGAGCTTTTTATGGGCTTTATAACAAAGGGGTAAATACATACGCACATGCCAATTATCATTTTTTTATTTCTGAAAAATAGTTTTATGTATATATTTTTCTAATTTTACTTCACCAACTTAGACTATTGTGTTCTGATCCATAACATATATAAAGGTAAAAAGCCAGGGGGGGGGGGAATACTTTTGCGAGGCACTGTAGCTCAGCCTCACAGATCAGAGTATATAGTTTAGCATTATAGATCAGAGTATATAGCTCCGCATTACAGATCAGGGTATATAGTTCAGCCTCACAGATCAGGGTATACAGCTCAGCCTCACAGATCAGTCCCCCCAGGACAAAGCACCCCACCCCCCCACCATCAGCACAGACCCCCAGGACAATCCACCCCCCACCATCAGTACAGACCCCCCAGAACAAAACAACCCCCCATCACCAGCACAGACCACCCCAGGGAAATCCACCCCCCTATCAGTACAGACCCCCAAGGACAAACCACCCCCCCCACCATCAGAACAGACCCTCCCAGGACAATCCAGCCCCCCACCATCAGCACAGGCCCTCCCAGGACAATCCAGCCCCCCACCATCAACACAGACACCCCAGGACAATCTACCCCCCACCATCAGTACAGACCCCCCAGGACAAACCACCCCCCCATCAGCACCGAACCGCCAGGACAATCAACCCCTCCCATCAGTACCGCCCCCAGGACAAACCACCCCCCCACAATCAGTACAGACCCCCCCAGGACAAACCACCTCCTATCATCACTACAGACCCCCCAGGACAAACTACCTCCTCACCATCGGTACAGAGCCCCCCAGGACAAGCCACGCCCCATCAGTACAGACCCCCAGGACAATCCACCCCCCCACCATCAGTAAAGACCCCCCTTATGCAAATATGCAGGGAGCGGAACAGGATTCATCGTGCAGCTGCCCGGAGAGTTGCTTGCTCAGACTGTCACTCTCCGGAGAGGTGGGTTTGCGACATGAGGCAGCCGCAGTGAGAGCGAGACTGAGCAGTCTCACTCAGGGCTAGCACGGTGCCGGTATTCTATCTGCCTTCGGGACCAAGGGCTTTCCACCGCCCTTAGGATGGTGTCACCCCTCTGCTGGTGTCACACGGGTGCCACCCCCCCTAGTGACACCACTGTGTCAGGGGGATTCTTATGCTTGCCTTAAGTTGTAGGAGGGAATCCGAGGAATGCATAATGATGCTTGGTGGAGACGGCCGCTCATGCCTTCCACGTTTTGGTCCACTCCACACAGCAGTGAGCTGGGAAACCAGAAGTGGTGCTGCAAAAAGCACCACCCGCCGTCCTCCTGTCCCCGCCAATTAATATATAGGAAAGGAGGACAGAGACAAAATCAGTGAAGAGTGGGAGTGTTTGCGGGCGCATCGCTTGAACCCTGAACACTCCCTAAAGACGGGCAAATCAGCTTCCCAGCTTGCGGTCAGCTGATTGCAAGCTGGGAAGCTTCCCATAGACCGCCGTGTGTCCGGCAGATGGAAACACTCTTAAAGTGGCGTTATTTTTTTTTATTTTTTTTTTTTTTTGAGAATAGCTTGGTGGACTGTGTCAGTAGTTTTTTATTTATTTATTTTTTATTTATTTTATTTTGACAAATCCCCTTTGAGACAAGGAAAGGGACTGAGGACAGGGATTCCCCAGTCCCTTTTTCTGCAGCCTCAGCTGCACTGAAGATGATGTTTCAGGTATGAATGGACAAAGGCAGTGATCACTTACTCTGTGCATTCAAAAAAGGAAGGAGCCGGTAAATGGCATATTTACCAGCTCATTCCTCTGCTCTCCAACCTGACAGATCCGGGACAGAGCACACAGAAAACATGGAGGGGGCCCGGAGGAGCACAGAGGGGAGGACACGGGACAGTCAGGTAAGATCAGTGTGCGGTGGGGAGTTACAAGCACCGATCTCCCTGTATAGATTTCAATAAAGCAGCTGAAAGCCGTGGGAGGGAGAGAATCAGAAGCAGCTGTCAGCCGCTTTATTAAAATCTGTACAGGAAGCTCGGTGCTTGTAACTCCCCCCCCACCATACTGATCACCCCTGACAGCCCAGGTATCGGGTCAAGCTTCGGAGCATTTGCAAGAGTACAAGTACTTGTGCAAACGCTCGTTATCAGCACTGATACCGATACTAGTATCGGTATCAGTGCAACCCTAGTTATCAGCCTGATAACTCCTGACAAGTTCTCCTTCACAAATGATAAAAGCAGCCAGAGTTTTGCTATAAATAGATTAGCACTGAGCTGAATGATTCAACGATCAGAGCTGAAAGTCTCTACCTATGAGCAGTGGCGTCACTAGGGGGGGCCAGAGGGGGCCATGGCCCCCCAACATTATACTGTGCCCCCTATGTGCCCCCCCAACTAAAAAAAAACGGACACTGGGAAAGCAGGGGACATGTATGGACTGAGCCGCTGTGTTGCTGGCTCCAGCTCTGCCTCTACCTCCTGAGTCTACTCCCGGCCACTGGTTGCTATAACTGCCTCGCGTCTAGCGACCAGTGATGTCAGAGCCATAATTGATGTCTCGCTCTCCCCTTCTTCCTCTCTTGCACTGAATGATACACAGCCGATCCGCTCCTTCTCCCCCTCCACTCTCCTGTGTGTGTACTGCGGGAAGTGTGAGCTCCTTAGCTGCACACTTGACTTCCCTGGAGCACACACAAGGGAGGGGTGGGGGAGAAGGAGTGGATCAGCTGTGTATCATTCAGTGCGAGAGAGGAAAGAAGGGAGAGAGAGACATCAATGCCAGCTCTCAGGCTCTGAGCTGCTCCATGAGAGAGACGCTCTCAGCTCAGAGCCATGCTGGAAGGCAGATTGCATTCAGCGCTGACAGGAGGCACTGTCAGAAACCATGAACCAGACTGAGACAGAAGTACAGTAAAATCACACTTGTTTATTAATAAAAATAAAAAGGTAAATAGAGTAAGCGTAGTCAAAACAAAGCCAGAGTCCAGTAACCAGATCGGGTAGTCAGCCAAGCCAGAGTTCAGTAACCAGATCGGGTAATCAGCCAAGACACAGTTCAGTAACCAGATCGGGTAATCAGCCAGGTCAGAAGTCAGGGATCCAAGTAGAGGAACAGCAAGCAGGATAAGGAGCCAGAAGGGATGTCAGCAAAGCCAGTCTTTAAACAGGAATGCAGGAGATGGTTTCTTGTGATGTGACCAAGGCGAAGGCAGGAATGAAGTGAGCTGGAGATCTTTAAGTAGGCGGGACTGACGAGCAGATCCACAACAGCTGGTTAACTGTGGAGAGAGATGAGAGCTGGCAATTAGCCGACAGCTGAGCGGCCAGCTCAGAGAAGGAAGGGCTGAGTCAGCCCTGACAGTACCCCCTCCTCAACGACCCCTCCCCCTCGGAGGACCACTGGGCTTGAGGGGAAAACATTGATGGAAATCACGGAGGAGGGCAGGAGCATGTAAGTCCGAGGATGAAACACAGGAGCGTTCCTCCGGATTGTACTCCTTCCAATGCACCAGGTACTGTATGCGCCCATGGAACCTGTGGGAGTCAACAATGGATTGTACCTCATACTTATGGTTCTCTACCTGTATAAGGTGAGGACGTGGCACCGAGGTGGTAAAGCGATTGCAGACCAACGGTTTCAAAAAGGAGACATGAAACACATTTGAGATGCACATACCAGGAGGAAGGTCCAACGCGTAAGCCACTGAGTTAATCCTGAGAAGGATACAGAAAGGCCCAATAAACTGAGGTGCGAACTTCAGTGAGGGAACACGAAGTCGGAGGTTGCGAGATGACAGCCAGACCCTGTCCCCAACCTGGTAGGAACACGCAGGCAGGTGTCTGCGGTCAGCAAGGAGTCTGTACCTATCCTTAGCATGACACAAAGCCTCCTGGACTTGTGCCCAAGTGGAACGAAGACCACGGAGATGCTCCTCTAGCGCAGGAATACTCTGCGGAACAAACGAGTCAGGCAACATGGAAGGTTGGAAACCATAATTCGCCATAAACAGAGATAATCGGGAAGCAGAATTCAAGGCACTGTTAGCAAACTCCGCCCATGGTAATAGGTCTGACCAGTTGTTGTGATGGTCAGAAATATAGCAATGAAAGAATTGTTCCAAGGACTGATTGGCTCGTTCTGCGGCCCCATTAGACTGTGGGTGATATGCAGAGGAGAAAGCAATCTGAATTCCCAGCTGTGTATAAAAGCCTCACCAGAACCGGGACACAAACTGACTACCCCTGTCCAAGACAATCACCTTGGGTAGCCCATGTAAGCGAAAGATCTCCTGAGCAAAAATGGAAGCCAGTTCCTTAGAAGTAGGCAACGTCTTAAGTGGAATACAATGACACATCTTTGAGAACCGGTCAACCACCATAAGGATAACTGTGTTGCCTTGGGAGTTGGGCAACTCCACAATGAAATCCATAGACAGGTGGGTACAGGGCCTCTCTTCATTAGGTATGGGTTGTAGGAGGCCCACTGGAAGGTGTTGTGGAGTCTTACTTTGAGCACATACGGAACAGGCAGCTACGAAGGCAGTTACATCATCACGTAGACTAGGCCACCAGAATTGTTGGGAAATGGCCCAAACGAGTTGATTCTTACCAGAGTGGCCAGCTGCCTTGGGAGAATGGTAAATTTGGAGCACAGCAGAACTGAGACACTCTGGGACAAAGCAACTGTCGCAAGGTTTCTCAGAAGGAGCATCGACCTGAGCAGCAAGAATTTTGTCACCCAAAGGAGAAGTAAGACTGGTGCGAAACGTAGCCAGAATACGATCAGGAGGAATCATAGGAACCGGAACCAACTCCAAATTGGAAGTGGAGGAAAACTGTCGTGACAAGGCATCAGCCCTTACATTCTTAGTACCGGGTAAGAATGAGACAATGTAATTGAAACTTGACAAAAAAAGAGCCCATCGCGCCCTTGTGGGAGAGAGGCGTTTAGCCTCAGACAAGAATGCAAGATTCTTATAGTCAGTAAGAATGAGAAGCGGCACAGTGGTACCTTCGAGGAGATGTCTTTATTCTTTCAGAGGTAAAATGATTGCCAACAGCTCTCTGTCACCAATCTCATAATTGCACTTGGCAGGTAACAATTTCTTGGAAAAGTAGCCACAAGGATGCTTTGCACTCTCAGGAGCATCAACCTCAAGGATAAAAGGTAACATAGGATCAGGATGTGCCAACACAGGAGCAGAAACAAAGGCAGCCTTGAGACTTTCAAAGGCCTTAATGGACTCTGGAGACCAGCTCTGTGGGTTACCGTTCTTTCTGGTCATATCGATCAGGGGCTTGACCAGAGACGAGAAGTTACGAATAAACTTCCGATAATAGTTGGCAAAACCCAGGAAACGCTGCAGAGGACGTAACCCCATGGGTCGAGGTCACTGTAGGACTGCTGAAAGTTTCTCTGGGTCCATCGAAAACCCAGCAGTGGAAATGACATAGCCCAGGAATTTAACCTGTTCCCGATGGAACTCACACTTCTCCAGTTTACAATAGAGATTGTTCTCTCTTAATTTCTGAAGCACACCACAGACATCTGTGTGGTGGCTCTCCAGGAACTTGGAAAATATGAGGATATCATCAAGATAAACCACCACACATAACTGCAACAAATCTCGGAGGACATCGTTAATAAATTCCTGGAAATCTGCCGGGGCGTTACAAAGGCCAAAAGCAATGGCGAAATTACCAGGGTTGCCACAGTCGCACTTGTGATGGGGCCCTGGCATTCTGTCACTGTGGGGGGGCCCAGCGGGGTTGCTATTCACAGGGCTCTGAGCGGAGAGCTTGTCTCTCAGGTAACAGCAGCACAGAGACACCGGCATTGACAGTTTTATATCCCTCTCCGACGGAGACCGTCCGGTCTGTCCTCTCTCGCATGGAATGACAGAGGACACACAGCTGATCTCTCCCTTCTCGCCCCTCCACTCTCCTGTGTGCTCCGTGGGCAGTCAAGTGTGAAGCTAAGGAGCTCACATTTCCCACGGAGCACACAGGAGAGGGGAGGCGGGAGAAGGGAGAGATCAGCTGTGTGTCCTCTGTCATCCCGTGCGAGAGGGGACAGACCGGACGGTCTCTGTCAGAGGGATATAAAACTGTCAATGCTGGTGTCTCTGTGCTGCTGTTACACCTGAGAGACAAGCTCTCCGCTCAGAGCCGTGCTGTCCTGAGAAGACAAAGGACTCTGATGGGCACTGATAGGAGGCACTGATAGGGACACTGATAGAGGACACTGATGGGCACTGATAGGGGGCACTGATAGAGGACACTTATGGGCACTGATAGGGGGCACTGATAGAGGACACTTATGGGCACTGATAGGCACTTATAGGGGACGCTGATAGGGGAAATTGATAGGGGGCAGTGAGAGAAGACACTGATAGGGGACACTTATAGGGGACACTGATAGAAGACACTGATGGGCACTGATAGGGGGCACTGATAGAAGGCACTTATAGGGGCGCTGATAGAAGGCACTTATGGGGGGCACTGATAGGGGACACTGATAGAAGGTGCTGATAGGGGACACTGATAGGGGGCACCGATGGGAGACACTGATAGGATTTACTGATGAGCACTGAAGGGAGGCACTGATAGGGGGCACTGAGAAGGCACTAGGGGGCACTGATAGGGGACACTGAGAAGGCACTAGGGGGCACTGATAGGGGACACTGATAGGGGGCACTGAGATGGCACTAGGGAGCACTGAGAAGGCACTAGTGGGCACTGATAGGGGGCATTGAGAAGGCACTAGGGGGGGCACTGATAGGGGGCACTGAAAAGGCACTAGGGGGCACTGATAGGGGGCACTGAGAAGGCACTAGGGGCACTGATAGGGGGCATTGAGAAGGCACTAGGGGGCACTGAGAAGGCACTAGGGGGCACTGAGAAGGCACTAGGGGGCACTGAGATGGGGCACCGATGGGGGGCACTGGTGGGCACTGATAGGAGGCACTGATAGGAGGCATTGATGGGCACTTATAGGTGGCACTGATGGGCATTGATGAGCACTAATAGGCAGAACTCATAGGCTGCACTGATGGGCACTGAAGAACACTGATAGGCAGTATTGATGGGCAGCATTGAAGAGTACTGATAGGTGGCACGGATGGATGCTGTTAGGCAGATTTGATGGGCACTAATAGGCAGCATTAATGAGCACTGATAGGTAACACTTGTAGGCGGCATTGATGGGCACTGATAGGCGGGAGGAAAGGGCTGCGGACTGCCTGGAGTTTGCATGTTCTCCCTGTGCCTGCGTGGGATTCCTCCGGGTACTTCGGTTTCCTCCCATACTCCAAAGACATGCTGGTAGGTTAATTGGCTTCTATCTAAATTGGCCCTAGTATATGAATGTGAGTTAGGGACCTTAGATTGTAAGCTCCTTGAGGGCAGGGACTGATGTGAATGTACAATGTATATGTAAATCGCTGCGTAAATTGACGGCGCTATATAAGTACCTTAAATAAATAAATAAATAAATAAATAACCGGCAAGTCTGTTTACATGTGATCAGCTGACATCACATGGTTAAGGGCCACTGTGATTGCGCTGGATGCACGTCCCAGGGAGCATGCGGGAAGCACGGTTTTGGGACAATATACATGGTCACCCTCCCAAAATTGGAAGCCTGGGGCTCGGATGAAAGGGAGGGGCCCCATCATGGTTTCTTGCACCGGGGCCCTGAAGGTTCTAGTTACACCACTGGCCAAAAGACATTACGAGATACTCATAATGGCCTGTTCTGGTATTAAACACAGTTTTCCACTCGTCGCCCTCCTTAATCCTCACGAGATTGTAAGCCCCTCTCAGATCAAGCTTAGTGAAAACCGTTGCTCCCTTGAGGCGATCAAATAACTCTGTAATCAACAGGATCGGGTAGGCATTCTTAATCGTGAAATGATTGAGACCCCTATAATCAATACAAGGTCTCAGTTCACCGCTCCTCTTCTTCACAAAGAAGAAACTAGCACCAGCAGGAGATGAGGATTTGTGGATGAAACCCCGAGAAAGTGCGCCTGCAACATACTCCTCCATGACTTTATCCTCCAAGACCGACAAAGGGTAAACCCGGCCACGAGGGGGAGTGGCACCAGGTTGAAGGTCAATTGCGCAATCATATGGCCGGTGTGGAGGTAAACTACCGGCTTGACCTTTGCTAAAGACATCGCTAAAATCACGGTACTCCTCTGGCAGGGAGGAGAGTGAAGAGGTACACAGGACCTTGGCTACCTTCCGGAAGCATGTTTCACTGCATTGTGGTGACCAGGAGAGAACCTCAGCATGGAGCCAATCAAAAGAGGGGTTGTGCCTCTGTAACCAAGGATAACCAATAACCAACAGAAACTTAGGAGAGGAAATCACTTGGAATTGGATTATCTCATGGTGAAGAGCCCCTACGGCCATGGACAATGGAACCGTCTCATAAGTCACATGGGCAGGCTGTAGAGGTCTCCCATCAAGAGCCTCAATGGCAAGTGGAGTGTCACACAGCTGCAGTGGAATCGAGTGCTTTGATACAAAGGCAGCACCAATGAACAGGCCTGCAGCCCCAGAGTCGATTAGAGCCTGTATCTCAATAGACGACTTAGCCCAAGAGAGGGTGATCGAAACCAGGGGCTTATCCTTCTGGATAACTGAGGACGACACAACACCACCTAAGGTCTGTCCATGACAGGACCTCAAGGTCCAGGTGTTCCCAGAACAGGTAGGACAAGACTTCAAAAAGTGACCTGCCTGGCCACAAAAAAGGCACAATCTCTCCCTCCTCCTAAAGGCTCTCTCATCCGCAGGGAGATGCGTGAAGCCCAAGTGCATGGGTTCATCTTCACTGACCAACTCGGTACCAGGAGGCATGGGAGGTGGGGGAGGCACGGGTGAGACTGCAAAGCTCGGAGGCAAACGTACAGGAGGCTTCCGCAAGCGCTCCTTAAAAGAAAGTCTTTCTCTGAGTCTGGAGTCAATGAGGATGGCAAACGAGATCAAGCTCTCCAGTTCAGTGGGTATATCTCAGGCTGCTATCTCATCCTTGATGGAATCGGAGAGACCATGAGAAAAAGCAGCCAAGAGGGCCTACTGTCAGAAACCATGAACCAGACCGAGACAGAAGTACAGTAAAATCACACTTGTTTGTTAATAAAAATAAAAAGGTAAATCTAGTAAGCGTAGTCAAAGAATAGCCAGAGTCCAGTAACCGGATCGGGTAGTCAGCCAAGCCAGAGTTCAGTAACCAGATCAGGTAATCAGCCAAGCCACAGTTCAGTAACCAGATCGGTTAATCAGCCAGGCCAGAAGTCAGGGATCCAAGTAGAGGAACAGCAAGCAGGATAAGAAGCCAGAAGGGATGTCATCAAAGCCAGTCTTTAAACAGGAACGCAGGAGATGGTTTCTTGTGATGTGACTAAGGCGAAGGCAGAAATGAAGTGAGCTCAAGATCTTTAAGTAGACGGGACTGACGAGCAGATCCACAACAGCTGGTTAAAGCAGAGCGCCGCCGAAAATTTTTTTTTAAAAGTCAGCAGCTACAAATACTGCAGCTGCTGACTTTTAAAACATGGACACTTACCTGTCCAGGGCGCCCGCGATGTCGGCACCCGAGGCCGAACCGTCCCTCCGTCCTCGGGTGCTGCCGCCTCCATCTTCGGTAAGGGAATCAGGAAGTGAAGCCGTGCGGCTTCACTTCCCGGTTCCCTACTGCGCATGCGTGAGTCGCGCAGCGCAATACGGATGGTCCCTGCTGCCTCTGGGACCCGTGTGTTTCCCAGCAGGCAGTGGGGAGGGAGCAGGAAGTGGCGTAAATAACCGCAGATTCTGCGGCTATCTATGCCGGAAGTGTATATTACAGGTATCTGTACCCCCCTCCCCCCTGAAAGGTGCCAACTGTGTCACCGGAGGGGGGGAGGAATCTGATGAGTGAAAGTTCCACTTTTGGGTGGAACTCCACTTTAACTGTGAAGAGAGATGAGAGCTGGCAATTAGCCGACAGCTGAGCGGCCAGCTCAGAGAAGGAAGGGCTGAGCCAGCCCTGACAGGCACTAATGGGGTCTGCTGCTACCAGTGACACTCCCGCCCCTCAGCCCGCCCCTGTGTGTCCGGAGATCGCAAACAGAATGCCAGTTGCAGGGCTAGAGGATCTCATTCATTTGTCCCGTGCAGCATAAGGAGGGAGGGATCCTGGAAGTACCTGCTCAGTGTTATCCAAACATGCTGTGCTTGTGCTACAACCCCTCCCACTTCCCCTGCCGCCTTGTTTTTTTTTTTGTTTGTTTTTTTGCCACTTCAGTGAGTTCTTTGAGAGACTTAATTCAGCTCAGCTGTTCATACCAGTTTCTTCTCATTTTCACATCATCGTAGCTTATCATCAAGAAAAAAATAGTAAAGAAGTGCAATTACAAAATTTTCCCCAAATCTTACAGTAAAACTAGTATTCCTCTTTTATCATAACTCTCTATTCCACTACCGATAAATGGTTGTTCCCTCCTTCAGACCCCCACCCCACACACCCACTGTGCGTTATATTTTTCTCCCTCATTACTATTCTAGATTCTAAGTTTTTCTGCATAACTCCATGATTTTTTAAATTTACTCCAACACTCCCACATAACATAACAACCACCTCTCTATTTTCTTCTCTATTGTAGGACGTCCGTTCCATGTTATAAGTTTCTTCAACAGCATTTATCCTCTCCCAAATCTGTGGGCTTCCTACTACTTGCCAATTCCTAGGAATTAGCCTTTTTGCAGCATTTAATAAATGTGGGACCAGGGAAGCCCTATACTGCTTCACGTCTCCTTCTGTACCATGGAAAAGCACTGTCCACGGGTCCTCTGCTACCTCTGTTTTAGTGATTTCTTTTATGTAAGCTAAAATCTTTTTCCAATACTTTCTGATAATTGGGCAATTCCACCAAACTTGGGCCATAGTGCCCACTTCCTTACAGCCCCACCAACATTCTGCCGACTTACCCCTTTGATGTCTGCTAATTTTGTCAGGTGTTGCGTACCAGCTGGTTAAGCATTTGTAGTTCATCTCGACCGTTTTTGTGTCAACTGCCGAACTATGGGCTACGTCCAGAATTTTCCCAATAGTGTTTGTGTCTTTCTGCGTCCCCAGTTCCCTTTCCCATTTTTTGATGAATGGAGGGATCTCAACTTCGTCCTCCGCTAGCAACATTTTATAAGCCTTAGATATAGTATTTTTCGTATTATCTGTTAAACACAGCCTTTTTTTAAACACAGTCAGCTCGTCTCCTGATCTTATTGGCTGAGGTAGTTTCTTCACGAAGTGTTCCAGTTGCATGTACCTCCATTCATCAATTACCCATGCTTCATTGTTTTGTTTTAACTCTTGAAGTGAAACTATTTTCCCTTTTTTTTTTGATTATATCTCTAAGTTGGGCCCTATCGTTTTTTATCCAGTCCCCCCCCCCCCCCCCAATATTTGTTTTCCCTGGTGCAAAGTATTCGTTTTCTCTTATAGTGGTATTAAAGGTGAATTATATATCTTATTAAAGTGCTTATACGTCGTGTCCCAAATTCTCAATGCGGCCCGTGTCAATATGTGTGTGTTTTCGTCAAACGTTCTGTAGTGAGGAGGGTTCCAAATTATGGTTCCCAAATGTGCCTTACTGTAATTTTTTTTAATATTTACCCATCTTTTTTTCTTTTGTTATCCCTTACCCATTCAAATCGCTCTTGACAAAATTATAGCCTTGTAATATTTTTGAATATCAGGGACAGCCAGTCCTCCTCTTTTTTTTTTCCCCCCGTTTTAATGTCTGTAAGGAGACTCTCGGTTTTTTATTTTTCCAAATAATGTTCATTATTATTGATTTCAACTTTCTGACATAAAACTGCGGTAGCGTTACTGGCAGCATTTGGAGCTTATATGTAATTTTTGGTGAGGAGAACCATCTTTATGGAATTAATACGCCCCATCCAAGATAACGGTCTGTTAAGGATCTTTTTTCCCTCGGTTTTAATTTCATCTAATAAGGGTATAAAATTTATTTTATAGAGCTTTTCCAAGGAACTTGCTAATTTTATTCCCAAGTACTTTATTTCTTTCTTCCAAACGAACTGGAATTCCCTTTTCAACCTCTCCTCTTCAGGTTTACTTAGGTTTATGTTTAAAATTTCAGATTTCCCCAAATTAATCTTAAAATTTGATATTTCACCATATTGTTTGAGGGTTTTTATTAGGTTTGGCATTGTAGTCCTGGGGTTGCTTATGTAGAAGAGCACATCGTCCGCGAATGTTGCAGGGCTAGAGGATGTCATTCATTTGTCCCGTGCAGCATAAGGAGGGAGGGATCCTGGAAGTACCTGCTCAGTGTTATCCAAACATGCTGGGCTTGTGCTACAACCCCTCCCACTTCCCCTGCCGCCTTGTTTTGATTTCAGGCAGCTCCAGAGGAAGAAGCCAGACCCCTCAGCTTTCTAACTCCCATGTGAGTCTCTTTTTATGTATACTTTAAGAGGGGGGAAGAAGGTTGTGTAGCAGGCAGCTTGCAGAGTGATAGGTGTGTGGTTTAGTGCAGGCAGTGTTCTCCATAGTGGGGACAGGACAAGGGGAAAACACGTAATTACCAGGCTGTTCGATCCTCAGCATCAGAGGGACAGAACACAGATCTCATACATTGATTTATATCAGCAAAAATCATGTTTATTACAGAGACTTCTGTGATAGGGAGAAAAGAACCCATGAGATCTGTGTGTTCTGCTCCTTTCCTGTCTCTGCCAGCTCCATCTTTAACCCTTTTGTCTCCTGCACACTAGTTTTGCCCTCCTGAAGAGCAATCAACATTTAGATTGCTCTTTAGAAAACATTAGGCAGGTGGTGAGAAGGTGTTGTATCACCTTGAACCCCACACTAGTACACCACAACTGTGCATTGCAGAGCAGCCCTATTCACTTGAATGGGTTGTGTTCAGTAGTTGGTAGCACCTGCCAAAAGCCAAAGGTTCCTGCCATGACATAAAATGTCAAGACTACAGCATGTGAACACCTCCAGCTGCTGCCTATGCAGCTTAAAGGGTAGCAGTTGGGGGTGGTAAAAATGTGGCTCAATTGAAGACTTTTACAGCCCCCTAGCCACTGGTGTGAATGAGCCCTAACATTGCTGATGTTGTATCACAATCAATCTCAATATAAGTAAAGTGAACATTCCCTCTCCCTCCTCATGTTACCATAAAGGGTTTTTTCACTAATCTGATAACTATACATGCCACCAATGTAAGGGCTCATTTACATTTGCAGTAAGAGGGCAAAAAGTAGGAATTTGAGCCATGGTTTTTTTGTCACCTGAACCACTGGCCATGATCCCTGCAGAGCCTGGACCAGCTCTGTGACATCAGCCAACAGCGGGTTTTTGCGGAGGGGCAGAGCTGAAACAGTGATATCCAGAGTGGGGTGCACTTTGTGCATTGTCTGTGGTGTAAGCTTATTACTGGTTGGAAGCCTCTGTGGAGGCTCTCAAAATTTAGAGTTAGGACTACAGAAAATGGGGTGCCTTGATGGGGCTCTGTAGCTTATGCATGTATTTGCAAATGTATGCTGACTAAACCCCCGTTTTTTAACGCACACTGTTGGACAAAATAATTTAATTGGTTAGCAGGCTGGTCAGTAAGTTGATGTGGGAATGTCTTTGGTTTTGTTTTTCATGCGTTGCCCTTCCATGTGCTCCTTGCTGCAAAGGCTAGTTATAGGTGAAGGGCAGTAGCCATTTGTTTGTACTGAAATTTGAAAGTACAATACTTGAACTTTCAAATAATTTTTTTATTTTATTCTTGAAATATATGGGTATAGAATTGCATTTTATAGTTGGTCGCCCTACTTTTGTCCCTGTCCCCCCATAAATGAAAGCTGGAGACGCCACTGCCTATGAGGAGAGGGGGTGTGTGCCTTTCCTCCAATCAGCTGTCTTGGCTGTATGCCCAAGCTTCACTGCAGTGTTAACCAGGAAGAGAAAATCTCTTAACGCGATGTACACTTTCTAAACAGTATATAAAGATGAAGACAGCAGAAATACATGTAAAACTTATGTAGGGAGATTTGTTTCATCTCTGTGTATCATCTGAGGCTGTTCCCTTCACTGGGTATATGTGAGGGTTTACATCCACTTTAATAAAGGGTGACAGAAGCCCACAAAGGATTGCTGTGAGCCTGGGTGAACTATCCTTTACAAGATAGAAACTCTTCTGCCTACTATTCATAGCCGCAAAGGATTGCTATGGGCCTGGGTGAAGTTACTATATCCAAGTTATTGTGAATAACTGAAGCTGCATTCCAAAACTGTTGCTACCAACTGCATAAAGCCTCCTGCAGCAGAGAGCAGGGAGGCTTTGCTCCTGCTGGCCATTTTCCTTTAAGGTAAGTAAGTTTACCATGCATGGAGAAGAACCAGAGGAGCCAGGTAAGAAACCAGAGGAGGCTCTAGGTAAGAACCTTGCTACAGCATTTCCTCAGTTGGAAGAAGTAGCCTGCATGGCCTTCCAGGGACAGGTTCTCTTTGAGACAATTCAGGTCAACAGCATTAGAGATGCGGCTGAAGTTGAACACTTGTCATTACTAGCAGAAGAAGGCTAGAGTACGTATTTGTGCTCTTATATTTATTAAGAAGTGTCTTAACGTACCTGTCAATTTAGGAGTAGAGGGGTGTAAACCCAGGAATCCATGTGTTTTTTTCAAAAGCGCATTTTGACTTGCTGTAAAAAGCAGTCAAATACCTCTGGTGAGTTGCCATCTACCTCATGAGCATTCATGGTCAAGCCTTTGAAGACACATCTATTCAGAAGCACCTTTTTCATGTTTCAAAAGTTATGTATTTGGTGTTGGGTTTTGTCACATTGGACTCTTTGGTTTGCATTTATTTACCATTTTTGACACTCAATGTGCAATATGTTTGGCACGTGCCACGTCACTTGTTCACTCTCTGTAAAACTATTTTAAGCGCCAACACCTTTATTTGTTGTCACTATATATTTAGGAGTGATTTTTCACTTTTTAAAGGGGCAGCTACACTATTTTATTTTTACATCTAGGGCACCATCACCAGGTATGTTATTGATATAAAAATAACAAACCTGTTATACTTACCTGCTCTGTTGCAGTGGATTTGCACAGAGTAGCCTGGATCCTCCTCTTCTCGGGTCCCTCTTCTATGCTCCTGGCCCCTCCCTCCTGCTATGGGGGCACTCAAGCCAAGTCACAGCTCCCTGTGTCCATTCAGACACAGGCATGGCCCCGCCCCCTCTCACCTGATTGGCTAGCTGACTTTGACAGCAGCGGGAGCCAATGGCACCACTGCTGTGTCTTAGCCAATCAGGAGACAGAATCTCTGAGGCCGAGACACTCGTGGACATCGCTGGACAGAGATGAGGCTCAGGTAAGTATTAGGGGGGCTGAGGGGGACTCCTGCACACAGAAGGCTTTTTATCTTAATACCTAGAATGCATTAAGATAAAAAAATCTTCTGACTCTACAACCCCTTTAAGCTGGATGGTTTCGGGGCATGGGAGAGGCTAGGTGTCAGGTATATGTCCCAGCTGTATGCAGGTAATGTACTTAAATCCTTCATGGACTTACAAAGGGAATTTTCTATTTCTAAGAGCCAATTTTATGCATGCTTACCGCTGAGACATGCTCTCAACTCTTAGTCTCTCTTATCCAGGCTTACTTTGACAGATCATCCCATAGTGCATGATGCTCTACTGGCAACAGACAAGAGAGGCATGGTTTCACGGGTCTATTCAATCTTACTCGACTCCCTACAGAATGTTTCTGCACTACAATGTAGGAGGGGATAGGAGAGGGATGTGGGTGCTATCTATGGAGACATTTGGGAACGTTGCCTGTCATCCGCACCTCTAGTTTCAGTTTCGGCTTCACAGAAACTTTCACATCACTTTTTGCTGCACAGGGTATATAGAAAACAAATTACATAAGTGGGGAAGTAAAGACACTCCTCTTTGTCCAAAATGTGAACGAGATCACAGGGACCTCCTTCACATGTTATGGAGATGCCCCAAGATATGGGCAGAGGTTACCAATACCATTTTACAGGTATATAACTTCCAGCTTGTGAGTGACCCAATTGTGTGTCTCTTGGGAGCCCTGGAAATAGATACGCTAACTCCAAATGCCCATGTGGCAGTATTGCGCTTACTATATGTTGTTCGCAAACTAATTGCCAGTTATTGGATCTCCCCTCATGTACCAACTAGAAAGCAATAGGTGGAGCAGGTGAACGCTATGCTTATTCGTCAAAAACTAACATACCAACATAGAAATGTGCAAAAAAAATTGTATTTTTTGTGGCAACACTGGTTGGATGCTCCAGGTCTTGCACCGCATCAGTTGGTGCGAAATAGATTATTGGAGGGCTAAAACATTACAGGTAGATTTGCGCCAAGTGAAAGCTTTTTCCTATGGAGTCATTCATTCTCTTTGTTGTTTTTCTATTTCCTTCTTGTGTTTGTTCTTTTACATTGTAATTTTGATATGACACAAAGTATATTTTTCTTTTGATTACTTTTATACATCACTCATAGTTTGCATATATGCATATATCGTACATCCTGTATTAGTATGGGTCGTTGTATTGATTATGTTGTACATGTTGGAATGTTTCTTTTTTTGTCTTACAATAAAATGTATTTTTCTGATAAAAACAAAAAACAAAAAAAAAAAAACTCATCACTTGTCAGAGTACACATGTCACTTATCTGCTTTCCTGTCCGTGTGGCCAACAGTGCCTTGACCGCACAACATGAAAGCTGGCAGTAAGAATGGGAGAACATCTCAATAATATAAAAAAGGGCTTCAAAGTATATAGCCTTTCTAACCACCTTAGGCTATACCATCATAGAAACCCTAGTCTAGTCATGTTTTGTAGCGTTGGTAAAATAGAGAGGCACTGGAGGGGCACTAACATGCGAAAAACTGTGTCACAAAATGAGACACACTGGATATATGAGTTATGCACTATGAGTCCCTATGCTATGAATACTGACATAAACATAAACTGCTTCATATCAAATTATTAAATGTACTGTGCAAATTATATGGCAATCCAGAAGTCAGCTTTCACCTTTGGGTTATACCAAAAACCCACATGGGTAAAAATTCTTCCCCCTTAGGTTTCGTTTTTTAGGCCCCTCTTATGGACAGATTATAGTACATGCAGTACAATATCACATTATATAGATGGGTGGGACTAATAAGTCATTCATTTATATTGAAATTATGTCACCTTTAACTGAGGGTATTTTTTATTATTCTTTCTATTATTATTATATTATTATTTCTTAATTAATTCCAAGGTGCTTTTTATGCCAATTTCATCAGCATAAATTTTCAGGCACTTCCCTGAAACTTACACCTCACTGCAACAATTATGATTATAGGTTGGTATTGGGTAATAATGTCCAGTGCTAACCATTCTGCATGTAAATTACTTTTTAGCCACTAGATGGCCGGTACACAATGGGATAGTTATACATGGCAACCTAGGATAGTGTATATATGATAAAGTCCATTTCCATTATACTTGAGGAATGACAAACACAACATCCTATTTAGGGGATGAGCGGAAAGACTTGAGGTTTGCCACATGATATGCATAAAATAATTTATGTAAAGGGAAAGGGGCGTTGTTCTAATGATCGGGGACTGTATAAAGGTGTGGGGAACGCACCTCAACTTCCAACTTCTGAAGATGTTACGTAGTGAGGAAACCTATTAAGTTGGAATGCAAGGTGCGTAACTTTCTATGCAAGTGGAACGCAAATTAGAGTCTAGTGGCCCACGGCTTCCTTTGCATTAATGGGATGCCCATGTTTTTACATTTTTATGTACAGGTATGTACATCGTCAACGGATGTTTTTACAATAAATCTGAAGCAATTGTATGCTATGAGAAGCCTGTCCTTCTCTTTCTTTCTACTCCACTAACAATCTTGCTACCAGAGTCACTGGTGATACCGCCACCAGGAAAGGTTACCGGAGGGCGGCCGGAGAATACCCCTGGTCTCTGGGTGACCACTAAGTGATCTTGACTCTTTTTGTTATACAAGAAGAGGGTCAACTCTCTTTGGTGAGTGGGGACCTCCGACCTACATCATACTGTAGATGTGATGAATTGATGGCACTAAAGTGGACATTGCAGCTGAAGAAATCAATATGGCATTTTAACAATTGTTGAAAGGACTTCTCATATTGAACATCACACCTATTTGGCACTGACCACTTTTATTGTTTTTCATTATTTGTATCCATGTTTTTTTGTCTGAGAGTTGTATATTTGCACTATAATGAATTTATATTATATTTCACTCATTTGCATTTGCAAGCACTGTTCTAACACATGGAGCTAACACGTCTGTGGGTTAATTTTGAGGATCATATAACCTAATTTTTAACCTAAGTTTGGAACAGCAGCTGCATTAAGTTGCATTGGTGGCGCGAGTTTGTTTTTTATTCATAACATTGCCATCTAGTGAAGTTATTTAGACATAAGTATTTGGAACTATATAAAAAGACGATTCACTTGATTGGAGGAGTTCATGCTGATCACATATCTATCACGTTGACAAGAAGACTTTATCTATTTGTGAGGCTATTTTTTGTATTTTGTTCACTTTTTTTTGTTTTGTTTTTATATTCTTCAGAATTTTTGAGAAGTCTACACTTTATTTTTGATTTTCATCACTGTACATCATAATGATTCAGTGTACTTTAGCATTTCAGCACTTTTTTGGGGATAATTGTATTTTCACGTATTTATAGGAGTTTTAACACACATATCTGATACATTGTTTATATTCACTGTTTTGTAACATTATTGCCACAGCCCTGTCACTTTATAGACAAACATTTTAGTTAAGTTATCTCAGCAGTGTAGAAGTTAATTTGCAACAGGTTCTAGGTGCAGTTTTTACTCCACCTTTATTGTAATGGTATAAGGCTCCATCGCACAATCGGCTTGTAGTTCCTAAAGTTAATTCTAAGGTCCTGCTATAAGGCCAGACTGCAACCATTTAAAGTAATTGCTGTATGTTCATCCAGCAGCATCTGGACATCACTGGCACCTTATGCAGAGATCTCAGCCAACGTGACAGGCAGGAGAGCCTATCAGCTTCTATTATGGTGCATTCTTTCAGTACTACTGATGGACTTAGTAGTCTTCAGTACACCTGTCTTTGGCATAAAGTCAGTAGCTTACTCACATTCTTATTATAAGGTTTGTTGAAGCTTCCCATCCTGGTAGCTATTTATTGATCTATCACATACTTACCGTAATTTTCTTTTCCTGGTGCCTTTCCATGGCAGCATACTGAACCCACCCAGTTCATTCCTAGCAATGTACAGGGAATAGGCTGTTATGTGGGTGGTGTTCTAATCCCTCTGCACTCTATACTTTAATGTGGCCAGCGACTATTTTGATTGCAGCATAGTAACATATATGCGTTTGTATACGTTATATATATGTGTTTGGCTGGCCAATACACAGTGCAGATTTCTATTCTGCAACCCATGGTAGCATGAATGTGTTGATGTGGGAATCCCTCCTGCCAGACCATGGTCTTCTCCCAGCAGGGGAGCGGGGAAGACATCCGGGCCAGGAGAAGATAGTGATTAGAAGATCTTTCTTGCACTAACAAGGATTCCTGCAGCTTCTCCGGGTCCCACAGCAGATCTGGTACATCTAATACCTCAAGCTGGATCTCTTCCTGGACTAGGGAGCCTCCCATCCCCCATTCCTCCTCCAAGCTACAGTGTTACAACCAATCAGCTATCTCATCTTCCAGGGACCCAAATTCTGCCTGCAGTCTAGGGGAACCCCAATCTATGGCCCTGTCTGTGCTTTTCCCTTCTGGCTCACCTGAGGGCACATCTCCCTCCTGCATGGGCTCCTTTCAGGTGGGGTCAGCAGAGCACATAGGCAGCTGGAATTTCAGGGACATTTTCTGGTTCCTGCTGGGCAGTACTTACAGTTACCAGGTCCCCGACCGGGCTGCAGACCACAGCAGATCTTCTTTCTTTTTCTCCAATGTCACTAATTTTCACAGGGGAGTTACCAGGCTCCGACTTGACCCCGCCTTGCTCAGATGATCCAAGGCCCGCTTCAGCCTTCCAGGACTTTCACGGTTGTAATTGGTACAGTCCTGATTGTAGGTTCACATAGTAGTACTGTGGCCCCTGGTCACTGGATACTAGCCTGGTATACGGCTTGTCGCTATGCCCGCACCAGACCCAGGAACTGACCACCGCAGTTTGTATCTGGCGTTCAGGACACAGCAGGCATAGTCGCTCATAGTCGCTCTGTCCACTCAATTATCCTAAGGGTGAATCCCCAGTGATGTGTCCACCGCTGTCCACCAGTGTCCACTCCTGCAGATCAAGCAACCAGGTCAGCGCTGGAAACACACAAGCACACTCCACTCTCTGCTAGCAGGGTACACTAGATCTCCTCCAGGGTGTAGCTCCACCTCCAAGCTTTCAGACAGGTTGGCGCCTGCCGCTGACTTGCACTGTGGTTGCCTGGGGTAATAATAAAGTCCATGGCACATATCTCACTGTAATGAGCAAGATTAGGACAGTGCCTTTGGCAGGCACCCGCTGGCTTACCCTGATCAACATGGGCAACAGTAAACATTTCCAGGCACACTTTACTGTCAATAGCAGAAGTTTGAAGCATGAAGTCACTATGTCCAACATTAGCAGATCACTGGACATATTTGTAATCCATGGGCGCGCTTGCCCGCCGTGGTTGCCATGGGTGACAGCACATAGTAAATTTAATGATTAGCAGGTTTGAGCACAAGTGTCAGGGAAATGGCAGAATCAGGGCCTGCCAGTATCGACGCTTCCCCGTGCGCCTGCGTGGTGGAATTGCTCATCAGCGTGTATCATCACTCGATCGGCGGGTACGAGCGCGTGTCCCGAACGGATTAGCTCACGTGGGTGCACGACGCAGCGCATCAGCACGAACGTGTACGCGCACAGCAGGACGTCCCCCTGGCGGGCCTATATAAAGACGACCATTTCCTGTGTTTGTTGCTGGTTTGTCTTTTCAGCTCCTGTGATACATTCCTGAACCTGTGTACCTGTGCCTGCCTGTCATGACCCAGATTGTCCTTGACCTCGCTTGAACCTCTCCTGTGATTGACCTCTGGATATTCCCTGCACTTCTCTACCTGCTTGATCATCTGTGTTTGACCCTCGGCCTGTTCCTGGACTTGTCTCTGCCTTTTCCCAGTGTTTGATCTCAACCTGCTGAACTACCCGTGTTTGACCTTTGGCCTGCTTTCTGGACTTTCTCTCTGCCTGTTCCCAGTGTTCTGATCTCCAGCCTGCTTGACTACCAGTGTTTGACCCCCGGCCTGCTCTCGGACTTTGTCTTGTGTTTGACCCTCTGCAACCTCTGCCGGCTCCAGTCTTCTTCTCCAGACTCCTGCCTAGCCAGTTCCAGTAGGGTGTCAGCCACCCAGCACCCTCTATTTGAAGAACCTCCCAGCTATTCTACTACCTGCTGGTGAGCCGTGCTCCTTCGTGCCCGATACCCACTGTGCCACTTCCTGAGGGTGTCGTGCGCCCAGCTGCAAGGGGAGCCTCTCTCAGCAACTCGGCCTTAGTGAGTACCTGACAACAATTGTCCGTCCCAGCCATGGTTGGGGCAACTGGGTAAGCAGGGCAGCAATAACTTCAGAGGCAGCTCCTGCTGGTTTGCTATGGACAATGGCACTTGGGTTTTGAAGGGACAGTCACAAATAGACAGAGCACATAAGTCCTTCCCTGGTTCAACCCCTCCGGTGATCTTTTGGAACAAGGCACAATGAAAAACTCTGGTTGCTAGGAGCAACAGCCGGCAGGTTTACCATGGGCAGATATCCTGAACGAGCCCCCAAATGTAGGGCTACCCCCATAGGAGCCGCTGCCGCTGGTGAATATGGTTATCTCCCACCCTGCACAGCCAGGCATGTGAATTTTCCACTCTGGAGACAAGAAACAGTCCTTGCTAATTTTTTTATTTGGTGGATTAAACTTGGATGGGGAAAGGTTGTTATGGGATGCCCACTTGATCAGTAAGAAATCTTCAAGGACTCCACTATATACATCAAGTATATACACACTTCTCCTCTTTTACTTCCAGCACAGACTTGCTTGTAGAACTACAATTCCCAGGACCAGCTAGCACTGACTGTTTGATTCAACACAATCTCAGTCAGATCCAAGAGAATGCCCTCTGCAGGCAGGGACCATCGGCCCCTATAGTGTTGTAGCAAAAAGAGAGGTCTTTGGTGCTAGCTGTCCTATTCCTGTGTATATGTAAAAAAGCCTTGTGAACTGCTATGTTAATCCTAGAAGAAGCTGCCGGCACTCTCCACACTTCCTAAGTGTGTCACATAACAAATAAAAGATAATTGAGTGCAGCGCTAAAGAAATTATACATATAAATGTAAAAATAGAGTGCAACAGTAGTTGACATAATCCAAAAGAAAAATATCACAAAAGAAAAAATATCCAGAAAAAAAAATGTGATTTGCAAATGAAAAAAATAAAAGAATGAAAAAAATGACAAAACCACACAGTGTCCGTATAGTATTCAATCTGTAGTGCAAACAGCATGACAGTCCGTTTTGTGATTTTTTTTTTTTTTCATATAGATATAATATCTCCATACTGATCCACCTTTGTGCATATACAAAAATCTTGATGTGCCCTCCACCAGTTATGCCCTCACCTTATAGGCTGTATATATGCGCCTTTGGTAATAATAAATAATAATAAATCCTCTGGTTAGCTCCTTCTAATATTTCTCCTTCTTATTGATCTTACTTATGGTGAAAGGTTGCCTGAATATATGATATACACCTTCCTTATAGTTACCCTTGGCTTCCACTATCATCGCCCATATGCAAAGCAATAAACTTAAAACAGTGCTTTATCGTTTTATGGGAAGTTTATTCATAAAAACATATATAATTTCCACTCACTTTTCACAAATAAAACCGAGCCTTAAAAATACATTGCCCTTATGTGCTGAGACAATGGTGTCACCTTGGACCGGGAATTCAGCTCTGGTTTGCAATGCTTCCTTCGTCCGCTGCACTGAATCGCCTTGCACTGAATCGCCTATAAAACGATAAAGCACTATTTCAAGTTTATTGCTTTGCATGTGGGCAATGTGAGTGAAGGCCAACTACATAGCTCCCATCTGTTACTGATTTCGAGGGACTGTCCCTGATATGGAGCAATGTACCTCTGTCCCACATTCCTCCTCATTTGTCCCTCATTTTAGTCTGATCTATATGGTTGTATTATAAAATGCACTTTTTATCTTTAAAAAAGTGTTTCCCAGTGCTAAACCTTTCATCTAAATTCTAAATTGCTGCATTTGTAAATTTTAAAAGCTAATATAAAGGAATAGTAGTGGTAGAAAAAAGCCCTTGTGGATTTAATTAACCTTTTTGTTTTTGGTTAATTCTCCTTTTAAGGGGGTTTGGCAGGGGGCGTGTCCTATGCCTACATACTTTTGCTAGTAGGTGTTCCTTATTCCCATCTCAAAATGTTGGGAGGTATGTAACTATTAGGAAGGTGTGTATCATATGTTGAAAGGTTGCCTGAATATAAGGAAGATCCATAAAAAGGAGAAATATTAGAAGGAGCTAAAGGTGGATCAGTGTGGATATATTATATCTATATGAACTGTCTTCAAAAATCACAAAACGGACTGTCACGCTGTTTGAACTACAGATTGAATACTATATGGACACTGTGTGGTGTATTGAGTACATTGCACTTTATTGCCATCTTGTGGTTGTTTTTGGCATGTTTTCATTTTTTTTTTTTTTCATTTGCAAATCACATTTCTTTTTCTGGATATTTTTTCTTTTATGATATTTTTCTTTTGGATTATTTCAACTACTGTTATATGCATATTTGAAGTTCATGATGTTTATTTAGCGCTGCACTGGATTATCTTTATTTTTCCTATTCCAGTGGCTAATGCTCCCAGTACCACCTCTTCTTCAGGCACCGCCAGCCCGTCTGGCTGCAGCTCCCCTTTTCACTAGCCCTCCTGGCTACTTCTTCACAGTCCTTTCAGACTGACCCTGCAACCATGCCAGATTGCTTGCACCCAGTCCCTTCAGGGATGCCTCTCAGTCCTCTGACTGCAGCACTCACCAGCCCTCTTGGCTGTCTTCCTCCCTTGAGATTTGCCCAGCAGTGTCCTCCTACTGCCCTCTCCTTGCTCCCATGCTTTCTGGTCAGGATCCCTTCGTGTGTCATGAGAAGGACCAGGACAGGGCACCAGAGCCCAGGCCTGAGTTCACCCCCCAGACTAAGGGCTTACTCTCAAAGGCCTTGACAGCCTAATACTCCATCTCCATCTTCCACCTAAACTCCACACTGCCTCTGCTGGGCTGACCCTGAGCAACCCCTGCCAACCCATCTGTTTGGGATTGGTCAGGGCCCTCAGAACACTCCAGCCAGCTCCTTCTAGACCCCTCCCAACTGCTTCTGGAACCTTCTCCAAGTTTCCAGCAAGCAGGGTGGAGTCACCAGAGATGCTACTGCTGAGTCATCCAGCCTACCTAGATGAGTCAGTTACCCAATGCAGATTAATGCACAGGATTGGCTGCCAGCCAAGCCTGAAAATGTACCTACTCTAACAACGAAAACCCTTAACTCTAGCAATTGTAGGGGGTGCTACAATATTGAAGGTACAGATGTTGGTTCTCACTTTTGTTTAGGACTCTGTGCAGTCCTTTTGTTGTTATGAAGCTAATGTTTGAACCATCTTAGTCCAAAAAAAATGTGTTACATGAAGCCTGGAAAATAGCTTAGAATTTTTCCACATTTGCAGAGACATTGAAGTTGGTTCAAATGCTTTTTCCAGAAATTTTTTTTAAAAATCGAATTAAATCTGTACATCTACTGTTTGTCCACAAATATACGTACATCTAGAAGATATGGTGGTTAGGGGTGTAATAATTTTTGCTCTTTCTTGACATGCCCTTGCTATTGGAGCTGCAGCTCCAGGCCCCTACCTTAAAGTAGTTGTAAACTCTCACATATACCCAGTGAAGTAAAGAGCCTCAGATGATACACAGCGATTAAACAAATTCTCCTATATAAGGCTTTTACTTGTTTATCTGCAGACTTTTCTTCCCTACACCCTTTCAAAAGGGCAGAATCTGTTACAATCCTTCTGCGTCTGTGAGGAGCAGAGAGGAGGGGGCGGAGAGGCTGCAGTTACAGTGTGTGAGAGCTGATTGGAGGAAAGGAACACACCCTCTTCCACACAGTAGAAGAACTGTGTTCTGAATAGGCAAGCTGCTTGCTGAGCTCCCTACTTGACACAAATTTTAGAGCACGGGCCATGAAATCTGCTAGAGGCAGGGTTCTTTTCTCTTTTCCTTCCAACTGCAGCATATGCAGGACGGGCACCCGCCGAGAAGACGCCTCCTTCCCAGAGAGGTGAAGAAAATGATGGGTTGGACCCGCAGTCGCATGTCACCCATAGAGCAGCCAGGAAACATTGAAGGAGCAGGAGATTGGCACAGTGCTGTATATGTTTTTGCTAACATATATTCATGTATATCAGCACAAGTGTTTATGTGATTTAATTGCCATGTGTTTTTCACCTTTTGTAGCATCCTTGTCATAAACAGGGCTGCTAGTAAATTTAGTTGTGCTAGGTGGTCACTAGCCTGGCTAATTTGTAGTCTTTGATCCATTGGTTTCTCTTCTAAGCTTGAGTTTAATTTGTAGTCTCTCTCTTCTGTCAATAGGTGGCACTGTTGCCTTTGGCATTAGGATGATAGATATTAGTGAATTCAGGTTATGAGTAAACATGTTGTCTCAGCAAATTAACAGGAGTTTCCTTTGACCGCTTTGCGTGCTGGGATAAGCTATCTATTTGGAAGAAATCAGGTGATCGGGGTTCTTTCCACCTGAGCTGCTGCCTGGGTGGGCGTGTGAGGAGTAGAAGCAGAGGTGTAGGCCTGAAGACTGGGGCCTAACCACGTGTGTAGAGGCTTAGCCCAAGGGGAGCCTGATTGTTGCCAGAGGTAAAGGAGAAGCAGTTGCCAGAGAGGCGACCACTCCTGTTGCCGGAGGCAAGTTTAGAAGGGATTGAGTTCTGAAGGATTACCAGAGCAGACACTTCACTAGCTGGGGACAGTGAAGTAAGTGGGAAAGCTTCAGTAGAGACTCATCCAGGAATACAGCGGGTAGCTGAGAGTAAAGCTTGAAGGAGTACAGCAGGTAGCTGTAAGTAGAGCTTGAAGATAAGTACAGTGGGTAGCTGCGGGTCAAGCCTGAGGTATCCACCTGGTAGCTGAAAGTCCGAGGAACCCAGCGGGTAGCGTGGGTGAAGCTTGAAGAATTCAGCGGGTAGCTGTGAGTTGAGCTCGAGGGATCCAGCAGGTAGCTGAGAGTCCAAGAAGTCCAGTGGGATACTGTGAGCTGAGCTTGAAGAATACAGTGGGATACTGTGAGTGAAGCTTGAGAAGTCCAGAAGGCAGCTGGGAGCTAAGCTTGAAGATCTACAGTGGGATACTGTGAGTGAAATTGTTGCCATAGGAGACAGCAAATGCTACAAGATACAGATCTCTGCATTCAGCTTAAAGGCCCTTTTCTGCATTGCTGTCTGCCTAGTTCTATTTTTGTCTGCGGAGTCTGCCAAGTTGCTATTGCATTTGCCTAAGGGTGCCTTGTGCCCTAACCCTCTCTCCCCTGTTCCTGTTAAGAGAAATAAAAACTCTTTGTTCAGTTTTAAAAGTGACTGGTGCCCATCTTTCCATCTTGCACTACACCCACCATGCCTAGTAACCTGCACCCTGAGGAGAAATGTCAGCTCTCCCTGACTCTGGGGAGACCACTACACTATTTATGATTTATTGTTTTCACAGTTGATTGTATAGAGACACACACTTTTGTTTCCCAATTTGGTAAGGTATATGCTTGAGATTTTTTTTTTTTTTTTTTTTAGGGCTCTTTTAGCTTTGTGGTAATGCTTATTACCCACTGAAAAGTGATCTGTGGTGGATTGCTTTTCTTAGGGCTGTAGAACAGCTTACAGGCATTCAAGAGGTGGTACTGTAGCCTCCTGGAAGCCTGTGTTGTTTTTTTGTTTTTTTAATTGCTGAATGCCAATTTTACATTGCAGGACCACACCACAATTATGAGCTAAGCATTATGCTCATTGCCGTGGTGTGGTCCAATTAAACACAATGTGGTGGTATTGCCTGTCAAACTCTGCGCCCTGAGTTAAAAATGCTGCAGCTGCAAACATTGCAGCGATGACATGTGTACAGCCCTGCCCTGTTGTTATGTTACAGTTCAGATGGTCAGCTCCCTGGCTGCCCCTCTGAAAGAGCCATTACTTAAAATGTAATATGCCAACAGAACTCGCCTCACCCCAACATTGCCCTGTCTCCCTCCATTCTACACAGAAGCCCTTAGTTAAACGCACCTAACAGAGCCCCCACCCTATCAGCTCCCTTCCTTCATCATACCACCACCAAATCCGTACTTCTCAGATTGACACCGATACAGAGGCATTTTTTTCTTTACGGTAACACCACAGATGCAGGGACAGTTTTTTCCTTTCAGTGATACCACTGAAGTGGAGACAGTTAGTTATTTTCTCACATGACACCACAGGCACAGGAGCACATTTTCTTTTAGTGAAACCACCAATGCATGGACATTTTTTCCTCACACCGATGTCAGGGCATTTTTTTTCTACATCAATGTCAGCCCCATATTTTACTGCAGGATAGAATGGTACATTTGTTTTAGAGCAGAGTGCTGCATTCTACACCCTATCATCAACTGCCCCCGGAAAGAGGAGTGGGACGCAGTTTGGCACCTTCCCCCTGGGCACCACCTTCTAACCTTGTCCTTCCACTGCCCCTCCTTGTCCTGCCCACATCTGATTCCCCCTGCAGGCTTCTGTGTGCCCCGCCCCTCAATTAAGGGCTCATTTACATGGCTTCTCTGGCTTATACAGTATGAATGAGCAATTTGTGAGGCTGGAGGCACCTGTCACTCTAGATGAAGATGAACACAGCCACAGGTCTTAATTTGATAAGTGTTCCTTACGTGAAAAGAAATAGCGACTGGGAACCTGCCATTGTGGTACAGTACATTCTACAAATTCACAGAAGGGGGCAGAATCCACCGGGCGGAAAGGCAGAAGTTGTAGAGCCAGCAGCTTTGACAAGCTTGCATTTAGATGCTGGGCGAAGATTTCATTGCGTCAGCCAATCAGGGCTTTCAAGGCACTGTGCGGCGGCGCAGTGCATTGTGGTTGTTCGGCGGGCCGAGCAAGCGACCCGATAATTCGGTTGTTCCCCAAATGGGCCAACAGCCAATGTTCGCCCCAAACTTATGCTTGGCCCGAACCGTTTGCCCATCCCTAGTCATAGTGTTTCTAAACACTATGCCCAGTGCCATAATAGAGACCCAGCAGCATGGCCGTAGCATAAAGGGTTGCAGGGGTCACAATCGCAACCCTGACCCTAGCTCCAGGGGGCCCCTGCAGCCTCACTGTCATATTATCATATCCTCCACAAAATCCAGCTCAGATCTGCCCTAGGGCCCCACAGCCACACTCCAGTACTGAGCTTCTACTTTGCCTTCCACAGTCCACACCCCTCTGTTCCCATTGGCTAGGGAGAAGTTGTGAGCCATTTCCTGAATGGAGAGGAGCACGAGGTGAGAACAGCCCTGGATGGGGAAGTGTCTGTGCTGTGTGCTGGCAACATGAAATGGTAACCAAGCTCAGCGAGGGAAGAAGAGGAGAGTGCTGTCCTGTAGCGACGATGGGATGGATGTTACTCGTGAGGTAAGACACTGCTCAGTGTCTCCTAGTCAGCAGCTGGGATTCTCTGTACCCCCACCAGGGGATGTCTACTTACCCCACTTCCATGACACCTGGGGAAAAGACACAAACCTCCGGGAGGTGACCTTCCCCCAACACCTGCCAACACTGACAGAGAAACCTTCAGAAATTCCTAAAACAAATGCCTTAACACCTCCTGGGGGGGGGGGGGGGGGGGCTCTGAAGGGCTGCAGGCTCCATATTTTGTGTCACATGGCTTAGCTCCCAGATCTAAAAGTTGCCCCCCCAAGCACCCTGACTACCCCCTCCACCCTGCATGCTATGCCCGGCTGCTGAGCTCCTTTCCCATTACAGCATTCTATACTGTTCCTCCTCCGCAGGGCTGAAATCACATTTCTTTACAACACAGCCAGTTAGCCATGACCTGCGCAGGGCGTATCTGCCTACTGTAACTACACTACCTCTCCAACCAGAGAATTTCACAGGTCAGAAGGGCAACATAAAAGCCAGATACACCCTGTAAAGACTGATAGACTGTGTGTAAAGGAATGTGATTTCAGCCCTGTGTAGTGTGGGGGGGTGGAGCTGTAATTAGTGCTGGGATGGGAAAGGAGCTCTGCCAAGTGACCTGCCAGGGGTCCCTGTCCTCTGATTCTCCAGCGGTGATCCCTGTCCTCTGATTCCCCAGCGGTGATCCCTGTCTTCTGATTCTCCAGTGGTAATCCCTATCCTCTGATGTAAAGAGAAACTCTGGGAACTCAAAACTCTTAAGCCACTTTGAGTATCTTGGCGTGCGGTGGATGTATCTGCTCACACGTTGGAAGTAGTGGGGGGGGGGCCAGGTCAACTTTTGTATTGGGTCCCACAAGCTTTAAGCTACGCCTCTGCCCAGCGGGTACTCTGTAGGCATAGACAAATTTGTTTCCCATTGACGGGGTAGCCATGTTAAAAGAGAAATTTTGAAACTTAAGACCAAGTGGATCTATTATTTTAGGGTATTTTTCCCCCCATGGTCTCAAAGCCTAAAGAAAAAATAAGAAGAAGAAGAAACCTGGTTCATCCTGCCTGTTCCTGTGTTCCCCTCTGTGTATTGACCATTATAATCATAGCTGCTGATCCACGATTACCGTGGTCAGTTTACGGGCCTCCGTCATTCTGCTTCTCTCCTCTATCCCTCTCCCCCTCCTTCTCTGCCTGTCAGCTCCTGTGTGTGTCTTTCCCCTCTCCACCCCCCTCCTGCCACTATTAGTAGCTGGCAGTAAAAGTAAGCCATTACAATGGCTTACAGCAATTATAGCCAGCTCTTTATTATTATTCTCTCCTACACTGTGTAAATGTTGTTTTTTTTTTTTTTTAAAAAGATGCATTATCTTCGATCTGTTCTAGCTAGTCACATCTAAGGGCTACAATGGGAGGGGCTGAGCATTCAGCACAGCGGTCACGTGACATCCCCGGCTGATGTCAGAGGTCGATCTCGACCCCTCCCGCTGCAGCCCGTAGATCGGAGGAATAGAATGGCCGGAGGTCACGTGACCGTCCAGAACAGATCGAAGATGAGGTATTTACAGGCATTGTTTTAAAAAACATTTACACAGGGTAGGAGAAATGAATAGAACAGAGGAGTTGGTTATAATTGATCTTTACCTTTACAACCACTTTAAGCATTTTTTTTCCTATACCTTAATTTGTAATTTTACAATATTTACATTATGTTATTGTCACAATTTTTTTTATGATTGTCTAGTTTTGTATAGAAAAATAAACATTTTTTATCATTAAGTTTTTTTATTTATACATTGTTATTTATAATTAATTGGATTGACACCAGATGTTAGAATAATGGGGCGTTGTTATTTGATATGTGGAATAGTATTTTTACTTTTTGTCCACAATTGCCCTCAGTGAGATGCCCTTCCACTATAGTGGGATTACTCTGCGGAGCCCTGGTCAGCTATGGTTTACAATCTTTATTCTCCATCCTTCTTCTATTTACAGTATCTCACAAAAGTCAGCACACCCCTCACATTTTTGTAAATATTTTATTATATCTTTTCATGTGACAACACTGAAGAAATTACACTTTGCTACAATGTAAAGTAATGAGTATACAGCTTGTATAACAGTCTACATTTGATGTCCCCTCAAAATAACTCAACACACATCAATTAATGTCTAAACCGCTGGCAACAAAAGTGAGTACACCCCTAAGTGAGAAAGTCCAAATTGGGCCCAAAGTGTCAATATTTTGTGTGGCCACCATTATTTTCCAGCACTGCCTTAACCCTCTTGGGCATGGAGTTCACCAGAGATTCACAGGTTTCCACTGGAGACTTCTTCCACTCCTCCATAACGACATCATGGAGCTGGTGGATGTTAGAGACCTTGCCCTCCTCCACCTTCCGTTTGAGGATGCCTCACACATGCTCAATAGGGTTTAGGTCTGGGGACATGCTTGGCCAGTCCATCACCTTTACCCTCATCTTCATTAGCAAGGCAGTGGTCATCTTGGAGGTGTGTTTGGGGTCGTTATCATGTTGGAATACTGCCCTGCAGCCTAGTCTCCAAAGGAAGGGGATCGCGCTCTGCTTCAGTATGCCACAGTACATGTTGGCATTCATGGTTCCCTCAATAAACTGTAGTTCCCCAGTGCTGGCAGCACTCATGCAGCCCCAGACCATGACACTCCCACTACCATGCTTGACTGTAGACAAGACACACTTGTCTATGTACTCCTCACCTGGTTGCCACCACACCTGCTTGACACCATCTGAACTAAATAAGTTTATCTTGGTCTCGTCAGGCCACAGGACATGGTTCCAGTAAGCCATGTCCTTAGTCTGCTTGTCTTCAGCAAACTGTTTGCGGGCTTTCTTGTGCATCATCTTTAGAAGAGGCTTCCTTCTGGGATGACAGCTATGCAGACCAATTTGATGCAGTGTGCGGCAAATGGTCTGAGCACTGACAGGCTGACCCTCCACCCCCACCCCTTTAACCTCTGCAGCAATGCTGGCAGCACTCATACGTCTATTTCCCAAAGACGACCTCTGTATATGACGCTGAGCATGTGCACTAAACTTCTTCAGCTGACCATCGCGAGGCCTGTTCTGAGTGGAACCTGTCCTGTTAATTCTCTGTGTACTCACTTTTGTTGCCAGCGGTTTAGACATTAATGGCTGTGTGTTTGAGTTATTTTGAGGGGATAGCAAATTTACATTGTTATATAAGCTGTGCACTCACTACATTACATTGTAACAAAGTGTTATTTCTTCAGTGTTATCACATGAAAAGATATAATAAAATATTTACAACATTTTGAGGGGTGTACTCACTTTTGTTAGATACTGTAAGTGCATGCAGTACATCAGGTAGGAGGCCCCTTAATGACGTCAGTTTATTTTGAACCGTGTAGGGGCGTGGCCTACGTAGTGATATCAGCACGCACAAACTGTTCCGATGCCAGCTGATGTTTGTTGATAAATGCTTTTACTTTGGCGACTTATGTAAGTGCAATACTTTATTCACATTAAACCTTTGTAGCAAGGTCCCAGGCCTCCTCTATTCTATAGAGAACCTTTAGAGCCAAGAACTGCTGACATCCCTCCGTACAGAGTGGGTTGTGAGGCATAGTGGGTATAATGCAAGTTAGATTCATAGGCGCCAGACATTTCTTGAATGCAAAGAGATTTTCATTTCTCTTAAACAGAACTTTGGGAGAGAAGGTTAAGGCCAGGACACCCTTAAGCAGTGGCAATGTTAATTGGCAGTCTCTGAGACTTCTACAGGAGGACAGTCATGCAGGGAAAGGCATCCAGCAAGACGCCACATCTGCATGTGTAGGAATGCTGTCATCTATGGCAACAGTCTTCAACAGTTTATAACACAAGGTGTAACAGATCCTTCACCTCCACTACAATCACATCTTGTAGTTCTTTAACCCACTGAACTCCCAGTCTCTCTCTCACTAGACTAGATGATTCACTGCCACTGAATCCCTTTAACTCTTCCAATCTTCAAGGTAGTATCTTCCTCAAGCGTCACCCCCGCTTCTCTGCTGGGTCCCTAGCTTGGCACTCTAGATACTTTTCAAGCTTCACCCAACTGGCCTGCTCAGTCCCTGGCTTGACACGCAAGGCTGCTCTGCAAGCGTCACCTCCACTGGAGTCCCTGGCTTGACACCTGCTGAAGTTTCCCGATTCTTCATTGTCCCTGGTTGGTGAGAATTCTTCTCTGGTACTTGCTTCAACTACTCACTGTGGTCCCTGGTAATAAGGTGGATGTTCCCTTAGTGGCAACGGCTTCCCTCCTACCTCCAACCACGACAGGTTCTCCAGCCGGCAGAACCGTCACTTCTGGTTGGACTGCAAGTCGCAATCCCAAACCTGCGCTGCTCTCTTGCTTCTGGATAGGCCCTCAGACAGCCTAGCAGCCAGATGTGCCCAGGATAGGCCCAAACTCCAGCCTGGCAGTACAACACACCTCAACCCAGACAGCCATCCAGGTGGCACAGAACACAGATCACCTGACTCCACCCAAATATATAGGCTCTCCCAGCAGGCCAAGGTATTTAAGAAAACCTCTGCCCATTGGCTGAGATACCCCATATACTCATAATCTGACCTTGCATTGCCCTTGTCTTATCTAATGCCACCAAGTGCCAGGCTACCTAGTGGAAAAAGAGAGAAGGGCCTGGTAGCTATACCTGGCAGGTAAATTTTGGAGCAACCCTGCCTAAACACCAGGGTGCTACACCTGTATTTAAGATTTTACACTTCTTTCTCCTGTATATAATACTATCTATACGAGTGAGATATCTGGTGAAGTACTTCGGAGCCCATGATACTGAGAATCTGACATCTGGCTAAAAGGAGCCTTACAATAATTTTCATGCTTACTATGACTTCTCCTAATCAGATGGTCATAGCCTTTTGGTTATCTGATCTGAAGCTCTTTTTACACATGTGATTACAGACAGGAAACCAACCCCCAGAATAAAACGAGGTTGGTTTCCTGTCTGTAAGTCATTCCTATTTAAAGCGCTTGTCCTGAGGTATTCGGAGTAGCCTAGCTCTAAAGAAGGGGATGCGCCCCAAAATGCATCAGTTGTACACCCCATGTTGTTATATGGCACATCTATGTCTCTCCTGTTCAGCACTGTGTTTTTATGACTCATGTCCAACTGAAATCTTGTGAGTATCCATTTTATCAATATTACTTTTCGATTAAATACTTTTGGCAATGTACCAGGTGTGCGCACATTCTATTTTTGTTTGTCTTAGTACAACCGGACCACCACGTCTGAAGAAGGCAGCATCCACCTAGTTTTGTGGGATTACCATTGTCCTTGTGTTTCCACACTGAGGGAGACCACCTAGCGCTGAAAGTGACTGTTTGCTTTTGTATTGATGACTGTTATACCTAGACATGAGTAGAGATGCACTGAAATTTTGGTGGCCGAAACATATCGACTGAATATGGTGTTTTCTGCATAAGAGAAAAAGGAGTCATAATGCCGCCAAAAACTCACAGGCTTTTGCCACAATTTTAGCGTGATTATGCTGCGATTTTACTGTGCTTATGATTGTTTTTTCATAGGTCATGTGACTCAAAAACCACATCAGAAATGTAAAATGGGTGCGATTTTGATGTGTTCTTGCTGCGGTTTTGGTGCATTTTTTTAACTGACCAAAAAGCAGCAAGCAGGATTATTTAAAACCACAACAGAAGCGCAACAAACCAGTGTGAAGACATTCATAGAATTTAAATATATTTCTAGAGCTTTTCTTGCGCTAAAGGTGTCAATAATGGGCAAAAATAAATTCAAATTCATTTAAAGTGGTTGTAAACCCAAGAAAAAAAAATCTGCAAGACAAAGGCATAATGAGCTAGTATGCATAGCATATAAGCTCATTATGAATTACTTACCTGAGATCGAAGCCCCCACAGTCGTCCTCGTACACCGTTCCGGTGGCCGACATTGCTCCCGGAGTTATTTCCGGGTTTCGTGGGCTCTGGCGATGTGATTGGTCAGAGCCACGATAACGTCACTCCCGCATATGACGTCATGTGCGCGGGAGCCGCCGGCAACGACACACTCACTGATGCAATGGCACGTACGTGCCATTGCTTCAGTGTGCATGTGCCTATGACGTCGGCACATGCAAATACAGGGGATATCTCCTAAACTGTTAAGGTTTAGGAGATATCCAGGGTAGCTACAGGTAAGCCTTATTATAAGCTTACCTGTAGTAAAAACTGTGTTGCAAGGGTTTACCCCCCAGATGACGTCTATGCAGACGAAACGCGTTGGGTAGGACCCCACTGTGGCCACTTCTTCACAGCGCTGTTTTTTTGATACCTTTCATGTGAGTGTTTAATACTTTTAATAAAATCTCCACTTAAAAGGATTTACACTATTTGGCCATTCCTTCTCTCCATTTGTTGCTGGTTTTGATGACTCCACCGTTGATCTGAGGAATACGATCTTTGTGAGCTGCACCCCATACCTTTGGGCCTGATCAAGTTCGAGGAACGTAGCCACGTGGTAGCCACTCCACCAACTCTGCCCTCCCAGGCCAACTGCAGTCCAGCACCACCTGAGCTTTACTGACTCCACCTGGTGTATGCCTTGTTTGGTCCACCTAGTCTGGTAAGCCTTTTCACTTTCATTGGTGGTGTGTGGGCTTCCCCTACAGACGGTTTACACCCTTGTTGAGATCCATTTCAGAGGACCTGTTATCTTTTCTCCAAGGATGTTCTATTGAGTACATGAACTTGGAACTGTCAGTACATAGACTCCATCTTCAGACCCCTTCTCTTAGCGCTACACTTATTTTGTTTTTTGATATTGTCCACACTTGCTGGTTGTGTTAGCTGCTGTTTGTATTTCTATTTTTGGTAGTGCGGAATTATTGTGTACATATATAAGGGTTTACAACCACTTTAAATTCATGATATTAATTAAAAAGTCAAATATAATACAATTATACGTATATAAAAATATATCTTTTAAAAACTAATTTTCGGTTTCGGCTTTCTGTCAAGTGCATCCTCCATTTTCGGTTTCAGCACCACAATTTCCATTCAGTGCACCTCTAGACATTAGGATAGCTGCTTGTTCCTCTTCCCTCTTTTTTCATTTTTTGTGGTGAGCGCGGTTTTGCTTCCCTAATTATAATTTTATAACAACTGAAAGATATCTGTTTTATAAAAACTGTGGGTAGGGATGCCACCTCATCCCTTTAAACCTGAACACCAGTGGCGGCCCACCCCAAAGCTACTCATAATAAAAATAAAAGAAAATAATAAAATAAATAATAAAATGGCCCTTTAAGTATGTGGGGGATGCCAGACACACAGATGTATGGGAAGCATGACATGCTGCAATCAATGAAAAAAAAAAATGGAAAAAAAAAATAATGTCCCTCTAAGTGTGTGCAGGGCGCCGGACACACAGCTGCTATGGGAAGCATGATGTGTGATTGCAAACAAGAAGCTCTATTGGCTTCCTTTAGAAAGTCCTCTGGGCGCAGAGGAAGGAGCTTACATATGGAAGGAGCTTACCATGTTCAGTTAAAGGACTGGGACTTGGAATGTTCAGCTGTCCTTCCATGAATCTCTTGCTCATTAATGATTGTCTAAATACCTCGGAATCAGCAGAATCATATCCATACGCACCAACGTCTATAGCAGCAAAATTTTATTTGCCATCACATATAGCCATTAAACTATTGGAAAATTAAAAAATATTTTTTAGAACTATAAAAATTAAGCCACTGTTAGGTGGCATTTGGATCCAAATGTGCTTGCCCGTTCAAAGCACCTATGTAGTGGGGAAAATTACCATTCTTATAATTTTTTTTTTTAACAGAGATGTTTATTAGATTTCAAATCAGCATTACATTGTCAAGGCATTGAAGATAAAGACATAGTCAATTTTACCAAGAATTCAACATGCAGTTAATAAAGAGTCTGGAGACCTAGTCCCAGAGCAGAGTGGTTAATGCAGGTTACTTATGCAAGAATCCTAATTTCAATCTAGAATTCCCATAATTTAGAAATTATGATTTCTATACCCCTTCCTCTAACCTAAGTAAATGACGGGTAGATCTACCTAGGCAGGGGGGGTAGGGGGTGGGGGAGGAGAAGGGGAGGGGGGGACAAACACAGTTACAGGATTTAGTTATTCACAAATCCCCCCTATTGCAGTTCACCTGGATCAAGCATTAGCATCTATCCAACCCGACCATGTCATATTTCCCTGGGCATTGTCTACTCTGATAGGTGAGTCTGTAGAGTGGGAGGACCGCATTTATGGATCGACACCAGGACTCTTTGGTGGGTGGTTCCACCGATTTCCATCTAAGGAAGATTTCCCTCCTAGCATAAAACAGGGAAAAGGTCAAGAAAAGTTTAGTGTATCTGTCTACCTGCACTTTCTCCTGGTGGCTAAGTAGAAGGGTCAGGGGATCAAGCGGAATCGGTAGCCCACATACTTCGGTCAGGGTATCAGCGACCGCCTGCCAATAAGGGTGAAGTTTAGCACACGGCCAGACCATGTGCCAAAACGATCCTTCCTCTAGTCTACATCTAGGGCATAGCAGGTCCCAGTGGGGGAAGAAGCGAGCCAGTCTCTGTGGGGTGTAATAGGCTCTGTGAAGAAATTTGAGCTGTATAAACCTGTCTTTTGCCACTATCATGGAGGGAATAAAGGTAGCAACACAGTCTTCCCACACCTCGTCATCAAGGGCCGGTATGTCCATTTTCTATTTATCCAAAGATTGGTTTGGTTTAATGTCATATGCTTCCATTAGGTACATATATAGGGAAGAGAAGGGTCTACCCATGGTACTAGAAGTCAAAAGACGCTCCACGGAGTCTGATTCCAAGGTTACAGTTTCCGGGAATTGAGCCCCGAAGGCGTGTTTCAACTGCCAGTATCTAAACTCCCAGGATTTAGGAATTGAGTATAGAGCCCTCAGTTTTGGGAATGTCATGAGTTTGCCATCTTTGGTGATATGTTTCATGGTCAGGATCCCCTTCCGTGGCCACAAGGAGGGGTCTGGCAAGGTCTGGAAGTGGGGGAGCATTGGATTGGTCCACAATGGCATGTGGGGGGAGATATGAAAGGGCTTCTTGTATATTACTCTAGATTCCTGCCAGACCCTTACCGCAGTCCGCATAGGAGTGGTCATTGAGGGACAGGCCTGTTTCCCTTGGAATACAAGGTTGCTGACTGCAGCGTATGATCCCAATGTGGCCGCCTCTAGGGCGACTGCCAGGTTCTGTCTGGGCTGGGAGAACCACCAGCGAACAGTGACAAGAACGGCGGCCTAATAATAAGCCTGGAAATTGGGGAGTGCCAGTCCTCCACCCGAAAGGGGGAGGTATAGGATGCGCTTTGCCACCCTGGGGGGGCTTCCTGGCCCAAACAAAAGCTATCAGGATACCCTCCAAGCGTTTGAAAAAGCTTTTGGGAAGATGGATTGGGGTATTTCTAAAAAAAATAAAGGAACTTGGGTAGGAACACCATTTTAAGTAGCTTAACCCTACCTATTGGGGTAAGGGGGAGGGTGCGCCATGCAGTGCATTTAGTGGTAACCTGTTCCATTAAGGGGTGCAGATTATGAATCGCATAGTCTGATATCTTTTTGGTAACTTTAATCCCTAGGTATTTGATTTCTTCGACCTACTGGAGCTGTGTCTGTGTGTCGGGATAGGTGGGAAGGGAGTGGATAGAGAAAAGCACCGACTTGTCCCAATTAATGCGCATCCCGGAGATTGCACTAAATTGATTGAATAGGGATAGGGCTCTGCGGAGAGACGTGGATGCATCTGCTAAATAGAGCAGGGCGTCATCTGCATTGAGGGAGAGTTTTTCCTCAATGATCCCTACCTGCATGCCCTTTACCTCTCTGTCAGCTCTAATAAGAGCCGCCAGGGGTTCCATCACCAGGGCAAAAATCCCCGGAGAAAGGGGGCATCTCTGCCCACAGATACTGCCCACAGATACTGCCACTTGGAGTCGAAGGCCTTCTCCGCGTCTAAAGAGGCCAACAATCCTCCGCCCTCCCGTTCGGCCTTAGCTATATGGATATGGAGTCTCCTAATATTGATGTCAGTTCCCCTACCCAGCATAAATCCCGTGTGGTCGGGATGGACCAGTGCGGTTATGACTGTGTTAGGCCTATTGGCCAGGACTTTGGCTAAAATCTTTGCGTCTATGTTTATCAGGGAAATAGGTCGGTAGGATGGACACAGGGAGGGGTCCTTTCCGGTTTTGGTATCACTACTATGACCACTTCACCCATGGACTGTGGGAGGGATTTCCATTCTGTTGCTACAGTCATCATTGTGTGGAGTCTAGTAGTCAATATGTCTGGGTATTGTTTGTAAAATTCTATGGGTATGCCATCTGGGTCAGGGGTTTTGCCTAAATGCATACTTTTGAGTGCCTTGAGTGTTTCCTCAACCGTGATGGGCCTGTCTAGGTCACATCTATATTTGTCAGTGAGGACAGGGACGTCCACAGTCTCTAAGTAGGAGAGTAGTTCATCTTCAGTAGTCTACTCTAGATGTATACAGGGACCTGTAGTACGTGGCAAAACAGCTGTTAATGTCTTCTCGGCAGTACAGAAGGTCCCCACTAGGCCCAAGAGTATAGGGAATGCTGGTTCCCCTGGACTGCTCTCTGGAGAGCCAGGCTAAAAGTTTGCCCAATCTCTCCCCCCTGTTTAAATATGCATTGGGGTTGTGCAAGCAATTTTTTTTGGGTGAGAGAAGTGCGGAGTGATACAACCTTCCTAGTCAGAGACTGGGTGTAGTGTTGGGTCGTGGGAGCTAATATACAACGTCTCCTGGATGGCAGCTGCAGATTCGGCCTTAAATAAGGCGGACCTCCTCTCCTTTCTAACATTGGCAATGATGGTCTGGTACTGTCCTCTCGAGAACGCCTTAAAGGCATCCCACACCACTGTAGGTTCCGCCGAGCCCGGATTGATTGCCCAAAATCCCTCCATCTCTTTCCTAAATCTAACGTCTACATCTGGGTCAGAAACACAGAATCTGGAGAGTCTCCAGAGTTGGTTTGTGATGGGGCCCGGCATTCCCTGGTTCAACAAGAGGGGAACATGGTCTGAAATGCCACGGGGCAATATCTTGAACCTTAGATAGGACCAAGTGTCCAGCAAAGATTAGATCAATTTCAGAGAAGGACCTATGGGTGGCAGAGTGACATGTGTAGGCCCGGGTCTGGGGATGTCTCCCTCTCCATACATCCCTGAACCCGTAGGTCTCGGCCCAGGTCTGTATCCCAGAATAATGTGAGGCAGAGGTTGTCATTCTATCTAGAGTGGGGTCAGGAGTCATATAGATCTCCCCTAGTAAGATTGTGTGGTCTGCTGCAATGTCGGCTAACTTGGATGTTATTTTATTCAGTAAAGTCAAAGATGCCAGGGGTGGCAAATACAGTCCTACAACAGACCACGTCTGTGATAGAATTCAGGCATTTACAATGACGTACCCGCCGTCTGGGTCCAGGGCCACATCCAGTAGAGTGAAGGGCAATGATTTGTTTACTAGAACGCTAACACCTCGCGCAAAGTTAGAGTAGGTAGAGTAATAATGGCTACCCACCCAGGGTTTTTTTATGACCAAGGTTTTACTGCCCACCAGGTGGGTCTCTTGGAGGATGCATATATGAGGATTATGCGTCTTAATAAATTGGAGGACTAGTGATCTCTTGATCGGAGAATTTAGCCCCCTGGTGTTCTAAGACATGATGTTAATGTCTGACATCAGGGCTAAGTAAATGAGGGGGGTCAGGATAATGCAAAGAGCAGCTCCACAGAGCTGGCGGCTGGACCCAGACAATGCAGAGGTAGTACACATGCAAAACTGACATACATCTCTGAGTGTATAGCAATTGAATAGAAAAACATCTGAATAATGAACTGTAAAACTTACATAAACCAGGCCTCAAGGGCCAATAATCCTCCCCCCCACCCCCCAAAACTGGGAAGAACTTCCATCCCCGGTTCCCAACTCAGCACGCAGGCTGCAAAGGGGGGACCTGTGTAAGAGGCGAGCTGGGCCCCTCTGGGTCTCATTTAGGAGGGCCCCTTGAGCGTGACAGTACTCCACGGCACACCCTTCCGCCGGTAATAGGAATGCTACTGGGCTCCAGAGTAAGCCCCCCCGTCTGGGGCGAGGAAAAAGGAAAAATGTGGGCAGTCACTATATCTCCCAGAGCAATGTAATGTTAAACCTCCTGGGATTCTTGAGTTTGTGCGAAGTGAGATCCCAGAGGCTCCAGAAGGCTTATGGTGGAAAGTGATCAAGTCTCCTGATCGTGTCAGGGGCACATAGCTTATGTTGCTGTGAAAAAATATGAACATAACAACTTGAAACTGAAAAACTGTAAGAAAGTAAGCCCAAGGCCAGGGCAGGGTTGTGGCATGTTATTGCATTTCATCTCCCCCAAACCCCCAAACATTATATATATATATATATATATATATATATATGTTTTTTTAGCATAGACCCTAGAGAATACAATGGCGGTCATTGCAACTTTTTATCTCGCACGGTAATTGCGCAGCAATTTTTCAAACACTAACATGTCACGCTTCAAAACTGCACACGCTCGTGGAATGGCGCCAAACTTCGGTACTTAAAAATCCCCATAGGCGATGCTTTAAAATTTTTTACTGCTTACATGTTTTGAGTTACAGAGGAGGTCTAGGGCTAGATTTATTGCTCTCACTCTAACGTTCGCGGCGACACCTCACATCTGTGGTTTCAACACCGTTTTCATATGTGGGCGGGACTTACGTATGCGTTCGCTTCTGCATGCGAGCACACGGGGACAGGAGCACTTTAAAAAAAAATTTTTTTTTTTAATTGTTCATTTTACTTAAAAAATTTGACACTTTTAAAAAAAAATAAAAAAATGTGATCACTTTTATTCCTATTACAAGGAATGTAAACATCCCTTGTAATAGGAATATGGCATGACAGGACCTCTTTACAGTGAGATATGGAGTCAATAAGACCCCACATCTCACCTCTAGGCTGGGAAGCCTGAAATAAAAAAAATAAAATAAAACGATCACCGCTTCCCAGCTGAAGCGGCGCCGTTTTTTTGAATGCAGAGGCCAGGCGTGACGTCATAACATCACGCCCGGCCTCCGACGATCATAGAGACTCCGGCAACCATCTGGTCCGCCGGAAATCTCCATGGTCAACATCCGGGGCCGGCGGATTCGCTCTCCGATTCACCGATCGCAGAGGTGAGTCGGAAGAAGCACCGGAGGGCGGCGGAAGGGGGGGGGACGTCCCCTCTTGCTGCCCGTAAGAACAATCAGGCGGCTGACCCGCCGCTATGATCATTCTTATGGTGTAGGGAATCGCCGGCTGAAAATGGCAATATTTGAATGATGTCTTTAGCTGCAGGCATCATTCAGATATACACCCACAAACCCAGGACGTCCATGGACGTCATACGGTCGGCAAGTGGTTAATGGTAACTCAGCTCATTAATATCCAAAGAAGCGGATCATCTTCCAGCTTGGCTCAAGATTCCATGAGTTCAGGACATGTAAATAATAAGTATAGAGACCATAGTGTTCTCCGTATACAAATTTATTCAAAGCCCCCAAATAGACAAGTTGCACTTACAAAATAAAAACTTTAAAATCACATAAAAACCTACAGAGTAGCACCACCGTGTCCACATACACAGTGCCTGGCTGGACGTGACTATCAGCTCCTCCCTTCTAGACATGTATCGGCCAATCACAGGCCTTTCTCAGTAGAACCTGTAGAAAAAAAGGAGGCTATCAAATTCAAAATCGCCACCAACTCCACCCTCCAAAAACCGAAACACCCAATAACAACACACTGGACAAGATCTCAGAAGAAACTACACTCGGAACTCTTAAAAAACACACTATCAAACAAAATAGCAATGCTAAATGTAAACCACTCAACGGAACAAACACTCGACTCCTTAAACAAGGCAATACTACAAACAGCAGACTCAGTCGCTCCGAAACATAGAGTACTCATCTGTAAAAAAAATTCTAGATGGTTTAATGACACTCTCACTCTATTAAAGCAAGAATGTAGAAGAGCTGAAAGAGCCTGGAGAAGAAATTCTACAGAGGAAAACCATGCAAACTACATAGCACTCACCAAGAAATATCACAAAGCAATCTTCAATGCAAAAAAAGAACATTTCTCAAACACCATCTCAAAAGCCTTAAACCACCCTCGTGAACTTTTCAAACTAGTCGCTCAGACTATGAACCCTACCTGCCTAGAGCCACCAGCAAACGAAACTCAAGGATACTGCAATGAGTTATCAGATTTTTTCATCAACAAAGTCGAGAACATTCAGAAAATAATTCAACAGAAAAAGACAACCAACCTCGGTCAACTAAAGAAAGAAGAGGAAATCAATACGATCGATACGAACATCACACAATCATCTAATTTCTTGTTGATCCCGATCTCCATGGACACCACCAAAAACATCATCAGAAGCCTCCAAGACAGCACATCACCTAATGACATCATCCCCACAAAACTCCTAAAAGAATGCTCCGACATCTTGGCACCTACAATAACACACCTCATAAATCAGTCGTTCAAAGAAGGGATTGTTCCAACCGCCCTCAAGCAAGGCATAGTCAAACCCCTTCTAAAGAAACCCAACCTCGACCCCAAAGACCCTAACCATCGCAGACCGGTAACAAGCCTGAACACCATCTCCAAGATTATGGAGAAAGCAGTAGTACAACAACTACAACTCCATCTGGACACACACAAACTCCTGGACCCACTACAATCAGGCTTCTGCCCAGGCCATGGCACAGAAACAGCACTCCTCAAAATATGGGACGACGCCCTCGAAGCAGCAGATGAAGGAGAATTCTGTCTCCTAGTACTGTTGGACCTCAGCGCAGCGTTCGACACAGTGGACCACAATATTATACTCACCCGCCTCACAGAAGTAGCAGGAGTCACAGATGCAGATTTACCATGGTTCGCATCCTTCTTAGGAAATCGCTCACAGAAAGTGAAACTAGGAGCCTTCACCTCTGAACCTCGCGCAATTTCTTATGGCGTCCCGCAAAGATCACCCTTGTCATCCGTGCTCTTCAACATTTACATCCGCCCACTCCTCAAAATCATCAGGAAATCGAACCTATGCTTCCACTCATACGTGGCTGACACTCAACTCTACTTTCGCATCACCGGACAAAGACCAATATCAAGGACTAGAAAAATGCCTCTCATCGATTGATGACTGGATGACCGTGAGTTCCCTCAAACTCAATGGATCCAAAACAGAGCTTCTCCTCCACGCAAACCAAAATAAAAAAAAAAACAAGCTCCCATGGACACCACCCACCATCCTTGGACAGACCATCTGCTCAAGCACCAAAGCTAAAAGTCTCGGAGTCATCTTCGACTCAGCGATGTCAATGGATGCACAAATAGGATCAGTAGTCAGCGGATCTCACCATCTTCTCCGCCTGCTACCTAGACTCATCCCCTTTATTCCAGAAAAGGAAAAAGCAGTGGTAGTTGGAACCATCATCAACTCCCGTCTCGACTACGCAAACCCCCTCTACATAGGTCTACCTAAATACCAGATTTAACGCCTTCAAGTCGTCCAAAACATGGCAGTAAGACGGGAAAAAAAAAACCCTGGGAATCCATCTCCCCGTCGTTGAGGACCCTACATTGGCTAACCGTGAAGGATTGGATCACTTTCAAGACCCTCTGCCTCACCCACAAATGCACACAAGGAAATGCTCCTCAATACCTCTGCGAGAAAATAAAACACTACACACCCAATCGCAGCCTCCGCTCAACCAACCAAAACCTCCTCCGTATCCCCAAGTTCTGCTACAAATCAAAAGGAGAACGACGTATCGCAGTCCAAGGACCTCGGCTATGGAACGCTCTACCCACTAACATCCGCATGGAAGAAAACCATCGGACTTCAGAAAAAAACTCAAGACCCACTTCTTCTAAATATGCAAGACAATTCAGGACGGATCAGCGCCTTGAGGCGATTCAGTTCACATTTGTAGCGCTATACAAGTCTTTCATTCATTCATTCATTCATTCATTCATTCATTCATATAATGTAATGGAAGGAGGTACTGTTTTTCCTCTGTGTGTACTCGTTTGTATTTAGTTCCTGTTCCTGTTTCCATGCTGAAAAAATATGTTATGATATTTCTCCATAAAAGTAAAGCCATGCTGTATTCAAGAAGCTTCCTGTGCATAATTTCAATACTCGGCTAACACTGTTGTATAACTAAACATTACCTTCCCCCCAACCTTCCCAGCACACCCCCCCCCCATGTACAGCGACACAAACACACACTTACAGTACAGAGCTCTCTCACCTGAGAGTGCCAGGGAGAAGTCTGCACTCCTGGCTGCTCCCCCCTTTCTCTATCACAATCTAGGATGTGGGCCTCCCCATTTTCAAGGTCAGATTGTGAGGCTTAAGGGGACAGGCTATATGTCTTTTTGTGAGGAATAAGGTAAGTATTACAGTTTGTTCCTCTACCCCTAGACTTAACATGGATTCAACCCTAGCAGTGTTTGCAGGCTCACTGGAACATGCACACATCGGATACAAGGATCATATTTTTTTATGATGACTGGTAGTGAGGCTTTAAAGAAGATCTATAGAAAGATATAAAATACTATAATTTATGCAGCTCTGTAATAATGAATACATCATTATTTTTTTTTTTAAATGCACGCTTTTAAACAGAAAAATCATGGACAAAGCTGTAACAACAAGCTTGGATCTTGTATTGTTTTTCTTTCTCCCCATATTTCAGTCTCCTGGGCAACTACACATTACTCAATTTACAACTATAAAGGAGTCTCACTTTTCCTGCTATAAAATGAAAAACTCAACGGAAGATATGGCAATTCAGGCATAGGGATTAAACATCAAACATAGGTCCACAGTAAGAAATAAATAAATCATGAGATTAATTAACTAACCATCATAAACATAATACAGTATTCAAAAAATGGCATACCTCCAAATTCTTTTTTTACTAAACAGAATTATTTAAAAGGTTGTTTGTAAGATTAAAGCTTTGCTGCTTTCATTTGTGGTTTAGAATATCACAGCAAAAAGGGGAAGCTGTGGAGTGAATTTTGCAATTCAAAAACAAAGTGAAGAAACTGTCATTGTTAAGGACACAGCATACCGGTAGTGACTTGCATCTGATATCTGTGCCGCACCTTTCTCCTCTTTACACTATACCTGAATGACAGCAGTATATCAGTTCAGCTCTAAAATTTCTGCACAGACGCAAGTTCTCTGTTCTCTTATCTACCTGTTTCCTGCCTGGTGTATGACATTGGTGAGATATACGTTCTTCATTCATATCTTACATATATTCATCCTGTTTGAGTTCAACTAAATATTAGAGGAGGACATGCATGCCAAAAGGTAACAGAATTTCACTTAATGTTTTTATTGGCTTTGATTGATGTCTTAATGGGCTTTAGATAAATGCTCTGATATGCTGATAAGAATATTCCTGTTACTTAGCATATACAGTTGATACTCAAAATTACAATATCGTGCAAAAGTTTATTTATTTCACTAATGCAGCTTAAAAGGTGAAACTAATATATGAGATAGACTCATTACATGCACAGCAAGATAGTTCAAGCCGTGATTTGTCGTAATTGTAATGATTATGGCTTACAGCTCATGAAAGCCCCAAATCCACAATCTCAGAAAATTAGAATATTACATGCAATCAATAAAACAAGGATTGTACATAGAACAATATCGGACCTCTGAAAAGTGTGAGCATGCATATGTACTCACTACTTGGTTTGGGCAATTACTTTTGCAGCAATTACTGCCTCAGTGCGGCATGGCATGGAAACTATCATCCCGTGGCACTGCTGAGGTGTTATGGAAGACCAGGATGCTTCAATAGCGGCCTTCAGCTCTTCTGCATTGTTCGGTCTCATGTCTCTCATCTTTCTCTTGGCAATGCCCCATAGATTGTCCATGGGGTTCAGGTCAGGCGAGTTTGCTGGCCAATCAAGCACAGTAATCCCAAAGTCATTGAACCAGGTTTTGGTGCTTTTGGCAGTGTGGGCAGGTGCCAAGTCCTGCAGGAAAATGAACACAGCATCCCCATAGAGCTTGTCTGCGGAAGGAAGCATGAAGTTCTCCAAAATCTCCTGGTAGACGGCTGCATTGACCCTGGACTTAATGAAGAGGACCAACACCAGCATATGACATGGCTTCCCAAATCAACACAGACTGTGGAAACTTCACACTGGACTTCAAGCATCTTGCAGTGTGTGCCTCTCCATTTTTCCTCCATACTCTGGGTCCTTGGTTTCCAAATGAGCTGCAAAATTTGCTCTCATCAGAAAAGAGGACTGACTGCACTGACTCCAGCCTCAGTTCACTCCTCGTGACAATCCTCTCCAGGCTACGGTCATCCCTGCTGCTTGTTCACCTTTTTCTTCACCTCTTTTCCCTTCCACATAACTTTCTATTAATGTACTTTGATACAGCACTTTGGGAACATCCATTTTCTTTTACAATTACCTTTTGAGGCTTTCCCTCCTTATGTGGGGTGTCAATGATGGTTTTCTGCACAACTGTCAGGTCAGCAGTCTTTCCCATGATTGTGATTCCTACTGAACCAGACTGAGAGACCATTTAAAGGCTCAGGAACCCTTTGCAGGTGTTATGGCTTAATTATCTGATTAGAGTGGGACACTTTATAGCATGATATGACACATATAGAGCAACTGCACACCCCAGATATGGATTCTAAAAAAGAAAAAGGTTCCCCAAGGGGTTTTTAAGCAGCAATTGAGAGTCTCAACAAATGGTTGTAAAAATATAGTAATTTTTATTATTTTAGGAGAACAAATGGACAATATCATACAAAAAGTTAAAACATGAACTCTGGTTTACAATGTGCGAGACTATGGGATTAGAATAGAAGGGAAAAAAGATTGACAATACCAAAAATGCAAGTTCAAAATGTTAGCTTATAGTGATTAAATGGCAGTAGTACTGTCACAGTTGACTGAAGAAAAAAAGCCCCAACGCATTTCGACCTAATTATATTGCGGTCTTCCTCAGGGGGTTCCGATAATTCTATAAGTGCATAAAGGACAGATTGAGATCATCTACAGAGTGATATACTATATAATCATAATTATTTATACATAGACATAGAGAAATGGTAGTCACTTCATATTTACCTTCTCCATCAAATAGGCTCGCTAAACTAGAGACTTCTTAATACAAAACAACACACATAAAGATTGCAGTAGATTTCCCCATTGTTGATCCTGGAAGGCACTGAGAAGCCACGCCTATCTCCACCCTGAAGGGGGCCACACCCAGCCCAAAGGCTTACAAGTGATCACGAATATTTTGGCACCCGAAGGGGGAGAAGCTGTGGGAGGCAGGCACACCTAGAAATTTATCACAATTAATATAAATACTATGTAGTTGTTTAAATTTGTGTAATGAATTTGATTCAATTCAAAGAAAAGGAAGTGATTATCAAAAGAAAAAAAGAAAAAACGAAGAACTATTACTATAAATTAAATTACTATATTTTTACAATCATTTGTTGAGACTCTCAATTGTTTCTTTTTTAGAGTGGGACACTTTGAGCCTAGAATATTGCATCTTTTCACAATATTCTAACTTTCTGAGATTGTGGATTTGGGGTTTTCATAAGCTGTAAGCCATAATCATCACAATTATGACAAATCACGGCTTGAACTATCTTGCTTTGCATGTAATGAGTCTATCTCATATATTAGTTTCACCTTTTAAGTTGCATTAGTGAAATAAATTCATTTCTGCACGATATTCTAATTTTTCGAGTATCACCTGTAGCTGCTGCAGACTTAAACAGGAACTGTTTTGTGGGAAGCCTTGGGAACATTTAGCAAACAGATAAATATACTATTTAAATACACACTTTTTAAACTGTCAAAGGATTTGTATTTGTGGTCATACAGTCTGGAGATTTGCACAGCCCTGCCAGGCAGCAAAGGCAGCCTGTGACCTGACATTTCTGTGCTGCAGGTAAAAGAGAAGTATCGCCAAAGCTTTTTTGGCCATTCTCTTGTGGGTAACAGAGGTGCACTTACATACTTGTGATCCAGAATCAGCTGACAGCAGGCTTCAGACTCTGGAAGGATTCTACCATATCCTGATGCCTGACTGACAGTTGATCCTGGCTCTCAGCCTTGTGCTGCACCCGCTTCCTCTCCAGCCCAGCACTTCAATGAGTGCTGGAGGGGCACAGTGGAGAGCGGTGACTCTCCGCTCAAAGCTGACCGAGTGATCAACTGTCATGTGATTAGTCAGTGCTTGGTCTTAGAGCTAGCGGGGAGAGCTGCAGCATCACATGAATGTTGCAGCATAGAGGTAAGTATGTATGTCTTTTTTAGTAACCCCACACATCTGCTTTAAGCACATACTGTCACCTCCCTGTTCCCAGCCTATAATTGGACAGTAAAAAGTATGAACAGTTTGATGAGGTCATCCCTCTGCTTTCTCCTCCTGTGTGCGTGTTCCTTGACAGATGTTGTGCAGGTAGTGACCAAGTACTGGCCCTCCGTCTCCCAGTTAGAGTGTCTCTGTACTGGGTTACAAGGGGCTAAAATCAAAGCATTTTCCCGTTCTGCCTAGTGACAAGACAGTGATCACAGCTCTCTCTCATCGAGAGCTGTGATCACTGTCCTGTGTGTTGAAGTCCAGTCCCCTAACAGTTAGAATCACTCCCTAGGACACACTTCACCCCTTCACTGCCCCCTAGTGGTTAACCCCTTCTTTGCCAGTGTCATTTACACAGTAATCAATGCATTTTTATAGCATCGATCGCTGTATAAATTACAATGGTCCCAAAATAGTGTCAAAAATGTCCGATGTGTCCGCCATAATGTCGCAGTCCCAAAAAAAATCGCCGCCATTACTAATAAAAAATAATATAATAAAATAAAATAAAAATGGCATAAAACTATCCCCTATTTTGTAGACGCTATACATTTTGTGCAAACCAATCAATATACGCTTATTGCGATTTTTTTTTTTTTTTTTTTTTTTACCAAGAATATGTAGAAGAATACATATTTGCCTAAACTGATGAAAACATTTTTTTTTATATATATTTTTGGGGGATATTTATTATAGCAAAAAGTAAAAAATATAGAATTTTTTTCAAAATAGTCGCTCTTTTTTTTGTTTATAGCGCAAAAAATAAAAACCACAGAGGCGATCAAATACCACCAAAAGAAATCTCTATTTGTTGGAAAATAAGGACATCAATTTTGTTTGGGTACAACGTTGCATGACCGCGCAATTTTCAGTTAAAGCGACGCAGTGCCGAATCGTAAAAAGTGCTCTGGTCAGGAAGGGGGTAAAATCCTCCGGGGCTGAAGTGGTTAAAGTCTATGGAACACGAACATGAAAAATCAAAAGTGCTCATTTTAAAGGCTTATATGCAAGTTATTGTCATAAAAAGTGTTTGGGGACCCGGGTCCTGCCCCAGGGGACATGTATCAATGCAAGCGAGCAGTGATTTTTTTAATTCTTAAAGTGAAACAATAAAAATGAAATATTTCTATAGTATGCCTGTAAAGTGGTGCATTTTTCCCGTGTTTAGAACAGTATCGCAGCAAAATGGCATTTCTAAAGGAAAAGTTGTCATTTTAAACTGATCGCTGCTGTATTGAATTGTCGGGTCTCGGCAATATAGATAAAACTCATTGAAAAAATTGGAATGGGGTCCCCCCCACAGTCCTTTACCAGGCCCTTTGGGTCTGGTATGAAAATTAAGGGGAACCCTGAACCAAAAATTAAAAAAAAAAAAATTGCGTGGGGGTCCCCCCAAAATCCATACCGGGCCCTTCAGGGGAACCCTGCGCCAAATAAAAAAAAAATGGTGTAGGGGCCCCCTACAGAACACCTCCCCTCTCCTAATCTCCATAACACATGGGGAGGAGCAGTTTTGTTATCTGAACTGTGGAAAGAACTGGGCAGGGCTGACAACACTAGTAGGGTTTTCAGTGAAGCAAAGGCACTGTGTTCTCAGCTCAAACAGAATGTTAGAAGCATACTGCTTTCCAGCAGATAAATTGATATTTTTTGTACTCCCAGCTTTTAAAAAAAATGTGCATGTATTGCACAGATGTACTGGGAAAAGTGCCATAAATCTAAAGACACACAGCAAAACCTAAAGCCCAACTCTAGGAAGAGTAAAAATTTTCCCTTGCAATCCTCAGCTACCCTAGTAGATGGCACTCCCTTATGCTCCTCTGCATCCTCATGACCAAGGTAGGGCTAGGCTTCTGCATCAGTTTTGATGACACCGGAGAGTATCTGAATGTTGGAGTGTAGATGTTACGAATGTCACGTCTACCTCAATGCAGGTGGTCAGACACTATAGCTAGCTACTGTGTGCTTTACCTATAGCAGCCCTGTTTCCCTTAAGACAAGCAGGCCTACCAGTACTAGGTTGCCCCCAGAACTTATACACAATGCTATATTGCCTGGCCACCACACTAGAGCAGACGTGAGCAGAGCAAACAGACTACTTTCAGTTTAGCAGACAGATAGCGTGGTTCTAAGATGATCCAGGTAATAAGGCAGGCTGAGTTCAGGGAATAGTTCAATATCCAATCCGGGTCATACACAGGGAAATCCAACAGCAAGGCAGACAAATGGAAGGCTTGAACAGGAACAATGCAGGTAACTGTCTCTCTATCACAAGCAAGGAATAGAGTGTTCAGTTTGCTTACAGTATCTCACAAAAGTGAGTACACCCCTCACATTTTTGTAAATATTTTTATTATATCTTTTCATGTGACAACACTGAAGAAATTACACTTTGCTACAATGTAAAGTAGTGAATGCACAGCTTGTATAACAGTGTCAATTTGCTGTCTCCTCAAAATAACTCGGCACACAGTCATTAATGTCTAAACCGCTGGCAACAAAAGTGAGTACACCCGTAAGTGAAAATGTCCAAATTGCACCCAATTAGCTATTTTCCCTCCCCGGTGTTATGTGACTCATTAGTGTTACAAGGTCTCAGGTGTGAATGGGGAGCAGGTGTGTTAAATTTGCTGTTATCGCTCTCTCACTCTCTCATACTGGTCACTAGAAGTTCAACATAGCACCTCATGGCAAAGAACTATCTGAGGATCTGAAAAAAAGAATTGTTCCTCTACATAAAGATGGCCCAGGCTATAAGAAGTTTGCCAAGACCCTGAGACTGAGCTGCAGCCAAGACCATACAGCGGTTTAACAGGACAGGTTCCACTCAGAACAGGCTTAGTCATGGTTGACCAAAGAAGTTGAGTGCACGTGCTCAGCATCATATCCAGATGTGTTCTTTGGGAAATAGACGCATGATTGCTGCCACCATTGCTGCAGAGGTTGAAGGGGTGGGGGGTCAGCCTGTTGGTGCTCAGACCATACGCCGCACACTGCATCAAATTGGTCTGTGTGCCTGTCATCCCAGAAGGAAGCCTCTTCTAAAGATGATGCACAAGAAAGCCCGCAAACAGTTTGCTGAAGACTAAGGACATGAATTACTGGAACCATGTCCTGTGGTCTGAGGTGACCAAGATAATTGAGGGAACCATGAATGCCAACATGTACTGTGACATACTGAAGCAGAGCATGATCCCCCTCCCTTCGGAGACTGGGCCGCAGGGCAGTATTCCAACATGATAACGACCCCAAACGCACCTCCAAGACAACCACTGCCTTGCTAGAGAAGCTGAAGGTAAAGGTGATGGACTGGCCAAGCATGTCTCCAGACCTAAACCCTATTGAGCATCTGTGGGGCATCCTCAAATGGAAGGTGGAGGAGCGCAAAGTCTCTAACAACCACCAGCTCCGTGATATCGACATGGAAGAGTGGAAGAGGACTCCAGTGGCAACCTGTGAAGCTCTTGTGAACTCCATGCCCAAAAGGGTTAAGGCAGTGCTGGAAATTAATGGTGGCCACACAAAATATTGACACTTTGGGCATTTTCACTTAGGGGTGTACTCACTTTTGTTGCCAGCGGTTTAGACATTAATGGCTGTGTGTTGAGTTAATTTGAGAGGACAGCAAATTTACACTGTTATACCAGGTGTACACTCACTACTTTACATTGTAACAAAGTGTCATTTCTTCAGTGTTGTCACATGAAAAGATATAAAAAAAAAATATTTACAAAAGTATGAGGGGTGTACTCACTTTTGTGAGATACTGTATATCAGGTGACTGATTAGATCAATCATCTTGCAGGTGAACACAGACAGGGGAAAAGCAACAGCCAACACCTGGGTGCTGGAATGAAGAACAGGGGCACTAAGTGATCATGACAGTAGGGGAGACGAGGCTGTGGGGACCAGTCTTGCAGTGCAGAGGATCAGGTAAGTGAAACTGCTTTTCACATTTTCTTAGACATAAATGGCCATGTAACCTTTGCAGTACGAGGGCGCCCCACTACAAAGAAGAATTTTTACTTTCCCTGAGTTCAGCTTTAGCATTTTCCAAGTATTGATCTGAAAGACTAGGTAGCCAGACTTGGCAAATTCATACAGGAGAGATAGAATGAAGCATTAAATCCAAATAAATACAGAATGCATCTCATAGAATGCAGTCACTGTTCAGCCAACAATTTTCTACCCAACCCAAATTGACTTTGGTGGTGTTGACAGGGCTCGCACTTCGGTCAAATCAGCATGAATCATCCAAAATTTGAGCTGTGTATGGCCATCCTAAATTACTTAATTATCAGCAGATGTGCAACAATTTAGAGCATGAAGAATATGAAATTTGCATAGCTGGATCAGATGATATTGTCTGTAATGGCTAACTGTAGGATATCACAAGAAAATAAATATATACAGTATATATAAGGGTTTGGTACTTTTTGTCAGCCTAATCAAGTTTTATGATCTTTTTTGGAAGCTCTGTACAATGAACTTGGATGATTTTATGTACTACGAGGGGCGTTCAAGTAAAACCTGGTCTTTTGAGTTTATATAATAAAAGATTATACCTGTAAAATGAAAAGTCCCAGTTTGACTTGAATGCCCCCCTTATTAGTGGGTGTGGATACTAGTTTATTTTTGTATACACCTGAAAGGTCCTTCCACATATGCATTCTAAATATTTTTCATATACTAAGGTGATGATGGTGCATCACAGCAATGAATAACTGCTCTGTACTGTTCTGGGAAATAAGAGACTACAGATAATACAGCAGTGTAAAATTATCCAGCAGTGGGACAATTTTTAATAAGCAGGGCTAGGCCCAAATTTACTAGCGTCAAAGAGCTTGGGCTGGTGCTTGAATGCAAGAGTTAAGATACTGCAGAGGATACCACAGTGAAAAATTAGCCAGTATCGAAACAGTTTTAATCAGGAATAAAAGGGCCTAACTGGGGTATGCCTATCTTTTGTTATCTTTAGTGATAATGGGGTGAAGTGAGTGATATAATGTAATGTGGTTTAGGTACACACTGTTCTTGCACTAGTCAGTAAAAAGTGAATGTTTCGCTTTAAGCGCTCCAAACTTAAAAAAAAGACCCCATCGACATAAGAGGTAAAAAAAAAAAAAAAAAAAAAAAAAAAAAACTAAATAAATTAAAACCCCTGAAGCAAAATCCTACTTTAAAAGAGCAGGAAACCCCTGAAACAAAATCCTGCTTTAACCCAAAAAAAGGCCTATTAACGTAAAATAAAGACCAATATACTCCCAAAATACATGAAATGCCCAACATGCCAACTCATATGAAATAAAGGCCAATATACTCTTTTTGAAAGGGAAGCCTTCAGAAAAAACAAAAAGTTTGCTATGGATGAGACAGCAGCTACAAGTGTCTGCTGACCTCAAATCAAGCACAAAAAAAGGCCAGAATAATAAGAACAAAAATGCAAAGGGATTGATTTAACAAAGAACTAGCCATCAGAATTAGGGTCGGTTCACACATGGGCAACACGACTTTAGCGCGACTTTGTACCGCGACTTCAACGCGGCTTCAGCGCGACTTTAGCGTGACTTTATCGCGACTTCAGCGCGACTTCGGCAAATTACGAGGCGACTTGAAGTCGCCTCCATGACAGGCGACTTTGCCTGTGGCCAATCACCTCTCTGGGAGGGAGGGGGGGAGGGAGGGGTTTTCTCTGCAAAGTCGCTTGACTTTACAGAGAGATCCGACTTGCAGGCGACTTACATTGAGTTGAATGGGTACAAGTCGCCTACAAGTCGGATAGAAGTAGTACAGGAACCTTTTCTGAAGTCGGAGCGACTTCAGTAGTGTCAATTAAGACGCTCCCATTGCCTACCATGTTAATCTAAATACAAAGCGACTTGGGGCGACTTGAGGGCGTACAAGTCGGATCCCAAGTCGCCCCAGTGTGAACCGACCCTTAAAGTACAGTTTCCTAACTGCAGTGTTCATTTTGACATCAAATTATGAAGATGTTTTAGTCTTATTTTAGTCTTTTGACTAAAATGTCATTTTAGATTTGGTTGTATTGGTTGTCACCTGAATTGTTTTCGTTTTAGTCATCTAAATTGTTTTCGTTTTAGTCGTATTTTAGTCATCTGAATTGTTTTCGTTTTAGTCGTATTTTAATCAACTAAAAACTCCAGTACATTTTAGTAAACTAAAATCTAATGGGTTTAGTTAAATTGTAATGCATGATTTAAGAATTTCTCTAACATTGCCAAACTCATTATGTACTCCTGGAGTAAAAATCTAATAACATGGTTTTATTTATGGCATTAAAGCCGAGTTGCGCCTGGGTAAAAAAAAATCAAAAGTCAGCAGTTACAAATACTGTAGCTGCTGACTTTTAATATAAGGACACTTACCTGTCCTGGTAGCCTGCAATGTCGGCACCCGAAGCCGACCCGTCCCTTAGCTCCGGGTTCAGGCGTCGGTATCATCACTAAGGGAAACAGGAAGTGAAGACATTACGTAGTTCGCCACACATCTAGTTTGCCACGATCTTTCCCCAGAAGTGGGAGCAGATACCTGGATTTGACAGCTCCCCCCTGATTAGTACCGGGGGGGGGGGGGGGATCTGATTTGCGGAAGTTCCATTTATGGGTGGAACTCCGCTTTAAAGTTTGAACATGCATTACAGATACAGATTTAGCCCTTTGTGATATATAACGTCAAACCATAAATTTGCTTTGTAAACAAACAAAAATATTGCCTTTTGACAAAAAGAAGTGTAGCACTAACTCATGGTGGAGCTGCTAGTTTAAGCGGGTCTGTTACCTTCACCTTGCTTCCCTTGGTTTTACCGGCACTGGGTCTAGGGGTTCAGTTGAGTTTACCTCTGGACGACACACGCACCAACACTGGAGTACGTTTTCAATGCTTTATTGAACAAACAAACTTTGGGAAGTAGCAGGAAAGAGGCGGAAAAGGAAACTTTCAGGAGAAACTCAAATATCTTCTTATAGAACCTTAGTAACTAATGTCCCGGTAGAATTTAGATAATTAGGTGGAATGCGCTCCCCTCGTGGGACACACTCCTTGCTCGTCTGGATAGGCCTCTCTCACTGGTCTAGCAGCCAGCACGCAGCACGAATCAAAAGTCTCTGCCACAGACTTGTTTGGGGGGTAAATCCGTACGATCCTCTGCCACAGGATGTATCAGATTTTTCTGCAGTGAAAGTCAGTCACAGTGCCTGAACCTTTAAGCCGAACCGGCAACACTATGCTGTATGGTCACTTCTTTTGGATATGTCCTTCGACCGAGTCACCAGGCCCCTCTATAGACAAGCACGCTGCGTGATCCCTCCAAGACGGGTCCTCCCCTGGGCTCTCCTCGGTCGTCCAGCTTCGTCACACAGGACCAACAGCTCAGGACCATTCCTCGGCCGCGGTGGTAGGCCCCAGACAAGCCTCTGGGCCCACCCCTGCGCTGCAGCATCGTTAGCCTCCCGATCGGAGACCCACGAGGTAGCTCCTTAACGCATACCTGTCGGCCAGGAGGGCCAGCAAGTGGCTATAAAAACGCGACCCTAGAACATGGCGTCTGTCCCATGAATACCCTCATCCCAGAATGCAACTCGGAGGACCATCTCCACCGAGCTTGTCTCCGAGACAGAGGAGCATCTATACACTTCGACACGTTGCCTTTCCAACACCAACCAGTGGTAACAGCGACACCCACTGGTCAGCACAGAAACACACACAACGTCAGCCAAGCTGGAACAGAGGCGAACTTTTAACCTTCCTATCACACAATTTACTAAATTTACCTAACCTGCGGTAGATTGTAAATCTACCAGCGCTACATACTCACCTCACTATAATAGACGTTGTCCCCAACGTCTGTCTCAAACACAGTAACAGTAACTCTCAAGCCTGAGAGTAGCATTTGAGTTTCTCATAACTTTAGATAGGCAAAGAGAGAGAAAAAAGGACAGTTTGAAGACATTATGAAACTTATATCTTATAAAACATTATGTTCACAGCCGCGAACAAAACCACAATATAATTTTACACATCCTCACTAACTAGCTGAAAAGCCTCCCAGCTATACATATGATCCGATGATCCCTGAAAAGGAAACACATTTAAACACACATATATACATTCTGCGCAACACCAGGAGCAAAGCCTCATTTAGAATGAGACTCTCTTCCTATTAATTATATAAAAAAAAATATATACTTTTGAAGTCCATCCCTGCATAAGAACTCTTTCTGTAAAAGAAATCCGGCTAGCAACAGAAGTCCTTGGATTAATACACAGAAAAGGATCTGTAAATCTTGACCACGCAGATCTCTTTACCCTGCCGCTATCTAACTAAGTAACTTCAAAGTGATAGTGTCCATAATCACCAGTAAAACCGAGGATCTGGCAAAGTCACATATTTTCCTTCTTTATCCACAGTGGTAATAAAATACACAGCATTGTCTTTTCCCGGTCTGCAGATTACCACTTTATCAGCATAGATATGCCGACCATAGTTCCAATGTACAAAGCATCTGTTGAAACATTCATCCATCTGGACAGAACATCCAGTCTTTCTAAAGGGCTTAGGCACAGACAAGTAGTCCCAAATAGCGTCACTATACCAAAGCTCCCTATTAGCTTCAATCTCCCGCATTACATCCAGAGGCACATAGGGGAACTCCAGTCCATACTGTGCAGCCACACGCTTGTTTAACATCCTTTGCAAGCGAGCAAGTTTTGGCAAAGGTCTGTCTCTCCCCATACCAGGCGGTACAAAGGAATCCAATGACTTTTTCACCATAGACCCAGCCGGTGTCTGTAGCGAATCAATAACTTTTGACAAAGTCCCAGCAACAGCACTGTGCGTCTCCACACAGGGTGACGTCTTCCCAGAACTCATGGCAGTCCATTCAGGAAGGGTCATTGTGGAGGCAACATCCTCGCCTTGGGACCACAATAGCTCTTGCGACATGGTCTCTGCCACAGACTTGTTTGGGGGGTAAATCCGCACGATCCTCTGCCACAGGAATTATCAGATTTTCTCTGCAATGAAAGTCAGTCACAATGCCTGAACCTTTAAGCCGAACCAGCAACACTATGCTGTATGGTCACTTCTTTTGGATACGTCCTTTGACCGAGTCACCAGGCCCCTCTATAGACAAGCACGCTGCGTGATCCCTCCAAGACGGGTCCTCCCCTGGGCTCTCCTCGGTCATCCAGCTTCATCACACAGGACCGACAGCTCAGGACCATTCCTCGGCCGTGGTGGTAGGCCCCAGACAAGCCTCTGGGCCCACCCCTGTGCCGCAGCATCGTGGGCCTCCCGATCGGAGGACCACGAGGTAACTCCTTAACGCATACCTGTCGGCCAGGAGGGCCAGCAGGTGGCTGTAAAAACATGACCCTAGAACATGGCGTCTGTCCCATAAATACCCTCTTCCCAGAATGCAACTCGGAGGACCACCTCTACCGAGCTTGTCTCCGAGACAGAGGAGCATCTATACACTTCGACACGTTGCCTTTCCAACACCAACCAGTGGTAACAGCGACACCCACCGGTCAGCACGGAAGCACACACAACGTCAGCCAAGCTGGAACAGAGGTGAACTTTTAACCTTCCTATCACACAATTTACTAAGTTTACCTAACCTGCGGTAGATTGTAAATCTACCAGCGCTACAGAAGTGCAACTTTAAAATAAAAAAACAAAAACAACTGTAAACTCTATTGGCTGTAATGCCATTGCACATATTACCTGAATATATTACCAACAATAAATATCAAGAAAAAAATAAGTAAACTTTTTGTTTTCTTTTAGCAGCTTAGTAGATGCCCCCTACTTGTTTTTATGTGGTAATGCAGTGTTCATTTTGACGTCAAATTTCAATTTCGTTTTAGTCCTAGTCTTTTGACAAAAATACCATTTTAGTTTTAGTCGTATTTTAGTCATCTGAATTGTTTAGGTTTTAGTCGACTAAAATAGTGTTAAATTAGTTGTCGAAAATATTTTAGTTGAGGAAATTAACATAGCCTCACTGAGCTTAATTTTTCCCCTTCCAGTTGTTCAGCTTTACCTATACTTTCCCTACATTAACTTCCAATACACTGACACTATGGCGCTCTGTGCTCTTCCTTTTATAGAAAGGGGATTGGCTTAACCAAAATCACCCTTATGGCCCATACACATGATCAATAAATCGAACGAAAAATACCGCCTTCAAAGCAATCATACGATAATCTTATCATTAGTACACAGCTTTCGAAAGCTGATCACAACAGTTTATCCGTTATTATCCGATGGGATAAGCACGGACATTTTTCTCGTATGATGCCAGATTGTATGATTTTCTTTAATCAGTACAGTTGTCATTTGAAAATACAATACAAATACACTACAACACATTACATCACTTCCGTATTTTTATCCTGTTGCACAAGAATTTTTGTAACTTTAGTAAACTCTTCATTTTCTATATGAGACTAGCATGCAAAAAAAAAAAATGGACGTTCATTCGTCCGATAATTTCATTGTGCATACCAGACATTTTTTGACCACTGTATATGTGCTGGCTATAGTTCAAAAGCCATGCAGTGCTTTATGGTTTAAAGGCAAATCTGCACATGTTGTGGTGCCTAGAGACCGGCACCGAGTCTGCCCAGCTATTTGTTTTAGGAATCTGTCACGTCGCTCTGTTTCTCTATCTCGGCGTGCGTTCCAAGCCTCGATTTGGTACGGGTCCGTAAACAAGAAGTGACGTCCGTAATTACCCAGAAGCCTCTATGCGTTTCACATACACACATTCCTGATGACGCATGTGTGTGCCGGTCTCAGTGCCGGTCTCTAGGCACCACAACATGTGAGTTTGCATTTTATACATTGTAAATACTTACCTTTTAGTCAAGATGAATAAATATTTTATGCATACATGTTGGGCAATGATGGATGTTTATGTCTATGGGATACCATTACGAATATGGAGAAATGAGGAGTACCTAGCGGTAAACTAGCTGGAGCAAAGCAAGGACAGTGGAGTGGTTATCTCAGATGAACCAAAGGCAAAACTCTTTCTAGGCTCTGGTGAGTGGCCATTTTAGAAGGTTGTGGTGGCACATGAATTGGTGAAAAGATCCAGTGTAAAGCACCCATGAAAATTTGAGAATATATATGACAAATGAAAACAGACTTTGGAAATATTATATACTTATGCATTTTTTGATGTTTGGCTCTTTATTGTCACGTTGCACTTTATAGTGGTCTTTGGGAATAATATTGATGTCTTAAGGAGTGATAGTTTGCATCATTTCCTAATATTTGGCACTTTATTGTGACGTTTCACTTTACAGTAAGGTTGGTTTATAGGAAATATACACCATGAGGTTGTTGTATAGGGTTTACACACTGTATTAGTGGTAATATTACACCAGTAAATGTTTGGATCAGCGCAGTTACTCTCTCTTTTTGAATTAAGAGGTGCCTAATCCACCAGGAAGCATTAAAGTGAGAGGGAACTTCATGAAAGTGAATGCAACTGTCTAAAAGAAATTAAAGCAGAAAGATAAACTCAAACAGTGCATTCAACATCAAGGCAGTGAAGAGAAGTCTCCAGAGGATGTGTGGGAGCAGAACATAGGGGCTAGTATTTCAAACTTTGCGGAGGTGATAGTAAGGAGATAGGCAACGTATGAGTGAGAGTAGACAAGGGGATATTCCTGATAGGTTCAAGGGTTGTTTTTTTGCAACGCCGACAGAACCAGGTAGAGGTCTCATAGACCCACTGGAGAATGTGCTGCGGAAGCGATGTGACTAACAGTAAAAATGGTCAGTTGCGCTCATATTATCCTCATATTCCCATAAAAATGAAGGGTAAAAATATGCTTCTAATAATAACACTAAATTCCCATAATAAAGGTAAAAATAAGAATGGTAAAAATAAGAGGTAAAATTCCACTTCTAGTAATAACAGTGAATATTCATTAATAAATTAAATTCAACTAAACTAATCCCACCATAATACATAAATGTGCTCATAAAAAAACGCACAGGTATAAACCTTGCTGTGTATGCACTTTTAAAACAGCTATAAGCTCCTTATAATAAATAAATTAAGTGAAATCTAATTAAATAAAACAAGTAAAATCTGATTATATATATCGTGCTTCCATGAGATGTCTCCAAAAATATAAATATAAATGTGCAAAAATTATATATACAAAGATCCTCCTTTTACTACAAATACTTCATGTGAAGTGTGGATAATTCATCAAGTGTTATATAATTAAACCAAAACAGTGTCAATTAACTCGTGACAATGTTAAAACAAAAGTTGAAATGAAAGTGAAAAAAAGTGTCAAGAATAAATTGTTACTTTTTTACTCCTTGCGCTTCTTCTTTAATGTTAATCACTGCTCCACTCAGATGCCGGACATATGGGGAGAAAAATTAACAATCCATTGCGCAGAAATTAAAAGATTCATTGGATACTATAATTAAGATAGGGTTGATACACTCACAGACTCTTTTTGGATGGGATCGCTTTTTTTATATTGATCAGGCTGCAAACAAGATGCTGGACATCACAAGCTCCTCCTATATGTTACGTCACTGCCACGTGACTTTTTCAAGGATCCTTGAAAAAGTCACGTGGCAGTGACGTAACATGTAGGAGCAGCTTGTGACGTCCAGCATCTGCAGTGTGTGAGTTGGCGGCGGTGGAGGTAGAGCTGTGCCACTGAGCTCTTGTTTGCAGCCTGATCAATATAAAAAAAGCGATCCCATCCAGAAAGAGTCTGAGTGTATCAACCCTATCTTAATTATAGTATCCAATGAATCTTTTAATCTCTGTGCAATGGATTGTTAATTTTTCTCCCCATATGTCCGGCATCTGAGTGGAGCAGTGATTAACATTAAAAAAGAAGCGCAAGGAGTAAAAAAGTAACATTTTATTCTTGACACTTTTTTTCACTTTCATTTCAACTTTTGTTTTAACATTGTCACGAGTTAATTGACACTGTTTTGGTTTAATTATATAACACTTGATGAATTATCCACACTTCACATGAAGGATTTGTAGTAAAAGGAGGATCTTTGTATATATAATTTTTGCACATTTATATTTATATTTTTGGAGACATCTCATGGAAGCACGATATATATAATCAGATTTTACTTGTTTTATTTAATTAGATTTCACTTCATTTATTTATTATAAGGAGCTTATAGCTGTTTTAAAAGCGCATACACAGCAAGGTTTATACCTGTGCGTTTTTTATGAGCACATTTATATATTATGGTGGGATTAGTTTAGTTGAATTTAATTTATTAATGAATATTCACTGTTATTACTAAAAGTGGAATTTTACCTCTTATTTTTACCATTCTTATTTTTACCATTCTTATGGGAATTTAGTGTTATTATTAGAAGCATATTTTTACCCTTCATTTTTATGGGAATATGAGGATAATATGAGCGCAACTGACCATTTTTACTATTTATTGACCTTACTACTCACTTAGTTGCAGCTATATTATTTGGTCATCTCATATTAACCATTTGGTTCTCTTAGTAGTTAATTGCAACCACGTCAGCGCTTGAGCTTTTTTTATATACTTGATGTGACTAACACCCCGTATGAATGTTTTTACCAAAGGATGAAAGATAAGTGGTCTTTTCTTTGGAAAAAGATGGCTAGGAACAAAACCTGACCTTAGAGGGTACTCAAAGCCAAATACTGATCTAGAAATTACAGAATTTGTCCCATGGAAAACTACCTGGGATGGAAGTTGCTGGCTTTACATCAGCTTTCCAAGTGTGATGGTAGACTTCAGAAGAAGTTGGGTCAGTTCGGTACAAAGAGGACCACCAGAACACCCTCCATCTCACTTCTGCAGAGCGGAAGGAGATTGAGTGGGGAAAAGACAGAGATCAGGTTGAACTGATTCCACAGTATCACTGGAGCATCCACTGCAAAGGCCCTAAGGTGTCTTGTCCCAGCGACCAATCTGTCCTGTTTGTTGTTGAACCTAGGTGTTGGGAGGTCCAAGTCTGCCAGCCCCCACCTGCTGCACAGAGCTTGAAAAACCTCAGAGTAATGGAACTATTCTCTAAAGTCCAGACACTGATGATCGAGGAAGTCCGCCTGCCAATTATCCATGCCTGGGATGTGCACTGCAGTCACAGCTGTAACATGCTCTGCCCAAGTGAGAATCAGGTCCACTTGTCTTTGATTTAAACAAACGGTTTATGGTGGTTGTATAATTCTATAGTATAAGCACAGACAAAAGTATCAGAACAGTGGCATAGATACGTAAAGACCCAAAATCATGTAATACTTGTCAAAATGGTGTCTGAATGAATATATCATCTATACAAAGCTTGTCCCTAATAGTTATATAGAAATAATTATACACAAACTACACTGATGCTGAATTTGTCCCAGATTACCCTTACAGCCAGAGAAGAAAATATGACCAACAATAAAAAGAAGCACCAAACTGCAACTTAAAGGGTTGAAAAAATAGAATAGAAAAAAAAACTATTGCAAACACATCCATGTCAACATGGTCACACTCAATATAGGCAGATGAACTACTATTACTACACCAAAAATGCAAAGTTGGCATCTGCATTTAAGAATGAGTAATGTATATACCATAACTGACTGGGATTTAGGGGAAGAAACTCTAGTCTCTGTATGGAAACCAGGGAATTATAGCTCCATATCCACACATGTAAATCCAGGATCCAACAATTTGTCCCAAATTTTATGAAGTTTAGCTAAACAGCCCCTATGAATGTAAAAACATTTTTAGATGAAATATTAGCATTAAAATCTGCTATCAATTGGTTTGCTGTTGACACAGACAACGCTGACATCCACTTTTTAGCAATCACCTTTCTTGCCATAAACAACATCTCTCAGAGAAAGGTTGAATCATACCTATCAAGTTATGTATTTCCCAATATACCCAAGAGACATACAGTACTGTGTAAAAGTTTTAGGTAGGTGTGAAAAAAGCTGTAAACTCAGAATGCTTTCAGAAATAGAAGTGTTAATAGTTTTATTTTTTTTTCAATTAACAAACTGGAAAGCAAATGAACAGAATATAAATCCAAATCAATATTTGGTGTGACCACCCTTTGCTTTCGAAACAGCATCAATTCTTCTAGGTACACTTGCACACAGTTCTTGTAAGAACTCGGCAGGTAGGTTATTCCAAACATCTTAGAGAACTAACCATAGATCTTCTGTCAGTGTAGGCTGCCTCAAATCCTTCTGTCTCTTCATGCCATTCCAGACAGACTCAATGGTGTTGAGATTAGTGCTCTGTAGGGAATAAACCATTGCTTTCAGGACTCTTTGTTCTTCCTTGTCATTGAGATAGTCCTTAATGATATTGGCTGTATGTTTGGGGTCTTTGTCCTGCTACAGAAAAAAATTTGGGACCAAATACACTCCTTCCTGATGGTATGGCATGATGGGTAAGTATCTGCCTGTACAGTGGGTATAGAAAAGAATCAAGCTTTGCAGCCTGAAATGAAGACAGGCACCATTTTTATTTTATCCAGCAGTATTTACTTATAACATCCGAGTGAAAGATATAACACCAACATGTCAGAAAAATCACTGAGTTGGAAAAAGGATCTTCCCCTCTTAAAAATGACATGTAAGCTCAATCAGGTGTAGCTAATCACCTTCTCAATGGCACACAAAGCCATTTGACTTTCAACTGTGATCAGCTGTGGATATTTTGATTAGCTCAGCATGAAAAGAGCTTTCCTGGAGCATTTCACTCCCTGGTAGTGCAACTGAAGCAAACATTCAGCTATGGGTAGCAGGGCTCTGTCAACAGATATCAGGGATAAAGTTGTGGACAGGCACAAGTCAGAAGATGGATAAAAAAAAATGTCAAATGCTTTAGCAATGCCTAGAAACGAAGTGAAGTCTTTAAGTCTATTAGTCTATTTGGTACAACACAGACCCTTCCTGGATCAGAACGTCACTCCAAACTGAATGAAAGAGCCAGGAGAAAACTGGTCAGAGAGGCTACCAAGAGGCCTACAGCAACTCTGAAGCAGTTGCAGAAATTTATGGAAAAAGTGATCAATGTGTGCATGTGAAAACAATATTACAAATTCTTCACAAATGTGGCTTGTATGGGAAGATTGCAAGAAAAGGCCACTCCTCAAGAAAGGCCACATGCAGTCACGACTGAGCTTTGCAAAAAAGCACCTTTAAGGTTCTGAGGCCGCATGAAAAAAGGTGTTATGGTCAGATGAGAATAAAATTAAATTATTTGGCCTCAACATCAAATGATATGTCTGGTGGAAATCCAATAGAGCTCACTATCCACATAACACCATTCCTACAGTAAAGCATGGAGGTGGTTATACCCTGTTATGGGGGTGTTTCTCTGCAGCAGGGACTGGAGCACTTGTCAGGATAGAAGGAAAAATGGATGAGGCAAATTACCGTCAAATTATTGAGGAAAATCTTCTGCCCTCTGCCAGAAAGTTATATATGGGAAAACGGTTTGCCTTTGAACATGACAGTGACTCAAAGCACACAGCAAAAATGACCCCACAGTGGTTGAAGGAGAAAAAGGTGAATGTCCCTGCATGGCCTAGTCAGTGCCCAGAATTAAACCCCATTGAAAATCTGTGGAATGACTTGAAGACTGCAGTTGTCTAGATGTGCAAAGTTAGAATGTTAGTAGAGACCTATCCCAACAGACTAAAGGCTGTAATTAAAGCAAAAGGTAGTTCAACAAAATACTTAGACCCCTTTCACACCGGGGCGGGGGCGGCGTCGGCGGTAAAGTGCTGCTACTGTTAGCGGCGCTTTACCGTCGGTATTCGGCCGCTAGCGGGGCGGTTTTACCCCCCACTAGCAGCTGAGAAAGGGTTAAAAACCAGAGGCGCTTTGCCGGCGGTATAGCCACGCTGTCCCATTGATGTCAATGGGCAGGAGCGGTGAAGACTGCTCCGAAGATGCTGCTAGCAGGACTTTTTTTTCCCGTCCTGCTAGCGCACCGCTCCAGTGTGAAAGCCCTCGGGACTTTCACACTGGAGAGACAGCAGCAGCTGTTTCGGGTCGGTTTACAGGCACTATTATTAGTGCAATAGCGCCTGCAAACCGCCCCAGTGTGAAAGGGGACTAACACAGGGGGGGGGGGGGTGATCCTTTTTCCAACTCAGTGATTCTGCCTTTGATTTATTTAAATTTTTTTCTGACATGTTGGTATTATATCTTTCACTTGGATGTTTTAAAAGTTACACTGAGTAAATACAGCTGGATTAAACAAAAACTGTGTCTGTCTTCATTTCAGACTGCAAGGCATCAAAATGTGATTTTAAAGTGGAGTGATTCTTTTCTATACCCACTATGTTTCTCAGCATTGAGGACATTACTGATCCTGACCAAATCTCCAACTCCATTTGTAGAAAGGCAACCCGAAACGTGTTAGGAACCTCCACCATGCTTCACTGTTGTCTGCAGAAACTCATTATTGTACCGCTCTCCAGGCAAATAAATTGCCTCCTGCTACAGCCAAATATTTAACATTTTGACTCATCAGTCCAGAGCACCTGCTGCCTTTTTTCTGCATTCCAGTTCCTTTGTTTTTGTGCATAGTTGAGTTGCTTAGCCTTGTTTTCATGTCTGAGGTATAGCTTTTTGATCGCATTTCTTCCATGAAGACAACTTCTGGCCAGACTTCTCCAGACAGCGGATGGGTGTACATGGGTCCCACTGATTTCTGCCAGTTTTGTGCTGATGGCACTACTTGACAGCTTCTAATGTCGAAGGGACGTACATTAAGCATGATGTGTCTTTCTTCTGCCGCATTAAGTTTACTTGGCCTACCATGGCATCTGTGGTTCTCAGTGTTGCCCGATGAATGATGTCCTCAATGCTGAGAAATACAGGCAGATATATTATGCCATACCATCAGGGAGGCATGTGATTGGCCCCAAATGTATTTTGCAGCAGGACAATGACTCCATACATACAGCTAATGTCATTAAGAACTATCTTTAGTGTAAACAAGAACAAGGAGTTATAGAAGTGATAGTTAGGCCCCATCAGAGCCCTGATTTTAGCATCATCAGGCCTGTCTGGTATTACATGAAGACACAGAAGGATTTGAGGAAGCATTCCTCCACGGAGATCTGTTGTTAGTTTTCCAAGATGTTTTTTCTCATTAATGTACACACAGCACCCCATATTGACAGAAAAACACAGAATTTTTGAAATTGTTGCAGATTTATTAAAAAAGAAAAACTGAAATATCAAATGGTCCTAAGTATTCAGACTGGTGCTGTCCATTTCTTCTGATCATCCTTGAGATGGTTCTACACCTTCATTTGAGTCCAGCTGTGTTTGATTATACCGATTGGACTTGATTAGGAAAGCCACACACCTGTCTATATAAGACCTTACAGCTTACAGTGCATGTCAGAGCAAATGAGAATCATGAGGTCAAAGGAACTGCCTGAAGAGCTCAGAGACAGAATTGTGGCAAAGCACCGATCTGGCCAAGGTTACAAAAAAATTTCTGCTGCACTTAAGGTTCCTAAGAGCACAGTGGCCTCCATAATCCTTAAATGGAGGACGTTTGGGACGACCAGAACCCTTCCTAGAGCTGGCCATCCGGCCAAACTGAGCTATCGGGGGAGAAGAGCCTTGGTGAGAGAGGTAAAGAAGAACCCAAAGATCACTGTGGCTGAGCTCCAGAGATGCAGTCGGGAGATGGGAGAAAGTTGTAGAAAGTCAACCATCACTGCAGCCCTCCACCAGTTGGGGCTTTATGGCAGAGTGGCCCGACGGGAAGCCTCTCCTCAGTGCAAGACACATGAAAGCACACAAGGAGTTTGCTAAAAAAACACCTGAAGGACTCCAAGATGGTGAGAAATAATATTCTTTGGTCTGATGAGACCAAGATAGAACTTTTTGGCCTTAATTCTAAGCTGTATGTGTGGAGAACACCAGGCACTGCTCATCACCTGTCCAATACAGTCCCAACAGTGAAGCATGGTGGTGGCAGCATCATGCTGTGGGAGTGTTTTTCAGCTGCAGGGACAGGACGACTGGTTGCAATCGAGGGAAAGATGAATGCGGCCAAGTACAGGGATATCCTGGACAAAATCCTTCTCCAGAGTGCTCAGGACCTCAGACTGGGCCAAAGGTTTACCTTCCAACAAGACAATGACCCTAAGCACATAGCTAAAATAACGAAGGAGTGGCTTCACAACAACTCCGTGACTGTTCTTGAATGGCCCAGCCAGAGCCCTGACTTAAACCCAATTGAGCATCTCTGGAGAGACCTAAAAATGGCTGTCCACCAACGTTTACCATCCAACCTGACAGAACTTGAGAAGATCTGCAAGGAGGAATAGCAGAGGATCCCCAAATCCAGGTGTGAAAAACTTGTTGCATCTTTCCCAAAAAGACTCATGGCTGTATTAGATCAAAAGGGTGCTTCTACTAAATACTGAGCAAAGGGTCTGAATACTTAGAACCATGTGATATTTCAGTTTTTGTTTTTTAATAAATCTGCAAAAATGTCAACAATTCTGTGTTTTTCTGTCAATATGGGGTGCTGTGTGTACATTAATGAGAAAAAAAATGAACTTAAATGATATTAGCAAATGGCTGCAATATAACAAAGAGTGAAAAATTTAAGGGGGTCTGAATACTTTCCGTTCCTACTGTATATAACTATCAATGCTCCGCGCAGAGACCACTGCCTGTGGAAGGGAATTCAACATCCTTGCCGCTCTTACAGTAAAGAACCCTCTATGTAGTTTAGGTTTAAACCTCTTTTCTTTTCATTTTAATGAGTGGCCACGTGTCTTGTTAAACTCCCTTCCGCAAAAAAGTTTTATCCCTATTATGGGGTCACCAGTATTGAATTTGTAAATTAAAATCATATTCCCTCTCAAACATCTCTTCTCCAGAGAGAATAAGTTCAGTGCCGGCAACCTTTCTTCTTAACTAATGTCCTCCTTACCCTTTATTAGCTTTGTTGCCCTTCTTTGTAATTTCCAGTACATCCTTCCTGAGGACTGGTGCTGTCAAGTCTGTAGTGTGAGGCCGGGTTGCTGAGAGGGCGTCCCTTGCGGATGAGTGCAGCGCTCCCCTGGAATTGATACAGGGGATATGATGCCCAAAGGTGCATGGGTTGCCAGAAATGCTGCAGGTTAGCTGGTTGGCAGTAGGTAGCTGGAGTGCGTTATGGCAGCCGTGCGGAGAGAAGTCTTGAGCACGGAACAGCAGGGTAAACCAGGAACAGGGTCCACAGCCAGGCCAGGGATCAGGTACCAGAAGACAGTCCGAGAGAAGTACAGGAACAAGCCGGGTCATACACAGAGGGCCGAGGATCAGAAAGTAGTCAGCCAAGCCGGGGTCAGAGCGGGGAGATAAGTAGGGTCACGGTTCAAGCCAGGCAGAGGTCAAACCAGGAGACTTCAGAGAATATAAGGCACAGGAACACAAGAAGCTGTTTGATAATCCAGCAAACTGCAGGTGTCAGTGGCGGGTTTAAATAGGCCAGGGGTGTGCCTGCAAGGTCAGGGCACACCGGCGCGCACAGACTGCCGTGGCCTGGCTGTCGCGCATCTGCGCATCTGTCTGCGCATGGAAACTTGTCTGGCGCAACCATGACGGTTACTGGCGGAATTGCCCATAACACGGCCGTTTCCCTGACAGGCGCCCAGAACTGGACAGCATACTCCAGGTATGGCTGGACCAGAGTCTTGTAGAGTGGGAGAATTATTGCATTGTGTTTGAGCTTTGGGGTGCACACCCTAATGAAATAGGCTGCACACACCTCTATTTGGGAGGTATGGTGGTAGATAGAGATGTCAGAAGCAGAGGTTGCAGAGAGCATAACTAGAATACATAGCTGAAAGTCAGGACAGGCAGCAAACAATAGAGTATTCTTGTAAACACAGCCAAGAGTCAGAAACGGCAGCAGACAATTCAATAAACATAGCCAGAAGTCAGTCCAGAAGCAGACATTACAGGAACACACTTGCTGGGAATCAAGCAGAAGAGCAGCACCGGCTATTGAACTTCATTTTTCTCGGCTCGTCGTACTTGTTGTACGTCACCGCGTTCTTGACGTTCGGAATTTCCGACCAACTTTGTGTGACCGTGTGTATGCAAGACAAGTTTGAGCCAACATCCATCGGAAAAAAATATGGATTTTGTTGTCGGAAAATCCTATTGTGTGTACAGGGCAATAAAGTACCCAGCCCATGTTTTTGGCACTAATGACTTTTTGATGCTCTCTATACCAAGCTTGGATCACATTCCACAAGTATTTTGTGCATTGTAAACATTCCTCGTCTGCATCTAGGTACAACCTCACACTTCTGCCTGGCAGCACTAGAGTCACTCCAAAGACATGCTGGTAGGTTAATTGACACCTGTCTAAATTGGCCCTAGTATGAATGAATGTGAGTTAGAGCCGGTTCACACGGGGGCGACTTGTCAGGCGACCTAGCCGCCTGACAATTCGCCTCCCATTCTGTACAATGGAACCGTTCTATCGTCGCTCCGACTTAGAAAAAGGTTCCTGTACTACTTTGGGGGCGACTTGAGGCGACTTGCATAGACTTCTATACAGAAGTCGTTTTGCAAGTCGCCGTGGCAGTCGTGTGCAGGTCGCCTCGGTGAGGCGACCTGCAAGTCGTGCCGCCCCTAGTGTGAACCGAGCCTTAGAGATCTTAGACTGTGAGCTTCTTGAGAGCAGGGACTGAGGTGAATGAATAATACACAAGGAGCCGCTAACTTAATTTGGATTCTCTGATCTCCGCCTCAACTCCAAGAATGACCTCAGCCCCTCTGATACACCTGGTTAAATAAAATTACTGCAAAGACATTTAAGGACACATGTGATAAATACCATTATCCTGGCTGTGGATTATCACCAAAAATAGACACACACCTGGTAGTGATAAACAAGTTGAATATATTAGCACGGTTTAAAGCATATGGAAACTTACAACACTGTTAAACTTTGCTACAAACAACTAATACATCTGAAAAGACAACCTTCAATATTTAGCAACTGCAGGTATGGAAAGGGCAGTAGTCTATATGCCCTTAACACAGGCACTGAGAGGAAGGAGATAACACTTGTCAACTTCTCAGCTCCTTCTGGGCCACAAACATCTTTGAGAGCCAAATACTCAAAGAAAAGGGTTGTACAAGTACAGTAAGCACAGTTCTGTAATGTTGCAGGTCCTGACGTGAAGAATACTAGTGTCTTCTGCTAGCAAAGGGTGGAGCCCTTGTTTTAAGAGAAGGTTTAAACAAGCTTGCATGGAGCAGTAATCCTCTAGAATGTTCTGTTAGGTAGAGATTTAAAAGGGCAAACTACTAGAGATGGCAGCTCCAAACAAGCATCCCATGACACTAAAAAGGGAAACTGATGTCTGCACGCAGTGTCAGTATGATGTCAAGAAGAATGTTGGGTTTACACTCACTCACTAGTCCTCTGTGCAATGACACAACGATAGTCCCAGGTGCTGGTTCAGGCTCCTGATGCTCCTAGCAATGTTGTAAGGCACTGGATCTCTTGCTGATGGCCGATCAAGATGATTGGTAGCGAAACTCACAAGGTGAACAGGCAGCGGCTGACCCAATACCCGGATGGGTATTTCAATCCCTGAAAGGGGTGGGTTGCTGTTCTGTCTCTGGGACAGATGGCTAAACCTTCTTATCCCAATAACTTCAGATACCATATTTCTTTGATCTCAGCTTTATTAGAATAAGCCAGGTGAAACTACAAATAACACAAATAGACTACAATAAGTACAATATTGCATACAATACAGCATACATTGCAGAAACAACGATATACAGTACAAGATAAGATATTAAAAACTTACTTTTTAAGTTCCCTAAAGGGTGATGACAATAGATTGAGAAAGACATGCCTTGCTTCCTGCAATGTGTTAAAAAGAATGGTGACTGGTTCACTTCCTGTTAAGATTATACCCAGAATTCCCTGCTTGCTGACAACTTCCTTAATTACACATACATTAAAACAAATAAACAGAACTGCAGCAATACCAAAAAGGAACGCTAGATGGAGCCTGCACACCACATATGATTGTCTTAAGTAAATCACACATTTTGCATGTAAATTTAACAACACAGGTACAAATAAGGTACAAATAATCAGCAAGACATCTGGCGGACAGAACAGTCGCCTCTGCTGAGCTAGGTGGTGCTAGGCTGCTGAGTAGGGTCCCTGGACTAAATAGTGGACCAATGGACCATGTGGCTGTCTCTGCTCCTGGCTCCCCTCAGGCGTCCTCACTCCTCCCTCTCCAGGCAACATTTTATTGGCAGCCTCTGGAAAAGCTTGGCTTTCTCCCCCTCTGATGCTGCCAGAGTCTCCCTCAGTCTCTGTGGTTTTCCTCACACCTGTCACCTAACCACACTCGCTCTCTCTCTCTCTTCCTCTCTCTCTCCTCAGACTGCTCTCCTTATTCTCCTCACAGACTCCTTTTCCCAGGCTTCAGAATATCCCTCCTCCTCTGTTGGGGCACACAGTCCCTGGTGTCAGCGTGTGTCTCTCTCTTCACTCTGGCACCTCAGTTCCTTCCCCTCACACACTCCTTCTCTCCTCACTGTTAAGTGTCACTGTGTCCCAACAAAGGACTTTTTGAGCCTTGTTATCTCCCTCTCTTTTAAGCAATCTTCTCTCATCTGTCTTCTGTCAGCACTCTCTTTCTTTTACCTCAGTACTTCCCTCTATCTTTTGTCCCCTCAGCCAGGGACGATCCTGGCCGGGGTGCACGGGGTGCACCGCACCCCAGTGCTGTCATTTCTCTTTAGAAGAGGGGCGCCGAGCTAGAATCGCCGGCCGCTTGGCCAGCGTCTAGCTGTGGAGCACAGTGACGTCACTCAGGTACGCCGCGGCCGCCCCAGCCTTCAGAGCGCGCCGCGGCCGCCCCAGCATTCCTTGCACGCCACCTCCGCGGCTAGTAAAGAAGCTCGGAGGTCCGCCCACCTCAGCCATCTTCAGACAGCGTGAGCGTGGCTAAGAAGAGGGAGCGGAGCCGGAGCGGCTGCAGCGGACTTGTGCTGGCTGGTCATAAGAAGAGAAGAAGAACAGGAAGAAATCCTCCCGGAGAGAGCAGATCTGCAGCTGCCTGCCTCCCTGTCCCTGCACTGTCTGCACCAGGCGTCCAGGCTGGGCAAGGAAGTTGGAAGTAAGTAGTCTGTGCTTCCCATCAAACACAGCTACTGTTGTGCCCACAGCCCATCAAAAGCTGCCACTCTGCCCCATCAAAAGCTGCCACTCTGCCCATTAAAGCTGCCACTCTGCCCATTAAAGCTGCCACTCTGCCCATCAAAGCTGCCACTCTGCCCTTTAAACCTGCCACTCTGCCCCATCAAAAGCTGCCACTCTGCCCATTAAAGCTGCCACTCTGCCCATCAAAGCTGCCACTCTGCCCATTAAAGCTGCCACTCTGCCCCATCAAAAGCTGCCACTCTGCCCATTAAAGCTGCCACTCTGTCCATCAAAAGCTGCCACTCTGCCCATTAAAGCTGCCACTCTGCCCATCAAAAGCTGCCACTCTGCCCATTAAAGCTGCCACTGTGCCCATCAAAAGCTGCCACTGTGCCAAACAAAAGCTGCCACTGTGCCCATCAAAAGCTGCCACTGTGCCCATCAAAAACTGCCACTGTGTCCATCAAAAACTGCCACTCTGCCCATCAAAAGCTGCCACTGTGCCCATCAAAAACTGCCACTGTGCCCATCAAAAACTGCCACTGTGCCCATCAAAAGCTGCCACTGTGCCCATCAAAAGCTGCCACTGTGCCCATCAAACACAGCCACTGTGCCCATCAGACACAGCCACTGTTGTGCCCATCTGACGCTGCCACTGTGCCTATCAAATGCAGCCACTGTGCCCATGAAATGCTGCCACTGTGCCCATCAAACGCTGCCACTGTGCCATCAAACGCAGCCACTGTGCCCATTAAAAGCAGCCACTGTGCCCATTAAAAGCAGCCACTGTGCCCATAAAATGCAGCCACTGTGCCCATCAAACGCAGCCACTGTGCCCATTAAAAGCAGCTACTGTGCCCATCAAACGTAGCCACTGTGCCCATCAAACGCAGACACTGTGCCCCGCCTAAAAGCAGACACTGTGCCCCACCTAAAAGCAGCCACTGTGCCCATCAAAGCAGCCACTGTGCCCATTAAAAGCAGCTACTGTGCCCATTAAAAGCAGCCACTGTGCCCATCAAACGCAGCCACTGTGCCCATCAAACGCAGCCACTGTGCCCATTAAAAGCAGCTACTGTGCCCATTAAAAGCAGCTACTGTGCCCATCAAACACAGCCACTGTGCCCATCAAACGCAGCCAGTCTCTGACCATCTCTTGTATCATATCTGCAGTCTTTGACTATCTCCTGTAGTATGTTTGCAGTGTCTGATCATCTCTTGTACTATGTATGCAGCCTCTGACCATCTCTTGTACAATGTATTCAGGCTCTAACCATCTCTTGTACAATGTATTCAGGCTCTGACCATCTCTTGTACAATGTATTCAGGCTCTGACCATCTCTTGTACAATGTATGCAGGCTCTGACCATCTTCTGTACTATGTATGGAGTCCTTGACCATCTCTTGTACTATGTATGCAGTCTCTGACCATCTCTTGTATAATAACTGCAGTCCCTAACCATCTTCTGTAGCATGTTTGCAGTCCCTGACCATTTCTTGTATCATGTCTGCAGTCTCTGACCATCTTCTGTAGTATGTCTGCAGTCTCTGACCATCTCTCGTATCATGTCTGCAGTCTCTGACCATCTCTTGTATCATGTCTGCAGTCTCTGACCATCTCTTGTATCATGTCTGCAGTCTTTGACCATCTTCTGTAGTATGTCTGCAGTCTCTGACCATCTCTTGTACTATTCATGCAGTCTCTGACCATCTCTTGTACTATGTCTGCAGTCTCTGACCATCTCTTGTACTATTCATGCAGTCTCTGACCATCTCTTGTACTATTCATGCAGTCTCTGACCATCTCTTGTACTATGTCTGCAGTCTCTGACCATCTCTTGTACTATGTCTGCAGTCTCTGACCATCTCTTGTACTATGTCTGCAGTCTCTGACCATTTCTTGTATCATATCTGCAGCCTCTGACCATCTCTTGTATCATGTCTGCAGTCTATGACCATCTTCTGTAGTATGTCTGCAGTCTCTGACCAGCTCTTGTATCATGTCTGCAGTCTCTGACCAGCCCTTGTATCATGTCTGTAGTCTCTGACCATCTCTTGTATCATGTCTGCAGTCTTTGACCATCTTCTGTATTATGTCTGCAGTCTCTGACCATCTCTTGTACTATTTTTGCAGTCTCTGACCATCTCTTGCCCATCAAACGCAGCCACTGTGCCCATCAAACGCAGCCACTGTGCCCATCAAACGCAGCCACTGTACCCATCAAACGCAGCCAGTCTCTGACCATCTCTTGTATCATATCTGCAGTCTTTGACCATCTCCTGTAGTATGTTTGCAGTCTCTGATCATCTCTTGTACTATGTATGCAGTCTCTGACCATCTCTTGTACAATGTATTCAGGCTCTAACCATTTCTTGTACAATGTATTCAGGCTCTAACCATCTCTTGTACAATGTATTCAGGCTCTGACCATCTCTTGTACAATGTATGCAGGCTCTGACCATCTTTTGCACTATGTATGGAGTCTTTGACCATCTCTTGTACTATGTATGCAGTCTCTGACCATCTCTTGTATCATAACTGCAGTCCCTAACCATCTTCTGTAGCATATTTGCAGTCCCTGACCATTTCTTGTATCATGTCTGCAGTCTCTGACCATCTTCTGTAGTATGTCTGCAGTCTCTGACTATCTCTTGTATCATGTCTGCAGTCTATGACCATCTCTTGTATCATGTCTGCAGTCTATGACCATCTTCTGTAGTATGTCTGCAGTCTCTGACCATCTCTTGTATCATGTCTGCAGTATCTGACCATCTCTTGTATCATGTCTGCAGTCTCTGACCATCTCTTGTAACATGTCTGCAGTCTTTGACCATCTTCTGTAGTATGTCTGCAGTCTCTGACCATCTCTTGTATTATTCATGCAGTCTCTGACCATCTCTTGTACTATGTCTGCAGTCTCTGACCATCTCTTGTACTATGTTTGCAGTCTCTGACCATCTCTTGTATCATAACTGCAGCCTCTGACCATCTTCTGTAGCATGTTTGCAGTCCCTGACTATTTTTTGTATCATGTTTGCAGTCTCTGACCATTTCTTGTATCATGTCTGCAGTTTCTGACCATCTCTTGTACTATGTCTGCAGTCTCTGACCATTTCTTGTACTATGTCTGCAGTCTCTGACCACTTCTTGTATCATGTCTGCAGTTTCTGACCATCTTATGTATCATGTCTGCAGTCTCTGACGATCTCTTGTATCATGTCTGCAGTCTCTGATCATCTCTTGTACTATGTCTGCAGTCTCTGACCATTTCTTGTATCATGTCTGCAGTTTCTGACCATCTTATGTATCATGTCTGCAGTCTCTGACAATCTCTTGTATCATGTCTGCAGTCTCTGACCATCTCTTGTACTATGTCTGCAGTCTCTGACCATCTCTTGTATCATGTCTGCAGTCTATGACCATCTTCTGTAGTATGTCTGCAGTCTCTGATCATCTCCTGTATCATGTCTGCAGTCTTTGACCATCTTCTGTATTATGTCTGCAGTCTCTGACCATCTCTTGTATCATGTCTGCAGTCTTTGACCATCTTCTGTATTATGTCTGCAGTCTCTGACCATCTCTTGTACTATGTTTGCAGTCTCTGACTATCTCTTGTACTATGTCTGCAGTCTATGACCATCTCTTGCATTATGTCTGCAGTCTCTGACCATCTCTTGCATTATGTCTGCAGTCTCTGACCATCTTTTGTATTATGTCTGCAGTCTCTGACCATCTTTTGTATTATGTCTGCAGTCTCTGACCATCTTTTGCATTATGTCTGCAGTCTCTGACCATCTCTTGTATTATGTCTGCAGTCTCTGACCATCTCTTGTACTATGTCTGCAGTCTCTGACCATCTCTTGTACTATGTTTACAGTCTCTGACCATCTCTTGTATCATAACTGCAGCCTCTGACCATCTTCTGTAGCATGTTTGCAGTCCCTGACTATTTCTTGTATCATGTTTGCAGTCTCTGACAATTTCTTGTATCATGTCTGCAGTTTCTGACCATCTTATGTATGATGTCTGCAGTCTCTGACCATCTCTTGTATCATGTCTGCAGTCTCTGACCATCTCTTGTACTATGTCTGCAGTCTCTGACCATCTCTTGTACTATGTCTGCAGTCTCTCACCATCTTTTGTACTATGCCAGCAGTCTCTGACCATTTCTTGTATCATATCTGCAGCCTCTGACCATCTCTTGTATCTTGTCTGCAGTCTATGACCATCTTCTGTAGTATGTCTGCAGTCTCTGACCAGCTCTTGTATCATGTCTGCAGTCTCCGACCATCTCTTTTATCATGTCTGCAGTCTCTGACCATCTCTTGTATCATGTCTGCAGTCTTTGACCATCTCTTGTATCATGTCTGCAGTCTTTGACCATCTTCTGTAGTATGTCTGCAGTCTCTGATCATCTCCTGTACTATGTTTGCAGTCTCTGACCATCTCTTGTATCATGTCTGCAGTCTCTGACCATCTCTTGCATTATGTCTGCAGTCTCTGACTATCTTTTGTATTATGTCTGCAGTCTCTGACCAAATTTTGTATTATGTCTGCAGTCTCTGACCATCTCTTGTATTATGTCTGCAGTCTCTGACCATCTTATGTATCATGTCTGCAGTCTCTGACCATCTCTTGTATTATAACTGCAGTCTCTGACCATTTCTTGTATCATATCTGCAGTCTCTGACCATCCCCTGTAGTATGTTTGCAGTCTCTGACTATCTTGTTCTCTTTATTGTTAAGAGATCATGGGAGGATCCCAGGTTAACAAAGACTCCTTAGGGGAGCATATCTGTGTTTGAGTCGTTGCCATAGAAACATTTGCAAAGGGGAGGAGTTAGTAAGATGACCACACCCCCGTGGGGGCGCCCAAAATATTTCTGCACCCAGGCGTCTGTGACCCTAGGATCGGCCCTGCCCTCAGCACTTCCTGAAACTCCCCTTTTCCCAGTGTTCTCTGTCTCTCTCAGTTTTCTGGAAGGACCAGTCAGAATCTCTCTTTCTCCATCTTGTGGCCAAAAGGATAAATTGCATTACAACATGCCTGCTACATACAGTATATACGTTGTATATGTAAATTGTCAGTACTATATACAGTAGGTACCTAAAATAAATTAAAAAATTCTGTAAACACAATGAAGTGTCCACAAACCATTACCCAAGATTCCAGATTGCCACATCAGCCACTACCAGGAAAAGTTCAAGCAAGAACATGTTCGTTATCAATGTCCTAGCCACCCAGGGTTGTGGCCAAGCTCCACAACACCAATATCCCTTCCAGAATAGACCAAAGGTGACAGAGCCAGCTGCTCTGACAAACTTAAATCCTTATTTAACATAAAACTGTGCTTCCATATTTTAACTTAAAAGGTAATTAGAAATTGGATTAGCCATGTATTCCTTTAGTTAGTTATTCGACATGATACACAAGAAAGGTGATTTAAGGCTAGCTGTAGCCAAATAACTTCTTGAGAAAATTCTGCCCATTGGCATGACTAGTGCAGCAAAAGCTAGCAGTACTTAAAACAGTATTGACCACTTCCAGGGCCGGCCCTGCCATGGGACCCAGTGGGCCCATGGTCCCAGGCAGCATCTTAAGAGGGGCGGCAGCCGGCAGTGACAAGTTGTACGTGTACGTCACCTATGCCAGCTGTCTCCCGAGATCTGCCTGTGGGACTGTCACTGCTGAGAAAGGCTGCATCCAATGAGTGTGCAGTCCATGCTACCTGTAAGACAGTTTCACACTGAACCGATATTGACGCTTGCCAGAGCCCCTCAGTGTGTGAAAATATCATGTAATATACCTGAATGCAGAGAGAGACCAGCTGTCAGAATTCAGCATTGATGTTGGGGTGGGCGGGACCCAGCAGCTATCAAACACCAGCCAATGGCCCCCCCAGCAGCTATCAAACACCAGCCAATGGGATGGGCTTTGGGAGCGCCACTACATGTATGTGGCCCCTCCCTCTTTCTTAAGCAGCCCAATTATTGGCTGGTGTTTGATAGCTGCTGAGTCCCATCCACCCCCGACATCACTGCTGAATTTTGACAGCTGGTCTCTCTCTGCTTGCAGTTACATTTCATGTCAGTTTAACATACAGTTTTACTAAATGTCAATATCGGCTCAGTGTGAAACTCCCTCTCCTCTGTCAGTGCCAATCAGTGTCACCTGTCAGTGCCAATTAGTGTTTCCAATCAGTGCCACCTGTCAGTGCCAATCAGTGCTTCCAATCAGTGCCATCTGTCAATGCCAATCGTTGCCACCTGTTAGCGCCAGTCAGTGCTAATAAGTGTTTCCAATCAGTGCCACCTGTCAGTGCCAATCAGTGCTGCCTAATATCAGTGCCAACCAATGCCACCTATCAGTGCCAATCAGTGTTTCCAATCAGTGCCACCTACCAGTGCCAGTGCTGCCAATCAGTGCTTCCAATCATTGCCCATGAGTGCCACCTATCAGCGCCCATCAGTGCTGCCAATTAGTGTCCATCAGTGTTGCTAATCAGTGCCACTAAATGCTGCCAATCAGTGCTGCTTATCAGTGCCAATAAGTGCTGTCAGTGCTTTCTATTAGCGCCAATCAGCGCTGCCTATCAGTGCCAATCATTCTTGCCAATCAGTGCTGCCAATCAGTGCAGGCATGAGGCGATAAACTCAGCAGCCAGGCACATTGTCCATGAGGGGCATGTGGAACTTGAACTTTCGCTTTAAGGGAGGTGACCCCCTTACATGCCACATTTGGCATGCAATATTTTTTGGGGGGAGCCAGTACCCTCCCAGCTCCCACTTCCTCCCGGCGCACCGCGGCACCGGAAGGGAGATCACCTCTCCCCCCTCCCTCTCGGCAATCATCTGGGACACGTCACAGGTCCCAGATGATTGCCCGGCCAGTCACGGCGCGCAGCTCGCGCATGCGCAGTGGGTGCCCAGCTGTGAAGCCACAGCCGGGTGCCCACAGTTACAATGTCAGCACCGCATAGAGGAGGGGGAGACGAGCGGGGCTTCGTACCCCCCGCATTGCTGGACCCTGGGACAGGTAAGTGTCCGAATATTATAAGTCTGCAGCTGCAGTATTTGTAGCTGCTGACTTTTAATTTTTTTTTTTTTATAAAGAACTCTGCTTTAAGGACTGAGCCTTTTTCTGAGATTTGGTGTTTACAAGTTAAAAACTGTTTTTTTTGCTAGAAAATTACTTAGAACTCCCAAACGTTATATTTTTTTTTCTAACACCCTAGAGAATAAAATGGTGGCCATTGCAATACTTTTTGTTACACCGTATTTGCGCAGAGGTCTTACAAGCGCACTTTTTTTGGAAAGAAAATGACTTTTTTTAATTAAAAAATAGGACAAACAGTAAAGTTAGCCCAATTTTTTTTATATTGTGAAAGATGATGTTGCGCCGAGTAAATTGATACACAACATGTCACGCTTTAAAGTTGCGCCCACTCGTGGAATGGCGACAAACTTTTACCCTTAAAAACCTCCATAGGCGATGTTTAAAAAATTCTACAAGTTACATGTTTTGAGTTATATAGGAGGTCTAGGGCTAGAATTATTACTCTCACTCTTACGATCCCGGTGATACCTCACATGTGTGGTTTGAACACTGTTTTCATATGCGGGAGCTACTCACGTATGTGTTCGCTTATGCACACGAGCTTCGTGGGACGGGGCGCGTTTAAAAAAAAAGTGTATTTCTTATTTATTTTGTTCTTTTACAAAAAAAATTGTGTCACTTTTATTCCTATTACAAGAAATGTAAACATCCCTTGTAATAGAAAAATAGCATGACAGGATCTCTTAAATATGAGATCTGCGGTCAAAAAGACCTCAGATCTCATATTTATACTAAAATGCAATTAAAAAAAAAAAAAAAAAAATCTTTAAGAGCTATGGGAGGAAGTGACTAGGGATGAGCTTCGAGTTCGAGTCGAACCCGTGTTCGACTCGAACATCGCCTGTTTGGTTGTTTGTCGAATTGCGAACGTTATGGGCCGTTCACGCCAAATTCGAGTGGCGCATCACGGCCCATAATTCACTGCGGCATTGCAGTGCATTGCTGGCTGATGATTGGCCAAGCATGCACTATGACCCACATGCTTGGCCAATCACAGCGCCGTCTGTACAGAGAGCCGTAATTGGCCAAAGCTAGGGTGACTTTGGCCAATTATGGCTCAGGGGATTTAGTACACGCCCCACACTATATAAGGCCGCCTGCGTGGAGAGAGATAGACAAAGAGACAGTGTCATTTGATTTAAGTTAGATAGAGTAGGCAGGCGAGTCAGTTAGCTGCACTTACAGTGTATTGTGTGTATATATATGCATCCTAGGTGTTGTATATATACAGTGGGGCAAAAAAGTATTTAATCAGCTTACTTAAAAAGATGAGAGAGGCCTGTAATTGTCATCATAGGTATACCTCAACTATGAGAGACAAAATGTGGAAACAAATCCAGACAATCACATTGTCTGATTTTTGAAAGAATTTATTTGCAAATTATGGTGGAAAATAGGTATTTGGTCACCTACAAACAAGCAAGATTTTTGGCTCTCACAGATCTGTATCTTCTTCTTTAAGAGGCTCCTCTGTCCTCCACTCATTACCTGTATTAATAGCACCTGTTTGAACTTGTTATCAGTATAAAAGACACCTGTCCACAACCTCAAACAGTCACACTCTAAACTCCACTATGGTGAAGACCAAAGAGCTGTCGAATGACACCAGAAACAAAATTGTAGACCTGCACCAGGCTGGGAAGACTGAATCTGCAATAGGCAAGCAGCTTGGTGTGAAGAAATCAACTGTGGGAGCAATAATTAGAAAATGGAAGACATACAAGACCACTGATAATCTCCCTTGATCTGGGGCTCCACGCAAGATCTCACCCCATGGGGTCAAAATGATCACAAGATTGGTGAGCAAAAACCCCAGAACCACATGGGGGGACCTAGTGAATGACCTGCAGAGAGCTGGGACCAACGTAACAAAGGCTACCATCAGTAACACACTACGCCGCCAGGGACTCAGATCCTGCAGTGCCAGACGTGTCCTCCTGCTTAAGCCAGTACATGTCCGGGCCCGTCTGAGGTTTGCTAGAGAGCATTTGGATGATCCAGAAGAGGATTGGGAGAATGTCATATGGTCAGATGAAACCAAAGTAGAACTGTTTGGTAGAAACACAACTCATCGTGTTTGGAGGGGAGAGAATGCTGACTTGCAACTAAAAAACACCATACCTACTGTGAAGCATGGTGGTGGCAACATCATGCTTTGGGGCTGTTTCTCTGCAAAGGGAACAGGACAACTGATCCGTGTACATGAAAGAATGAATGGGGCCATGTATCAGCAAGGGCATTGAAGATGAAACGTGGCTGGGTCTTTCAGCATGACAATGATCCCAAACACACCACCCGGGCAATGAAGGAGTGGCTTTGTAAGAAGCATTTCAAGGAACTGGAGTGGGCTAGCCAGTCTCCAGATCTCAACCCCATAAAAAACCTTTGGAGGGAGTTGAAAGTCTGTGTTGCCCAGCGACAGCCCCAAAACATCACTGCTCTAGAGGAGATCTGCATGGAGGAATGGGCCAACATACCAGTAACAGTGTGTGACAACCTTACAGAAAACATTTGACCTCTGTCATTGCCAACAAAGGATATATAACAAAGTATTGAGATGAACTTTTGATATTGACAAAATACTTATTTTCCACCATAATTTGCAAATATATTCTTTCCAAATCAGGCAATGTGATTGTCTGAATTTGTTTCCACATTTTGTCTCTCATAGTTTAGGTATACCTATGATGACAATTACAGGCCTCTCTCATCTTTTTAAGTGGGAGAACTTGCACAATTGGTGGCTGACTAAATACTTTTTTGCCCCACTGTATATACACTGTATTCAGTTTAGCTAAATCCATTCCTGTTATTCTCTTCCTAATATATTGGCAGGCAGGTGTTTTTACAGTATTTACAGTTAGTCATACTACAGGAGTAGCCAAAAGTTGGACTTTTGAGGCATGGAAACAATGGAGAGGTCACATAGATAATATTCAAAACTTTTTTTGAAAAAAGTACATCTTATGGACACAGTATACAAAAAGAGAGATAAAAAACATGAAAATAATACAGTCTGTACAGTGAGCCCTTGTGCGTCTACGCATTTTGCCGTGAGGCTTCTTCAGGACACGATCAAGGTTCAGAGATGTAACAAAAAAGAAAAGAGAGCAAGTCTCACTGTCTGAAATGAAATACACTCCAATTAAAATCAAAAGTGTTGCACAAATGCATTACAACTTGTTACATTAAAAAGCATGTGCTAAAGCATCCAAGAGAGATCAGCATGAAACAGTAAGATGGCAATAAAAAGATACCTTCAGTTTGGTTAGGCCTCATGCACAAAATCCCCGAAACCAGAAATTATCCAAAATATGAAATGTTTATAACAAACTGTGGAGAAGTAAAAAAAATATTTTGCAAGGGGCTCCAACACAGAGTATAATACAGCAGACAGTTAATATGCCATTAGAAATTAGCAAAGACAGGGTACCTACTAGTGTGTAGACTTCAAAACATTACTACAACAGGGGCAAATGTATGTCTTGTATCCAGGCAAAGAAAGACCATAATGTTATTGAAAGGTCCAGCATCCAAATAAGGGAGAACGCCTTAGTAGGGTTAAGCAATGCTAGCAGCATGCAATGTAGCCATTGCTAGCATGCAGTACCTAAGGACATAAAAATGAAGAGAGGGGGGAGTGCATTAAAGTGGTTGTAAACCCTCACAGACCACTTTGACCTACAGGTAAGCCTAGATTAAGGCTTACCTGTAGGTCCAAGAAATATCTCCTAAACCTACACGCGTCGTAGACAGCGGCGCGTAGGCGCACTGAGCATGCCGCTGCTAACGGCGATATGCCATTAGTGGCGGTTCCCATGCGCTTGCGTGGGAGTGACGTCATCGCAGCCAATCACAGTGCCGGAGTCACGATACCCGGAAAGAAAATGAACGCTCCGTAGCAGAGGGGACAGCGGTGACATCACAGGCTCCTGTGTCAGGTAAGTGGCTTTACCTTTGCAGGGAAACAAAGAAGAAGTAAACCCATCAGGGTTTACTGCCTCTTTAAATAACAGTGGTAGCCAGGACAATGCCCATGAAAGTGGCTGATGAGGATTTACTTACATGGTGCTGAAGAAAGATGGATATGCCCCTGGGAGACAGCCGGGTGCTGTACACAAAGCCCACATTGAAAACATGGGCTATTTATACAGCCCGGCCGCATCTCTGGCCAATAGGAGCAATAGCGTCATATGACGCATTCACGTCCATACGTCATGGTGAGAAGTATTATGGGCAATGTAAGCAGTGCAGCGAATGGACCTGCCGTTCGGTTTGCGCATGTGCAGGGTACAAGAAACCGGACAATTGGATTATGGGGCTTGTAGGCAAAGTGGTTGAGCGAAACTCCACTCGCACTACATCAGCATACAAATCAGAGAAACAACAAAAATTGTATAGGATACTGTGCATTGGATATAGTGATGAATAGGATATGCTGCTGCTAAAAATGCCTCTGTGGGGAAACATAGAAGAAGATATGTAACACCATCCTATAAATGGGAGCCAAATACTGTCACCATAGAGTCCCGTGAATGGAAAAGCACATGCTAGACAAAAACAACAACAATGCACATGAACAATAGTGAATTGATTATATAAATTTTTTTGAATTTAGTTATATCTTATTCCATTGTATAAGAGTATAGTCAGAGTAGTTGGCTTACAACACAGCCAAGTAATAAACTCAAAGTATGCGAGCTATACATCGTGTGATAACACGTTGATCCATTTGTATGATCCTTTACTTGTTGATTATGTAATCACTGCAAATGAAACAAAAACGGACAAATAGAAAAAGGGAATGGGAAAGACAGAAAAGAAAAGGGGGGGGAATGCAGAGGGCAAATTAAAGGAAAGCAGCTGCAAGGTCATTGTTACAAAAAAGGTCCAAAACTAATCATATCATTAAGGCCTGGGTATGCGGTGGTCTGCAAACTGTGTATCCATTGAATCTCTCTTTGGAGAACTCTGCGGTCAAAATTGCCCCGGTGGGGGTCTTCATGGATAACATCAAGAGCAGCAAATTTGAAAACCAAAGGTTCATATTTGTGTTTAATGGCTATATGATAGCCCATAGTTGTGTTCAAAAGGCCACTAGTGGCGTAGTAAACACGGTCCTTAATCCTTCTCCAAAATGGCCGGATAGTTTTACCAACGTAGAAAGCTCAAATTGGCAAAGTATGATGTATATCACTCCTTTGGTTTGGCAAGTAATATGATGTCGTAAGGAGTGAATCCGGCAATTTGGAAGAGGAACAGAAGCTCCCACCAGTAAAAAGTCGTAGAAATCACATGCATTACATCGAAAAAGACCCAAAGGGTCTCAAACTCTGCTTTCACTTTTGCAATAATGGCTCCACACCAAACGGTCTCTTATAGAACCTGCACGTCGATAAGTGATTTCGGGGTTTAGGCCCTATGTACTTGGTTAGAATGGGATCCGCCAATACAATGTGCCAATGTTTTTGGATCACTGATCGTAATTTTGAATGATGGTCAGAGTAGCTGGCTGACCTCCAAATGGAATTTAACCTGCCCAAGAACCGCCTAATCTGTGACATGCCCACCAGGTGGAACTCAACGTTGGCCATGCTGCAGTGGCTGCACACGCAGCAGAGGGCCATCAATGAGTACCTGTGCGACTATGGCACCAGGACAGGGTCAGGGGAGCTTGTTTTTTTTTTTTCCCCACGCCAGTGGGCCATGATCAGGGATGCATGCACTGTCCTGTCACCATTTGAGGAGGCCACGAGGATGGTGAGCAGTGACAATGCATGCATCAGTGACACTGTCCCTCTTGACAACCGGTTGGAGCACACACTGCGTGGAATAATGGACAGGACACTTGAGGCAGAACAGAGGCAGGAAGAGGAGGACTTCCTTACCTTTCAAGGCCCCCTTTATCCAGACAGTGTTCCTGCATGCCTGCCGATCACACAGGAAGAGGACAAGGAGGAGGAGGACTGTGTCAGCATGGAGGTGGAGCCTAGCACTCAGCATCAGCAGCAGTCTTCATTTAAAGGGATCATTTACAGTCTGAAGAAACCCATGGACTTGTACGTGGCTGGGAGGAGGTGGCTGTGGATGATGTCATCCTTAGTGACCCAGAGGACCCCGGACCGAATGCCTCAGCAAACCTACGCTGCATGGCCTCCCTGATCCTGCAAAGCCTGCGGAAAGATCCTCGTATTCGTGGTATCAAGGAGAGGGATCATTACTGGCTGGCAACCCTCCTTGATCCACGTTACAAGGGTAAGGTTGCACACCTTATCTTGCCGTCGCAGAGAGAGCAGGGGATGAAACATCTTCAGGAGGCCTTGCAGAAAGGTCTGTGCAATGCGTTCCCAGAGACTGGGAGGTTACAAATTCCTGTTCCTGGACAACGTGTTGCTGAGGCTTCGGTCAGTCAAAGAAGGAGCGGTGGAGAAGGTTGCCGTCTGACCGATGCATTCAGACAATTATTTAGTCCGCAGCCCCAAGGTATGATCAGTTCCAGCAACCATCGCCAGCGTCTGTTTTACATGGTGCAGGAATACCTAGGGGCAAGATCAGACTTGGACACCTTTCCCACCGAAAATCCTCTGGGTTACTGGGTCTTGAGGATGGATCACTGGCCAGAGCTTGCAGAGTATGCAATTGAGCTACTGGCCTGTCCTGCATCCAGCATTCTTTCGGAACGCACATTCAGTGCTGCTGGAGGCTTTGTAACCGATCACAGGGTGCGCCTGTCCACGACTCGGTCGATCGACTGACCTTCATAAAAATGAATCAGTCTTGGATCACCTCCTGCTACCAAGCACCTGATGCTGATGTAACCGAATAATTTTTTTTTAAATGTCAGATCACTCCAAGACTGCCTATGCTGATGCTGAGTGACTATCCTGTTATGCTGAGTGACTATCCTCTTCCTCCTCACCAGCACCAGTGCCTAAGGCTCAATTTTTCAGCCCCTGTTTAACAGGGGCGTGTAATTACAATTTTTGATGCAATACTTTGCAGCAGAGCTCATTCCTGTGCTCCAACTAGAGTATCTGTGAGGGTTTGCAGTGTTGTGGGACCAGCACCAGTGCCTAAGGCCCAATTTTTCAGCCCCTGTTTAAAAGGGGCGTGTAATTACAATTTTTGATGCAATATTTTGCAGGAGGGTTTGTTGCTGTGCTCAACTACAGTATCTGTGAGGGGTTGCAGTGTTGTGGCACCAGCACCACTGCCTAAGGCCCAATTTTTCAGCCCCTGTTTAACAGTGGCGTGTAATTACAATTTTTGATGCAATACTTTGCAGCAGGGCTCATTCCTGCGCTCCAACTACAGTATCTGTGAGGGGTTGCAGTGTTGTGGCACCAGTGCCTAAGGCCCAATTTTTCTGCCCCTGTTCAACAGGGACATGCAATTAAAAATGTTTAAATCTAATATTTCACAGCAGGGCCCATTTTTGCGCCCACCAAGAGTAACTGTGAGGGCTTACAGTGTTGTGGCACCAGCACCACCACCACCACCAAAGGCCCAATTTTTCTACCACTGTTCAACAGGTGCATGTAATTACAATTCTTGATATAATAGTTCACAGCAGGGCGTTCCAGCGCCCACCAAGAGTAACTGGGAGGGTTTACAGTGTTGTGGCAACACCAACACCTAAGGCCCAAATTTCTGCAAAGTATATAGGGCAGGCCCCTACTTTCAAACATCCAACTTACAAACCACTCCTACTTGCAAACAGAAGGAGACAACAGGAAGTGAGATAAAAACTACCCCTAGGAAGGGAAATTCTCTTCTGTAAAAGTTAATATGGGAAAAACGTGTCTCCTGTCCACTGAAGCTTTATTACCAATCCTTGTTTCACTAAAAACCCCAAATTTTCAAAAAACATTTGTCATTGGGACAGAAAGTGAGGTGAAATCTTCTGAAGAGGTGCACAGACAGCAAAACAAATGTCACATGGGTGATAACCCTTCCCTATGTTTTCCAAAAAGCTTAAAAATAGATTTTTTGTCTGGAGCTACACTTTAAAAATGTACCAGTTCAAAATTACAAACAGATTCTACTTAACAATAAACCTACAGTCCCTGTCTTGTTTGCGCCGCCTGTATACTGCTGTTCAGAGTATATAGGGCCTGGGGGCCCCACGCCTTTCCTTTTTTTAATTTGGGTGCGGGGTTCCCCTTAAAAACCCAAAGGGGCTGGTAATGGGCTGGGGGGGTACCCATGCCATTTTTATCAATGATTTTCATCCATATTGCCAGGACCAGACATTAAATTAAAGTCGCAAGCAGCTTTAACCACTTACTTACTGGGCACTTAAACCCCCCTCCTGTCCAGACCAATTTTCAGCTTTTAGTGCTGTCGCATTTTGAATGACAATTGCGCGGTCATACAACACTGTACCCAAATGAAATTTTTATCATTTTTTTCCCACAAATAGAGCTTTCTTTTGATGGTATTTGATCACCTCTGCGGTTTCTAGTTTTTGTTAAAAAAATTGAAAAAGACAGAAATTTTTTTTTTTTTAATTATTTTTTTTAGATTTTGTTATAAAATTTTGCAAACAGGTAATTTTTCTCCTTCGTTAAAGTACGCTGATGAGGCAGCACTGATGGGCACCGATGGGCGGCGGTGATGGGCACTGATGGGTGGCAGTGATGGGCACTGATTGGGCACTGATTGATGGCAGCACTGCTAGGTGGCACTGATAGGTGACACTGGTGGGCATTGATAGGTGGCACTTGTGGGCACTGGCAGGTGGCAATGATAGATGGCACTTGTTGGCACAGATGAGGCATATGTGCCTCCTTCCTCTTCGGGACCGATGTCCCTTTGACATAAGCCGGCGATCGGCGTTATTTTCCTCCTCACACTGTCATCGTGAGGAGAAAACGAAACCGATCACCGAGGTTTTGTTTACATCATGTGATCAGCTGTCATTGGCTGACAGCTGATCACATAGTGACCGGCCCCTTACTCGGATCTGTGATCATCCGAGTCTCCGTGACTCGGTGATCACACTGCGCACACCGCGCGCCCTGCAGGGTGCGCGCGGTGCGCGAGCACAGGGGAGGACGTCCCATGATGGCCTCCCGGAAATTGAGGTCCACGCTGTAGCCGTCATTCGGCTATGGCCCGGACCTCAAGTGGTTAAATGACTTTTTTTTCTTTAGAAATGTCATTTTGTGCAGGGACAGTTCTAAACACGGGAAACACGCGCCACTTCACAGGCATACTATAGACACCCCCCAGGTACGATATTTAAAGGAATATTTCACTTTTTTTTCACTTTAAGCTTCATTAAAATCACTGCTCCCGAAAAAACGACCGTTTTTAAAACTTTTTTTGCATTTTGTCCCCTGGGGCAGGACCCAGGTCCCCAAACACTTTTTAGGACAATAACTTGCATATTAGCCTTTAAAATTAGCACTTTTGATTTTGAACGTTCGAGTCCCATAGACTTTAATGGTGTTCTAAAGTTCGCACAAACTTTAGGTCCGTTCGCAGGTTCTGGTGTGAACCAAACCGGGGGGTGTTCGGCTCATCCCTAGAAGTGACGTTTTGACGTCGCTTCCACCCTGCAATGACCTGGAGACGGGTGGGGGCCATCTTCCCCTCACTCGTCTCCTTGCCAAGCTAGGGAGCAGACGCGACCGCCTCTGCCGCTGCTGGCGGCTCCGGTCAGGGGCGGAGGGCAGCGGAGAGCAGCGGGAGAGGGTCCCCCCCGATAAAAGTGTCCTGAAGCGGACCGCCCGCTGAAGAAGAGGATACCACAGCTATCTGCTGCCAGAACAACGATATTCCTCTTCAAAGTAGCGACGTAAAACGACGGTGGCCGGTCCGTAAGTGGTTTGTATAATAGGTAATCACCACACTACTATTTTCAATAAACTACTGGAGGTAAAATAAGAAAAGTGTCAGTAAAAGACCTGCCGCTAAGCACAGTTATGTGTTCTCACACCACAAAAAAAAAAGTGCAGCGCTAACTTATTGATTAATAACATAAAAAGGTGGAATACTCTAATGTATGGAAATCTCAATAGGCTTCAATATTACGACAATACCGGTCTCTGATACACAACTTCACATATAATACACATCAAACTGGAAATAAGACATACTGTATAAAATGAAACTTAGCAGAGATGGTGAAAACCCCTCCTATAGATCTATTGGCTATAAAAAAAGTCTTCATCAGTTTAGGCCAATATGTATTCTGCTATATATTTTTGGTTAAAAAAAAAACGCAATAGGCGTATATTGATTGGTTTGCGTAAAAGTTATAGCATCTACAAAATAGGGAATAGATTTATGGCATTTTTAATCAGATTTTCTGATAAACGTAATTTTAGTTATGATATAAAATAATGAATGTGGGGGCCTTTTGGTGGGCATTATTTTTATTTATTTTTTTGGGGGGGGCAGCATTTCATTTAACCTGTAACCTGTAAAAAGATTTTTAAGTACCAAAGTTTGGCGCCATTCAACAAATGAGGGGAATTTTAAAGCGTGACATGTTAGGTATTTTTATACTCGGCGTAACATCATCTTTCACATTATACAAAAAAATTGGGCTAACATTTCTGTTTTGTTGTTTTTTAATTCATGAAACTGTTGTTTTTTTTTTTTTAAACGCCTTTGAAAAATGGTTGCGTAAATACCATGTGACATAAAAAAAGTTGCAATGACCACCATTTTATTCCCTAGGGTCTCTGCTAATAAAACACAATATATAATGTTTGGGGGTTCTGAGTAATTTATTAGCAAAAAATACAAATTTAGCCCTGGTTCACACTGTAGTGTTTTGACATGCGATTAGACATGTCAAATCGCATGTCACATCGGCAGCAATTGCCGTCAATGGCACCGTTCTAATCGGTGCGACGTCACATCTGCGGCGCTGTACCTTTTTCAAAAAGTAGTTTCTGTACTACTTTTTGCGATTTCGGGCTTCAATTTACATTGATATCTGTGCATAAACCCGCACAGATGTCTCTGAAATCACGGACAAAATCGAGACTGACATGTGGGAGTGAACTCGTGCGAGTTACACTGAACTGGCACGGCTTCATTCCTGCAGCTCAGTGTGAACCTGGGCTCAAACTTGTAAACAAAAAGTTCCAGAAATGCCGTAATAAATGCCAAGTCAAAAATGTAATACATTGCAGCTTACCAATCCTTATGCCCCGTACACATTTTCCGACGGAAATTGTGTGATAGGACCTTGTTGTCGGAAATTCCGACCGTGTGTAGGCTCCATCACACATTTTCCATCGGATTTTCCGACACACAAAGTTTGAGAGCAGGCTATAAAATTTTCCGACAACAAAATCCGTTGTCGGAATTTCCGATCGTGTGTACACAAATCTGACGCACAAAGTGCCACACATGCTCAGAATAAATAAAGAGATGAAAGCTTTTGGCCACTGCCCTGTTTATAGTCCCGACGTATGTGTTTTACGCCACCGCGATCAGAATGATCGGATTTTCCGACAACTTTGTGTGACCGTGTGTATGCAAGACAAGTTTGAGCCAACATCCGTAGGAAAAAATCCTAGGATTTTGTTGTCGGAATGTCCGAACAAAGTCCGACTGTGTGTACGGGGCATTAGATGTGGTGGCTTCATTAGTTTTCTTGTTTTAGGCTTTTTTTCCCTCTGTTTTCACCTGGTGATCTGGTCGGTGACACACCTCCAGTATTAGAGTGCCCCCACGCTAGATGAAGCAATACAGGGGCACAGCAGACAGCAGCAGTATCAGTCTGGGAGGAGGGTAGTGTTGGTTATACTAGCATATTTAGACACACTAATAAATTGAAGCCAACTACATCCTTTTGGGATAAAGGTTTTACATAAGTAAATAAAAGCTAATCATTGTAAGCACCCCTGTCAGTGGTAAATTGTTTGTCTCAACACTGTTACTAAGACATTTCCAGGAGAGCTTGTTCTGTTGAAAAGCAACAGACTTACCAGCTAGATCACCAGGTAAATATAAAGTAAAAAAGAAAACTAATGTAGCTATCACTATCACAATCTAAGAATTGGTAAGCTGCAACATAATAAATGTTTAGTTTTGGGTATAATACTGCTTTAAGCTGAAGCCTGCTTTTCTTTTTCAACAGGCTGCAGATGGAGGTAACAATTTTCTAAATGTTTCCAACTGTAAGCCTAAACTTCATCCTAGCCTAATTAATGGTAATACCCAGAAATTCAATGCAGGCAGTTGAAAAGATGTTTTATTCCAAAGCTAACCTTTCCAAACTTTTTTTGGGCCTATAAACAGGAACTCATCCAGATAATGGATAACAGAATTATGACCAGATTTGGAAGACACCACCCATTCCAAAAATGAGAAAATCATATAGCGATGAACCCTTGGGGGATAAAAAGTGGTGGAACAACCTATAGCTGTCTGGTTCCTTGATACCTAAGAGGGGCGACCTAAATTGCTGAATGGGAGTCACTAAAAGGGCGCTCAAACCATCCTTGTTGTTTTGCTCCAGACTGACTTGTTGGATTCTTTTTTTTTTAAACAGCGAATCATGGAGTCAGAGCCACTGCATGACAGTAGCAACATGTATTAGGCCATTTGCACTGGCCCTCATTAAATGTAAAGCATACACCCTTTCTCAACACAGTGCAGGAGGCCTGGTTGGTAGCAGGTTTTTAAAGCCCAACTCTGGACAGCTAAAACACTATCCCTTGCAGTGGGGCTGTGTTTGCACTGTAAGGGTTAATTGCTTGTATTGGTCTAGGGGAAAAAAATGAAAAAAACAAAACAAAAAAAGATTTACTTACTGAAACCAGCTGGACCGGTCCCTGCAGCTTCTCTTGCATTTTACAGAAGAGCGATGTGGGCTTGCCCACAACCTGGATCTTTGGACAGCAGAGGAGAGCTGTCAGGGGAGTGAGAAATAAGGTAAGTATTTGTACCTATTCCTTCCCTCCAGCCTACTAATCATTTAACCAATGCACCAGGTACATTTAAAACCAACCTGAATTTGGGCTTTAAGGAAGGTTCACTGTTGGTTGGAAATGTTTGTAACCAAAGACCTTCACTTTTTATTCCCGAAGGCAGCAATCGTTTTTTGCATATTCATTATTCATGGTCTGTGTTACTGGAGATGGGGCAGGAGTGAGTTCCTTGCCAACATTATTATATTGAATCCCTCTTTATCATCTCTGAAGTCTGAAAGATAGAAAGTATGATCACAGCCGCTGCTAAAAGTCATCTTTATCTCTTCTCCTGCAGTATTAAAGATCCAAAACATTTTATTTGTACATAAGAAGTAGTATTATAAGTTTCCAGCAGACAGCTCCCAGCCATAAATGATCTCATTCTGTCTGTTTTCTGCAAATTGTAAACTGGGTTATTTTAATATGGACCAAATGTATTTGTTTTCTGCTAGTATCCCAGTGTGTAATGAAAGTGAAATTATTTGAACTCTTGTTCATCAGCCCAACGTTGGGTGAATGAATAATTACACATTATACACAATATAGATTTGATTTGTTGGGTTAACGTAACTGATACTGAATAAACTGTTTGAAAATAGAATCTTAAGATTATTTTTTTTTTGTGTTTCAGGAAATGAGGCTTCATGGTCACATGACACATGGCTGGAATGTGTTTAACAGTATCTAAAAACAAGCGGAGGGATTTAAGCCATTCCTGAATGTGCACTATATTTATGAAGTAGAAGGAAATCCAGCTAAGTCTTATTTTACTTTTTGTCTTGGACTGCTTTTCTTTACCATTACTGGAAACAGAAATGTTTCTGCCACTAGCATGGACTGTTATGTTTTCCTTCATCCAGCAAGTACACTGCTTTGCAATACAAGGATGTGTTGTTCATGGCCAGCAAAACATCAAACTTCTGTGCTATGATAGAGGCTTGGAACATGTACCTGATCACCTTCCTAACACAACATCCGATCTTGATATTTCTTTCAATCTGATCAAAGTTTTAAAGACTGCAGATTTCAGCAATGTCAGTCATCTGCAACAACTAAATGTATCAAACAACCATATCCACATCATTGAGAGGGGAAGTTTTCAGATGTTAACTGCGCTTGAAATACTGAACCTCAATCATAATATTTTAATGATGCTAAATAATAATATTTTTGAAGGTCTGCAGAATGTTAGCACTCTTTTACTGAGCAATAACAGCATTGCTTCTATACTGCCAATGGCTTTTTCTTCTTTAGAAAATCTGAAGGTGCTTGATCTGTCATATAACCCACTTCAGACACTTGGATCTCTACGTTCAGTTTTTCAGATAAAAAGTTTGACGGTGATAGGCATTGCAAATATTAGTCTTGAAAACTTTTTATCTTCTGACCTTGAAAATGCTTCTAATTCACTCCATACAATTGACATATCTAAGAATCCACTTGCTTCAGTCAGTTTTAATTCTGATATCCTAAAGGGTCTTACTTCCTTAAATATCTCATTTTCTGGTCCCCCACTTACATGGACAGTTAAAGACTCATGCTTCCTGAGGGGGTTGAAGAGGATAATCATGGAAGGAGTAAGTTTGAGCCCAACAGTTATATTAGAGGTTATTCAGACCCTTAACTGTAGTTCATTGCAGGAAGTTAACCTCGGCCGTTTACACCTTACTGACTCTTACCATATTATCCAAGAACTTTGCCTTAAACACCCCAGAATTCAAACCCTTTATCTTCACTATAATAATTACAGTACATTTGAAATAAATACTTTTCAAAACTGTTCTGAATTAAAATTCCTAGACATATCTCACAACCAGTTTGTACATGTACCTGCATCTGCCTTTGACCATCTGACTGCTCTTGAACAGCTAACACTGGCCGGTAACAAATTATCTGTGCTTTCCAGTGGCTTTTCCCAGATGGCCAACTTGGAAAGACTGAACTTGAGTTTCAATCATCTCACAGAAGTGTACCTAAATGACACAAAATCATTCAGCAAACTGAAAAATCTAGACCTATCTGGAAACAAGATGTCTGTTTTTCACTCCTCCTCACCTGAGATTTGGAGTCTAGACTATTTAGACTTAGGACACAACTATCTCCTTGATATTTCTGAGTCATTTGGAAGCAATCTCAGAAATCTTCATTACCTGATACTGAGGACAAATAAGTTAAGTTCTCTCTCTGCAAATACTTTTCAAAACTTAACCTCTTTACATTTCATAAATCTGATAGACAATCAGATACAAGACATAGAACCAGGAGCATTCAAAGGTCTGCAAAACCTGAAAATATTACTGCTTGGAAGCAATAAACTAACTCTAGAATCTTTTCAAAGTAATACTTTTCAAGGGCTTGAATCTCTTACTGAACTTCAACTTTTCAGCAATTATATAGAATATGAATCCTCAAAAAAACTAACGGTGCCACCATTCCATTTATTGAAGACATTAAAGATTCTTGCTCTTAACAGTCAGGGTCATAACGGAATGAGGAATTTACCAGTCAATTTATTTGAGGGCTTGGTATCTTTATACAAGATTCAGATAGGAAATCTAGCCCTGTCCACCATTGATGACAATGTGTTTTCATACATTCCTCAGCTAAAGGAATTGGATTTAGGCGATAACCCTATACCGAAATTGAATGCAACACTGTTAAAGCCAGTTTGTAATTTGACTGAACTTCATCTAGCACAAATGACGCTCGAATCACTTGACTTTTTGGCTAGTTTAAATCTTTCCAAATTACATCTTCTTCGAGCTTCAGGTAACCAAATACACACTTTCAAGAAAACACAACTTAAGGCACTACCTTTTCTTAAATTCCTGGATTTGAGCAATAACCCAATGCTGTGCAGCTGTGACAACAAATGGTTTATAAGGTGGGTCCAAGATGATTTAAAAACCCAAGTACTGAATTTCTATGAATACCGATGTGCGTATCCCCCATCTAACAAAGGACAAAGACTGTCAACTTTCAACATTGACTCCTGTGGGCCTAGTTATAACTTTAATCTATTTCTGTCCACTTTTGTGGTCATAATCATTTGGTTGTTGTCTTCAACAGTATGGAAATTATGGCGATGGCAAGTGCTATATTTTTATTACATTATCCTTGGTTATTTACATGATAAGAAACACAAAAGGGTAAGACAAAACTATGAGTATGATGCTTTCATTTCTTACAACTGCCATGATGAAGAATGGGTTTTTCATGAGCTCTTACCAAACCTTGAAAAAACTTACCAGTGGAAGCTCTGTCTTCATCATCGAGACTTTGAACCAGGAAAAGCCATTGTGGACAATATTATAGATAACATTTACAGCAGTCGCAAAACAATTTGTGTGATCAGTAGACACTATTTAGCTAGTGAATGGTGTTCTAAGGAAATGCAAGTCGCCAGTTATCGTCTTTTTGATGAAAATAGTGATGTCTTGATTCTACTGTTCTTGGAGCATATCCCTAATCATAGACTTTCTATCTATCATCAATTTAGAAGGGTGTTAAAAAAGAAGACATATCTCCTGTGGCCTAAGAACATTAACGCTACAACTGTTTTCTGGCATATGGTGAACCAAGCTTTGAAAGATGATGAGGTATTGGAAGAGGCAAATGCTAGATAGGCTACATATATTTTAGTGGATATTTTGGGAGGGAGTTATCACCCCAGATAATACTTATGCAATGTAAATGGCTTTTCTATTATTATGTATAAATGTACAGTCGTGCTTAAAAGTTTGCATACTCTGGCAGAAATTGTGAAATTTTGGCATTAATATTGTAAATATGACTGATCATGCCAAAAAACTGTTTTGCTTTTTTTAGGGATAGCAATCACATTAGTTTGTTAGCTCTCACATGGATGCACTAAGCAGGCTAGACATTGAGTCAAGAGGAGGTAGAAAAGAACAGTCAAAAGACCTGCGTAACAAGGTAATGAAACTTTACAAAGATGGAAAAAGATATAAAAGGATATCCAAAGCCTTGAATATGCCAGTCAGTACTGTTTAATCACTTAATAAGAAGTGGAAAATTTGGGGATCTTTTGATACCAAGGTCAAGCCAAGGTCAGGTAGATCAAGAAAGATTTCAGCCACAACTGCCACAGGAACTGCTTGGGATACAAAGAAAAACCCACAGGTAACCTCAGGAGAAATACAGGCTGCTCTGGAAAAATATTTTTTTTATCCTTTTCCATATTTGTAAAGTTTCATTACCTTGTTACGCAGGTCTTTTGACTGTTCTTTTCTACCTCCTCATGGCTCAATGTCTAGCCTGCTTAGTGCATCCATGTGAGAGCCAACAAACTCATTGACTATTTATACACAGACACTAATCGTGCTTTAAAAAGCCACAAATTTGGGAAATGTAATTGCCATTTTAACCTGTGTGTGCCACCTTCTGTCTCTGTACCAAGGCCAAACATTCCAGGGTACGTAAACTTTTTATCAGGGCCATTTGGGTGATTTCTGTTATTATTATGATTTTAAAAGGATCCAAAAAACTACGTCATAATAAATGGCTTCATGTGATTGCTATCCTTAAATAAAAGAACATTTTTTGGCATGATCAGTCATATTTTCAATATTAATGCCAAAATTTCACAATTTCTGCCAGGGTATGCAAACTTTTGAGCACAACTGTATAAAGAAACTTACTGTTGTTATTTACATTGAATTTAATCAGTACTTATCTTTTTCCCATTGATAACTATTAGTACCATGGTTGTTCAATTGTTCATTACACCCAAGTATTTCAAAGATATAGCATTGGCAAGCACTTAAAGCCATTTACCCATGATCTCAAAATGTTGCATTAAATGGGGAAAAAAACACTTGTGCAAAAAACATAAAAAAATATACTTAAAGAGGAATTCCAGATATGAATATTTAATACAGTTACATTAATCCAACTTGGACCATTGTAACTAATTATATACCATACCTATCTGATGTCCCTGGAAGTTGGAAATCACTGAATCGATACTGCTACTCCAGTGATCTCCACTTGATCTCTGGTCTCATGCTGAGTGGCTGACCTGCTACATCCTGAACATAGGGGGCTGCCCACTCGGCTCGGGCACCATTCAGAGAATGCTTTGCATTTTCTGAATTAATGCAAAACATTCTCTGATTGGACGAAGTAGAAAGCATGATGTCACCACCCTGCCTCTCCACCTTGTACAATCAGAGAATGCTTCGGCATTCAGTCAGGAAATGCAAAGCATTCTCTGAATGGCACCTGTGCTGAGAATCCGATGCAGAAGGCCAAATGCTCAGCACAGGAACCTGAAGCAAGTGGAGATCAGTAGTAGCAGTGTCTATGTCAGTGATTTCCAGCTTCCAGGGGCATCAGACAGGTATGGCAGATATATATAGGAAAAGCAGATGCAGGTGCAGCACTTACAACGGATAGTCCACTCACAAATCAAAAGAGGAGTCCAACAATGGGTGCTCTGGCTCAAAGGGCCTCCATCCATGATACATAATGCTTAACAGAAGAAGAAGCCAGCAACTCCAAAATCTATATCGAAATCTTTATTGCTACATACAATAAGTTAAAAAGGGCTAACGCGTTTCAACAGTATAGCCTTGATCACAGCTCTAGTAGATATAAAGTTACAGTAGTTATAGAAAAGAATCACCTCCTTTAAAATGATCACATTTTGCTGCTCTGCAGCCTGAAATGAAAACGAACAGTTTTTGTTTTATCCAGCTGTATTTACTCAGAGCAACTTATATCATCCAAGTGAAAGATATAACACCAACGTGTCAGAAAAAAATACAAAATAATTCAAAAACAGAATCACTGAGTTGGAAAAAGGATCACCTCCTTGTGTCAGTATTTTGTTGAACCATCTTTTGCTTTAATTACAGCCTTTAGTCTGTTGGGATATGTCTCTACTAACTTTGCACATCTAGACTTTGCAATATTTGCCCACTCTTCTTTGCAGAACTGCTCAAGTTCTGTTAAATTTGATAGTGACCATTGTGGACTGCAGTCTTTAAGTCATTCCACAGATTTTTAATGGGATGTAAGTCTGGGCTCTGACTAGCCCATGCAAGGACATATCAGATATACTGTTGAGACCTGGTTATCGAAGAGCCATCTAGGCTGCTGTAAGTCACCTAGGAATGCTAGAAGAATCAGATTACACAGCAGGGTGCATGTAACAAAAGATTGCATACCAGAATCATGCCTCTGAAGCAGAATTCACACATACCCCCTCGCGGTGGGGCATGGAGATAAGAAAGCCTTACCTCAGACCTCCTGATGAGACGGAGAAAAAAATTACTGATTTAAGGGCCTGCAATAAGGAACCTAATGTGGACTGGAATGTTGACCTGGGTCAAGGCAGTTGCTTTCAGCATAATACTGCCCCCTATTGGAAGACAGCAACATCCTTCCTGGAAGATGTTCGAGATAATAACATACTTCCTGGTGATTAGAAAGGACAGTCCCTTATAGTTTACAGATTGTAGCTCATTGGACAGAGGACTACACAAGTGGGCAGAGGGTGTTTGTGTGAGTGTGCTTTAAAATGCAAAGACCAGCGATGAACTCTCTCTCTTTTATCATTGAGACTAGCTAAGAAACACAGAACTCTGAGGACTGATGTATCATCTCTGCTCTTTTGTTTCTATATGCTCTTTAACATTCCTGGATTTCTATGTTAGTGTTCTACTTTCTCTGTAAATAAATAAGACCTTTGTTTCTGTAAGCATTTTGTTCATTTTTATAGCTAATATTGTTATTATATTATCACCATTAATATTATCAGAGCTTTGATAGACTAGCTAACTATAGGAATAGATAAGATAGTACATATTTATAATTTAAGTAGGGGAATCCAAAAACCACCCCTATTTATTTCAATCTTTAACCTCTTCAGCCCTGGAAGGTTTACCCCCCTTCATGACCACACCATTTTTTGCAATACGGCACTGCGTTACTTTAACTAACAATTTTGCAGTCGTGCGACACTGTACCCAAATAAAATTGTCCTTTTTTCCCACAGATAGAGCTTTTTTTTGGTGGTATTTGATCACCTCTGTGGTTTTTATTTTTTGCGCTATAAACAAAAAAATACTGACAATTTTGAAAAAATATATATATTTTTTTTACTTTCTGCTATAAAATATTTCCAATAAAAAAAACGTAAAAAATCACATTTCTTCATAAATTTAGGTCAATATGTATTCTATTACATGTTTTTGGTAAATAAAAAAAAAAAATTCCCAATAAGCGTATATTGATTGGTTTGCGCAAAAGTTATAGCATTTACAAACTATAGGATATTTTTATGGAGTTTTTATGTATTTATTAGTAGTAATGGCAGCGATCAGCGACTTATAGCGGGACTGCGACATGGCAGGAGACAAATCTGACACTAAGTGTCACTTTTGACACTTTTTTTGGGGACCAGTCACACATATACAGTGATCAGTGCTAAAAAATATGCACTGTCAATGTACTAATGACACTGGCAGGGAAGGGGTTAACATCAGGGGCGATCAAAGGGTTAAACGTGTCCCTAGGGAGTGCTTGTTAACTGTGTGGGGGGTGCTTTAACTGTGGTAAGACAGAGATCCATGTTCCTGCTTAGCAGAAACACAGGATCTCTATCATTCCTAGTAGCAGAACAGTGATCTGCCTTGTTTACACAGGCAGACCGCCGTTCTGCCTCTCTCGGGAATGATTGGTGGGTCCCGGCACACATTGGATCCGCCGGACCTGCTGAATCACACTCCCGCTGTGATTGTGTCCAATCACAGTGGGAGTGGGTCACCTGCAGCCTGCGTGCGTGCCCCAGACCCGAAAGTGCAGAATCACGTACAGTGGGGGAAATAAGTATTTGATCCCCTGCATATTTTGTAAGTTTGTCTACTTACAAAGAAATGAAGGGTCTAAAATTTTTATCAGAGGTGTATTTTAAATGATAGAGACAGAATATCAACCAAAAAAATCCAGAAAAAACACATGATACAAAAGCTAAAAAAAAAGTTGCAGTTCAGTGAGTGAAATAAGTGTTTGATCCCCAAGCAAAACATGACTTAGTACTTGGTGGAGAAACCCTTGTTGTCAAGCACAAAGGTAAGATGTTTCTTGTAGTTGGTAACCAGGTTTGCACACATCTCAGGAAGGATTTTGGTCCATGCTTTTTTAGAGATCGTATCTAAATCCTTATGGTTTCTTGGCTGTCGTTTGGCAATGCGAAGTTTCAGCTCCCTCCATTAAATTTCAATAGGATTAAGGTCTGGAGACTGGCTAGGTCACTCCATGACCTTAATGTGCTTCTTCTTGAGTCACTCCTTTGTTGCCTTGGCGGTATGTTTTCGGTCATTGTCATGCTGGAAGACCTATCCATGACCCATCTTCAGTGTTCTGGCTGAGGGAAGAAGGTTATCATCCAATATTTCATAATACATGGCCCCATCCATTAGCCCCTCAATGCGGTAAAGTTGGTCTGTGCCTTTAGCACCTCTACCTTAAGCAGAGAATCCGCCCCAAAGCATAATGTTTCTAACTCCGTACTTGACTGTGGAGATGGTGTTCTTTGGCTCATAGTCAGCATTTTTCTTCCTCCAAACATGGCAAGTCGAGTTAATGCCAAAGGCCTCAATTTTGGTCTCATCTGACCACAGAACTTTCTCCCAATCCTTCTCTGAATCATTTAGATGTTCATTGGCATGACTGTACATGAGCCGTTTGGAGGAGAGGGACTTGCCGTGTTTGGAGGAAGAAAAATGCTGACTATGACCCTAACAACACCGTCCCTACAGTCAAGCACAGAGGTGGAAACATGCTTTGGGCGCATTTCTGTGCTCAAGGTACAGACCAACATTGCCGCATTGAGGGGCCAATGGACAGGGACATGTATTGAAAAATATTGGATGAGAACCTTCTTCCCTAAGTCAGAACACTGAAGATGGGTCATGGATGGGTCTTCCAGCATGACAATGACCCAAAACATACCACCAAGGCAACAAAGGAGTGGTTTAAGGTCATGGAGTGGCCTAGTCAGTCTCCAGACCTTAATCCTATAGAAAATTTATAGAGGGAGCTGAAACTTCGACTTGCCAAGCAATAGCCAAGAAACCTTAAGAATTTAGATAAGATCTGTACAGAAGACATGACATGAAATGTCGTACCTCTGTGCTTGCCAGCATGTTTTGCTTGGGGATCAAATACTTATTTCACTCACTGAACTGCAACTTAATTTATAGCATTTGTTTTATGTGTTTTTTCTGGGTTTTTGGTTGATATTCCCTCTCTATTGTTTAAAATACACCTACGATAAAAATTATAGACCCTTCATTTCTTTGTGAATGGGCAAACTTGCAAAATCAACAGGGGATCATATACTTAATTCCCCCACTATACCTGTATGTGACTCTGTGCACAGGTGCCGCCTCACAGTAAATATACGTGGGGCGGTCAGGAAGGGATTAACTCACCTTCATGTTCCATACTGGAGAAGGGAATGTTATCAATCCTTGGTGAGATTCTGGGAACACTGAGTACATATATATATATATTTATATATATATATATACTATCCTTGGCATCCTGAAAGCTTTATAGACCTACCCCTTTCGTAAATTGTATCTTGCACTAAAAATGCAAGATCTGCATATTACATTAGGCCTACCCACATCTGAGGAAAAAGTTTTTAAAACACTTATCTTACCCCAACTTATGCTTTTGTCAACTAAGCGAAAATCACAAATCTAGTGAGAAGACACTACTACACTGGAGTGGAGAGACTTCTCATTCGGCATACTCAGCATTCCCAGAATCTCACCAAGGATTGATAACATGCCCTTCTCCAGTGTGGAACATGAAGGTGAGTTAACCCCTTTCTGACCGCCCCACTTATATTTACTGTGGAAAATTTCGAGGGGTATGAATACTTTTTTAAGGCACTGTATATTTTAGTCGACTAAAATCTCCAGTACATTTTAGTGAATTGAAAAATATTATAAATATAATTGGGTGAATATATAAAAATCAAATAAATTTTTTTTTTAAAGAAAAAAGTCCATATACCAAAAGAAAAGAAAATTCTATGTAATTAAATTGGTGTGATTAAAGGCGTGCTTAGTTATCTGTGCTCCACCATCACTAGTGCAGGAGAATAACAAACTCCCCAGATAACTGAAAAAATGTAACTTGTATAAAAATCAATTCTTTGGAAGGTAGGGATACCAGGAGGGAAGGTCCTTGTAACGTAACACTGTCAGCTGGTGTATCCTTAGACTCATACAAAGACACGAGCTCGAGAAAGCAAAGTTCATCACAATGCAATACAGCGCAATACAGCCTATAGAGACTTGTAGCCAAAATGCCAAGTAATGCACTTACATTTGTGGGTGCTAATAACCTAGCACTAGCATGTATGGCCAAACAGCAGGGATACACGCCGTTCCAGGAGCTCTCGGCGTGCGTTCCAACACACCAGAGATTGGAACCAGGCGTACCAGAAGTGACGTCAGTGCAGGCGAGCGCGCAACTTCAATGCATTTCGTGTTTCCTCATCAGGAAGCTAGTTAAATTATAATGCATTATTTAAGCATTTCTCTAAAATTTCCAAACGCATTATATACTCATGGAGTAAAAAACATGTTATTATTTATGGTATTAGCCCTGGTTCACACTGAGCTGCGGGAATGAAGCCGTGCGAGTTCAGCTGAACTCAAACGATTTAACTCCCGCTTGTCAGTCCTGATTTTGGCAGTGATTTCACAGACATTTGTGCAGGTGTCTGCACAGATGTCAATGGAAATCGCACTCCAAAATCGCAAAAAGTAGTACAAAAACTACTTTTTGAAATTGGGCGACACCGCAAATGCAGCATCGCACCGATTAGGACGGAGCCATTGCCCGGCAATTGCCGCCGATTTGACATGTCAAATCGCATGTCAAAATGCACCAATGTGAACCAGGGCTTAAGGCTTGAACAAACTACACAGACACAGATTTAGCCTATACATAACGTCTTGATAGGTAAAACCAAGTTTCGTTGGAAGAATATTGCTTTTTTGACAGAAACGTAACGTTAAAATAAAAAATAAAAATATGAAAATATTAAACTCTTTGCTAGTGTGCCACCATGCACATTAACACTTTAATGCCCCGTACACACGGTCGGACTTTGTTCGGACATTCCGACAACAAAATCCTAGGATTTTTTCAGACGGATGTTGGCTTAAACTTGTCTTGCATACACACGGTCACACAAAGTTGTCGGAAAATCCGATCGCTCTGAACGCGGTGACGTAAAACACGTATGTCGGGTCTATAAACGGGGCAGTGGCCAATAGCTTTCATCTCTTTATTTATTCTGAGCATGCGTGGCACTTTGTCCGTCGGATTTGTGTACACACGATTCGAAAATTTTATAGCCTGCTCTCAAACTTTGTGTGTCGGAAAATCCGATGGAAAATGCCCACACACGGTTGGAATTTCCGACAACACGCTCCGATCGGACATTTTCCATCGGAAAATCCGACCGTGTGTATGGGGCATAACAGTTCAAGTAACTGTGAACACAAAAAATTTCAGCAGCTACAAGCACAGGCACTACCACAGCATAATAAACCAATACTCAAGGGGAATGCTTATTTCTATAATAAGAATCAGTTTACTGTTCAGTGTTCACAGTTTATTCAACAATTCTAATTCTCAGATACATTCAAAGAAAAAGTACACAGTCTACAATGCCATTAGTGTGTGGATTATAACAATCACCACTTTTTATCAACTCCTCTCTCAAGTCTCAGGATTGCCGATAGAGATAATTATCACACTAAGAGCATACCGTTAACTTACAGTGAGATGAATATTGCAGCTATAGGAAGTGCTGCTGTCAATAGCAAAGAATACCATTCAGTGAATTTACAGCATATGAGCAGTGAGCACCTATAACCACTGCCATGGCTGAATTTACGTTTCTGGCACCACATGGATACACTGGACAGTGTAATGTTAGGTAGTGGTGGGCAGTCTTACGCTGAGGTTCTGCCAGCCCCCCTTGGTGCAGCACCCCGACGTAAGGCTGCCCTATACAACACGCTGGACAGGCATTGTATAGGGCAGCCTTATGCTGAGGTGTGTGGTGTCCTGTCAATGCACTACAGGACACCACCAGAGACACCACACCAAATAGGCAGAGAAGGCACCTACACAGTGCCCCTCTGTGTAGGGCATTTAGGCATGTGCCTATTCTGCCTAATTATAAACTCGGCCCTGTGTATACAGTGGAGATGGAAAGTATTCAGACCCCCTTACATTTTTCACTCTTTGTTATTTTGCAGCCATTTGCTAAAATCATTTAAGTTCATTTTTTTCCTCATTAATGTGCACATAGCACCCCATATTGACAGAAAAACACAGAATTGTTGACATTTTTGCAGATTTATTAAAAAAGAAAAACTGCGGGGGCGTGGTCAAGATGGCGACCAGATAGGACGGATGAGTTAGAGCTCCGCATACAGCAGGCCTACAAATCCGCTATTTCGTGGACTAACAACCTATTTAACTGCCATGGGGAGGTGGCTGTGACCGGGCACAGAAGTGAGGAAAGCTGAAGCTTGATGATAGTGGCGTTCGGCTCCCGGGCACCGCTGCCGGATCTGAGGGAGCTCCGCCGGCCCTTACTGCACCCACAGGAATCCTGCCTCAAAACTGCGTGATTCCCCTTAAAAACTGACCCGGTGTTGTTGTACTCCACTACCAGCGGCGGAGCCGGGGAGTATTGAAGGCGCAGACCGTCGGATGAAGCTGCTGTAGGCCCTCGGCCGGCTCCGCGTCACAGAGGCGATCCGCCATCTTGCGGCCTGTGTGGCCTCGCGATCCCCGGCCTCGGGTGCCGTAATCGGCCGTAGAGGGGCCGCAACGAACCATCCATTGTGGCTGTCGCTGCTGGGAGGCGGGGGGAGACCCGGAGCGGACGAGAGGGGATATCCATGCCGCCTCAGAGGCCCTCGGCCGGTTCTTCACTCAGGAGGGGATCCGCCATCTTGAGGCCTACGAGGCCTCCGCGATCCCCAGCCTCAGGTGCCGCGATCGGCGGAAGAAGGGCCGCCGCACGCCTCACGGCGGTGCCATCCAGCGGTGAGTGGCGGAGGGACTAGTGACAAGACCTGCTGGGAGGTGAGGGAGACAGGGCTATACGGCGTGCTGGAGATTTATATTATAACCCGGCTGTTGGGGGACCCTTGCCTGTCACATAATACCTGGCAGACTGGGAACAAAACTGGGCATGAGAAGAAGAACCTGTGGCGCCCAGAAGCAGAAACACAAAGCCCCTAACACACCGCCACCAGCCCAGGGCCCACGTGGAGCAGTGTGTTCAAACATGGCCTCACAGACAAATCACACAGACACTCAGGCTGAGTCCTCCCAGATGGGAGAGGATCAGTTTCAAGCATTAATGCAGGCTATCACAGGTTGTCAAACTACCCTAACTACCAAAATAGAGCAAATACAATCAGAAATGGGCCTAATAAGACGGGATATGGACAAATACAGACACAGGCTGACGGAGGCTGAAAGGAGGGTAGGGGAGAATGAAGATGAAATCCGAGACCACAGCGCCTCCCTTCGTATACTGCAAGTTAAAATGAAAACGCTGGAATCGCGTGCGGAAGATCAGGAAAACAGAAATCGCAGGAATAATCTGCGCTTGGTGGGACTTCCGGAAGGAGCGGAGGGAAGAGACCCGGAGGCATACACGGAGCAGTTGCTGCGAAACCTTCTCCCACAAGCATCATTTTCTGCACACTTTGTGGTGGAGCGAGCCCACAGAATGCCGTCAACTCGGGGCCCACCAGGAACACCTCCAAGCACCTTCATATTTCGTTTATTGAATTTTAGAGATAGAGATCTGATCTTAAGGGAGGCACGAAAGGTGGGAGAGCTGCGCACTGAGAACGCGAAGATAATGCTATTCCCTGACTACTCAGTGGAAACACAGAGGCAACGCAGGACATTCGACCAGGTCAAGGCCCTAATGCGTGCTAAGGGACTAAAATACAGCATATTATTCCCTGCAAGACTCAGGGTAGTGGATGGCGAAACTACTAAATTTTTCACCTCTCCAGAGGAAGCAACCAGATGGCTTGAATCCCTGCCACGCAATCATTGATCCGATGTATGGAGTACACCACAACTAACCCTCTATCTACCTGGTGATGACCAGTGGTAAGATTTACAGCTTGTTATCTCTAATAACCCCCACCCCTATTGGTAAGCGGCATACTGTCTGGGAAATATGGAATACATGAATCCTGAGGGGCCTGGCTATCTGATGGGGGTATTGCCGAACCAGCTAACCATACAACGGGGGATGGATAATTGCTTTGCTGAACGGTCCTGTGTCGGGGGATTGGGGGGGACGGTGGGGGTGAGTTGGATATGGACCGCTGGAATGCCTGGAATGAGTTTCTCCCCCCGTCCCCCCCCTTCCTGGGGCTCCTTTCTCCCCCCAAAGGGACTATCCAGATGTCGGCAGTCCTGACCAACGATATGGAGCCATGGAAATATGTTGCTGTATTTACTGGCCCCAGGGATGACAAAAAAGGGGAGAATGCGAGACATAATGCCACACATAACCAATGTTCATCCTGTTATTGGAGATGGGTGATGGAGGGAGGGGTTAATGGTGGAATTCTGTTAAGTGGTTTGGCTCTTCAAGAGGACTTTAAATGACTGCTTCTATTGTTTAACCAATTTCTTTTGCTTTCCACAGGTTTTTAGAAACTACCATTGTTTGTAACTAAGATTGTACCCTTAGAAATATCTAAGTGCTAATGGCTGCTCTGGCGCAGACAGGTTGCTCTGGTCCACATGGAAGGGAGGGGGCCCTGGATATGGGTGAGGTCCCCCCCCCCCCCCCAATTACTAAGATTTTCTCTTTTCCAATTTTTTTGTTTCTTTTTCCGGTTTTCTCTTTTTTATAGGGAATCTTTATTTTCTCTTCCCCTTCTCTTTGTTTATTATCAGTAAAGGCCTGAAGATGCAGTGAATAGTGTGGGCTCTGATCTCACATTAAGAAAACTAGGTCCTAGGTGTGCCAATTGTTACACACCGCCCCCTAGGAGGTTCCTCCTGTTTTTTTGTTTTTTCTTGTTTTTTTGGTTGTTATGGGTACTCAAACACCCCGAGATTTAATTAATGGGGTGTGGGGCGGGATGGGAGGGATGTTTTGTTTAGGATGTTTAACTTTAATTTTTGTTCTTTGTTTTTCACTTCATTATTCAAGGAAAGATTCCTATAGATGGCTTGACAATAGCAAAGGCATAGGTTACATGCTCCAGGCTACCAGACTGGTCATTGCCCATGGGTGGATGATGGGTCCCTTGGCGGGAGGGGGGAGGGATGAGAAGGAGTTATCTATATATTCTAACTATACATGGTTTTCCGGAAGAAATATATACCACATTGAGATATGGCTCAGCTGAAAGTATTGTCATGGAATGTAAGGGGTCTTAATCACAAAATTAAACGCTCACTAGTTTTTGAATATCTTACACCCAATAATTGTATTCTTCAAGAGACGCATCTGATGGGGGGCAGAGTGTTGGGGTTAAAGAAACCATGGGTGGGACACCATTACCATGCCACCTACACTAATTACGCCAGGGGGGTTAGTATACTGATCCACAAATCACTCAATTTTGCACCCCTTGATATTCTCATAGACCCAGAAGGCAGATACATAATAATCCATGCTAATATAGAAGCATTGGCTATGGTTATAGTGGGGGTATATTTGCCCCCACCGGCTAACATCTCCCTACTGCAGAAGATCACTACTATAATTGCGCAGTTCCCCACAGACAATGTAATTCTCACGGGGGATTTTAATATCACACCTAACCCTTCACTAGGTAAAATGTCCCCGGACCCAGCTACAGATTCTGCATTAACTAGATGGGCCCAGGTGCTGGGATTGGAGGATGTGTGGCGCTGGAAACATCCAACAGAACGAGTGTACACATGTCACTCATCCTCCTATAACTCATTATCATGTATTGACCTTCTTTACGCAAGCTCACCCATGCTTCCCACAGTTATAAATATTGAAACCTTACCGAGGGGAATTTCTGACCACTCCCTGCTATTATGCATACTGCAAACTTCCACTCCACAGGCGGACAGAATTTGGCGACTTTCCCGATTCTGGATTGAACATCCTACTATAGAAATTGAGATAGTAAAAGAGATAAAACAATTTTGGTTGGCTAGCGCGGGCTCCTCCACTCCGGGGATGGTATGGGACACTTTTAAAGCCTACATTAGAGGCTGCTATATGTCATCCATAGCTAGAGAGCGCAGGAATAATAAGATGCTGTTGGAAGAGGCAGAGACCAAAGCCCGGGACTTAGAGACCAGATACACCCTCACAGCCAACCCTATTATAACACAAGACATGAAGGTTGCCTATCGGGAGGTAATGCTACTGAGGGTAGCCAAGGCGAACAAACGCCAACTAGCCCAAACTCAAAGAATATTTGAGCAAGGGGAAAAAACAGGTAAGCTTTTGGCCTGGTTGGCCAGGGAGCAATCCCCAGTGTCCACAATAGCTCGTATCCGAAAGAATGACGGGACCCTAGTTTTAGACCCTGCGAAGATTAACGCTTGCTTTGCTGAGTATTACTCGTCCCTATACTCCTCTAGGGCACAATACTCAGTGAAGGAACTCTCGGACTTCCTAGACGAAATAACGCTTCCGACCCTCACGGCTGTAGCACGAGAGGGCGTCGAGGCTCCAATAACCTTGGAAGAGGTCCAACGGGCTCTAAGCTCCTTACAAATGGGGAAGACACCGGGACTGGATGGCCTACCCCCTGAATTTTATAAACAGTATATGGGCGAGGTGGCGCCTAGGATGCACACAATGCTTACAGAGACCCTACGAACTAGGGAGATACCACTATCCATGTCACAAGCCAATATAGTGGTCCTGCCAAAGCCGGGAAAAGACCCCCAACTATGCCCCTCATACCGACCTATATCTTTACTTAATTCTGACGCGAAGATTTTAACCAAAATTTTGGCCCAGCGGTTAAACGAAATAATACTCGATCTAATTCATGAAGATCAATCAGGTTTCACGCCTGGAAAGGGCACGGACATAAACATTCGCAGGTTGTATGCTGTCCTGGCCTCTGGGGAGGAGGATGCCCGAGACGAAATTGTGGCCTCTCTAGACGCAGAGAAGGCCTTCGACTCTGTTGAGTGGGGCTACCTATGGGAGGTCCTCCGCAGGTTCGGGTTTGGCCCGGTCTTTATCTCCTGGGTCAGGATGGTATACAAGGCCCCCACGGCCAGAGTTCGCACAGGTACAGTACTTTCCCCGACCTTTTTTTTGGGTAGGGGAACTAGACAGGGGTGCCCGCTCTCGCCGGGTCTTTTTGCCCTGGCAATAGTGCCTATGGCTGCCCTTCTCAGGGCCACACCCTGGGTTAGGGGGATTACGAGAGGTCCTCTACAGGAAAAGGTGTCGCTATATGCTGACGACACCTTACTCTATCTTAAAGATGACGGTACTTCCCTACAAGAGGCTCTCTCGGTAATTAATAGGTTTGGGAAAATCTCTGGTATATGTATCAACTGGGGAAAGTCGATCCTGTTTCCTCTGCGGGCGGGGTCTACTCCCTTGCAGACGGATGGACAACTCAGTAGGGTTTCCCAGTTTAGATACCTAGGGGTAGAAATACATCAAGATTTAAAAAAATATATCAGCCTCAACTTAAACCCTGTGGTTAACCACCTATCCCAAAGATGTAACACATGGAGATCCCTACCACTAACCCCAGTTGGCCGTGTCAACTTAATCAAAATGTCAATTCTACCTAAATTTATATACCTATTCCGACAAACCCCGATCCCTATATCAATGACCTTCTTTCGACACTTAGATAGCATTATTACCTCATTCATTTGGAATGGGAAAACTCCTAGAATAGCCAGGGCAGCATTGCAACTACCAGGGACCTTGGGGGGTCTGGCCTTGCCATGCTTCCTAAAATACTACTGGGCAGCGGTATTGGTAACAGTAAAATGGTGGTTCTCAGAAGAACCGGCTAACCCTGCTGCTTCCTTGGAGGCGGCGCTGATCGGCTCCTATGCAGAGTTGAGGAATTTGGTGCATAGAGGCCCTAGATCCAATCCAGATGTGACCTGTCCCATGAAAACAACCCTTAAGGTATGGGACACTGTTAATACGCTATTTCTGGGACCTAGTAATTGGTCCCCAGCAACTCCCCTATGGGGTAACCCCCGCCTGCCTCATTTTCACTCCATCCCCGACCCGGTTGTGTGGGCCAGATATGGAGTCACGACCCTGGGGGATATAGTTGCCCAGGGACAACTAATCACCTTTGATGCTTTAAAAAGAGAAAAGGATCTACCCAATCATATGTTCTTCAGGTTCCTCCAAGTGAGGCATGCGTTCCGGTCCCAGTTCCCCAGTCCGCTGACTCTGGAGGAGACACCGATGGAAAGTATATTAAAAAACCAAGATGGCGGAATAACGCTGTCCGCCGTCTATAATTTGCTTGTGACTCGAGATACATCTAAAGTCTCCCAGCTATGTGCGCGGTGGAGGGTGGATGTTCCGGGGTTGACGGATGGGGACTGGGAAGAGGGAATTCAGCAATATTTACCCTTGACAATTTCAGCAAGGGATAGATTTATGCAGCTGAAATTCTTACATAGGGCCTACTACTCTCCAATACGCCTGGCAAAAATATACCCTGATAGAACAGCGAGGTGCCCTAGATGTGGGTCTGGGGAGGCCGATTTCTTTCATGTGGTCTGGTCCTGCCCTGGAGTGGTGGAATTCTGGAATAGTATACTTGCTGATATCAACTCTATAGGGGGACTGCAAGTCCCATATAGCCCAATACCTCTTCTACTAGGTATTTGTGACTTTCTAGAAGTCACATGGGGGAAGAAACTATTCATCTTCTACACCACACTATATGCTAGAAAAGCAATCTTACTGCAGTGGAATCAGTCCCAAACGCCCACCAAACAACTCTGGCAATCTCTGGTAAATAAGGCCCTACCATTATATAAAATGACATATATGGGAAGAAATTGTCCAAAAAAATTTGAGAAAATTTGGGCAGCGTGGGTGAAGGCAAAACACCTGTCGAATGAAATGTTGGATCCGGGCCCATTGGGATTGGCGTTGACTTGCCCCCAGGACTCTTCAAAACTATATACGAGTGGGTTAGAATGTTCCAAGTTGAAAGGTGGGATCCCTTACACTTACACCTTATATTAATATCCTTAATGAGTGTATTAGTATCTTCTTCTGAAATAGATAACTACTGTGATAATTGAATCTTACTCATACCAAGTCATGTAACTGTTCTATGCATGTCATCTGTATTCAAATCCAACACGAAGTGAATTGTTTTTGTTGTGAAAATTTAAATAAACTTCTACGTTAAAAAAAAAAAAAAAAGAAAAACTGAAATATCACATGGTCCTAAGTATTCAGACCCTTTGCTGTGACACTCATATATTTAACTCAGGTGCTGTCCATTTCTTCTGATCATCCTTGAGATGGTTCCACACCTTCATTTGAGTCCAGCTGTGTTTGATTATACTGATTGGACTTGATTAGGAAAGCCACACACCTGTCTATATAAAGACCTTACAGCTCACAGTGCATGTCAGAGCAAATGAGAATCATGAGGTCAAAGGAACTGCCTGAAGAGCTCAGAGACAGAATTGTGGCAAGACACAGATCTGGCCAAGGTTACAAAAAAAATTATGCTGCACTTAAGGTTCCTAAGAGCACAGTGGCCTCCATAATCCTTAAATGGGATGACCAGAGCCCTTCCTAGAGCTGGCCATCCGGCCAAACTGAGCTATCGGGGGAGAAGAGCCTTGGTGAGAGAGGTAAAGAAGAACCCAAAGATCACTGTGGCTGAGCTCCAGAGATGCAGTTGGGAGATGGGAGAAAGTTGTAGGAAGTCAACCTTCACTGCTGCCCTCCACCAGTTGGGGCTTTCTGGCAGAGTGGCCCGACGGAAGCCTCTCCTCAATGCAAGAAACATGAAAGCCCACATGGAGTTTGCTAAAAAAAACACCTGAAGGACTCGAAGATGGTGATAAATAAGATTCCCTGGTCTGATGACACCAAGATAGAACTTTTTGGCCTTAATTCTAAGCGGTATATGTGGAGAAAACCAGGCACTGCTCATCACCTGTCCAATACAGTCCCAACAGTGAAGCATGGTGGTGGCAGCATCATGCTGTGGGAGTGTTTTTCAGCTGCAGGGACAGGACGACTGGTTGCAATCGAGGGAAAGATGAATGTGGCCAAGTACAGGGATATCCTGGATGAAAACCTTCTCCAGAGTGCTCAGGACCTCAGACTGGGCCGAAGGTTTACCTTCCAACAGGACAATGACCCTAAGCACACAGCTTAAATAACAAAGGAGTGGCTTCACAACAACTCCGTGGCTGTTCTTGAATGGCCCTGCCAGAGCCCTGACTTAAACCCAATTGATCATCTCTGTAGAGACCTAAAAATAGCTGTCCACCAGCGTTTACCATCCAACCTGACAGAACTGGAGAGGATCTGCAAGGAGGAATGGCAGAGGATCCCCAAATCCAGGTGTGAAAAACTTGTTGCATCTTTCCCAAAAAGACTCATGGCTGTATTAGATCAAAAGGTTGCTTCTACTAAATACTGAGCAAAGGGTCTGAATACTTAGGACCATGTGATATTTCAGTTTTTCTTTTATAAATCCCTTTCATGACTAAGCCTATTTTTGAAATTTGGTGTTTGCAAGTTAAAATCCATATTTTTTGCTAGAAAATTACTTAGAACCCCCAAACATTATATATATTTTTTTAGCAGAGAATCTAGAGAATAAAATGGAGATTGTTGCAATATTTTATATCACACGGTATTTGTGCAGCGGTATTTTAAACGCAAATTTTTCGGAAATAGGACACTTTCATGAATTTTAAAAAATCCAAACAGTAAAGTTGCCCCAATTTTTTGTATAATGTGAAAGATGATGTTACCCGAGTAAATAGATACCAAACATGTCACGCTTTATAATTGCACGCACTCGTGGAATGGCGACAAACTACGGTACCTAAGAATTTCCATAGGCGACGCTTTAAAATTTTTTTATGGTTACCAGGTTAGAGTTACAGAGGAGGTCTAGTGCTAGAATTATTGCTCTCGCTCTGACAATCGGGGCGATACCTCACATGTGTGATTTGAACACTGTTTACATATACAGTTTACATATGCGGGCGGGACTTCCATATGCTCACGGGGGCGCTTTAAAAAAAAAAAAATTCTTATTTATTTTATTTAATTATATATTTATAAATTGTGTTTAAAAAAAAAAAATTTAGATGACTTTTATTGCTGTCACAAGGAATGTAAACATCCCTTGTGACAGTAATAGGTGGTGACAGGTACTCTTTATGGAGGGATCGGGGGTCTAAAAGACCCCCGATCCCTCCTTTGCACTTCAAAGTATTCAGATCACTGAAAACGGCGATTCTGAATACTGTGTATTTTTTTTAAACCGGCGCCATTGGCAGCCGAGTAAACAGGAAGTGACGTCATGACGTCGCTTCCGTGTTTACGATTAGGAGGCTGGAACAAAGCCGCCCACGGCTTCCGGAGGCAGCCGATTGGTCTTCGGGTCTCCCGTTCGAACGTGAGGCCCGGTAAGAGTGGCGGGGGGGGGGGGACGTCCCCTCCCGCTCCTCCGGTATAACAGCCGAGTGGCTTTTAGCAGCATCGGTTGTTATATTTGGATAGCCGATCACCCGCAGCTGCGGGCATCATCCAGGTATAACCCTGGAAAGCCGACCACGCACATCTGCGTATGCTCGGCGGGAAGGGGTTAATAAATAATTCTGTGGGTTTTTTTTGGCATAGCCAGCAGGTCTAATGCAAAAGGTTTTAGCTGATGATAAAAAAGTGTCACTCTTTGTCAGTTAAAAATATGTTCTGTGCCCTCAGTGATGACACCTTGTTGCAAAAGCTCTTCATTATATTTTCTGATTTGCTGCTCTCTATTGTTTGGGGAGATCCTCTGCCTGGGTCTTCTGTGGCATTTTGAAAGAAACCGAAAGACCGGCTGCTTAGATGTGGATGGTGCTTCTTCCACTTTCTGTCTCCTCTTCCACATGATCTTCAGACAAATCCTCATCTTGTGTGTGTGGCAATGTGGATTTTCTTACTGCAGGTGGCTTAGTAGATCAAAGAGGGCAGGGACATGGACATGGTGTCACTCTGGAGGGTTTTAGTATTGTAGCACTGTCCCCGTAGGGCTTGCTGTGTGTTGACTCCTTAGGCCTCCCTCTGATTACCTGCAGCCAGTTGCTAGGGGTTTTCACTTATCCCCCCTTACTCCCGTTTGCTCGTTACTCAATGAACAGTCCAAGGTATTTGTTTTTTTTTGTTTTTTTGTTTTTTTTTGCTTTGTTTATTTATTGTGGAACTTGAATGGGAGAAGGGATTAGTGGGATACTCCAACTTGAACTATTCACATTAGATAGGGACAACTTTGACTTGGCCTCACCAGAAGATTTGTGGAAGCAGACACACCATTTTTACCATACTGCCACATGTATGGAAGAATGAAGTCTTCTTGCTCTCTCTAGCAGCAGACTTTATGCAACTACTTTATCTTCAGGAAACGCTCTAGCATCCTCTTGACTGACACACATTCACTGACTCTTCTAGCTGAAGAGGTGGCCGTCACAGGACAGGCCCAAAGATACAGATCTGTACTCACTGTAGGCAGAATCAGATCCTTGCTGGTGTCCCCCTTCCAGTCAGCTCTGCAGGGCCTCTGGGTTCAGCTCCTCTCTGACTCCAGGCCCTTAGGTCGACTACTTGGTAGAGAGCATCTACCAAGTGCACTATATTAGTGCACCCCTACCAAAACAAAGATTTATCAATGGGGAAATTGGTAAAGCACCCCTAACTATGCTACAAAAAACATTTTTATACATACAGTATCTCACCAAAGTAAGTACACCCCTCACATTTTTGTAAATATTTTATTATATCTTTTCATGTGACAACACTGAAGAAATTACACTTTGCTACAATGTAAAGTAGTGAGTGCACACCTTGTATAATAGTGTAAATTTGCTGTCCCCTCAAAATAACTCAACACACAGCCATTAATGTCGAAACCATTAATTGGCCACCATTATTTTCCAGCACTGCCTTAACCCTCTTGGGCATGGAGTTGACCAGAGCTTCACAGGTTGCCACTGGAGTCCTCTTCCATGACGACATCACAGAGCTGGTGGATGTTAGAAACCTTGCGCTCCTCCACCTTCTGTGTGAGGATGCCCCAAAGATGCTTATTAGGGTTTAGGTCTGGAGACATGCTTGGGTAGTCCATCACCTTTACCCTCAGTTTCTTTAGGAAGGGAGTGGCCGTCTTGGAGGTGTGTTTGGGGTCGTTATGTAGGAATACTGCCCTGTGGCCCAGTCTCTGAAGAGAGGGGATCATGCTGTGCTTCAGTATGTCACAGTACATGTTGGCATTCATGGTTCCCTTAATGAACTATAGCTCCCAAGTGCCGACAGCACTCATGCAGCCCCAGACCATGACACTCCCACCACCATGCTTGACTGTAGGCAAGATACACTTGTCTTTGTACTCCTAACCTTGTTGCTGACACACATGCTTGACACCATCTGAAGCAAATAAGTTTATCTTGGTCTCAGGACATGGTTCCAGTAATCCATGTCCTTAGTCTGCTTGTCTTTGGCAAACTGTTTGTGGGCTTTCTTGTGCATCATCTTTAGAAGAGGCTTCCTTCTGGGACGACAGCCACGCAGACCAATTTGATGCAGTGTGCGGCGTAGGGTCTGGGCACTGACAGGCTGACCCCCCACCCCTTCAACCTCTGCAGCAATGCTGGCAGCACTCATACATCTCTTTCCCAAAGACAACCTCTGGATATGACGCTGAGCATGTACACTCAACGTCTTTGGTCGGTCATGGCAAGTCTTGTTCTGATTGGAACCTGTCCTGTTAAACGGCTGTATGGTCTTGGCCACTGTGCTGCAGCTCAGTTTCAGGGTTTTGGCAATCTTCTTATAGCCTAGGCCATCATTATTTAAAGCAACAATTCTTTTTTTCAGATACTCAGAGAGTATGAGAGAGTGAGAGCGATTACACCAAATTTAACACACCTGCTCCCCTTTCACACCTGCTGAGACCTCGTAACACTAACCAGTCACATGACACCGGGGAGGGAAAATGGCTAATTGGGCCCATTTGGACATTTTCACCTAGGGGTGTACTCACTTTTGTTGCCAATGGCTGTGTTGAGTTATTTTGAGGGGACAGGAAATTTACACTGTTATACAAGCTATACACTCATTACTTTACATTGTAGCAAAGTGTCATTTCTTCAGTGTTGTCACATGAAAAGATATAATAAAATATTTATAAAAATGTAAGAGGTGTACTCACTTTTGTGAGATACTGTATACAGAAATGTATCATGGACAACCTCTGCTGAGGCATGAAGACTTCTTGCAGGCCTGAAAAGAAATACACAAGCATATAGTATTATACACCCTATATACTTACAGTAAGACTGTAGGCGACCTTCTCACTTAACCCATCCCTATCACTAATCTTCACGTAGAGATAGCAGATGCATCCAGCCCCCTAAGGGCAACTCTTGACTCATCGTCCTGTAGTGTTCTTGTAATAGACAAACAGAACAACATCCTATTCTGACTAACTACATTTTGCACTTGTTCCCTTCATGAACCATACGACTAGCAATAGGCAAAGTCCCTCTCAATTACCAGGGTACTGACTCTTGCCTAATATAGCCAGACCCACAAGTTAGGATGAAGAGGTGTGGAGTCCATTCAACTGATGCTCGCAGTGTCCTTCCTTCTGCAGCACCGGGACAACACATTTTCTCATGACGGCCTGCTGTTATTGCAAAAGCTGGCCTACTTGTGAGTGCTTGTAGAAACTCTTCAAGGGAGCCCTTTCTCTCTGGCACCCCCTCCTCAGAAGAGACAGTGAGCCACTACCCATTTTTCACAAGGTAGGAACTCGCACAAATTTTCCTCTAGCGTTACACTGGCCCACAAGAATCTTTGCAAAGTGTCCTTGCTGAATGAAGTATCTTCGCAAAGCGTCCTTTTCCTAAACATTACTTGAGCAACTATAATGGCCCATGGCCCAAAGATCTTCACAAAGTGTCTTTGCAAAGTGTCTCTGTGAACTAGAGGTTTACCCCCTCCAGGTAGCAGCCCCTGGCTTTAACAGGTGATGAAACATTAGCTGTTTCAGTGGTCCCCTCCTTCGTTTGCAAGAATAGAAGGGAAGGGGATTTTGGGAAAAGGGCCTTTAACCCTATGAACAACAAGCCAACTGTGGCAACTATTTGGGCTCAACAGCCCCTTGACAATAACAGTTCTTGAAACTGGCTCAGACATGGCATACCTCAGTAGTAGTGATCCGGATGAGGAATTTGCACAATCTTGCCTTCTGGACTCACAATACTGGTGGACTAAGTTTGGCCTTTTCTGTCTGTTAGAGTGGAAGGTGTCCCATAGCGGTGATCTAGACGGGTTTCGGTGTTGCTTGGGAACATACAGGAAGTCCCACACAGTTTCATCACACCAGGCTTCCTTCTTACTTTCAATCTCCTCCATTACCTTCCTTGGAGCATATGGGTAATCGTATCCATACTCCATGGCCACCTTCCTCTGGATGAATCTTTGAAAACGAGAGAACCTGGGAAGTTTCTGCCTATAACCACTCCCAGGTGGGGCATACGGGGTCTCCACTTTGGTGATCAGCTTGTCGTAGGAGTCATTCTGTGCTGGAGCCCGAGCATAGGTGCGGGGTGGGAATAGGTCTGGGACCCTTGTGGCTTAGGCCTCGCAGAACCCCATATTCCTTGCAATCCTCATGCGAATGACTGCTGTCTCTGTCTCTTCAGTAAGTGAACTGGTACTTGGGGAGCCTCTTCTTCCCTCAGTTCCCCAATCCCACTCAGTCTCTCCCTCTGATCCCTATTCACTAATTCCCTCTTCCAGGGACCCAAATCGGTACTCGAATCTGGGGGGTGACCCCAAATCAATGATCCCTGCCTCCTCCTCACTGGACAAACTGGACGACTTCAGATTCTCGATCCATTGAAGCCCCTCTGCCTCTTTAAGAGCTGGACCTTTTGTTGATGTGACTGCCACTAATGCATCCTGTGACCACTGCTTGGCCTTCATGAATTGAGTACATTGCACCTCTGAGACTTGGGTGTTCTCGGCACTCCCCCGTCCTCTCCCAAATGGAATAGCCACTATGGGTGCCAGCAGTTCAGAAGTGGTTCCTCCTTCCCAGTTCACATATAATATTCTAGGCTGACAATCACTCCGTTCAAATTTCAGCAACATGTCACTGCAGTGCCCACACTGGCCCCATGCTCGCAGTCACATGGATACATTCAGGAATCTGTTACATACCAGCCCAAGATGCTCCGTGTCTCCTTCACTGCACAACGCCAGACTTTCCTTGGGCATCAATCGAACTCCTGTATCCCACAGGGTCAGATTCTGCATCTCAGTCCACTCTGCAGGCTCTCCGCCAACACGTGTGATAGCCTCCACCCTCTGGCTCACTCCGATACCCACCATCTTGCTACTCCTCACACGTGTCTCCTCTGCAGCTACACCTGATGGCGGAAGTGATGTCACGGCTCCCTTCCTCCACTCGGATTGGCGGCCCCCCGAGTGGCGACTCTGCCCACGGCCCCGCCCTACACTAGCTGACCCTCTGGTGGTGGCCCCTTCTGCTAGGCAGATCTTCTTGGCACGCTCTCTTCCCTGCCTTTACTTGAGCTCCGGTCACATTCTCCTGTTCACATGTCAACCGAGCTACCTCACTGCTGCTGGAAACTGTCCTGCTGTTGCTGACTGTGAGGCAGATATTCTCCTCCACAGCACATGCACTGACACAACCCCTGCATCCCAGGCCACTGCTTTCCTGAACACAACTTGAAAGCAAACTTGCATTGATTACTGTGAAGCAGACATTACTTTCTTCCACAATGCAACACATCCTTTCTTCGTCAATACTCCAGCACTTTACATAAGAAGATATGACGTTTCTTGGGTACATATCCGGACGTTACTGGTAGTAACCACTGCTGTAACTCAGAGAGACATCCTGGACGAGATAAAAACTAAATAAAAAAAAAAAATCTATTTCCCTAGGAGTCTTTTTTTCTTCCTCTGCCGTTTTATCCCTTATGTTTGCCTTTGGGATCCATGGGACCTTGTATGGTACCTCTATAAGCCACAAACACACAGTTTCTTCCTTCAATAAATATACCTGCTATTGTAGTTGATACATTGTGAGTATTGTTACTTGTACTATGATGTTTGCCAATATATGCATGTCTTTACATTTTTTGCAGTTTGGGATATTATCCCACATGTAATTTTTTTCTAGATATCCTTTGCAATTGGACATCTTCATACCCTGAAGAAGACAATTTGTTGAAACGTTTTGGGATTTCTATGTCCGCTCAGTTCAGTTGTACTTTACATGCATGGGGTTCACCCCTTTAGTACTTACTATATTGAAACTACAGTGTGATTTTTTTTTTTATTCTAACAGTGTTGTTAAAATGTTTTTTCTCTTTTAAGGTTTTTTATTTATTGTCATAATAAATTTTGTAATTTTTTATCTTTACACCATTTTCATTCTCTAGATTATCCCCTGAGTATCATATAGTCCCAATTCCCTTCCATCCCCATTGTGGGTTTTTTGCACTGCATTACAGGGATAGATACCCCTCCTATTTGTTTGGGCCCAGGAACTTAGCTGCATTTATGTGTTTTGGTTTATTTTGTTCAATACAAAAGTACAAAAGTAGCATGCACTTATAGCAAGCACCAAAAAGATTTGAAGAGTAATTCCACCTTTGTTGGGAAAAAAATGTGTAAATATATAAATACCGTATTTATCTGCGTATTACACGCACTTTTTTCCCCTTAAAATCAGGGGAAAGTCGTGGGTGCGTGTTATACGCCGATTCCCGCTATCGCTATGTGAATGTCGGCGATCGCCGCCGACATTCACATAGCGAGTAGTTTTAAATATGGCGCCGCGGAGTTCGGAGGAGCCGAGATACACATACCCGAGTGTATTCGGCTCTTTCCGGCGCTGCTCACAGTCACGCCCATTGGACCTGTGTTATGTCCATCATAGGGCGGGACTGGGAGCAGCGCCGGAAAGAGCCGAATACACTCGGGTATGTGTATCTCGGCGGCGTTCGTTCAGTTCCGCCGGCGCCGAGTCCCTCCGAACTCCGCGGCGCCATATTTAAAACTACTAGCATGTGTATGACGGCGGCGGCGGCAGGCGGTAGACATGGACACGGACACTGGGAACAAGGCTGCACTGGGGACAAGGCTGCACTGGGGACAAGGCTGCACTGACAAGGCTGCACTGGGGACAAGGCTGCACTGACAAGGCTGCACTGGGGACAAGGCTGCACTGACAAGACTGCACTGGGGACAAGGCTGCACTGACAAGGCTGCACTGACAAGGTTGCACTGACACTGAAAAGGCTGCAATGACACTAACAAGGCTGCAGATGAACACTGATGAGGCTGCATTGATGGGCATTTTAATGTAAGTTTCTTTTCCTTAAACTTCCCTCCTAAAAGTTTTTTCCTTAAAATTCTCTCCTAAACTTGGGGTGCATGTTATACGCCGGCGCGTGTTATACGCTGATAAATACGGTATATATTTATATATATATATATATCTCGTATATCGTATATACAAAAGAGACACATGGCATATTGCAATGTTATTAAAAATTAGCAAATGCAATATGGCAATCTGGAAGCGTTCTGTACACAGATGCTATTGGTATATGAAACCCCTCCCCCCCAAAATGGACTAATTTCCTGCCTGTGTGACTGGCTTACTGTACTGATTTTCCCCGACGTCTGCATTAAGATACAAGCCAGATTTTGGCCATCCCGTGTGCAACAGAAAAATCCTTTTTTAGTGAGATACTTCCATTCCAAAGTCAAAAGAAAATCTAAAGCAGGGATCTTCAAATTACGGCCCTCCAGCTGTTGTGGCATTGTAAAACTCTGACATTCACAGACATGACTAGGCATGATGGGAATTGTAGTTCCTGAACAACTGTAGGGCCATAGTTTGAAGACCCCTGATCTAAAGGGATACATCATGCAGACCCTGCAATGTTCCTCATTAGAGCCTGCCCTGCAGACGCAGCAGCTGATAGATAATTATGAAATCACTCCCATAAAGATGGACACAGACAAACAGCTGTTACTTTAGAATAACAAAAGGTAGGAAATCTAGAAAGTTTGGTAAAATCCCTGTAATGAGTTAAGTGGGCTTACCTTTGTATGGATTTCAGGATAACTCGTTCCGCAAATGACGCTTCAAGTTTGTTGCATTTTTACCAGCGTTTGTCACACCACATGGTTTTCAACATGTCTTGTTCTCCTTAGCATCAAATGTAAAATGCACCCATAGATCTTCTCTTTCTCCCAGTTCCAGATGCTGACATTTCTATACAGTTTGTACAGCAAGTGTGAATGGGTAGTAAATAGAAGTGACTCCGACACGCCTCGGTGAGGTCTAGATAGTGAGGAGGCCTGCAATGCACAGTGAAACAATAAATACTTGCGCTAAGGTGAACGACAATAAACTGTTGTTGAAAATAAAATAAATAGATAAATAAAAATGAATATAAAACTTGCAGCTGCTGTACAAAAAGTGCTATTCACTTGATATTATACAATAAATAAATTATGGTCTAAATATGGTCTAAGGAGATCTCCTATGGACCTGTCCATATCATCATCCTCTGCCAGATTTCAGCTTGTTTGACCCCTAGACTGAAAAGCTAGGGGTCCATTACATCTGGTGAGTGGGAACACTGAAGGGGAGTGTGTCACATCACAGAGTGGATGTTTGCAGCACTTTGCACTTCTCAGTGGATTGGAGCACTAGGGCACTTTCAATGGGACGTTTTTGCAATTATATCATATAATTATGTGTTGTTGTTTACATATCAATTTTTGCACTGTCACAAGCATTGTATTTGCATGCAGTGTTTAAAGTTTTTTGGAGCACTAGAGCGCTTTAATAAGGATAATTTCAGAATACACACAACACAATTGTAATACGTTCTTTGATGGTATTTGCTTCATTTCAACTGTTGCGATCGCTGTAATTTATTTATTGTCTGCAATGCACAGTGCTCTGGATGGTCTCTCAGGAGGCCTCTAATGCACAGTAAGTACTCTGGATGGTCTGAGGAGACCTGTAATTCACACAGTACTCTGGTTGGTCTGAGGAGGCCTGTAATGCACAGTGAATGCTCTGGGTCATCTGAGGAGGGAGGCCTTTAATGCACACAGTGCTCTGGATGGTCTAAGGAGGAGACCTCTAATGCACACAGTAGTCTGGACAGTGGTCTGAGAAGACCTGTAATGCACAGTGCTGTGGACGGTGGTCTGAGAAATCCTGTAAAAGCTGCACAGTGCTCTGGATGGTCTGAGGAGGCCTGCAATGCACACAGTGCTCTGGGCAATAGTCTGAGGAGGCCTGTAATGCACAGTGCTCTGGACGGGGGTCTGAGGTGGTCTGTAATGCTGCACAGTGCTCAGGACGGTGGTCTGAGGTGGTCTGTAATGCTGCACAGTAGGGATGAGCCGAACACCCCCCTGTTCGGTTTGCACCAGAACATGCAAACAGGCAAAAAATTTGTTCGAACACGCAAACACTGTTAAAGTCTATGGGACACGAACATGAATAATCAAAAGTGCTAATTTTAAAGGCTTATATGCAAGTTATTGTCATAAAAAGTGTTTGGGGACCTGGGTCCTGCCCCAGGGGACATGGATCAATGCAAAAAAAAGTTTTAAAAACGGCCGTTTTTTCGGGAGCAGTGATTTTAATAATGCTTAAGTGAAACAATAAAAGTGTAAAGTGTAATATTCCTTCCACTTGTATTGTCGGACTGGCAATTCATTAATAGCCGCGAGTAGTTTTAAATGACTTTTTTTCCTTTGAAATGTAATTTTGCTGTCAGACTGTTCTAAACACGGGAAACATGCGCCCCTTTACAGGCATACTATATAGACACCCCCAGGTACGAAATTTAAAGGAATATTACACTTTTATTGTTTCACTTTAAGCATTATTAAAATCACTGCTCCCGAAAAAAACGGCCGTTTTTAAAACTTTTTTTTGCATTGATCCATGTCTCCTGGGGCAGGACCCAGGTCCCCAAATGCTTTTTATGACAATACCATGCATATAAGCCTTTAAAATTAGCACTTTTGATTTCTCCCATAGACTTTTAAAGGGTGTTCCGCAGCTTTCGAATTTGCCGCGAACACCCCAAATTGTTCGCTGTTCGGCGAACTGGCAAACAGCTGATGTTCGAGTCGAACATGAGTTCGACTCAAATTCAAAGCTCATCCCTACTGCACAGTGCTCTGGATGGTGGTCTGTAATGCTACACAGTGCTCTGGACGGTCTGAGAAGGCCTGTAATGCACACAGTGCTGTGGACGGTGATCTGAGGAGGCCTGTAATGCACACATTGCTCTGGATGGTCTGAGTGAGGGGGCCTGTAAATGCTGCACAGTGCTCTGGATGGTCTGAGGAGGCCTGTAATGCTGCACAGTGCTCTGGACGGTCTGAGGAGGCCTGTAATGCTGCACAGTGCTCTTGAAGGTGGTCTGAGGAGGCCTGTAATGCACAGTGCTCTGGACAATCTGAGAAGGCCTGTAATGCTGCACAGTGCCCTGGGCGATGGTCTGAAGGGGGCCTGTAATGCACACAGTGCTTTGGATGGTGGTCTGAGGAGGCCTGTAATGCACACAGTGCTCTGGAGTGTCTAAGTGAGGAGGTCTGTAATGCTGCACAGTGCTCTGGACAGTCTGAAGAAGCCTGTAATGCACAGTACTCTGGACGGTGGTCTGAGGAGGCCTGTAAATGCTGCACAGTGCTCTAGACAGTCTGAGGAGTGGAGGCCTGTAATGCACACAGTGCTCTAGATGGTGAGGCCTGTAAACGCTGCACAGTGCTCTGGACAGTGGTCTGAGGAACCTGTAATGCACACAGTGCTCTGCACAGTCGAGAGGCCTGTAAATGCTTCACAGTGCTCTGGACAGTGGTCTGAGGAGGCTAATGCACACAATGCTCTGGACAGTTGTCTGAGGAGGCCTGTAATGCTGCACAGTGCCAAGCATGCCACATCACTAGGCATGCTAAGGTCGCTACTTTGCTTGCTGAGAGGGGAAACTCTCACAGGCTTTACAGGCAGAGCTCTGGGGAAACTGGAAGTTCATTTGGGTATGCGTCCCTCCCTGACATTTTCGTTCCATTTTCGCTTGTTGATGAAAATTAGAATTGATTTTCATCATAGTTTTTGTCAATTGATGAAAATTTGGGGCAATTTCAGTTTAGTTTTCATCACTGGAAACATTCGGCTGATGAAAATTATAACGAAAATATTTTCATCTTACAAAATTAACTTGTGCCCTCACACAGCTGTAACAAACCACTGCACTTGAGAAACTTGGAGCCTGTTTTGCTGCCTCCTGCAAATCACAAACCAGTTCCTCTTTTGATTTGTCCAATATTTCAAACTGTCTGGCTTGACACACAACAGATGGCACGCAACACATGCCTAGATTAGGCATGATTGCAAAATAAAAGATAGGATGAACAAACAAAGGATATGAAGGGAAATGTTACTATATGTCTATATATGTAGAAAAAAATATGTACCGGCTTTTCTCAAGGAACTACTTTCACAGAGGAGTAGCCAGTTGTTGCCTTGCCAGCTGGAGGATCGGGCTGTAGGCTCTTGAGCCCACTCTCCTCCTTCACCCCCCACCACTGGGCTCTGTGTGTACAGTGTGGCTGTGCTGTGGGGTGTGTGGAATCCCCCACTCGCCCCCCCCCCCCAATCATTGATGTCAGCAGCAGTGAGATCGAGATCTGTGAGGGGGGAAAGTACCCAGATAGCAAGGATAACTTTTGTAGCAGTATTGAATTGTAAGTCTTGTTAACTTGCTGCACATCTTCCCTGGCAAGTTGTACACTTGCAGAGCACTTGAAGCACAACTTCTAGTTGAAACTTTTCCAATTTGTAGCAAATTTGCATGGCAAGTCTCTAGCAAGAAATCAAAAAATAGTAATAATGCGCCAACCAAAAATAAGAAGCAGCCAACACAACAATCAGACAAATTGCAAAGTAATATAGTGTAACAAAGTGTGGCGCTAAGTGAATAATACTCCACGTGTACTTCATTAGGCAGAACCAAACAGAATGTCAATCTGGAAGGCAGTATGCGAAATGAACCAAATTAATGAAACACAAAAAATTGATATAAAGACTGTTAGTTGGCCCTAACAGAAAAATTTATTTTCCTTTCTTTTTATTAAATATAGGAAGTTGTGTCCTGAAGTGACTAGCTGAAAACACAAAAAACATATAAAGTGTTTGTATAATAAATAGTGAAAATAAAAAGTGGAGAAAGGTTGCATGTATGTCACTTTCTCATAAACCAGTATTCATAACAGAATAATAACCCACTGTTAAATGTGTGAGACAAAAATGTAAGGATAACAGAATAAATAAATGAGTACAATAATGGTGACAATAAAGTGATGGTGGATAACTGAAAAAGTGAAAATTGTCAACACTCAAAATCTCAGTGAAACAATACGCCTGACATAAATTGTGTACTGCTGATAAGGCCACAAGTCCAACGTGAATATAAGACCACAGATGGGTCTATAGCTGGAACGACCGGCAACGACCAGGATGAATGGTGTGGGGTCCTTGAACCCAGGAAGGGCATACACACGGTCTGAGGTAAAACAGATGTGTAAATGGAATAGGCAAATGCACCCTTACCGACAGTGGTGGACTCACTAGCCAGCGGCTTGGGAGTCAAACAGGCTTGCAGTACAGCTGAAAAGGTGGCCCGCTATCCACGGCAGCGAACAATGGAGGAGGGCTGCAGCACTCACCAAACAAACTTCTCTGGTCTCATCAGTAACCGATATCCATGTCATGGAAGGGGAACTGCTCACAAGGATCCAGCTTCATATGTTGGAGGTAAATCCTCAAATATGGTAGGGATTAAGAAAAAAGAAGAAGCTCCCCATAGTGTGAATCGGCTAATTATGAGCTTTTATTAAAAACACGACAGTAAAAACAAGCTCTGATTCCATGAAAGGGAGCCAAGTAAAAAGCGCTTGAATCAAATGGTGGCAAGACAGGCAAAACGATCCGACGCGTTTCGTCCTATGGTATACCCCAGTTGAAGTCCCATAGGATGAAACGCGTCGGGTCGTTTTGCCTGTCTTGCCACCATTTGATTCAAGCGCTTTTTACTTGGCTCCCTTTCATGGAATCAGAGCTTGTTTTTACTGTCGTGTTTTTAATAAAAGCTCATAATTAGCCGATTCACACTATGGGGAGCTTCTTCTTTTTTCTTAATCCCTACCATATTTGAGGATTTACCTCCAACATATGAAGCTGGATCCTTGTGAGCAGTTCCCCTTCCATGACATGGATATCGGTTACTGATGAGACCAGAGAAGTTTGTTTGGTGAGTGCTGCAGCCCTCCTCCATTGTTCGCTGCCATGGATAGCGGGCCACCTTTTCAGCTGTACTGCAAGCCTGTTTGACTCCCAAGCCGCTGGCTAGTGAGTCCACCACTGTCGGTAAGGGTGCATTTGCCTATTCCATTTACACATCTGTTTTACCTCAGACCGTGTGTATGCCCTTCCTGGGTTCAAGGACCCCACACCATTCATCCTGGTCGTTGCCGGTCATTCCAGCTATAGACCCATCTGTGGTCTTATATTCACGTTGGACTTGTGGCCTTATCAGCAGTACACAATTTATGTCAGGCGTATTGTTTCACTGAGATTTTGAGTGTTGACAATTTTCACTTTTTCAGTTATCCACCATCACTTTATTGTCACCATTATTGTACTCATTTATTTATTCTGTTATCCTTACATTTTTGTCTCACATATTTAACAGTGGGTTATTATTCTGTTATGAATACTGGTTTATGAGAAAGTGACATACATGCAACCTTTCTCCACTTTTTATTTTCACTATTTATTATACAAACACTTTATATGTTTTTTGTGTTTTCAGCTAGTCACTTCAGGACACAACTTCCTATATTTAATAAAAAGAAAGGAAAATAAATTTTTCTGTTAGGGCCAACAGTCTTTATATCAATTTTTTGTGTTTCATTAATTTGGTTCATTTCGCATACTGCCTTCCAGATTGACATTCTGTTTGGTTCTGCCTAATGAAGTACACGTAGAGTATTATTCACTTAGCGCCACACTTTGTTACACTAAGTCTCTAGCAAGAGCAAAGTTACAGTGGTGAGTCTACAGCAAGAGCCCTGCAAGTCTACAGCCAGAGTTATGCAAGTCTCAGTTTTTGGCAAGAAAAAAGAAGCAAGCAGCACAAATCTATATTCCCACAATCTGGTGATGGTGAACCCACTGCTATTAACCTAATCCCCTACTGTACACTAGGGATGAGCCGAACACCCCCCGGTTCGGTTCGCATCCAGAACATGCGAACAGGCAAAAAATTTGTTTGAACACGCGAACACCGTTAAAGTCTATGGGACACGAACATGAATAAGTGCTCATTTTAAAGGCTTATATGCAAGTTATTGTCATAAAAAGTGTTTGGGGACCTGGGTCCTGCCCCAGGGAACATGTATCAGTGCAAAAAAAAGTTTTTAAAACGGCCGTTTTTTCGGGAGCAGTGATTATAATAATGCTTAAAGTGAAACAATAAAAGTCAAATATTCCTTTAAATTTCGTACCTGGGGGGTGTCTATAGTATGCCTGTAAAGTGGCGCTTTTTTCCCATGTTTAGAATAGTCTGACAGCAAAATGACATTTCTAAAGGGAAAAAAATGTCATGAAGTAATAGCGGTGTTGGCTACAGTGAATTTTCTATGGGAGAAATCAAAAGTGCTAATTTTAAGGGTTAATATACAAGTTATTGTCATAAAAAGTGTTTGGGGACCTGGGTCCTGGGGACATGTATCAGTGTCCAGGGGACATGTATCAGTGCAAAAAAAAAGTTTTAAAAATGGCCGTTTTTTCGGGAGCAGTGATTTTAATAATGCTTAAAGTGAAACAATAAAAGTGTAATATTCCTTTAAATTTCGTACCTGGTGGAGTCTATAGTATGCCTGTAAAGGGGCGCATGGTTCCCGTATTTAGAACAGTCAGACAACAAAATGTAATTTCTAAAGGAAAAAAAGTAATTTAAAACTACTGGTGGCTATAATGAATTGTCGGTCCGACAATACACACAAGTTCATTGATTAAAAACTGCATTGAATTTCCCCACAGGGGAACCCCGAACCAAAATTTTTTTTAAAATGGCGTGGGGGTCCCCCTAAATTCCATACCAGGCCCTTCAGGTCTGGTATGAATATTAAGGGGAACCCCATGGCAAAATTTTAAAAAAATGGCGTGGGGTTCCCCCTCAAAATGCATACCAGACCCTTTTCCGAGCACGCAACCTGGCAGGCCGCAGGAAAAGAGGGGGGACGAGAGAGCGCCCCCCCTCCTGAACCGTACCAGACCACATGCCCTCAACATTGGGAGGGTGCTTTGGGGTATTCCCCAAAGCACCTTGTCCTCATGTTGATGGGGAGAAGGGCCTCATCCCCACAACCCTTGCCCAGTGGGGATCTGCGGGCGGGGGCTTTAACAAGGGGACCCCCAGATCCCGGACCCCCTGTGTGAATTGGTAATGGGGTAATGTACCCCTACCATTTCACAAAAAAAGTGTCAAAAAGGTTAACAAACACAAGAGACGGTTTTTGACAAGTCCTTTATTAATCTCTTCTTTCATCTTCTTTCTTCTGATCTTTCTTCGGTGTGCTTCTTCTTCTTCCATCTTCTTCTTCTCCATCTTCTTCTACTCCATCTTCTTCTTCCTCTGCTCTTTTCGTCCCGCATCTTACTCTGGCTTCTTCTCCGCTCCGTCCGCACGATCCGCCTCAGTGGGAGTCTTCTGCCGTGTGACGCTTCGGTTCTTCTGACACCTCTTATATAACGGAGGGCGGTGCCACCCAGTGACTCCCACCCTCCTCTGACTTCCCTATGGCATTCTCTGTGTTGTCAGAGGGGGGCGGGGTCACCCGGTTAAGTAAAGGGGTGACCTTGCCCCCTCTGACAACATGGAAAAAGCCATAGGGAACTCCCCATGCGTCAGAGGAGGGCGGGGTCACCGGGTGGCCCCGCCCTCCGTTATATAAGAAGTGTCAGAAGAACTGAAGCGTCACACGGCGGAAGACTCCCACTGAGGCTGATCATGCGGACGGAGCAGAGAAGAAGCAGGAGGAAGATGCGGGATGAGAAGAGCAGAGGAAGAAGAAGATGCAGAAGAAGAATATGGAGAAGAAGAAGATGGAGGAAGAAGAACACCGAAGGAAGATCAGAAGAAAGAAGATGAAAGAAGAAGAAATTAATAAAGGACTTTTCAAAAAACGTCTCTTGTGTTTTTTAACCTTTTTGACACTTTTTTTGTGAAATGGTAGGTACCCCATTACCAATTCACACAGGGGGGGCAGGATCTGGTGGTCCCCTTGTTAAAGGTGGCTTCCAGATTCCGATAAGCCCCCCGCCTGCAGACCTCCACAACCACCGGGCAAGGGTTGTGGGGTTGAGGCCCTTCTCCCCCTCAACATGGGGACAAGGTGCTTTGGGGGGCTGGGTCTTGCCCCAGGGGACATGTATCCCTGCCCCATCCCTACTGTACACATGTGAAATAAATTCAATCCAACAATCATATATAATGATAAACCCTGTGTCATTAAATAAAATAATTAATCTATCATAAAAAATTATTTATATCTATGAAACAACCCAGATAGCAAGTAATTGTGCTGCAAGTTTGAAAATGACTTGCTAAGCTATTGCTAGGCTTGCCAGGCTTCACAAGTTTGTTGCACGATTGCAGCAAGTCTGCATTGCATGACTCCAGATCAACTTTCTTTGCAAACATTCTGCAAGTCTGCTGCAAGTTCTGGTTCAGTTTGTTGTGTAATAGTTATCCCACCACTGGGGTCACTGTGGCTGAATTTTCATCATTGCTCCCTGCTGTGTGTAAGGTTTTCCTTTATTGGTGCTGGGGCAGCCATAGAATCACTTTGTGAGTGGTGTGCAGAGAGGTGAGTGGTAACCATGAGATCTGATATGGAGTTCAGGGAGGTAGAAATCAAGGAGTGACTAACCCTAATATCCCATTGGTGTAGCACAATTTGGAATGTTTTATCTTTCCTTGTTTATATATGCTGAGATTTAGGAGAACATATGTGTATTTAGCAAGAGGTGGAAATAGAAACCTCAAAAACCCAGTGCAAGAAACCTGGTAGTTCCACCACTGTATAGAGGACTACAAATCCCAGCAACACAGTAACAATGCAGAATATCACCAGCTATAGGGGGTGTATATAAAGAGCCATGCATTGTATATAGGGAGATAACTGCATTGTACTATGTTGTAAAGAGATCCATGTACTATATACAGGGACACCCATTGATTGTGCTGTATACAGAGAGACCCATTCATTGTACTGTATACAGAGAGATCCTTTTCATGGGAAATAGGAAAAGGTGGATACTTTTGTCGCAATCTATACCAGGCTCACATCACTCTACAGAGGTCTCAGGTCACATGACCTTTCGGGTCTAGGCATGCCTTAAAGGGTTACTAAACCCTTGTTTTTTTGTTTGTTTTTTAACCGCTTCAGCCCCGGAAGATTTTACCCCCTTCCTGACCAGAGCACTTTATACAATTTGGCACTGCGTCGTTTTAACTGCTAATTGCACGGTCATGCAATGCTGTACCCAAACGAAATTTGCGTCCTTTTCTTCCCACAAACAGAGCTTTTTTTGATGGTATTTGATCACCTCTGCCGTTTTTATTTTTTGCGCTATACACGGAAAAAGACCGAAGATTTTGAAAAAAATTGATATTTTCTACTTTTTTGTTCTAAAAAAAATCCAATAAACTCAATTTTAGTCATACATTTAGGCCAAAATGTATTCGGCCACATGTCTTTGGTAAAAAAAATGTCAATAAGTGTATATTTATTTGTTTGCGCAAAAGTTATAGCGCCTACAAACTAGGGTACATTTTCTGGAATTTACACAGCCTTTAATTTATGACTGCCTATGTCGTTTCTTGAGGTGCTAAAATGGCAGGGCAGTACAAAACCCCCACAAATGACCCCATTTTGGAAAGTAGACACCCCAAGGAAATTTCTGAGAGGCATGTTGAGCCCATTGAATATTAATTTTTTTGTCCCAAGTGATTGAATAATGATAAAAAAAAAAAAAATTACAAAAAGTTGTCACTAAATGATATATTGCTCACACAGGCCATGGGCATATGTGGAATTGCACCCCAAAATACATTTAGCTGCTTCTCCTGAGTATGGGGATACCACATGTGTGGGACTTTTTGGGAGCCTAGCCGCGTACGGGGCCCCGAAAACCAATCACTGCCTTCAGGATTTCTAAGGGCGTACATTTTTGATTTTACTCCTCACTACCTATCACAGTTTTGAATGCCATAAAATGCCCAGATGGCATAAACCCCCCCCAAATGACCCCATTTTGGAAAGTAGACACCCCAAGCTATTTGCTTTGAGGCATGTTGAGTCCATGGAATGTTTTATATTTTGACACAAGTTGCGGGAAAGTGACAAATTTTTTTTTTTTGCACAAAGTTGTCACTTAATGATATATTGCTCACACAGGCCATGGGCATATGTGGAATTGCACCCCAAAATACATTTAGCTGCTTCTTCTGAGTATGGGGATACCACATGTGTGGGACTTTTTAGGAGCCTAGCCGCGTACGGGGCCCCGAAAACCAATCACCGCCTTCAGGATTTCTAAGGGCGTGAATTTTTGATTTCACTCTTCACTGCCTATCACAGTTTCGGAGGCCATGGAATGCCCAGGTGGCACAAACCCCCCCCCAAATGACCCCATTTGGGAAAGTAGACACCCCAAGCTATTTGCTGAGAGGCATGGTGAGTATTTTGCAGCTCTCATTTGTTTTTGAAAATAAAGAAAGACAAGAAAACGGAAAATTGTATACTCACCTTTCCGTAATTTTCCTTTCCTGTCGTATCTTCATGGCAGCATACACTTTGGGTTGTGACTCCGCCCCCACAACCTGATAGGACTACATAGCTATAAATTGTAGAGATGGCCCCTGCCCAGTATTCTTCGTATATATATATCACCTTAGACGGGTGGGAGATTGTATGCTGCCATGAAGATACGACAGGAAAGGAAAATTACGGAAAGGTGAGTATACAATTTTCCGTTTTCCTGTCGCATCATGGCAGCATACACTTTGGGGAGTAACTCGCAAAGACTGGGTGGGAATTCAAACTAAGTTTATTAATCAAATAATAGAGGAATTGGCCTGGATAACGGATCTTCCGAAATCCACCATGGATAAGCAGGCGGAATCCACCTTGTAATGAGACATGAAGGTGTTCCTGGAGGACCATGTAGCCGCTCTGCAAATCGTCTCTGCCGAGACTCTACAGTATGCCGCCCAGGAGGTTGCCACTGCCCTGGTGGAGTGTGCCCTTAAGCCCTCAGGTACTTGATGGTTACCCAGTGAGTAAGATCTCTTGATGGTCTTTACTAGCCATGAAGCAATGATACGTGAGGATGCCGCTTGACCTCTCCTGAAACCATGTGGGATAATTAGGAGGCTCTCCGACTTTCTGATGGATTTTGTTGCCGAGAGATACTCCATGACGGTACCTTTAACATCTAGTGGATGAGGATCTTCCTGATCCGTGCTGAGTGCTGGAAGATTAATCTCCTGGTTAAAATGGAAAGATGAGGATACCTTGGGGATGAATCGATCCGAAGGTCTTAGGACTAGCCTGTCTGGAAGAACAACCAAATATGGTTCGCTAACCATTAGAGCTTGCATCTCTGACACTCGCTTCGCCGATGTTATGGCTATCAAAAATGAAACTTTCAGCGTTAGATCCCAGAGGGATATGCTCTGCGTTGGAAAAAAGGGTTCCTTGGATAATGCCTCCAGAACAATTGAGAGATCCCAGACCGGGAATGACGGTTTCCTGGGGGGCCTCAGCTTCAGGCAGGCCCTCTGAAACTGAATCACCAGAGGCTCTTGCGCCCATTTAACTCCTGTCAAGGCGGACAGGGCCGATACCTGGACCTTCAGGGTGCTTGACCTAAGGCCTTTTTCTAGGCCTAATTGAAGGAATTCCAAGATCTGAGACACCGACGGGGAGGACGAGTCCCAACCTTGCTGTTGGGAGAAGGAGACAAATTTTTCCCAAACTCTTCTGTACGTGATGTTGGTAGTAGGCCTTCTGGCCTGGAGTAAGGTATCCACCACCTTCTGGGAACAGCCCTGCCCTAGGTACCTAGCCCTCTCAGTCTCCAGGCCATCAAGTGTAGCTTCCCCGGGTCCGGGTGAAGAAGATGGCCCTGGGAGAGTAGGTCTGTCGTCAATGGGAGAGGCAGAGGCTCTGCCGTGTTCAGCTGCATGAGGGTAGTAAACCATGGCCTCCTCGGCCAGAAAGGGATCACTGCTACCACCAAAGCTGTTGACTTCTTGAGCCTCAGGAGGAATCTCGCTATGAGAGGCGTCGGGGGGAAAATGTACCCCAAGTGAAAGTTCCAGGGGTGTTGGAGGCAGTCTGTCCCCTCTGCCGAAGGAAACGGTATCCTTGATAGGAATCTCTGGCATTTTGTGTTCTCCGGAGTTGCTGCTAGGTCTATCTCTGGGGAGCCCCAGGTTCGAGATATGAGAGCATAGGCTTGTGGACTCAGGGACCATTCGTTGTTGGAGGGAAAATTTCTGCTCAGCGAGTCGGCTAAGGTGTTCTGGACTCCCGGAACATAAACCGCCCTTAGGTCCAGTAGATTCAGCTGTGCCCATTCCAGAACAGGACGGACCTCCTGCAACATGGACCTGCTTCTGGTGCCCCCCTGCCTGTTGATGTAGGCAACAGCCACCTTGTTGTCCATCCTTAGGAGAACGTGCTTCCCCCTCAAGTGAAGACTGAAGGCCAGGAGAGCCTGGAACGCTGCTCTCATCTCCAGAATATTCGACACTGTATCCTGTGCCCTGAAAGGCCAACGACCCTGAGCCGCAAGGTCCTGATAGTGAGCTCCCCATCCCTGTAGACTGGCATCTGAGGTCACGATTTCTTGATAGGGAGTGATTATGTGCCTGCATCTTCCCAAGTTGTGAGGTCGTACCCACCACTTCAATGATTGCTTTACCTCCTGGGAGATGAAGATTGGTTGGGACATTGATGTGCCCTTCCACTGACGCAGGAAGGAGATCTGGAGAGGCCTCGAGTTCCATTGTGCCCATTGGACCATGGGAATGGTGGAAGCTAGAGAGCCCAGGATACTGAGACATGTCCTGGCCGGGAGCATTGTAGCAGAGATTGCCCTTTTCACCTTTTGAATTAGATTGGGATTTTTTCCCCCGGAAGTTCCACTGTGTTCTCCCTTGTGTCCAGTTCGGCTCCCAGAAAGACCATTCTCTGTGTGGGATGGATGTTGCTCTTCTTCCAATTTATCAGCCACCCTAGGGACTGTAACGTGGAGACCAGGATTTCCCTGTGAAGGATGAGAGAGTCCTGGCTGTCTGAGAGAAGTAGGATGTCGTCCAGATAATGGTGGACCCTCAGCCCGCCTTCTCTCAGGTGGGCTATTACAGGTAATAGGACCTTTGTAAACGTCCTGGGTGCGGTAGAGATCCCGAACGGGAGGCTTCGGAATTGGAAGTGCCGATGGTCTAGGGTAAACCGGAGAAACTTTTGGAACTCGGAATGGATAGGGATATGCAAGTACGCGTCCTGGAGGTCGATTGACAGCATCCAATCTCCCAAGTTTATTGCTTGGAGGATTGATTGAAGGCTTTCCATCTTGAATGTTTCTATCTGTATCGACCGGTTGAGGTTTTTTAGATCCAAGACTGGACGAAGGTCCCCTGATTTCTTTTTCACTAAGAAAAGTGGGGAATAGAAGCCTTTGCCTCTTTGAGATAGCGGTACCTCCACTATTGCTTGTTTTTGGAGCAACTCCTGGATATACTGGACTAGGGATAGTCTTTTCTCTTGAGAAGGAGGGAGTCTGGTTGAGCAGAATTGGTCTCTTGGAGGACGACCTCTGAATGCCCACCTGTGTCTGAAATGAATGGTGGACACCGTCCATGGGTCCTTTATCATTCCCGCCCAGACCAACTTGAACTTTGTGAGTCTGGCACCCACTACCGCTGGTTGGGCGGGCGAACCTTCAAAAGGACTTCTGGTCATTGGAGGCAGGGGTCTTGGGTTTCTGGAATTTGAGGAAGGACGTCTGGGGGTTCTTCCAGCTCCTTCTATATTCCTTCCCGGGTCTATAGGATTTTGCATCCCTGTATCTCTCCGGGAGATTACGTTTAAAGGGAGGTGGCCTTTGTTGTTTCGGCCTTCTGTCCGATGGTATGAGACCCGACTTCCCGCCTGTCACCTTAGAGATTGCGGTATCCAGCTTCGCCCCAAAGAGGTTCGCCCCCGTCATACGGAATCCTGCACCAGTTTGATTTCGAGGCGGGGTCAGCCGACCAAGGTTTGAGCCATAGCGCCCTTCTGGCCATTACAGAGGCTAACATGGACCTTGATGTGGATCTGATAGTATCTACGGAAGCTTCCGCCACAAAATCTCCCGCAAGGCTAAGTTCTTGTAAGGCCTTGGTGATCTGCTCTTGATCTGCGCCCTCAGTGACGAGTCTCGCTGTAGCTGATGACCAGCTGGAGATAGCTTTTCCAACCGCCGCTAATGCCACCGCTGGCCTGCAGGCACCTCCTGCGAACAGGTAAGCTCTCTTAAGGTCTGTATCCACCTTCCTGTCAAGCACGTCTCTGAACGTTACTGCATCTTCGATGGGGAGCGTCACGTGCCTGGCTAGACGCATCAAAGATGCGTCCACCACTGGAGGAGAAAGTAAAGGGGATACTTTGGGTTCCTTGAGTGGGTACAGTTTGGTAAGTCTGTTGGACAGACTGAACTTCTTTTCTGGATTCTGCCACTCCTCCTTGATCAGCTCATCTAATTCGTCGATGAATGGGAAAGCCTCCGGAACCTTCTTGAGGTTTGGGAAATACTTTCTCTGTTTTGGCTGTATCTCCTCAAGCTCCTCCCAGTTAATCGCTTCCTTAACCGATCTGATGAACGGTTCTATGAGCGCAAAATCAAAGCCAGCTGATGCTTCCAGCTCCTCATCATCCGACGGGAGTTCTTGATCTCTTGATGCACTGGGAATGGTGGGTGAGGTGCTATAGGCCGTAAACTCCACATCAGGAGTTGAGACCTGGGGAGTAGAGACTCCAGTGGGTTCTATGGAATCCGGCTCTTTCTCCCTGGTGGCTTCATCTATGCACTTGCGGCAGGCTAGTTTGTCTGGGAGGGCCGTGGCCCCACATACCCAGCAAGCGTTCCCGGCTGGGCGGGAAGGGTGCGTAGAGGATTGGTGTCCTCGTGCAGGGGATCTTCTGTGGTAGGAACGGCTATGTCTTGAATGGGATCGACTCCGTCTACGACTCCCCTTGCGGCCTGAGCGACTTCTTCCGCGTGAGGGGCTGCGTCTATGGCCGGAGCGGCTTCTCCTGTGCGAAGATTCTCTTCGTCCTGACTTGGATGATCTTGCGGACCTGACAGGGCTGACCAATTAGGTAGCGTTAGTACGGTCCTGCTCTCTTTTTCAATCTTCTCTACTTACCACTGGAATCCCCCCCCCCTTACCTATTAGGCTGGTGGTGATCTGCTGGGGCAGCGGCCTCCATAGGAGAGGAAGATGAATACCTGAGAAGGGTATAGGAAGGTAAGATCATGCAACCAGGCCCCAAAAAGACAGTGCATAGTATTAGACACTTAACCAGAGGAGGGGGATACTTTAAGAATGCAGTAAGTCAAAACACAGCAGTCAGAAGTCTTCCAGAAGCGAGGAGAGCTCCGAAATGACAAACAGGGCTTTTAAAATTGCCGCCATGGCCGCCGAGGTCACGACCCGCTCGCGCATGCGCAGTAGCGGTGCGAGACGCCCGGCGCCATCTTGGAAGCTGGCAAAATCAAAGGGACGCCCTGATGGTGCGCACTGCGCATGCGCGGAAGCGCCGAGACGCTCAGGAAGCCTGTAGGGAGGCACAGAGGGACCACAGAGCCCAGCAAGGGAGGAGAAAAAACACCAGTGAAGCAAAGTAGCATGGAGACCGCTGCACAACAACTAAGCCTGTTTAAGGCTTATAATGTAGCCGCAACATACCCCCGAGATCACCAGAGCGGGGCTCCTTCCATCTAGCTCGTTTAGAGGCTGTACAGGTAAGGACTTCCACCCAGGAGAGGCTAGAACCTGGCTGGGGCGAATTCGGTAAGGGGGTGCTTCTGATATGTTCAGTCCTTCAGGTGAGGAAAAATAAGAGAATACTGGGCAGGGGCCATCTCTACAATTTATAGCTATGTAGTCCTATCAGGTTGTGGGGGCGGAGTCACAACCCAAAGTGTATGCTGCCATGATGCGACAGGAAAAAACATTTTTTTTTTCTTTTTTCAATTTTCAAAACTTTGTGACAAAAAGTGAGGTCTGCAAAATACTCACTATACCTCTCAGCAAATAGCTTGGGATGTCTACTTTCCAAAATGGGGTAATTTGGGGGGGGGGGGTTGCCACCTGGGCATTCCATGGCCTCCGAAACTGTGATAGGCAGTGAAGAGTGAAATCAAAAATTTACGCCCTTAGAAAGCCTGAAGGCGGTGCTTGGTTTTCGGGGTCCCGTGCGCGGCTAGGCTCCCAAAAAGTCCCACACATGTGGTATCCCCGTACTCAAGAGAATCAACAGAATGTATTTTGGGGTGTAATTTTACATATTCCCATGGCATGTTTGAGCAATATATCATTTAGTGACAACTTTGTGCAAAAAAAAAAAAAAAAATTGTCTCTTTCCCGCAACTTGTGTCACAATATAAAATATTCCATGGACTTGACATGCCTCTCAGCAAATAGCTTGGGGTGTCTACTTTCCAAAATGGGGTCATTTGGGGGGGTTTTGAACTGTCCTGGCATTTTATGCACAATATTTAGAAGCTTATGTCACACATAACCCACTCTTCTAACCACTTGAATACAAAGCCCTTTCTGACACTTTTTGATTACATGAAAAATTTTTTTTTTTTTGCAAGAAAATTACTTTGAACCCCCACACATTATATATTTTTTTAAAGCAAATGCCCTACAGATTAAAATGGTGGGTGTTTCATTTTTTTTTTTTCACACAGTATTTGCGCAGCGATTTTTCAAACGCATTTTTTGGGGAAAAAACACACTTTTTTAAATTTTAATGCACTAAAACACACTATATTGCCCAAATGTTTGATGAAATAAAAAAGATGATCTTAGGCCGAGTACATGGATACCAAACATGACATGCTTTAAAATTGCGCACAAACGTGCAGTGGCGACAAACTAAATACATTTTTAAAAGCCTTTAAAAGCCTTTACAGGTTACCACTTTAGATTTACAGAGGAGGTCTACTGCTAAAATTACTGCCCTCGATCTGACCTTTGCGGTGATACCTCACATGCATGGTGCAATTGCTGTTTACATTTGACGCCAGACCGACGCTTGCGTTCGCCTTAGCGCGAGAGCAGGGGGGACAGGGGTGCTTTTTTTTTTTTTTTTTTTCTCTTTATTATTTATTTGATTTTTTATCTTATTTTTAAACTGTTCCTTTCATATTTTTTTTTTTTAATCATTTTTATTGTTATCTCAGGGAATGTTAATATCCCCTATCATAGCAATAGGTGGTGACAGGTACTCTTTTTTGAAAAAATTGGGGTCTATTAGACCCTAGATTTCTCCTCTGCCCTCAAAGCATCTGACCACACCAAGATCGGTGTGATAAAATGCTTTCCCAATTTCCCAATGGCGCTGTTTACATCCGGCAAAATCTAAGTCATAAAATGCTCGTAGCTTCCGGTTTCTTAGGCCATAGAGATGTTTGGAGCCACTCTGGTCTCTGATCAGCTCTATGGTCAGCTGGCTGAATCACCGGCTGCATTCTCAGGTTCCCTGTTGAGACAGGAGAGCCAGAGAAAAACACGGAAGACGGTGGGGGGGGGGCATTCCCTCCCACTGCTTGTAAAAGCAGTCTAGAGGCTAATTAGCCGCTAGGATTGCTTTTACATGAAAGCCGACCGCTGGCTGAAAAGAATGATACCAAGATGATACCTAAACCTGCAGGCATCATTCTGGTATAACCACTCAAAGTCGTGAATGGCGTACCTGAAGACAAAAAAATGGTTAACAATAAAGCACAGTAAACGGTAAAGTATAAAAAATTGCAGACCTGAAAAACAAACATGATAAAACATAATAACAATAAAACATTGCAGAATAGAATACAGTAAAAAAGAGCAGAGAATAGAGAGAGAGAATAGAGAGAGAGAGAGAACAATAAAACGACAACTATTTTTTTTTATTTTATATTTTTGTATGTGGTTTTTTTTTTGTTTTTTTGTTTTTTTTACACTTTTTTTTGTAACTAACTTTTATAACTGTAACCGGTTCCAGGTTCGGGTCTCTCAAAATGTGATGGCATCTTGGAAGACCCTGTGAAAGTGTGTCTAGTCTGTGCAGTGCTGTACCCTACGCTAATACTCAACTAGTGAATGGTAGCATTCAAAACATTCACCAATGCAAAGACCAGGATTGTCAGGACAGGAGGGACAATAATAGCGGGTGTCACGCCTATATCCGCACTTGCTGCAGACACAACATCTTTTTTGGGGGGGTTCGTTGGGTAGGGGTACTCGGGAGGACATAAAGAAAATGCCTCTCATGCAGCCGACTGCATTTGGTTGGGGATGTGAATGGGGGAAGTACGGGCGCTGCAGAAGTGGTGGGTTCCCAATTAGGATTGGCGAATTCAGCAGGAAGGGCATTATGGGCACGACGGACCTGTGTTTGTCTTTTTGGTGGCAGCGGGACACTACTTGTGCTTGCCACCTCACCAGCTTGAACTGCATTTATGGGACTCGCCACGTCACCAAGTGTTACTGCAGTGCTGGTTTGACTATGACCGGGGTGTACTAGGCCGCTGGTGCTTGCCAGTTCACCAAAACGCTACCAAAAAAACTGTTAGCGATCGCAGGGATCAGGCCTGACTCTGCGAACGCTGCAGTTATGCGTTTAGTGTTTTGTAAGTGACAGTGATCGATCGATACTGCACTTGGGTGGGCTGGGCCGGGCTGGGCGGAGGGGCAAAACGCAGGTGCTAGCAGGTATCTGGGCTGATCCCACTAACACTGCGTTTTTGGGAACCCTAAACTGCTGGGGACGCTAGTATAGATCTGATCGGATCAGGTATTGATCTGATCAGATACTATACCACTAAGGGAGGTGTACGGTGCGTGCGTGGGTGTTAGCGCGACTGGCGCTAACCTGACGCTGCCTGGGGCTGGTGTTTGCCAGTTCACCAAAACGCTACCAAAAAAACTGTTAGCGATCGCAGGGATCAGACCTGACTCTGCGAACGCTGCAGTTATGTGTTTAGTGTTTTGTAAGTGACAGTGATCGATCGATACTGCACTTGGGTGGGCTGGGCTGGGCGGAGGGGCAAAACGCAGGTGCTAGCAGGTATCTGGGCTGATCCCGCTAACACTGCGTTTTTGGGAACCCTAAACTGCTGGGGACGCTAGTATAGATCTGATCGGATCAGATATTGATGCGTTCAGATACTATACCACTAAGGGAGGTGTACGGTGCGTGCGTGGGTGTTAGCGCGACTGGCGCTAACCTGACGCTGCCTGGGGCTGGTGCTTGCCAGTTCACCAAAACGCTACCAAAAAAAACTGTTAGCGATCGCAGGGATCAGACCTGACTCTGCGAACGCTGCAGTTATGTGTTTAGTGTTTTGTAAGTGACAGTGATCGATCGATACTGCACTTGGGTGGGCTGGGCTGGGCGGAGGGGCAAAACGCAGGTGCTAGCAGGTATCTGGGCTGATCCCGCTAACACTGCGTTTTTGGGAACCCTAAACTGCTGGGGACGCTAGTATAGATCTGATCGGATCAGATATTGATGCGTTCAGATACTATACCACTAAGGGAGGTGTATGGTGCGTGCGTGGGTGTTAGCGCGACTGGCGCTAACCTGACGCTGCCTGGGGCTGGTGCTTGCCAGTTCACCAAAACGCTACCAAAAAACTGTTAGCGATCGCAGGGATCAGGCCTGACTCTGCGAACGCTGCAGTTATGCGTTTAGCGTTTTGTAAGTGACAGTGATCAATCGATACTGCACTTGGGTGGGCTGGGCTGGGCCGGGCGGAGGGGCAAAACGCAGGTGCTAGCAGGTATCTGGGCTGATCCCACTAACACTGCGTTTTTGGGAACCCTAAACTGCTGGGGACGCTAGTATAGATCTGATCGGATCAGGTATTGATCTGATCAGATACTATACCACTAAGGGAGGTGTACGGTGCGTGCGTGGGTGTTAGCGCGACTGGCGCTAACCTGACGCTGCCTGGGGCTGGTGCTTGCCAGTTCACCAAAACGCTACCAAAAAAACTGTTAGCGATCGCAGGGATCAGACCTGACTCTGCGAACGCTGCAGTTATGTGTTTAGTGTTTTGTAAGTGACAGTGATCGATCAATACTGCACTTGGGTGGGCTGGGCTGGGCGGAGGGGCAAAACGCAGGTGCTAGCAGGTATCTGGGCTGATCCCGCTAACACTGCGTTTTTGGGAACCCTAAACTGCTGGGGACGCTAGTATAGATCTGATCGGATCAGATATTGATGCGTTCAGATACTATACCACTAAGGGAGGTGTACGGTGCGTGCGTGGGTGTTAGCGCGACTGGCGCTAACCTGACGCTGCCTGGGGCTGGTGCTTGCCAGTTCACCAAAACGCTACCAAAAAAACTGTTAGCGATCGCAGGGATCAGGCCTGACTCTGCGAACGCTGCAGTTATGCGTTTAGCTTTTGTAAGTGACAGTGATCAATCGATACTGCACTTGGGTGGGCTGGGCTGGGCCGGGCGGAGGGGCAAAACGCAGGTGCTAGCAGGTATCTGGGCTGATCCCGCTAACACTGCGTTTTTGGGAACCCTAAACTGCTGGGGACGCTAGTATAGATCTGATCGGATCAGATATTGATGCGTTCAGATACTATACCACTAACGGAGGCGTATGCTGCGTGCGTGGGTGTTAGCGGTACTGGCGCTAATCTGACGCTGCCTGGGGCGACGCATATCACCGCCGGGCGATCAGGGGGCTAAACCTTTATTCGGTAATAAACGGCGGGTGCCCTGACACTATGAAAAATAAACGAACTAACCAGCGTCACCCGTAACGGTTATACGGTGATCAGTGGTGAAAGGGTTAACTAGGGGGCAATCAAGGGGTTAAAACATTTATTAGATAGTATATGGGGGTCCCTGTCGCTATAAAATGCTGACGGCGAACCTAAATATTTACGTTCCTAACTAGCGTCACCAGCGACACTAATACAGCGATCAGAAAAATGATCGCTTAGTGACACTGGTGACAGGGGGTGATCAAGGGGTTAAAACTTTATTAGGGGGGGTTAGGGGGGTACCCTAGACCTAAAGGGGGGTAACACTCACTGTCCTACCACAGTAACTGTCACTAACTGACACCCTGCAGTAATCAGAAAAAAAAAAAAAAATACTGCTTGGTGTCAGTGTTACAGGGAAGGGGGAGGGGTGATGGGGGGGGATCGGGGGGGGATCGGGGGTGTTTTGTGTGCCTGGCATGTTCTACTGTGTGTGTGTGTTGGTGCACTTACATGTCTTCTCTCCTCGGCGCTAGAACGGAAACTGCCGAGCCGAGGAGAGATGACATCACATCCTCTGCCTGTGTGTACTATACACAGGCAGGGGATGTTCCTCATTGGCTGGGAGCGATCGCGAGGGGGGGGCCACGATCGGATGGTCTACCCCTCGTCTCTCATCGCTCCCAGCCAAATGCCTACCGCCGCTGGCACCGGGGGGGGGGTCCGATCGGACCCCCCACCCGCGGGAAGGCAATCACGTATGGGTACGTGATTTTGCCTGCCCGTGCCATTCTGCTCACGTATATATGCGTGAGGCGGTCGGCAAGTGGTTAAATAACAAACATATCATACTTACCTCCACTGTGCAGTTAGTTTTGCACAAAGTGGCCTTGAACCTCGTCTTCTGGGGTCCCCCGGCGGCACTCACGGATCCTCCTGGTATCTGTAAACCCCCTGGGAGTCACATTTCCGAGTCCAGCATTTGCGTCCATAGACACAGAATGCCAGACTCGGCCCCGCCCCCCGCCGCCTGCGTCATTGGATTGACTACAGCGGGAGCCAATGGCTGTGCTGCTATCAATCTATCCAATCAAGAGCTGAGAACCCCGGGCAGAGAGGTAGAGCGCGTCTCCGCCGTGGGAACAAACGGGCTCAGGTGAGTAAAAACGGGGGGCTGCTGAGTGATAGAAGTTTTTTCACCTTAATGCATAGAATGCATTAAGGTGAAAAAACACGAGGGTTTACAACCCCTTTAATTCTCTAACAGTAGAGCAGAGAGATGAGCGGAGGGTTCCCCCACTACTGGTTTCTCTATTGTGCTGTATTGGGCTTGGTCTATAAATGGCTAGATTTGCATCCTACATTGTGTGCAATCTCCTCTTACATTCTGTTGACATCTTCTGTAGCTTTACTCCTGGCTGGCTATTCTCTGCAATCTCTGTATTAATGCATCTGTTGTCCCTTGATCTGAAAGCCCTCTAATTAGGTGGTGGCCTAAGGCCCCGCACTTACAGGGGCCTCGCAATTGCCTAATTTGCCTAATTGCAGAGCCACCTCTGCTGACAATGCCGCTGCGGTGGCGCTGCACTCCAGCCACTCGGCCAGCAGAGCTGCCTGTGAGCTACGTGGAGAGATGAGCAGTGTCTTGGGGAGAAGGCGGGGCCAGCGCTGTGTTGTCCGGGGGAGAAGGGGAGGCGACTCATTACAGCAGCCGGAGCAAAATGACAATACCAATATTCCAGCTGCTCCGGAGCCGCAGATCGCCCCCCTCACCCCCCACTGAAGTGCTCCACTAAGTGATCCCGGCACACCCAGAGGAGTCACCCAGCGCCTGACTGGTAAGCAGAGAGGAAGAGGAGGGTCTCGCCAGGGCTGTATTGGAGCCGATGGAAAGGGGAGGGAGGAGAGGTGTCCGGGCCGCCCCTCTCTGGGGCTGTCAATCAGTGCGGGGGGGTGGGATTCGGGGCTCCAGCTGCAGGGAGAGGCACATCTACCATGCCTCAACCCCTTCTGCAGCCAGCCACCACTATCATCAGAGAGAGCCAACCCCTCATCCCTGCTCCTCCAGCATCCCTCAGTCACAGCCACTTGCCTTTATTTCCACCCCCTGCCCCATCCCCTCCACTCCCTTCCTCCTGATAATCAGTGCCACAGTCAAGGCAGCTCAGTCCTGTGCCAGTGTGCCAACCTATGATTAACAATCCCTGACCCCTCCCTCCACCCTGCCATTACCCCCATCTATGCAGGGCTCCACTGCGGGGTCGGGATGTCCCAGCCCAGTCCAGTGCTGATCCTCATCCTGCACTGGCACTGCCTGCTGATTGGCTTCTCCGCTGCTACCTCCTTCACTGACACCAGCACAGAGATAGAGAGCACTGACACCAGCACTGACATAGAGAGCACTGACACCAACACCGAGATAGAGAGCACTGACACCAGCACCGAGATAGAGAGCACTGACACCAGCACTGACACCGAGATAGAGAGCACTGACACCAGCACTGAGATAGAGAACACTGAAATCAGCACCGAGATAGAGCACTGACACCAGCACTGACATAGAGAACACTGACACCAGCACTGAGATAGAGAGCACTGACACCAGCACCGATATAGAGAACACTGACACCAGCACCGAGATAGAGAGCACTGACACCAGCACTGACATAGAGAACACTGACACCAGCACCGAGATAGAGAGCACTGACACCAGCACTGTCATAGAGAGCACTGACACCAGCACTGTCATAGAGAACACTGACACCAGCACTGACATAGAGAACACTGACACCAGCACTGACATAGAGAACACTGACACCAGCACTGAGATAGACAACACTGACACCAGCACTGAGATAGACAACACTGACACCAGCACTGACATAGAGAACACTGACACCAGCACTGACATAGAGAACACTGACACCAGCACCGAGATAGAGAGCACTGACACCAGTACTGACATAGAGAACACTGACACCAGGACCGACATAGAGAACACTGACACCAGCACTGAGATAGAGAGCACTGACACAGAGAACACTGACACCAGCACTGACATAGAGAACACTATCACCAGCACTGACATAGAGAACACTGACACCGGCACTGACATAGAGAACACTGACACCAGCACTGACATAGAGAACACTGACACCAGCACTGACATAGAGAACACTGACACCAGCACTGAGATAGAGAGCACTGACATAGAGAACACTGACACCAGTACTGACATAGAGAACACTGACACCAGCACTGAAATAGAGAACACTGACACCAGCACTAAAATAGATAGCACTGACACCAGCACTGACATAGCGAACACTGACACCAGCACCGAGACAGAGAACACTGACACCAGCACCGAGATAGAGAACACTGACACCAGCACTTTAAAGTTCTTAATTAATGCATTTTATACAGTTAATTTTTTATCGCTTGAATTATTTTTCCCATTATGGGTGTGTTTGGGCCTCATGTCTAGGTTTTGCCTAAGACCTCACAAAGCCTAGAGCCACCTCTGATGGGATGCCCTGTGTATTTGTGTATATGTAATAATAACAATAAAAAATGGTCAACTAATTCAAGAAGCTATGCAGCAAAAATAGACAAATATGCAGGAATGACTATCCCTCATTTAAATGTTTTTTTTTTTTTAAATACGATAATGTTGTGAAACAGTCAAAAAGTGCACTAATTTAAGAAGCTATGCAGCAAAAATAAACAAATATGCATGAATGACTATCCTTAATTTAAAAAAACAAAAAATACAATATGCGATAATATGTGAAACAGTGATAAAAGTGCTTGAATCAAAAGCAGATATTCATGTGATTTTACATAAGAAATAAACTGCTTTTGATTCAAGCTCTTTCATCATTGTTTCACATATTATCGCATATTATTTTATTTTTTGTTTTGTTTTTTTAAATTGGGGATAGTCATTGATGCATATTTGTCTATTTTTGCTGTTTAGCTTCTTGAATTAGTGCACTTTATCACTGTTGTACACATTATCATATATTACTGCAATTTTTGTTTTGTTTTTTTTTTAAATTAGGGATAGGCATTCATGCATATTTGTTTATTTTTGCTGTGTAGCACCCTCTAGTTCAGGGGTCTTCAAACTATGGCCCTCCAGTTGTTCAATTCCCATCATGCCTAGCCATGTCTGTGAATGTCAGAGTTTTACAATGCCTCATGGGATGTGTAGTTCCGCAACAGCTGGAGGGCCGTAGTTTGAGGATCCCTGCTCTAGTTAGTGAGGTGCTATAGTGAGGATTTTATCTGGCAGTGTAGGCAAATTTAGGAAGGCCTAAACCTGTTTATTTTCATTCTTGGCTGGGAGTGGCTCAGGGCAGCAGCTGATGATTCAAAAGCAGTGTCACTTCTCGGTTACCTCCTTCTTCCTTCTGGCATTTTTTAGAAGGAGAGGAAGAGAGGTGGAGCTGCCTGTGGTATCTTAAGGAGCCCTGACCAATCCCCAATTTGGATTGGCAGGGGGCAGGTCTCCTTAAATACCAGGGGTCAGCCCAGCTGGGGAGGAGTTGTCGGGTGGAAGAGATGGAGTGAGAAAGTGTGGAGGCTGTCAGGGCCACGGGGAGCTCCCCAGGCTGGGGGGGGGGGTGACCCTTGGCTGGGGCTTGGGTGCATCCGGGAGGAGTGAAGAGATCCTGGAAACAGAGGCACATGAGGGAGCAGAAAAGAGGACAGCAAGAGAGAACACTCTAAGAGTCTCCATGGAGGACTACAGGTTGCAACCAAGAGGGCTGGTGAGTGAGCACAGTTGAGAGGACTGGGGAGGCACGCCTAAGAGAACTGGGAGATTGCGGTTTGAGAGATGGGTGCAGAACCATTGGAGAGAGGACTGTGGAGAAGGGCAGTGGAAAGGGGTCTTTGCAGCCAGGTTGTCTGGCTGGGCCTGAAGAGAGCTATCTGGGAGTGGTAGCTGAGCAGAGGACAGCTAGCACTTGAACTATACTACAACACAGGGGCCCGCGGCCCCTGACCGCAAAAGGCATTTCATTGAGAAAAAAAAAATGTGATAATGTTGTGAAACAATGATAAAGTGCACTAATTCAAGAAGCTATGAAGCAAAATAAAACAAATATGCATGAATGACTATCCCTCATTTAAGAAAAAAAAATGCAGTAATATGCGATAATAAGTGAAATAGTGATGAAGTGTGCTAATTCAAGAAGCTAAGCAGCAAAAATAGATGTAGCATCCTGGTGTTTAGGCAGGGTTGCTACAGTAAGTAAATTTAGTTTGCCAGGCAGCAGTTGCCCTGGTTAATTGCTAGTGGATCCACTGATTCCTCTCTAGTTCTGGACTTGCTGCACCTACTCTCTTCTGTCGCTAGGTGGCGTTATGCTGGTGACATTAGATAGACAAGGGCTTAGTAAGGTCAGGTTATGAATGGATGGGGTGTCTCAGCCAATGGGCAGGGGTTTCTTTAAGCCCCTTGGCCTGCTGTGAGAGCCTATTTATTTTTCTGGAGTCAGGTGATCGGGGTTCTGTGCCACCTGGATGGCTGTCTGGTTGGACGTGTGTTATGCTGCCCCGGGTTGCCAGGCTGGAATCCTGAGGCCCATCCCAGGGACTGCTGGCTGCTAGGCTTTCTGAGGCCTATCCAGAAGCAGGAGAAGCAGCGCAGGGTTGGGACTGCAGGACTGGAGTCCAACCGAGAGTAACGGTTCAGCCAGACGGGGAACCTTTTGTGGTCAGAGATAGAGGGGAAGCTGTCGTCACTAAGGGACCATCCACCCTTGTTAACGGAGACCACTGTAAGTAAGCTGGAGTCAGTACCAGAGCAGTCTTCTCACCAGCCGGGGACAGTAAAGAAGTGGGAAAACTTCAGCAAGTGCCAAGCCAGGGACCTAGCGGGTCAGCAGGGGTGATGCTTGAAGAGTATCTGTGAGTGCCAAGCCAGGGACCCAGCAGGGAAGCGGGGGTGGCGTTTGAGGAAGATACTCAGTTATAGAAGTGGAAGAGCACAAGGGACCCAGTGGTGATTGAGTCTGAGTGAAGATCTACAGTAAGAGACTGTAGAGTGTGAAGAGAACTATTCTGTGTTACCAATAGTAAGTACAATACCGTTAGTGACTGTTACCAGATTGTTGCCATAGGAGACAGCAGTCCTACCTATACATAAGTGGAATCCGGCTGCAAGCCTTCCCCTGTATAGCTGTCTACCTATAGAAGTGTAGCACTAACTCACGGTGGAGCTGCTGGTTTAAGCGGGTCTGTTACCTTCACTCTGCTTCCCTCTGTTTCACCGGCACCGGGTCTAGGGTTCCGTTGAGTTTACTTCTGGACGACACATGCACCAACACTGGAGTACGTTTTCAATGCTTTATTAAACAAACGACTTAGGAAGTAGCAGGAAAGAGGTAGAAAGGAAACTTGCAGAAGAAAATCAAATATTCTCTGAAAGGGTTCTCTTGGCGAAAGGTCTTGGTAAAATTCAAACACTATTTGAAATGCGCTCCCCTTGTGGGACACACTCCTTGCTCGTCTGGATAGGCCTCTCTCACCGGTCTAGCAGCCAGTACGCAGCATGAATCAAAGTCTCTGCCGCAGACTTGTTTGGGAATAAAATCCGTACGATCCTCTGCCACAGGATGTATAGATTTGCGGTAATGAAAGTCACAGTGCTTGAACCTTTAAGCCAAGCCGGCAACACTATGCTGTATAGTTACTTTTGGATACGTCCTCCAACCGAGTCACCAGGCCCCTCTATAGACCAGCATACGGTGTGATCTCTCCAAGACGGGTCCTCCTCTGGTATCTCCTCGGTTGTCCAGCTTCGTCACACAGGACCGACAGCTCAGGACCATTCCTCGGCCGTGGTGGCAGGCTCCAGACAAGCCTCTGGACCCACCCCTGTGCCGCAGTATCGTGGGCCTCCCGGAAGGAGGACCACGAGGTAGCTCCTTAGTGCATACCTGTCGGCCAGGAGGGCCAGCAGGTGGCTGTAAAACCACCCCCAAAATATGGCGTCTGTCCCATAAATACCCTCGCCCAGAATGCAACTCGGAGGACCACCTCCACCGAGCGTGCCTCTGGGACAGAGGAGCATCCATACGCTTCAACACGTTGCCTTTCCAACCCTGACCTGCAGTAACAGCGACACCCACTGGTCAGCACAGAAACACCCGCAACGTCAGCCAAGCTGGAACAGAGGCAAACTTGTAACAGAGGCCTTGTAACCCACTCTACAAAGACAGATGTCAGCTAACCCTGACTCTGGAGGTCACTATTAGGCCTTTGGAGGCCCGGGACCTTGCTACATAGACAAATATGCATGAATGCTTGTATCCCTAATTTAAAAAAAAAACACAAAACAAAAATAGATTTTTTAGGTAGGCTGAAGTAGTGTCAGGCCTACCCATAGCTAGTCTGGAGGAGTGACAGTCTGCACCAAGGGAAGTGCTGGTGGAGGAACAGTCTGCAGCAAGTGAAGTGCTGGAGGAGGAAACGGTAAGCAGCAAGAGTTTGTGCTGGAGAGAGAAGAGTGAAACGTGTATATATAGGAGTGTATATAGGAGTTCTAAGCAACTTTGCAGAAAATTTTCCTGGGTATCCCATAATTCCCAAATCCCTATCCAAGTTTAATCCCTCTAAAATAAACAAAACAAAACAAGCAATGGACTGTTTTTCTGTCTCTGAGTGACTGGGATGGATATCTGGCTGGGAAGGGTTACGGGTGAACCACTACACACAGCAACCCCTAAGGGGGCATGGCTACAGCTTCATAGCTTCTTGAATTAGTGCACTTGACCAAGGTAGATAAGATGTTCCACCTTCTTGTGACTTCCAACCATTGTATGCTCCACCCTTAACCCAACTTAACTTTACCTACAATTAATGAGACCACACTTGAGATGGAGTATAACTGGCCATTGCAGCCTTTTTATTCAAAAATATAAAATATATAAATCTTTTTACATAACAAAACTCCAACTATCAGTAGCTCCCCCCGGTGGTCTTTGACGGCACTTCCCAACTTAGCTCTGTTCCACTTCTACACTGCGGGCCTTTTTCCGTACTAGGCCTCCAGCCGTGTAACACCAGCTCGGAGACAACCCATTACCTGCAGTGCAACCATTACCATCATCCAGCTAAACCATGTTAGCTGAATACACCAGAGGGCCCATACCACCGATGAGTCCCTCACACTTCCATCTCGTAGGTTATCTTGCCACCATCAAAGACCACCACCGCCAATTCCATTGTTGCCATAACATGTCCTTCTTGCACTGCACCTGAAATAAAGCAAAATTAACACAAAACAAAAACAGGGAGGGTGGGTGACTGTTCCCTGTCTAGACTTTTTCCTGCAATGCTGCCCAGGGAACCCCCCATCTAATAAATAAACTAAACCCTTTCCTATTTCCTTTTCTTCCAATCCACCTCTCCCCACTTTTACCCTGTTATCCTTAACCCCTTGATGTCCCCTTCTCACTCCTGTCATGCCGGGCCCTCTGCTAGCTCCATTACTTTCCACTCACTCCGGGCCTCACTTTATCATTGTTTCACAACATTATCACATATTAATGCTTTTTATTTTTTTTTTAATTAGGGATAGTCATTCCTGCATATTTGTCTATTTTTGCTGCATAGCTTCTTGAATTAGCGCACCATTTTTTATTATTATTATTACATATACACAAATACACAGGGCATCCCATGATGGGTATCCTTGTGTTTTCAGATTGAGGGGCAACAGATGCATAAATACCAAGATTGCAGAGAATAGCCAGCCAGGAGTAAAGCTACAGAAGATGTCAACAGAATGTAAGAGGGAAATGGTAGACATAGAATACAATATAGAGGGCAAATTTGGCCATTTGTAGACCAAGTCCAATACAGCACAATAGAGAAACCAGTAGTGGGGGAACCCCCCCGCTCATCTCTCTGCTTTATTGTCAGGGATATAAGGCATGCCTAGACCAGAAAGTCAAATGACCTAAGACCTCTGTAGAGTGAGGTGAGCCTGGTATAGATGGGGACAAAAGTATCCACCTTTTCCTATACCCCATGAAAGGAATCTCTCTGTATACAGCACAATGCATGGGTCTCTCTGTATACAGTACAATAAATAGATCTCCCTGTATACAGTACAGTACATAGATCTCTTTACAACACAGTACAGTGCAGTCATCTCTCTATATACAATGCATGGCTCTCTATATACACCCCCTATAGCTGGTGGTATTCTGTATGGTTACTGTATTGCTGAGATTTGTAGTCCTCTATACAGTGGTGGAACTACCAGGTTTCTTGCACTGGGTCTTTGAGGTTTCTATTTCCACCTCTCGTTAAATACACACATTTTCTGCTAAATCTCAGCATATAAACAAGGAAAAATAAAACATTCCAAATTTTGTGCTACACCAATGGGATATTAGGGTTAGTCACTCCTTGATTTCTACCTCCCTGAACTCCATATCAGATCTCATGGTTACCACTCACCTCTCTGCACACCATTCCCAAGGTGATTCTATGGCTGCCCCAGCACCAATAAAGGAAAACCTTACACACAGCAGGGAGCAATGATGAGAATTCAGCCACAGTGACCCCAGTGGTGGGATGACTATTACATAAGATAACTGAACCAGAACTTGCAGCAGACTTGCAGAATGTTTGTAAAGAAAGTTGATCTGGAGTCATGCAAAGCAGACTTGCTGCAATTGTGCAACAAACTTGTGAAGCCTGGCAAGTCTAGCAATAGCTTAGCAAGTCATTGCAAATGCTCCTTCCCCCTCCCCTTGTGCAACAGAAAAGGATCATAGGACATGTAGTCCCCACAAAATGCTGTGCCATGGAGACTAACAGACAGTGGACCATTGCCTTGACAAAGCCCTGTATAAACAAGGAGAAAGACATCAGACTTTTCCCAGGCAATTCACTATAGGTCTGGCAGAGCAGTGCAGGGTGAGGGAGCACAAGAACCTGCTGCAGCGTTCTGTGCTTACACAAGTAGATCAGCACATCAGGGTACAAAGGGGCCCTTTGCTGTGCTGAGGACCGGAGAGTACAGAGCTGTGATCTATGTCCCAAGGTACCAAGCCACTGCCAGGATGCAGTCTTTGCTGTGCTGAGGGCCCGAGTCACCCCAGACAACCCAGATGTAAGCAGACATCTGACCAGAGGGACCATTGCTGCTCTGTCACAGGGTCTGGTGAGAGGACCTTGTGGCCATAATCTCTTTGCTGCTATCAGAGACTGACTAGTAGCCTATACCACTGCATGCAGACTTTACTGGAACTGTGTTTATGTCCACCACCAAAATGATTGGGCCCCAATGTTAGCTGGCCAAAGATCTAGGGAAGAGGACTGTCCCTTTAGATAAGCTGCCCCATAAGGACTTTGTTAACTTAAGGGGTATCGTTGCTGCGTGATCTCGATTAGACCCCCCCTCATGATCTTTATGCAGAATTTCCTGATTCATTCATGTAACAAGTGTAGAGCGTTCTCTGCAAACGGGTAGCCTGCCAAGTCTTTCACAATATTGCCCCCCCCTGGTGGTAGATAGCAATAAACATTTCGTTCTTAGATCAAAGGAATGAACTTCAATCTGTAAATGAGGGAAGTTTAACCATTTAAAAAGACTAAACCTTTTTCTGACACTTGTCTCTTACAAAGTTAAAATCAGTATTTTTTGCTAGAAAATTTCTTGGAACCCCCAAACATTATATATATTAAAATTAATGAATTCAAATTTTCGTGTTTGATTAATTGATTTTTTTTCATTGATTTTATATATATATATATATATATATATATATATATATATGTTCTAAGTAATTTCCTAGCAAAAAAAGTACTGATTTTAACTTTTAAGCAACAAATGTTTCATGCACAAAAAAAACTGCAAAAACAGCTCTGGCAGCATAAGGGTTAAGGGACACAGCTCTCATGTGAATGAGCCCCATTTATCCCAGCTATCAGAGAGGGAAATACCCCCACAGAGGGGACACAAGTTCTGGCCATTACTAGGAGCTAAAGGGGCTTCTTCTCACTTCCGGTTTTGACTCTAGAACAGGAAGTGAAGGGAAATCTCCCGAAGGGGGACACCTTTTAATGACATAATGATGTTATGGAGTGTGCACACATCTCTGACACCAGATGTCCGCCGGTCTCTACACATTCAGAAAACCGTGACAACAGGCAGCTCCCCCCTCCCCTTACTGGAAAGCCTAGGGGAGTGGGCTTGTCTATCGGTATGAGGAGTGTAGGTCTCCATTGCCATCTGCCACCCTTCCGTTATGTCTGGCTCCCTCCGCCTAGCGCTCTGCTCCTGGACCTGAATTTAAGCTTGCGCTCCCACAGCGGGTGGAGGAGGGGGTAGGCCATGTCACGTGACCCGCTATCGCTGATAAGCCAGAGAAGAAAACCACACCACCCCACATTAAAAGAATTTTGAGCGATCAAAAAAATGTACGATTAATCGAGGAATTAATCGTTAATTTCCGCAGCCCTAATATATATATATTTAGCAGAGACCCTAGGGAATAAAATGGCGATTGTTGCAATATTTTATGTCACACTGTATTTATGCAGCGCTCTTTCAAACGCAATTTTTGGGGAAAAAATACACTTCAATTAATTAAAAAACTAAACAGTAAAGTTATTCCAATTTTTTTGTATAATGTGAAAGATGATGTTACGCTGCCAGACTTGTGAGAGAATCGTGATCCTTATTCTAAGCAAAAAAATCGTGATTCTCATTTTAGCAGATCTGGGATATAACTTCAGTGACTTTCAGCAACAGATGCTCAATATTTGTTTCCCGCTTAGCGGCTGTAGCAGGTAATGTATTAGTCTCTCTTGAAAAAGCACTCAGATTCAGTGGCTCACGCTTTACAGACATGGCATTTTTTTTTTTTTTGCCTTACTGGAGCTGAAATTAGGCAATTGCTTCAGCCCATTTGGGATATATGCAAAAGGATCCTTTAGCTGAATTTAGATCCTTCCCATGGGGACTGCTAACTGCCTGTTCAATTGCTATTACAAACAGCGAGAGGAGACATCCCCCCCTGCAGCTTGCTTGGGCTCACCCGTCCCACTGCCATCTGGCTGAACAGCCAAACAAAGCTGGGATCGGCTTTGATCGGCTGTTCACTATAATAACCCAGGGCGATGACATTTTTTCAAAATCAAAAGCTTTTAAAAATACTGATCTTGTTGTTTTGAATGCTTTTAAGGGTAGAGGAGGGATTTGAGGTCTTATAGACTCCAGATCTCTCCATAAAGAGTACCTGTCACATGCCCATTGCTGTCAAAAAGGAGATTTACATTCTTTGTGATAGCAATAAAAGTGATCAAAAAAAATTAAAGCAACAGTGTAAAAATAAAAAAAATAAAATAATAATAAAAAAAAATTTGAGTTCCTCCCGTGCTAGCACGCAAAGGCGAATGAGCACATCGGTCCCACATGTATGCAAACAGCGATCATATCGCCGTAATTGTCAGATTATGGGCAGTAATTCTAGCACTAGACCTCCTACGTAAATCTAAAGTGGTAACCTTTAAAGGCTTTTAAAGCGTCGCCAATGCATAGTAAAATTTAAGTTGTTGGTGGCACAGGTGAGTGCAATTTTAAAGCGTGTCATGTTTGCTATCTATTTACTTGGCGTAACATCATCATTTATATTTTACAAAACAAAATAAAATAATTTGTTATGTATTGTGTTTTTTTGCAATAAAACTGATATATTCCCAAAAAAAAATTAGTTTGAAAATATAACATATATATTGTTTGGGGGTTCTAACTAATTTTCTAGCAAAAATTAGTGATTTTTACAGTAAATGAAAGTGTCAAAAAAAGACCTGGAGCTGAAATGGAGCACAATGTAATGTGGTACATTGGTACATTAGAGAAGAAGTAAACTTATCACTTTAACAGTTTAAAAAAAACAGTTACATTCCCGACACGTGCCTGGAATGTAACTGTCATATTGGTGGTGCTCACAACCAAACTGTCAAACGATCCAATGGCTGATGTCATAATCAAATATGCAGCATCATGGCAGTTAAAGATTAAACAGAGGCCAAAATGGCTGTTTCCTTGGCTGAAAATGATAGGAGGGTTTACTTTCACTTTTCAAACTGTTAATGGGTGAGTCTTTCATACAGCTATAAATACAAAGAATGTGACTGAGGCAGATTATAACACAATACTAAAGCAATAGCACTATTTTAGACCCAGTTTCCTTAAGCTGGATACACACTATAAAACTTTTGTTGTCTGATTTCCTTTAGATTCACCAAAGCCATGTAGTGCAAGGGACTGCCTGATTGCATGCAAATTGAAACTGTTAAGGTTTGACCTCATATTATATGGTTTTGGTAAATCTAAAGGAAAAAAATCTAAAGAAAACTGTATAGTGTGTATGACCTCTTAGGTCAAGGAAAAGAAAAGAATAAAAGGAAAGTAGAATAGTGTCTACAATCTTGGGGATCTTAGAGTTATGGAACATGATAATCTGAGTTTCATATTTTGAGTTTCAAATTCCATATTCCGTGTTCCCATCTCATAAAGTTGGGAAGTTTGTTATATCTAAAAGCATTTGACTTCCTATAGTTTGCTTTTTTGCAACCATGATCAAAGGTCTCTTCTTCCAAAGAAGCATGATGTGCAAAGTAGTCAATGGCATTACTGGTACGTTAGTTTTGTTATAGTGCCTTATACCCATGACATTTACCCGAACAGCATGTAAAATATAGCTAGGTATACTATCAATGTGTTATACAGTAATTGTACCACAAGATGTCAGTGTTGTACATTTAATGAGTGACTCCATAGTAAACGTGTTCACAGGCTCTGTGACCATATATGGTTAGCCTTGTAGCTTTGTCCAGGCGTGGCTCATCAGCCCTTCCACAAAAGGGGAAATAAATCCTTCAACAAGCTGCCAGCTTCAGCTATCATGGTAACAGGCAAGCACTAATTACATTGTTGAGTGTGTACAGTGTTTCATTGCAGCATATTAGTTTATGATTTTTACGATGTTTCATAAACAGCATTCCGAAAACCACCCACTCTGCTGCTATAAATATATGTTAAAAAAAAAAAAAACATAAAGTCTACCAAAATAAGCTAGTAATGTAATAAAATGCACTTGTACATTAAAATACATACATTTTGTTGTATGTAATTTCTTGCTGTGAAGACGGGGCCAATTTTTAATGTAGAATGGTTATCGCCTTTTGCCCTCTGTTTTACTCCACAGTTGTTTTGGCCCATTCATAAAATGCAGGTTTTGGTAGTTAGCCTGCTGTACCTCACAAAATTCTCTTTGCATAACACAGTAGAGAGAATTCTGTGGAGCAAAGCTTGTAATATGACTTTGACATATCACAAAAAATGTGCTCTCCTTACAGCAGTGGCCATCATATCATCCCTGTCCTCAGGGCCCACTAACAGGCCATCTATCTTTGTAAAATAACTGAAATACATCACAGGTGATATAATTTGCTGCTTAGTGATTGCCGTATTCTAGTCTCCATCTCCCCAAGGTAATGTATAAAACCTGGCCTGTTAGTGAGCCCTGAAGACAGGGTTGATGACCACTGTCTTACAGTGTTCCTTTTTTTTACTCCTCCTTTTCACTTTTATAGTGCTCTGCCAGCAAGGGACTCCAGAAGCAAGCAGAGCACAATGCATAGTTCATACTTTTTCAAATTCATCATTGTGCTCTATAAATATGTGGCCTGGGCTTACTGCACCCAAGTGGTGACCCGGAGAGAACGTTTGCTACTGCCCTCAAATAACTGGCGTTTAAGGCAGCACTCCAACTTACAGTAGGTTCACACCGGGAATGACACAGAAACACGCTGTGAATTCCTGTGCAATTCACATGCAGTTCTGTGCAGTGCAAATTCAAAATGAATGGGCTGAAATCGCACCTCACCCCACAAAAAGTAGTGCATGCACTACTTGTGGAAACTCACTGCAATCGAATTGCATGGTACCATGTGATCCGGTGCGGGCAACGAAACTGTGTTTTCGGGAAATGCGTTTCCTTCACTGCGTTCTGATGTTAACTGGCCCTTATAAGCAATGTTTCTCCATAAGTATACACAGTTAACTCCATGTAATCTGTGGCCCAACTTCTGTACACTTAACATTGTTCACATCTAATAGCAGTCCCTCATTACACTCTAGTCTATGCACTCCGGAAACCAGTACTTTAATACACTTAATAACTCTTCTCTTACTTTAGTTGTGCAGAATTTCTGAGTTAGTAATGCTGGGCCTGTACCAGATTCCACCAGCCCAGTAACCAGTCACCTCACTCCCAAAGACATTGATTTACATGTTTCTCATCAATACTAAAAATCTGAATTTTTGTATTACACCCGTGCTTATTCTTCCGAGGCCTCACTCCTGTGAATCCCAGACTGGGCCCCTAAGGTATTGGGGTTGCGATCACTAGCTAAGGAGCCTAAGCATAGAAGCCCCTTCACTACCAAAGCCTTCCATCACCTTTGCCAAGTCACCACTTCCTGACTGGCTGGTTGCTTATGCATATAGACCTATATATTGTAGTCATTAGCAACGGCAACATAGCCTCCTCTGAATAGCATCACTGCACTTTAGACATTTGTATTGCATCTTCTCTATCTTGTCTTGTCACCTATTCAAGCCCTGTTCTTTGTGAGATGCCATACATGCATGCATGGTTGTCCTCGGGTGACTTCAGTCTAAGTTGAATAACTGTAAACATTCCCTACTTAACATATTTAGATGTAATAAACGAACAGACAACACAGGAGGTCTTCAATATACATTCCTGTACAGGATCTTCTAAGTTCCCCTTAGTACGTATCCTGGTGCCCCTAAGTCCCCCTTTGAGGTGCACATACATTGATTAGGTGAATGAGTCCATTAGTCCTTGGTAAGCAAGAGTCCATACTCTGAAACCCCGACTGGGCTCCCACAAGAGGTGGTCTAGTGCAAAAGTTCACTTTTTTTTTTAGATAGAGTTTATTGAGGTTTTACACATTATAAGACACAGGATCAATGTACATCACAAACATCCTAATATTCATGCATTGAGGTGTTTCATGTGGGTTACAGACTCAGTAAGTTGTATATTATTGATATGGAGTGTTTACAGCGACTGTGTTAAGGGGTGAAAGTGCCTCTGCCAATCCATTGTTCTGACTTGCACTGTGAGCAAGAAGAAGAAGCAAGCAAGAAGAGCAATGGAAATGAGAGACCACACAGAACAGAAATAAAGGAAGGTAAAGAGGAGAAAGAAGAGGATACAGTAACGGGTGGTGCCCGGCTGGCCAACCAATCAATAACATCAGAATGCTGATTTGGAAAGTCCCTAACGATGGTTATAGAAATCGATTCAAGTATACCATAACTCCATGAATTTTGAAATATGTTCTTGGATACAAGCAACTGACTCTTCCATTCTCAACAGTTCACATTTTTAGCAGCATCTTGTTCCTTTAAGCGGGGAGACAGTCAGCCAACTTACTTTTACGGTACCCCCAAGAGGTTGTTCCCTCTCCTTTTTAAATGTTTGCTCTGGTATAAGGTGGTATTTCCCCCAAATGCACAGGAAAACGTGACCAGCAGTGTTAACCTTTACCTCCCAGGGAGTAACACATCAGCCAGACAAACATTTGTTAGCAATACAAATATACTCACATTGGAATATTCAGTTACACAAAGGAATATAAACGAGCAACCAAAACTACAATGATTTTTAAAAAATTGAATAAATACATGTAGCACTAACTCACGGTAGAGCTGCTGGTTTAAAGTGGGCTGTTGCCGTCACCTTTGTTACCTCAATTTCTAGGGTCCCGTTGAGTTTAATCCCAAACAGTGTAGACACCAGACACTTGAGTATCTTTTCCAATGCTTTAATAAAGAGTAACTGAAGGAAGTAGCAGGAAAGAGGTAGAAGAAGAATTGCAGGTAAGTTCAAATACCTTTTCTTGATGCAGTATTATGAATTGGAATCTTGTAGATGAATGTATTTTCCTTTTAGAGGTAAATCCTTGCCCGCCCGGATAGGTTTCTCTCACTAACCTAGCAACCGGCACGCAGCACGAACAAAAGTCTCTGCCACAGACTTGAATGGAATAGAAACCCGTACGATCCTCTGCCACAGGATGTAATGGTTTACAATGAATAGCAAACACAGCACCAGAACCTTTAAGCCGACCCAGCAGTACTATGCGGTAGGTTAACTTTAGGATGCATCCTCCAACTGAGTCACCAGGCCCCTCTCCAGACCAGCACTCTGCATGATCCTTCCATGATGGGTCCTCCCCTGGGATCTTCTCAGTTGTCCAGCTTCTTCCCGTAGGACAGACAGCACAGGACCATTCCTCTGCCGCTGTGGTAGGCCCCAGACAGACTTCTGGGCCCACCCACACGCTGCAGCAGCGTGGTCCTCCCGGTCGGAGGACCACGCGGTAGTACTCCTAACACATACCTGTCGGCCAGGAGGGCCAGCAGGTGGAACGAACCCAACCCTAAAACATGGCGTCTGTTCCATAAATACCCTCTCCCAGAATGCAACTCGGAGGACCACCTCCACCGAGTTATCTCCAGGACAGAGGAGCACTCATACGCTTCAGCGCGTTGCTTTTCAAACACTGACCCATGGCGACAACGACACCCACAGGCACAGTGTGAAACTACATGCAACACAGCCAAACCGGAACAGAGGCTAATCTGACTAGGTATAACCCCTTCCTGCCGACCGTATGCAGATGTGAGTACTCGGCTTTCGGGGGTTATACCGGGATGATGCCCGCAGCTGCAGGCATCATCCCGGTACCATTGTTTCGAGCGGGCGATCGGCTATCCGAATATAACAACTGATGCGGCTAAAAGCCGCTCGGCTGTTATACCAGAGGAGCGGGAGGGGACGCCCCCCTCCCGCCGCCTCCCGCCGCTCTTACCGGGCCTCCCGTGCGATCGGGAGGCCCGGTGTCCAATCGGCTGCCTCCAGCGGCTGTGGGCGGGCTGGAACGAAGCTGTGGGCGGCTTCGTTCCAGCCTTCTCAATGTAAACGCGGAAGCGACGTCATGTTGTCACTTCCCATTTACTTGGCTGCCAATGGTGCCGAATTTAAAAAAATACACAGTATTCAGAATCGCCGTTTTCGAAGATCTGAATACTTTGAAGTGCAGAGGAGGGATCGGGGGTCTTTTAGACCCCCGATCCCTCCATAAAGAGTACCTGTCACCACCTATTACTGTCACAAGGGATGTTTACATTCCTTGTGACAGCAATAAAAGTTAAAAAAAAAAATTTTTTTTTAAACACAATTTATAAGTATAAAAATAAATAAAAAAAAATTTAAAAAATTTTTTTAAAGCGCCCCCGTCCCCGCGAGCTCGCACAGCGAAGAAAACGCATACGGAAGTTGCGCCCACATATGTAAACGGTGTTCAAATCACACATGTGAGGTATCGCCGCGATCGTCAGAGTGAGAGCAATAATTCTAGCCCTAGACCTCCTCTGTAACTCTAACCTGGTAACCGTAAAAAAAATTTAAAACGTCACCTATGAAAATTCATAGCTACCATAGTTTGTCGCCATTCCACGAGTGCGTGCAATTATAATGCGTGACATGTTTGGTATCTATTTACTCGGCGTAACATCATCTTTCACATTATACAAAAAAATTGGGGTAACTTTACTGTTTGGATTTTTTAAAATTCATGGAAGTGTCCCTTTTCCAAAAATTTACGTTTAAAACACCGCTGCACAAATACCATGTGATATAAAATATTGCAACAATCTCCATTTTATTCTGTAGATTCTCTGCTAAAAAATATATATAATGTTTTGGGGTTCTAAGTAATTTTCTAGCAAAAAATATGGATTTTAACTTGTAAACACCAAATTTCAAAAATAGGCTTAGTCATGAAAGGGTTAAACAGATAACCCAGTAAATTTACCTATAAGCGGTAGATGAAAATCTACCAGCGCTACATACACAACACAGATAAACCCCATGGAAACACCTGCTTATAGATATGTTAATTTTTTCTGTTTATAAACTCAGTTGAATCTTTTTTTTTTCTAATTTTCCCAGTTGCATAACTGAGTGTATGTGTTTAAAATTGTAAAAACTGTGTTGGGAGCACACTGGATAGCCGGACATCTGCTCTCACAGAACACAGTGAACCGTGTCTCCAGTGGTCCAACACTCTGCTATGCACTGTGTACCAATCAAAATGCTTATGTTGCTGATTGGAGCATTATGCAAGTGGTGAGTGTCGCACCATTGAAGACCCAAACTGCTATAAACTGTAGGAGCAGATGTCTGTCTCTCCAGTGTGCTGCCTATATAGGACGTTTTTACAGATCAAAATGCACACACTCAATTATAATAAAAATACCATAATTATCAGTATTCCTGGCTGCATAACAGGTAAAATCCCTAAGGGCTCGATTGAAATTTAATGCAACCATGGTACAGCACATTAGTGTTTCTACAGCAGAAAATCTGGAGTTTTAGTGATACCTAAATGCTCTTTATACAACATAATAGCTTTCAGTATTAAGGTGGGACCATACATTAAAGTTTTTTTTCTTGAAGTGATTTTTTTTGGTTCCTTTTGGCCCCTTTCCCATAAGTGGCTGGTTATGTATGTCTTGTTGCTCCTAAAGCTGTACTCAATATAAGCCATGATTTTCATATCTTGCACTGATGAAAGTAAACAAGCCTAAACAAGTTTTATTTAAGTTGCTATGATGGCTGTACAATTTTATTCTGGTTTATGCTTTAAACCAGTGGCTCTGAGTGGGCCCGCTGGAGCATAAAAAAGCATTTGTGTCTCTGCCCACTGTCTCTAAAAGCGATATTGTGAGATGTGAGATACCTAAATGAAAAGTATACTTTCAGAAAAAGCACACTAACCCTCCTGACGTATTGTAACCCACCAGTTGCTTACTCCTGCCACTATCCACCAACATGGGCGTCTGCTGAACTTTTTCCAGGGGGGGGGGGGGCATCATTTTAAGGTTTGAGGCTGCAGAGTGCAGACATGATACAAGAGGTGGTTAGAGACTGTTGAAAGGGTTACAGGAGGTGGTTGGAGGCTGCGAACATGATACAGGAGGTGCTTGAATGCTGCGGACATGGTACAGGAGGTGGTTGGAGGCTGCGGAGTACGGACATGGTACAAGAGGTGGTTGGAGGCTGCGGAGTGAGGACATGGTACAAGAGGTGGTTGGAGGCTGCAGACATGATACAGGAGGTGTTTGGAGGCTGCGGACACGGTATAGGAGGTGGTTGGACACTGTGAACACAGTACAGGAGGTGGTTGGAGGCTGCAGAGTGCGGACATGGTACAGCAGGTGGTTAGAGGCTGCTGACATGGTACAGCAGGTGGTTAGAGGCTGCTGACATGGTACAAGAGGTGGTTGGAGGCTGCAGACATGATACAGGAGGTGGTTGGAGGCTATGGACATAATACAGGAGGTGGTTGGAGGCTGCGGACATGGTACAGGAGGTGGTTGGTGCAGGGGTCCAGTCTCCATGTGGCCATGCTTACAGTGGCATGGTGGTGGTGGGAGTCCCCATAGGCTCCAGCCAGGGTCCCGTCTCTGGGTCGGGAGGCATGTCCGATGTCCGCTGATATGCTGCTGACTCTGAGACAGCCAAGTGCCCATTGCTGTCCATTCAAAATTGGCACGCGAAAGTTGGCGAGCATGTACGAGTTTGCCTGAGCCTGGCAGGCGCAGTTCCAATGTTGCCATATTTTTGGCAGCAGCCATCCATAGCGGGCATTTACGGGTAGCTCAAAAACGGATTGAAATTTATGGGCTATAGGCAACACTGGACTGAGTGGACACCTTGCTAGGGGGGGGGGGGCATGCAGACGCCCATGTCCACCAAATAGCTCACGCAAGTAGAGAAGTTAAGAAAGGAAAATATGTTTTCCAATCAGGCATGCACTAACACTACAGAGCTGTATGTAGATCTAAATAAGTTGCGTACTCAGAATGTAAGAAAAAATTAAAATATTAACTAACACCCTAAACCCTTTCCACCCTTTTGGTCCCAGTTGCACTTGCCTCCATGGGTGATTAGCTGTCACTGTCTTCGTATGCTGGTGCAGTGGTCTGGGAATTTGAAATCCCAGCTCTTCTTCCCCGTCTTGGTTTAAGGGCATACATGTTAGCACATGATCAGTCGGAATTGCTCAGATCCATCCCAAAAACCCTAAGGTAAGACAGGGAAGAAGAGCTGGGCTTTCAAATCTCTGACCGCTGCACTGGCTGTTCTGTGAAAAGGTGAACTTACACTTTAAGGTAGAGAATCAATAAGTATAAATTGAGTAAAGTGAAAGTGATTGTAAACTTTTTTTTTTTAATAAACATGTCATACTTACTTGCTCTGTGCAATAGTTTTGCACAGAGCAGCCCTGAGCCTTCTCTTCTGAAGTTCCCCACCAGCGCTCCTCGCTCAACCTCTCTAGCGAGCGCCCCCATGGGAAACTGATTTCTATGGTGGCACTGGTGCAGGCTTGAACCCAAACCACGCTGCCGGCGTCTATAGACACAGACAGTGCGGCTCAGCCCTGCCGCCCCCTCCCTCATCACAGAATTGATTGACAGCTGCTATCAATCTGTCCTGTGAAGAGGAAGAAAGGAGAGCAGCTGCTCTCGGGCACGGGCTGGATCGTGAAAATTATAGAAAAATGAAAGAGAGAAAAGAGGGTTGTGGAAAGGGACAAAGTTGTTAATGAATTAAAGCCCCTGTCTGGGATAAAGGTGTCCCCTCCCTTCCCACCCCATCTAATCACTGTTTTTTAAAAAAAAAAATCTAAATTCCCCTTTTACTTACCTTAAAGGTGAAGTACAGCTAAAGCTCGTTTGGCTGTACTTCTCCTGTGGATCACAGGAGTGCAGTTCGTTTTGCACTCCTGTGACTCATTTTCTGAAGCCCGCTGCTGGCTGACGTCACAAAGCCGGTCCAGGCTGGGGAAATATCACAACCATATGGTCGGGATCCACCCAGAACCCTGGCCTGGCACCTGGATCAGCCTCTCTGAGAGCCTGAGCCAGCCGCTCCCGACCCCTCCACAGCCCAGCGCGATCAGCGGTGTTTAATTGCTCGGTTCTCAGTCTTAGAGCCGGTGGGGGGACAGATGCAGCATCTGTTAGTGTGTATAAACATCACCATTACATTGATAGTAAATGTAAATTCACAGTTACATTGGTAGCTAGTATAAATTCCCTCTTTACTTTGCTGGTCAATATAAATGCTTCTGTAACACTGTTGCTGTGATTGGTCACATGGTACCAGGGTGGAGCACCTTCATACGGTACGCGGATAAGTGCGCATGCAGCACAGTCCTGGGAGGACAGATGGGGGAAGAATAGGAGGATGGAGGAACTAATGAATGAATCAATTAAATGAGATCACCTTGGGCTATCTACTTTCCCAACAAGGGCCAGGGGGGTTTTCACACCTGTGCTGGCATTTTCACTTAATTTTATTTATATAGTAAAAACTTAAAAAACAGTGGTTATTAAATACTAGCAAACGAAAGCTCCATCTGTCTCACAAAAATGATTTAAAATTCAATTGTGTACAGTGTTGCATGACCGAGTAATTGTCAAACTTTCACAGCAATGAAATATGAAAAATAGCCTGGTAATGAAGGGGTATTACAGACTTTTACTGTCTGTAAAACTAAAGGCTCCAATATGACAGTTTACACAGGTACCAAATCCAGTTACTATGTTATGCACAAACCTATTAAAGTGATTGTAAAGGTAATTTTTTTTTTTTTAAATAACAAACATGTCTATACAGTACTTACCTGCTCTGTGCAATGGAATTGCACAGATTGGCCGTGAACGTCCTCTTTTCAGGTCCCCTGCTGGCGCTCCTGGCCCCTGGCTTTCCATGGGGGCACTTGTGCATGCTCGCACCTGCCCCCCGCTCCCTCGTCACTGGCTTTGAATGACAGCACTGGGAGCCATTGGCAAAGCCAGCAAGTCCCGGAAGTGAGTGGAGAGAAGAGCTGAAGACGTGCATGGCACTGGGTGAAACGAGGGCTCAGGTAAGTAAACGAGGGGGTGAGGGGGGGATGCTGACACCTAAACATTTTTTACCTTAATGCAAGGAATGCATTAAGGTAAAAAATGTTTAGGCTTTACAATCACTTTAAACAGAAATCTTCCTTCACCTTCCCTGAATGAGCTGAATCCCTCTTCATTCATGTCTCACACACTCTCCATCCCAGACACAGCAGATCACAGTGGGAGGGTTTCAGCAATAGAGACAGTGCTGCCATCCAGAAAGCAGTAAGCAAGACTAGCTGTGACCAAATGTAGATTTACAAACTACAGTCCTGTGAATCAGCAGTGATAATGCTGCTGGCTATACCCTCTGCAACAACTTCTCATCCTACTGTATTGCAAGCAGGCAAAGCCTATATGAGAGTGACAACTGTACTCTGAATTCAGTATCATTACCAATACCACACCATCACAGGAAGCTGCATTATGTGAGCGTCACTAGCAGAATCAACAGGTATTTATGCAGTGGTGGTGCGTCCATAAGGGCGCATGGATCTATCTATGGCCCCCATTGCCACTCCCTATTCAGGCGCCTGGCCCCTTTTCGGGCAGCGGGTGCCTGAATTACAGCGGCGGGGTATTTTTTTTTTTTAAGCACCTGATTAGAGCCATAGGCTCTAATAGGCATCAAAAAATTTAAACAGCAAGCACCATAATTGGTGCTCGCAGTTCACCCAGCTGTGTTAGAAAAGCAAATGAATATTCGCTTTCCTAATACTGAACCGCCTCTCCGCCAATCAGGTGCTCTGGTCTGTTACCCATCACCTGATTGACTGAAACGACAGGCGCTGTGATTGGACACCTATGAGGCGTCCAATCATAGCAGAGGATGGGAAGAGAGGATGAGAGAATACATCGGGGAGCATGAAGAAGACCGCCCGCCACCATCACCCACTGCCCCACCGAGACAGGGTAAGTGCCGGGCAGACGGCGGGCCAGGGGGGGCACACTGGCAGCATTTGATGGGCACAGTGGAAGCATTTGATATGGCACAGTGGTTGCGTTTGATGGGCACAGTGGGAGCATTTGATATGGCACAGTGGCAGCATTTGATGGCACAGTGGGAGCACTTGATGGGGCACAGTTGGAGCATTTGATATGGCACAGTGGCTGCGTTTGATGGGCACAGTGGCGACAATTGATGGGCACAGTGGCTGCGTTTGATGGCACAGTGGAAGCAATTGATGGGCACAGTGGCTGCGTTTGATGGCACAGTTTTCAGTTTGTTTGTGCCCCCCCAAAAAATGTTGAGCACCAGCCGCCACTGTATTTATGGTACATTGCAGGGAGACTAATATAAAACTGTAACTGTTCAGTTGCACTTATACCTGTAATTACATGCTAAACACATATTTTTTTTAATGACAGACTATAATTTCACTTTATGTTGTAAAAAAATGATTTATTTTTATAATAAAATAATGTTCTCTATCATCAATATAGCAGTAAATAACAAATATGGAAACATACATGAAAATATTTTTAAATCAAAAGCACCTATAGCTTCTGGCCTCAGAGGCACAAGGAAACAAATTCTTCTTCCTCTTCCTGGTATGTTCCCTGTGTAGAACTCATGATTGATTGATATTCATTCACAAATATTCATCATCTGTCCACACACATTTGTTGTCATTAATATTCGTTTGTCAGTTATTCATAGCTGTTTAAAGCATCTGTCCATAAGTGTCAGGAAAAATCGAATCGTGTCTGGATTTGCTGTCTCTATAAATAGGTCCCTTTCTATTTATAAGACCTCTTTACCTCTAGCTTGTTAAAATGTAGGTGAAAAATAGCAGCTCTTCCTTTTCAGTGTGTCACAGCTGTCAATGGTGATAGCAACCATGTAGGCAGTATATTGCTCATTACTATCCATTCTTCCTAAAGAAAACTCAGGAGTGGTAGTGCAGACAAGGTGTGAAAATTATCAACATTAGCAAGGCATTAAAGAAAACCTGTGCCCAAACTATGCACATTAAAGTATATGTATATTCATATTCCGAACCAGCAGCATAAGCACTTTAAAACAAGCACTGATTCCCCTCTGTAGCTATAGACATCCTGGAAAAATGTATTCTCAAATTTCACAAAAAAGGCACTGAAATCATAGCTGTCCTCCCATTATTTTCTTATGACAGCAGGGTCTTTGCAGCCCTACAGTTCTTTAATGTAAACTAACCCCAGGTGCTATATGCTGTTAGAAACGGTTTAAAGCTGTTAAGCAGCCTTTCTGTCTGCCTTTCTGTACATTCCCAACTTCTTTGTCAGCTGGCCACATGCCCCCCCAGCTCTGAGATTGATCTATGGAGCAGGAGGCACTTTATTTAAAATGCATTATCCTGTGCCCTGGTGCTTATGATAGGGTTTTCCTGCTGCCTGAATCTTTGCATGTTTATTTCTGTTGCTGGCCTAGGCGATCCGAGTAACTGGGAGCTGTTACCTGTCAACCCCCCCCCCCCCCCAAAAAAAATGACATGCCAAATGTGGAAGAAGTGGAGGAGGGAGTACTTAAAGCAGAACTTCCTCTTTTAGGTTGAGTTCTGCTTTAAGGTGAGGGGACTGCTAAAGGTGAAGCTACACTTGTCTGCAATTTACTCTGACTGGAATGTCTGCATTCGGATCTTAGCGAAACCTGACTTTAGAGTCTCTGTTGTGAATATTTATGTCACAGTCAGGGGTCAGGGTCGGAGACCAGTAGCTGTAGCAGTAGAGAGGTTTACACCAACCAGCAGGATAAGTAGCAGCAGGTCACCTGAGGCACGAGGCCTAAGCACTAACCAGTCTTCTCCAGAGCTCCTGATGGTGGAGGAGAGTTTCGCTGTATTCTTGTGCCAGGTCGCGGACCTCGGGATTACCCCACCAGGAGATGAGCAAGACGGGTTCTGGTAACAGACATAGTAGGTAGGGATCAAGCGCAAGCGTAGTCAGTAAACAAGCCAAAGTTTAGTAAAAAGTGGTTGCAGGCTGGGATGAAGCAAAAGTGTAGTAGAGGAACAAGCCAAGGGTCAGTAACAAATGGTAGAAAAGATGTTGACAGTTGCAGCAGGGACTTGCAGTCAGGGGAGGCAGGTGCCAAGAACATAAAAAAAACGTAAAAAAAAACAAAACAAAAAAAAAAAAAACATTGACTTCGAGGGTCGTAGCTCGGCGACCTGGGGTCACAGAGACCCCAAATTAGCTAAAGTCCTACCCCACCACTGGTCAAAATTTGGGGCTTCTATCATCTATGGTTCCAGAGATACAGGGCTCCTTGCACAGCCTGTCAGAAGCTACATACAGAGCGGCCAATTTAAATACAAGCTGGCACACTCTGCTTGCAGCAGACTGAGAGGTTGAGCTCACAGTGCCTCTTCTGCCAGAGGCACTGAGCAAAATGGACAGCTTGGCGCCTTGGACCAATGGTAAAGTACCATTGGCCCAAGCTATCCAATAAAAATGCTGCAGTGGAGGCTCTCCTCTCACCGCAGTGTCATAAAAGTGGGCATGTGTCTAAAAGACAAATGCTCCCTTCCAGCCCAGCCCTCTTAACTACAAGGAAAAAACATGGGTTTATCGGTATAAGATTTACCCACAATCCCATGTTTTTCTCACACGGTTAAGCAGGAGAATGAGAATCTGCTGCTGCTGAAAAGCTATAAGCTAAATCATATATTATTATGCTATATGTTATAAGATGATAATTTATTATTGATCTATTTACTGTGAAATTACTGGTTGGAAGTTATAACTTCATACTTCAGTAATTTGTCCATTAAGCCAACTGCTTGAGTACAGTTTTTGAAAATATAGTAAATTACCTTAAAAACAATATATAATAATTATTTGTGTATTAGTTACTTATGGCAATTAACCACTTGCCACCCAGGCCAATTCTGACACTTCTCTCATCATTTTTTTGCTAGAAAATTACTCCGAACCCCCAAACATTATATATATTATTTTAGCAGACACCCTAGGGAATAAAATGGTGGTCATTGCAACTTTTTATGTTACACGGTATTTGCACAACAATTTTGCAAATGCATTTTGTTTGGAAAGAAACTGTTTCATGAATAAAAAAAATGTTAAAAAACACTTAAGTTAGCCCGATTTTCTTGTATACTATGAAAGTTGAGTAAATAGATACCTAACATGTCACGCTTTAAAATTGCGCACGTGGAATGGCGCCAAACTTCAGTACATAAAAATCTCCATAGGCGACGCTTTAAAAATGTTTACAGTTTACCTGTTTAGAGTTACAGAGGAGGTCTAGTGCTAAAATTATTGCTCTCGCTCTAACGATCGCGGCATATGTAACCTGTGTGTCTGGCTCTGATACTAGCCAGTGCCTCACCAGCCACTGACCTCACCCCACGTCCCTGAGTTGCAGGTATGCAAGGGGTAATTTATTGGCTGGAAAGAGCACAATAATCTGGAAAACAGGAAGTGCAGAGACTTGGCTTAAAGCGGGGTTCCACCCAAATTTTGAACATTATCTCTATGCATTCTCTTCCTTGCCTAGATGCTGACATGCTGTGTAAAAAAATTACCTTTTTTTTTCTAATCTTCTTAGCACTTCCTGGTTTTCCTCCCATGGGAGTAGGCGTGTTTCTAGCCTCTCCCAGACCTCCCACAGTCCCCTGGGAGCTAGTCTCAGGCTTCCCAGCATGCATTGTGCAACAGTGTCATCACAACATCTCGGTGAATGCTGGGAGCACAGCATTCACCGCATCCAGGAAATACATGCTTGTGGGCTTCAAATGCCCACAATGAAGATGGAAACCGCCTTCAGTGAATTTTATAAGTTATTCTTTACAACCAAATTCAACACAAGCGGACTTATTACACAGAACATGTGAGTAGATAATCATGAGAAGAAAAGTTTGTGAATGAACTCCAAAAAAAAAAAAAACGATAGATAGGTGGACCCCTGCTTTAAATCAGGAAGTTTATGGGAGGAGCGAACAGTTCATGGTGTGCCAAAAACAAAATAGAAGGCAAGATTGTCCAAGGTATCAGGCAGGGAGTTGCCCAGCATCTCAGGTGAAGCTACAACCAGGTACCTGCAGACACTGCATAGGTCCCAGGTTCAGACCCTGACAATTTAAATTAACTACTTTACAGTACATACAGCTAGAGCAGTCAGTAATGGTTTGTTTTAAAAGGTATCTAAAACTTTACAATTAATGTGTTTGTTTCCTTTTGGTCTGTTAAATATAAAATCGAAAGAAAGTGTTTTGTTAAATCTATTTTGACAAATTCACAAAATATCTGCTAATCTTGACGCAAATCTTAGATTGTTTAGATTGTTCTCTGAGCACTACAGAACTATGCCCCTCTGTTTAATGGACAATAGGAGAGGGGTGGGGTTTCAAAGCCTTCTCTTTTTTCTGTTGTTCTGAAATAGAAGGGTGTGTTACAATGCAAAAACGCTGAACAAAAATAACTATATAGCAGCCACTGGGCCGGTCATAGATGGAGCGAACTTCCTTCCTGCAACCACGGACAGTGTTAACAAGGGAATCCCTCAGGAAGCCGCCCCCGCTGGGAGAACACAGTGATTATTGTTAGCAGCTATAACAGCCACTGGCAATAATCGCATGTAAAATCCAGCAGGCTTGTTGTACTCAGACTGATCTATCGATCAACTTGGGTAAATTTCGCCTGTCCATACATGGTTCAAATCTTGATTTGAACTGCCTATGGCCTGCTTCAGGACTTCAAAATATTGCATTTTTGTTTTTGGGTTTAGATATGCTTTAAAGCCCTTTTAATGCTTGTTATGAGTATGTTAAGGATTTGACATTGTTTGCCTTTTTTCAACTTAATTGGAATGTCACATTTTGTTCATCCTTATTCTCTGCAGTGCGCTGCATGCAGTGTAGTGCACTGCAAAACTCTGCGCTGAAACAAATGACAGTATGTCCTACCTTTACAGTTTTGACACTATGCTGCAGCTCGTGTCTGTCACTTCTGGGTATGTAGGTTGCAGAGTCCTTCTCTGTGCACTGTGGCTCCAGGTGCTGTGTTCTTGTAAGTATAAAGGAGAATTCCAGGGGGCCCCACTGCAAGGGTTAAAAGCTTTTTTATGTTTCTGTCCTTTACTTTACTTACCTTTACCCCGGAAGACGTGAACATATGATGAAATGCGTAGGATAAAGTGATGCGTTGAGGTTACCCCAATTATGTAAACATGGAAGGACGGGTTGCTGTTTATGTGTCGGCCGGCGCTTCTGTTAAGGCAATTTAGACACTGATACAATGTAAGTGTAATCTTTAATGACTTTTACAATAAAGTGCTAACAATGTTACGCTATGTGGAGCTTTTTTGTGTTCTGGGATACCCCTATGACATTGTTGCCAAGAAGATTGATGTGCGATTCGTAGGAGGACCCTGTAAATGCCCTTGCTGGGTATTAAATCATACTTGTGATACAAGGTCAATATGAGCTGGTAAGCAACCCTTTCTGCTTTTGGTGGTGGCAGTGTCACTGAGGACCATATTTTTACGGTGGTGGATGGTGATGAATTTCAATCAAGGACCTTACCATTTCATCACATGTGGATTCTATTTTATTGTGTTTTATCTTATTTCATTTTTTGATATTTATTTGATTTATTATGAACACTAATCACTGTTAGCGTAACTCAGTAAAGATTATAAAATCTGTCCTTTACTTACCTGATCCTCGCCTTCCTCCAAGCTGTAAGACTGGTCCAAGCAGCCTCTTCTTACCTATGCTCCTGAGGCCGGATGTGTTCTTATGGCATACCTCCCAACATTCTGAGATGGGAATGAGGGACACCTACTAGCAAATGTATGTAGGCATAGGACACGCCCCCTGCCACAGCCCCTTAAAAGAGAAATAACCAAAAAAAGGTTAATTCAATCCACAAGGGCTTTTTTGCCACTACTATTTCTTTATATTGGCTTTTAAAATTTACAAATGCAGCAATTTAGAATATAGATGAAAGGTTTAGCACTGGGAAACACTTTTTGAAAGATAAAAAGTGCATTTTATATACAGCTTTATAGATCAGACCAAAATAAGGGACAAATGAGGAGGAATGAGGGACATTGCTCCAAATCAGGGACAGTCCCCCAAAATCAGGGACAGTTGGGAGCTATGTTATGGCATCAAATCCAATGCAGAGCCCATATCCCTGAGGACGCTGAGGAGAAGTCCATTCCTGGAGAATAGGGGAGTACAGGAGAGCGCCAACTGCTGGGGGGGCAGAGGATCAGGTAAGTAAAACTGCTTTTTGAGATCCCTTAGACCTAAAGGCACATTTAACCCTTGCAAGGTGGAGGTAACCCCAAGGGAGCAGATAAAATTTCCCTGGAGATGGGCTTTATTTTTTTCATGTCTTCTGACCAATTTGCTGTAATACTCTTCACTGGGGATATCATGATCATGACTGTTTGAAGTTACAACTCAAGGTCACTGTATGAAAACAAATAGAACAGTAGCAGACTAGCGCAATGACCTATATAAAGCAGCTTCTGTGGCAGGAGAAGAATTCGACTCTCGGTAAATGAAAACATGATTACACAACAGCAGTTAGGTCGGCCACCATGACCACATATGGGACGGAGCTTGTTACAGATGCACAGTAAGACCTCTGTGTCATTGTGTCACTACAAACACATACAGTACACAGCAATGTTATTGTATAATAAATAATGGCGGGTACTTCCAGCAGAGGGCACCCCATCCTTTTGGACTATTTGATCCAATATAGAGGCCAAGGAGGAGCCACGGGTAACCTTTGAACAATGACTCATCCGGAAACCTCTCTGCTTTTCCCAACTTGGAGATGACATATCTCTTCCTTTCCCTGGTGAATCAATGGCGATACAATTAACCCTCCCCCTCCTGCACGCTCTGCTTACATGTTGCTTCTTCTAAGCACACAATATGAAGGTACTAGAGTTAACATTATCTCTAGCAATTTTAAGAGTAAAGAAAAATAAAATCCCTAGATTGTTATTTAAGGTATATGTAAACTTTAGAAAGAAATGTCTCTTATTTGATCCCTTTTGTTCTGTTAAATATACTATTGAAAATGTTTTAATCAAGTTAGGCAAAAATAGCTAAAAACCAACCAGCTACAAATTGTGAAAGCTTGTGAGCTGATTAATTCTTGTACTCTTTGGACTGTTACCAGTTAGCACTGTTTTCTGCTATCTCTGTGGACTACAAAATACCTCTTTCTGTTATAGAGAAGAGAGGGAGGTGTTCTGCAGTCCTAATATACTCTTTGTCCTTGGGTGACAATGCTGCTCAGTATGGTTGTCACCAGTGGCGGCCGGTGGTAATTTTTTTGGGGTGGCAAACAGGTGTGGGCACCCGGCTGTGACAGCTTGGGACTTCACAGCCGGGTGCACACTGTGCATGCATGAGTCGCGCGGCGCCTCCTCGATGGCTGGGCAGCCTTCTGGGACCTGTGTCCAAAGAGATAGCAGGGAGAAAGAGGGAGAGGAGAACTTCCGCACGAGTTGCCTAGGCGGCCTGAGCGGAAGTGGGAGCAAGTACCTATCAAAATAGGTACCCACTCCCCCACCAAAGAAATGGCATGCCCAATTCTGGGACCTGTGTCCAAAAAGATAGCAGGGAGAAAGAGGGAGAGGAGAACTTCCACACGAGTTGCCTAGGCGGCCTGAGCGGAAGTGGGAGCAGGTACCTATCAAAATAGGTACCCACTCCCCCCACCAAAGAAATGGCATGCCCAATGTGACATGTAAGGGAGCGAGGAGTCCTTAAAGTGGAATTTCCACTTTCCGCTTTAAAATAAAGAGAAAAAAGTGTGAATGCAGCCACCACAACTAAAGAAAGGTGTGTTGCAACACTATCACTTTTTGGTTTTGGGTTTAGATACGTTTTATTTTATGGGAATCCTGCACCAGCCAAGCTTTTATACCCTGAGTATGTCCACACTATATTTCTGCAGTGTTTTAAGGTTTTATTCACACCAGTGTGTTTTTTCATGCTTTTTGCAGAAACGCAGGGCATTTTGTTAACAAGGGTTCCTATGGAACACATTCACATCAATGCATTTTTGTACCTCTGCATTTTTGGAAAGGGTCAGGGACTTTTTTAAACGCAAAATGGTGCTTTTTTTTTGTGCTTTCTTTGGTTCAATAGACTTCAATGGCGAAGCTGCAGAAAAGCATGTAGTGTGTTTTTACTGCATTTTTGTCAAGATTTTGCTGCAAATTGCATTTTTGAATCTGCTCAACAACAAATTTTTCACACACAAAAAAAAAGCATAAAAAAATGCAAATCACGGTAAAAAATGTGGAAAGCACAGCAAAAAACACTTCAGAAATGCTCAAAAGCAACATGCGTAGATGTGCGTCGTGACGTCAGCAAGCCCCTCCCTTAGGTGTGTGCGATTCACTATAGATCATCATGTAGAAGCTCACAAGTAATTTTTTATATAAATCAGTTCAGATATTTTGTTTGTGTATTTAGCTGTTTACCTTGAGTTCTGCTATAGTTCTTATGACATGTCCAAAAATGATTAGGTCAACATGACACTTTATATTTAAAGTGGAATTGAACCTGAAAAAAAAACTGCTGCCAGGTAGGATTTTTAGGACAGAAGAGAGATCATATGACAGCACAATGCTAAAGGGAATCATTTGACAGGTAAGTCAATACATTATGGCTAACAGCTCTGAGGTTCAATTTAACAAAACAAGTCTAATTCCACTTAAGGGGACACTCATGAGCATTTCCAATTTGTTTCCAAATATGATACCTGATGTGTAGTGATAGGTGTTAAAGCAGTGGCAGCCCATACATTAGGGACGTCACCGCGCTTATCCATGAGTCCAGCCACCTTATCTACATACAGGACTATGGATTCCAATTGGAGGGGTGTGTTTTTTTGAAGCATGTGATTAGAGCCAGAGGCTCTAATAGGCTTCAAAAAGGGTGGGCTCAGGGGCACAGTGCCCTGCACCCCGATCCCACCCAGCTGTGTGACAATAGCGAATGAATAAGCTAAGCAGGGCAATAACTTCTCCGCAGGATGTGGAAACCTTGCAAGAAGATCTGAACAAATTAATGGGGTGGGCACATAGGTGTGCGCAGGGGGTGTGCCAGGTGTGCCTGGGCACACCCTAATCACTACATGCGATGCTGATTCCCCCTACTGCCCAGGTTTCCCCCCCCGTATTGGCCTCACAGTGCTGCTGGTTTCCCCTTGTGTTGGCCTCACAGTGCTGCTGGTTTCCCTCCACTCCTCTCCCTCCAGCTGCTGTGGGGGATATTTCAAAATCGAGATCAGGGGAAGGGGCTAGTAAATATGTAATTTACCAGCCCCTTCCTTTTTAAATGAACACACTCGCTCACCATGTTCAATCATAACTGAAGCATTGTAAAATGTGTCTACTATGCTTAATTTTGTGAATGAACAGGAATCCACTGAGCACACAGCACTTCCCATTCATACACTGCCCCGTGCAACTGAGGCTGCATGTGTGTTTCAGCTTTGGGGTGCACACCCTAATGCAATAGGCTGCGCACACCTATGGGTGGGCAACTACATGGCAAATGAAGTTTAGATCCCTTTCACATTGAGGTGCTTTACAGGTGCTATATGCACCTGTAAAGCGCCTCTCCTGTCACTCCAATGTGAAAGCCCGAGGGCTTTCACATTGGAGCGGTGCGCTGGCAGGACATCAAAAAAGTCCTGCTAGCAGCTTCTTTGAGGTGCTTTAGGAGCGGTGTATAAATGGGCAGCGCTGCCGAAGTACTGCCTTGCCGGTGCTTTTAACCCTTTTTTGGCCACTGGGTTAAAAGCTCCCTGCTAGCGGCCGAAAAACTCAGCAAAAACGGGGGTAAGTGCCACTAAGGGCACTTTCACACTCACAGTGCCTGGACGTCAGCGGTAAAGCCTATTGATTTCAATAGGCACAGGTGCTTTAGAGCCCATTCACACAGGGGCAACTTTGGATCCGACTTCAAGTCACCCCAAGTCGCCCCTAGGCGCCTCAAGTTGCGCTACATGAAAAAATCAATGTAAGTGAATGGATCCGTCTGAATGCACACTACTGCAGTCGCTCCGACTTCAGAAAAGGTTCCTGTACTACTTCTAGGCGACTTGTACCCATTGATTTCAATGGAAGTCGCCTCCAAGTTGGATGCCCATTCATAGTAAGGCAATTTTACAGGAAAAAGAAAAGAATTTACCCAGGAAGAGCGACCGTGATATGCCAGCTGGCTCGCTCATTGAGAAAGGAAAAATGTGTTTTTTCCTTTCCCAATGAGCGACAAGCAATACTGACATGTGTTTGGTATGAATAATGAAGGGGAACTCCACACCAAATTTTAAATAAAAAACCGGCATGGGTTCCCCTCCAAGAGCATACCAGGCCCTTGGGTCTGGTTTGGATTTTAAGGGGAATCCCCTATGCCGAAAAAACGGCATGGGGGTCCCCCCAAAATCCATACCAGACCCTTATCCAAGCACGCAGCCCGGCCGGTCAGGAAAGGGGGTTGGGACGAGCGAGTGCCCCCCCCTCCTGAACCGTACCAGGCCGCATGCCCTCAAGATGGGGGGGTGGGTGCTTTGGGGAAGGGGGGCGCCCTGCGGCCCCCCCACCCCAAAGCACCTTGTCCCCATGTTAATGAGGACAAGGGCCTCTTCCCGACAACCCTGGCCGTTGGTTGTCGGGGTCTGCGGGCGGGGGGGGCTTATCGGAATCCGGGAGCCCCCTTTAATAAATGAAATAGAAATGGGGAAATTAATGGTATACGTATCCTCTGGTACCCCTTGGTGTGGGGGAATGAGGGGGACATGTGGCTCAGAAAGAGGTGTATAAGCCTCCGTCTCACCCTCTCGGGGTCTCCCATTTTTTTCTTTTATCTTTCGGGTAACCATATGGTTAATATTACTTGCTTTACTATTATCATTGTTCTTATTACCATATTTAGTTTTTGGTGTTTGTTTACTCATTTTGTCTTTATATTGGACCCAAGGTTCATTATTCTCAGGCCCATGTTGTGGAATCCGAGGTTTAGGACCTGAAGGACTTCCATTACTAGGAGGTACAGGTAGTTGATCCCTGGAGGGATAACCTCTAGCTGGATTTGACGTGTTATGATTGTGATTATGATTTGACTTCTTAAATCCCCTTCCCCGGGAGTTAGTTTCAGTACCAATGTGTCTTGGTCTCTGTGTGGAATGAGCCGGAATTTGTTGCCTCGCATGGGTGGCAAAAATATGAATGCAATCTATACACTGGGGAAGAACCTCTGGGGGAATCTAGGATGGAAAAGGATCTGGGGGTCCTAGTAGATGGCATGCAATGCTAAGCTGCTGCTAACAAAGCAAACAAAATATTGGCATGCATTAAAAAAGGGATTAACCCAGGGATAAAGCGATAATTCTCCCACTCTACAAGACTCTGGTCCGTCCGCACCTGAAGTATGCTGTCCAGTTCTGGGCACCAGTCCTCAGGAAGGATGTACTGGAAATGGAGCGAGTGCAAAGAAGAGCAACAAAGCGAATAAAGGGTCTGGAGGATATTAGTTATAAAGAAAGGTTGCAAGGACTGAACTTATGCTCTCTGGAGAAGAGACACTTGAGAGGGGATATGATTTCAATTTACAAATACTGTACTGGTGACCCCACAATAGGGATTAAACTTTTCCATGGAAGGGAGTTTAATAAGACACGTGGCCACTCACTAAAATTAGAAGAAAAGAGGTTTAACCTTAAACTACGTAGAGGGTTCTTTACTGTAAGAGAGGCAAGGATGTAGAATTCCCTTCCACAGGCGGTGATCTCAGTGGGGAAGCATCGATAGTTTCAAGAAACTATTAGAAAAGCACCTGAATGACCGCAACTTACAGGGATATGCAATGTAATACTGACATATAATCACACACATAAGTTGGACTTGATGGACTTGTGTCTTTTTTAAGCCTCACCTACTATGTAACTATGTAATATTCGCTATTTTCACACTAAATCTCCTACCCTCAAGAGACATTTCCTGATAGACAGAAAACTTCAGGCGATCCTATTGGACGCTTAGCGCCTAAGAGAAGAGCTGAAATGCACGGCAAAACTGGCCGAGCTGGAGATGAAGGCACCGGAGCTGCTGCCGGCCACCCGCCACCTAGATGTGCCGGGCTGACTGGCAGACAGTGGGCGAGAGGATGGACGGGCTGGACTGTATTAAAGGATACCCTGCAGCTTACATAAGGGACAAGCAAACTGCCACAAGGTAAAAACCCCAGTTCTTAATTGTGCCCCAGTAGGTCCTATTATATTCCCCAATAATTAATTAATATTAGGAAAGTTTGTGTAGTCTATTAAAGGGGAACTCAACTAAATATTGATTTGAAGCTAAGAAGTTGAATTCTGAATGCCAATAGGACTCCAGTAATTTATATCTGACAGGTTAACCATTGTACAACATATGGGAAAGATGAACACATTAGCAAGATTTATTGCAATGACATCAGCACTGCACCTGTATTTTTGTAGTCACATAAAATATTGGTCAACCTGTAATTGGCATTTTGATTGTTTTATTATTTCCTCAAAGTAAAATTAAACTGCTGACTGCTGGAATCATCTGAACTTGTACTTCATAGTATATTGGAAAATGCAAATATCAGATAAAGAAAACCAGGGACACTTTGGAGCATAATCATGGGTCACCATGCATACCAATATGACCAAAAACCTAGACTATAGCATGGAACTCTTAGGCTGTTTTCGCCGCATCCAATTCGCATGCCAGGAGATTCTTACTGGCTCTCTATGGAGCCAGTTCACACATCTCCGGGGGGCAGCTCCGAAGCAAATTGCACAGGAGTCCTGTGCATCTTCTGGTCTGTTTAAGGTTCAAATTCAGCCAAAAAATTGGATTGAAATCAGACCTGAAATGGTGAACAGGAATGCACCGGACCCCTGTTGTGAGCCACTCTCTACTACAATGTAAACCCAGCCTCAGAGGACCCAATGTACAGGCATGGCCACTAGCAAGTTAGATTTCACTTGCAGGCTGTAAACATTGTGGAGATCCACAGCTGTCTGGTTTAGTTTAGTATACATCTAAGATAAAGTAGGGGGATATACTTTTAATCAGGGGGTTAGGAAGACTGGATACAGTAATGCCCTGTACACACGGTCGGATTTTCCGATGGAAAATGTGTGATAGGACCTTGTTGTCGGAAATTCTGATCGTGTGTAGGCTCCATCACACATTTTCCATCGGATTTTCCGACACACAAAGTTTGAGAGCAGGATATAAAATTTTCCGACAACAAAATCCGTTGTCGGAAATTCCGATCGTGTGTACACAAATCCGACGGACAAAGTGCCACGCATACTCAGAATAAATAAAGAGATGAAAGCTCTTGGCCACTGCCCCGTTTATAATCTCGACATACGTGTTTTACGTCACCGCGTTTAGAACGATCGGATTTTCCAACAACTTTGTGTGACCGTGTGTATGCAAGACAAGTTTGAGCCAACATCCGTCGGAAAAAATCCTAGGATTTCGTTGTCGGAATGTCCGAACAAAGTCCGACCGTGTGTACAGGCCATAAGTGTACATTAAGGTACACTTATTCATAAAGCTGAACTCCAGGTAAACAGTTAAACACACAGATGAAAAACATAGATGAGAGCTGTTTTTCCTGCCAAAGGATTTGTTTTCCTATCCATCTAGTCCTGATATTTACACAGCTCGGACACGCATCATGGCTCCAGCAGGTGAGGGGACCGGATCTTAAGCCCGGTACACACATACCAAAAGTCTTCCCAACTTCCGTCCCGCAGCCAGGTACACAACAAGCTCATTCACTCTTTCTCCAAGGATCAGTCTAGGTGATGTTGATTTTTGTTGGTTTTATTTTTGGAGAACTTAGATAGGGATGATGGAAGTGTTGAGATACTCCAAGAATAAGAACTATGTACAACTTGGTTTTCCTTACTGAGCAAGCTTTGGTGAAGTATTGGCTTGTAACAAACAGTACACTTAAACTTAAAGTGGTTGTAAACCCCAGTCATGAAATCTGAACAAAGCACATACAGTATCTCACAAAAGTGAATACACCCCTCACATTTTTGTAAATATTTTATATCTTTTCATGTGACAACACTGAAGAAATGACACTTTGCTACAATGTAAAGTAGTGAGTGTACAGCTTGTATAACAGTGTAAATTTGCTGTCCCTTCAAAATAACTCAACACACAGCCATTATTGTCTAAACCACTGGCAACAAAAGTGAGTACATCCCTAAGTGAAAATGTCCAAATTGGGCCCAAAGTGTCAATATTTTGTGTGGCCACCATTATTTTCCAGCACTACCTTAACCCTCTTGGGCATGGAGTTCACCAGAGCCTCACAGGTTGCCACTGGAGTCCTCTTCCACTCCTCCATGACAACATCACAAAGCTGATAGGAATGGGACTACCTCCACGCTTAGAATAGATAGATAGGTATGCAGCCTTCCCCTAATTAGCACCCCCCAATCTGGAAGGGGGTGTTAACAGGTATATATGTAAAAGGGTGAGGGAAGAGTGGCGCTCCCTAAGTTGATGGGGACAGAGGTCCCTACATAAACGCAATGTATGTGTACTAATCCCAAATGTGCATGTACCAAACACCCACCTAACCCAGGTGAGTCTAGGTAGAAAAAATAATAAACAAAAAGTGTTGAACCCATGTACCAGTGTGTGTGTATACCAATATCAAAACATCTCCTACAACAGTGGTATATGTATATAGTATACTAAATCATATAATATTGGGTACCCCACCTGCCAAAAAAGGGGTGGTCTCACACACAGAAATGTCCCGCTAGCAGTAATGTGCCATCGATGTGAAACTAAACCTTATATAAATGTTCCATATCAAGCATACAAGACATAACTTAAATATATAAGCAATCCCTATGTGGTAAAGGTGATGCTCCAGAAGGGCAAAAAGTCCATAACATAGAGTGTGTACGAAAATATCAAAAAAATTTCACAAATTTATATAATGTAGAAAAAATGTGAATCCAAAAATGGCAAAAATGTTGATCCTAAAAAAATGTTGATACAAAAAATATAGTAAATAAATGTTTATGCAGAAAACTTCTAAGTGACTCTTGTGCTCCAAGAAAACCAGTGACTCCTGTGATCCCCCTCAAGGGTCCCCACTCACCAGCTCCTGAAACCCCTTCAGGGGTAAAAGGCGTGAGTCTGAGAGATGGATGAACGCCTATCCCGGATGGGATCTCCCCACCGATTCTATGTTCAACGCGACGTCCAGCACTGCAACCAGGAAGTGTCTCACCGGCTTTCTGTGTTCACATCCTCAACTGCAATCAACAGGTGGCCTGGAGCAGACCAAAAAAGCTGGGGGATGTTGGAAACCTTGTGCTCCTCCACTTTCTGGTTGAGGATGCCCTACAGATGCTTAATAGGGTTTAGGTCTCAAGACATGCTTGGCCAGTCCATCACCTTTACCCTCAGCTTCTTTAGCAAGGCAGTGGTCGTCTTGGAGGTGTGTTTGGGGTCATTATCATGTTGGAATACTGCCCTGCGGCCCAGTCTCCGAAGGGAGGGGATCATGCTCTGCTTCAGTATGTCACAGTACATGTTGGCATTCATGGTTCCCTCAATGAACTGTAGCTCCCCAATGCCGGCAGCACTCATGCAGCCCCAGACCATGACACTCCCACCACCATGCTTGACTATAGGTAAGACACGCTCGTCTTTGTACTCCTCACCTGGTTGCCACCACACACGCTTGACACCATCTGAACCAAATAAGTTTATCTTGGTCTCATCAGACCACAGGACATGGTTCCAGTAATGCATGTCCTTAGTCTGCTTGTCTTCAGCAAACTGTTTGTGGGCTTTCTTGTGCAGGATCTTTAGAAGAGGCTTCCTTCTAGGACAACAGCCATGCAGACCAATTTGATGCAGTGTGCGGCATATGGTCTGAGCACTGACAGGCTGACCCCCCACCCCTTCAACCTCTGCAGCAATGCTGGCAGCACTCATATGTCTATTTCCCAAAGACAATCTCTGGATATGATGCTGAGCATGTGCACTCAACTTCTTCGGTCAACCATGGCGAGGTCTGTTCTGAGTGGAACCTGTCCTGTTAAACCGCTGTATGGTCTTGGCCACCGTGTTGTAGCTCAGTTTCAGGGTCTTGGCAATCTTCTTATAGCCTAAGCCAACTTTATGTAGAGCAACAATTCTTTTTTTCAGATCCTCAGAGAGTTATTTGCCTTGAGGTGCCATGTTGAACTTCCAGTGATCAGTATGAGAGAGTGAGAGTGATAGCACCAAATTTAACACACCTGCTTATACAAGCTGTACACACACTACTTTACATTGTAGCAAAGTGTTATTTCTTCAGTGTTATCACATGAAAAGATATGATAAAATATTTACAAAAATGTGAGCGGTGTACTCACTTTTGTGAGATTCTGTATATCTGTAGTGTTACATATAATTACATAGTTAGTCAGGTTGAAAAAAAACACAAGTCCATCAAGTTCAACCAAAAAAATAATACAATCCCATATACACAAACCTACACCCACAGTTGATCCAGAGGAAGGCAAAAAATCCCAGCAAAGCATGTTCTAATTTGCTACAGCAGGGGAAGAAATTGCTTCCTGATCCCCCGAGAGGCAGTCGGATTTTCCCTGGATCAACTTTACCTATAAATATTAGTACCCAGTTATATTATGTACATTTAGGAAAGAATCCAGGCCTTTTTTAAAGCAATCGTCAGAGCTTGCCAGAACTACCTCTGGAGGGAGTCTATTCCACATTTTTACAGCTCTTATGCCCTGTACACACGGTCAGATTTTCCGACGAAAAATGTGTGATAGGACCTTGTTGTCGGAAATTCCGACCGTGTGTGGGATCCATCACACATTTTCCATCAGAATTTCCGACACACAAAGTTTGAGAGCATGCTATAAAATTTTCCAACAACAAAATCCGTTGTCGGAAATTCCGATCGTGTGTACACAAATCCGACGCACAAAGTGCCACGCATGCTCAGAATAAATTAAGAGACGAAAGCTATTGGCTACTGCCCGTTTAAAGTCCCGACGTACGTGTTTTACGTCACCGCGTTTAGAACGATCGGATTTTCCGACAACTTTGTGTGACCGTGTGTATGAAAGACAAGTTTGAGTCAACATCCATCGGAAAAAATCCATTGATTTTGTTGTTGGAATGTCCGATCAATGTCCGACCGTGTGTACAGGGCATTACTGTGAAGAAACCTTTCCATATTTGGAGATGAAATCTTTTTTCCTCTAGACATAAAGAGTGCCCCCTAGTCCTCTGTGATGACCTTAAAGTGAATAACTCAACACCAAGTTCACGATATGGACCACTGTATTTGTACATGTTGATTATATCCCCCCTTTATCTCATTTTCTCAAGAGGAAATAGATCTGTAATGTTAACTTGCCTCTCTTCAAAGCTCTAAGTGTCATTTCTCTCTGGTGCTTCATTCCTCTGTTATCAGCATCAGTCACTTCTGAAAACTTTTCCAGACACATGAGGGGGTGACGGGAAGGGAGATAACCACACTGCTTGTCTAATTAGAATACAGCTCTGCATGTTCCTTCATTCCTCTGCCTATGTGGAAGTGGGGGGGGGGTTCCTTTCCTTCAACCAGCTCCAACACTGTAACTGCAGCCTCTCCACCCCTCCTCTCTCCTCCTCACAGATGCAGAAAGATTTTATCACAATTGAAGGGTTGTAGACAAGAGAAGACTGCCTATAAATAAGTAAAACTTATGAAGGAGGATTTGTTTCATCCCTGTGTATCACCTGAGGCTTTTCACTTCACTGGGTATTTGAGAAGATTTACAACCACTTTAAGTAGTAGTAGAGCCATTAGAGCAAAGTCCCTTTAAGTAGGAAAGTGTCAAGACATCAGCCAGTGTCACCTTTAATAGTCTCGCAGCTAACTATAACTAGGCAACAGAGGGGTAGCCAGAGCACAAAGTCTCCAAGATCTTTCAATGTCTGTACTCACAAGGCCCGAGGACAGATGGCTGCCTCCTCCCAATCTTCCAAACGATGCCCTCCAGTGATACCAGACAGATTTGTGGCAGACAGCCCCTCTCAGTTAGGTTCTTCTAAGCACCCAGGTCTTTGCATTCCTCCCTCAGGTCACCACCTGAGGCATCCTCATGGCAGCCTGTGCCAGAGGGGGCAGCTTGCCCCCCTCAGACTGGACTCCTCCACTCTGGGACAGGATCCAGAGCTATATGTGCTCTCTGAATAAATACAGTCCCCCAGCATGTCTTTAGAGTCTGCCTCTCTGGGATAGGCAAGGACTGTATCAATATTCATGATTCCATCTGTCTAGCTCCACACCTATCATCCAGAAACTTTTTAAGTTGCCTGGATACAGAGAGAGCTATCAAGCAGACTAGCAGCAGCAGAGCACATGGATCAGGCCTGAATAAACAATTGGAGCACACTGAGTACAATGCGCCAAACTATGCTTTTACCTCAACCAAAATCACACCCACACTGAATACAGTGTGGCAACTAAATTTACTTGTCAAAAACAAACACTAACACGTATGTAACTATCCTAGCACCTACCCTTGAGGGTGCTACACACTTAAGAGGTGTGATGCCTGTACATTAAAAAAAACTTTCCAGCTTTGATTAAAGTAAATAGTACCCTCCCAAAGCCTGGCTGAGAATCTTCCAGAGATGGCATCATCCCATCCTGCCTTGTTGCTAGGATGTTGCTAAGTCACTCCTGATCCAAAACTCCTTTTTATGCGCTCTGTCTCCCCTGTTGTAGTATTTGTGAGCTCAGCGATACTGTAACGGAGGAGATAGTGGACCACACACGTGCAGGGGTTTGAGAGCTCACTCCTGTGAGGATAGGGGTGAACAGTAACAGCTGGAAGTATTTTAGAAAGATAAGAACAGCAGTGCGCAATCTGAGTGTAGTATTTAAACAGATTTATTGTGGTGAAAAGACAAATGGCAACTCACATTGTGACAGTTAACTTCAAGCTTATCTCATAGTAAGGGCTTCTGATGGACAGTCTAGCAACATGGAACCTCAGACCAATAGGAGAACTGGGTGGATGGATACACCTGCAGGGCCAAGAGAAAACACTGAGGGGGGGCACCAAACTAAGTACAGCATTAATAGTACTGAGAAATACTTGTAAATTAATATCTCACATGGGAAGAAGATTTGGCCCTTTTTGGATCTAAAGCTTGAGAAAGGTGGCCTTGAAATGCATAGCTCCACTCCCTGACATCCAGATGACACCACTTCCGGTCTGCTCTGCAGCCTGACATCTTGTTGTTTTCCACTTCTCCATCTAAGCTGTCATCCAGCCTGACATCCAGACTTTCCAGGCTGTAAATTGTAGGAAGAGGCTCCCCATCCCAGATGCATGAGCCGACCGCTAACGGATTACATACAAAAAGTGCCATCTCTTCTTCCCATGTGAGTTACTAATTAACAAATATGTCTTAGTACTATTAATGCTGCACTTACTCCCAGGTGTGTTCTATTGGCCACCCAGTACTCCTATTGGTCTGAATGTGAGATTTGTCTTTTCACCACAATAAATCTGTTTACATACTACACTCAGGTTGCACACTGCTGTTCTTTTTATCTGTTTGCCTAGAGATATTTCAGTCTTTTTAGAGGTGCTGCATCTGGTGCATTGAAATCAAACCATGAACTTTTTGCTGTTCTACATAGACATTTATGTACACACAAACACTTATTGCGCCATAGACCCCATTACTACTGTATTTTAGAAAGCAACAAGGCCATCTGTGGAAGTTTATTGGCCAAGCTTCAGGAGGTACGTCAATGGTCTACACCTATAGCAAGGGCAATATTCAACTTTAGTCAAAGCTGCACAGTTTGTTTTTATCTACAAACGACCCTTATTTGCATTGACAGTTTTTTTTTGGTAAAGGTGAACTAACCCTTTAAGCTTTTAGGCTCTAGTAAAAACACAACAAAATATCAAAAACTCAAATATATTCCGTACACAGTCAGACACTTCTGTCTGCACATAGTAAGACAGATTTATTATAAGTTCAAAGATTCATTCATAATGGCTGTCCTCTGTTGCTCAAAAGTAGCACTTTACTAATATACAACATGCCACTGACCACTTCCTAAGTGAGCTTTGTCATGGAAAATTGATGCAAGGTCAATGCTAAATCTATCACAGAGCTTTGTAAACCTGTCTTATACATCTCCCTGTAATGGTAGGGGCACAAATCCTCTGCTAAATGAGATAAAGCTTGATTTGAACTAGATTTTCACCTAATTCTGTTGGTAATTGTCTACCTCTGCCCTTCTTGCTTCTTTAGCCAGTCATCACTGCTGCCAACATGTCCACTTCTCTTCGTACATTTTTTATTGTCAAATTCATGCTTTTGGTCAGTGAAGAACACTACTGGTCTGAACCAGGTTTTTAAATGGACTGAGAAATGAAAGAACAACCTCCTGCGCTCAAGAGAAATGACCCAGCAAGGACAGATCGCAGTCCTTTAATTGCTCCGCTATTCACGAATCTCTATGGGCTGGGGATGCCGAAAAGTCACACTAGAAGATAAAAAAAAAGGACACACCAGCCTTGCGCATATCTTTGTGACAACTTTATTTAACAAAATAAAAACAGATGTATACTCACAAACAACATGATTTGACAAGCACATCAATATCAGGTTGATCTGATCCCGGGCGATCAGGTCAACCAAACACATAACAAAGACCCTCTGAATGGCTTTCAGGCCCGGGGCTCTGAGGAAGAGTGGATCTCCCCTCGAAATGCATCAGAAATTCAGAGGGTCTTCTTGAGGCTGGGATGTGTTTGGTTGAACTGGTCGTCCAGAACACTGTGGACATTAATGTGCTCGTCAAATCATGATGTTTGTGAGTATACATCTGTTTTTATTTTGTTAAATAAAGCTTTCACAAAGATCATGCGCAGGGCTAGTGCTCCCTCTGTTTTTATCTGCTAGTTTTAAATGGAGTGACCTGAGTACTTCCAGAAGTAGTGCATTTAGTAGTAAATTTATCTGCTCACCACTGTTGAGAGGCACATTTTAACCTCCCTGGCGGTATGATTATGTCAGATTTTTGATGCTGAAAGCGCTACATTGTGTCGCATGGAAATTTGGTGTTTTATATTGTAGGCCTGTAATTCTTAGGAATAACTCACCTAAATCTGTCCAAACAAAAGTCTAGTAGACATCCCGGGTATGAAAAAGTTTGAAACACAAAATAATAAATTATAATATAATAAATAACTATAAATAATTATCAAAAATAATAATATAATAATACTAAAATGTATTCAATAATATAATCAACTCAAAAACACTGAAATTTGCTCAGTTGCAGAATTGTCGCTGTTGTCACTCTAGAGTGTCTGATGCCGAATTTCACTACAAATCACTATCGCTCAATTCTGCTAGTGTTCTAATTTATTATCGCTGTTTTATAGCTGGTCTACAACCGCTTTTGATGTAATGGGACACTTTTTGGTTGCCATGGACATTCTCCAGTTTCCAGGCAGAAAGAACAGTATATATAATATAAAACTACATGCAGGGCACTGGACAAAGAACTAGGGACAAAAGGGAGGTGAAATAATTTGATACAGTTATGTAATCTGTAAGATTACAGTGTACTGTATGTATTCTGTTTTTTGCACTTTTTGAATTTCCCGCCGGGCTCCGTCCCTGTGCATTGCACCGCTTACAGGGAACGGAGCCCGGCCTACAGAGCATCAGGTGAAAGACACAGTCGCCGTACACAGCGGGGGGACATCGCAGGATCCTGGGGACAAGTTAACAAGCTTTCCCTGGATACTGCAATGCAGCCCCAAGTGTGGCTCGGGGTTACAGCTCTTGGTATGGATAATTCACCCCGAGTCACACTCGGGAATCCTGCTAAGCCTTTCTCAACCTTTTCAGCACAGAAGAACTCTTGAAATAACTTTCTGGTCAGGGAACCCCTGCTAAAATGTACTATATCTACAACTCATGATACATTAGTGTGATGGTCAGTGGGAAGAATGCCCCTTACATTTGGGACATTGGGAAGAACTACCCCCTTAAAGATAGCTAAAAAGATCAAAGGTAGCAGTGGGAACTTATCGGTGAGGTAGAAATTGCTCATCGCTCAAGGAACCCCTAGCAACCTCTGGACAAACCCTAGGGTTCCATGGAACCCTGGCTGATAAACCCTGAGATAGATAGATAGATAGATAGATAGATAGATAGATAGATAGATAGATAGATAGATAGATAGATAGATAGATAGATAGATAGATAGATAGATAGATAGATAGATAGATAGATAGATAGATAGATAGATAGACCATTGCTATGACTTTTTTTTTCTGTTTAGCAAGGAACAATTTCTCAACTCAGATTTGTTTTGGTAAACTCTTCCATCCTCTGTCATGCAATATAAACAATTTCCATCATCAAGCAAATGTGGCTCCCTAGCTCACTTTTCACTTTTCTGCCTTCCTAGTAATAGAACCATTGTCAATAGGTCATTGTGCTGCAAGCATTTTATTTATTTTTTAGCTCAAGATAATTGGAAGGATGTGGTAATGCAGTGTTTACCAAGGTATATCTGTTCAACATTGTTTGAGTATCGATTTACATCTAGTGTTTTTTCTTTTTTCTTAAACATTGTGTACTATAAAGCCATTGCAATAGAGATTTCAGGTTTAGTTGCTGCCTAAGCCAGGGCCTGGGTAATGCCCTCATGCTCATGTGGTTTTTATTATGCCCACATGTAGGATGTTTTGTGCAGAGGCAAAAAAAACATTTCTAGGCACCTATGTATATTCTGAAAACATTGGAAGGCCAACTCCAGCACTCTCAGCATAATCAAAGAGAAGATGAGGTCATTCTCTTCTGTTCTCACTTCTACCTGGTGGAGGAATAGTCAGCATTCTTGCAGTATGATACCTTAACCTTAAGGCTCATCTTACCTTATGGCAGCCAGACCCTTGTTGATATGGTTGGCTACCACGTACTTTTAATTGTGTATTGTATTGTGGACTTCTGTGCACAAAGAACAGGACTCGTGGGAGTGTTGATCATAGTGACCTAGCAACCTCTTTTCTTATACTTTAAAACCTGTTGTAGTACTAAATCAGTTGTAATCTGAGTGATTTGTATTTTTAGCAGCTCCAGTTTCCCCTTCTACTTCTTTTACAGGATACATCTATAAAGGTACCAATAGGTGCTAGATGATTACCACCCTGTCCCAGGACCGTTTTTAAGGTAGGGCAAATGGGGCAGCTGCCCTGGGCCCCATCATAGTTGTGGGGCTCAAAGCAGATGCCTCATACTTGCCAACTATCTCACTTTAAATTCCCTTATCCCTTGAAGTTTTAGTCCCGAGCTGTGTCCCGATATCTCAGTTTAAAGTTCTGTTGCAGCTCTGCCCTATTGCCATGTATAGATGACTCACCTGCAGACCCTGTGTTTATATGTAAATAACCTGCATTGATATGTAAATCACAGCAGCATTAATATGTAAATAGTCACGGACCACAGCATTGATAGGTAAATAGAGGCGGCATTCATATGTATATCATGTCCCCCTGAGGTCATATCTACCATCACTTCTGTTGAATGCTGCCACTGGGGAGGTAAAGGAGCATGCTTGAAAGTCCTGCCTGCAACTATAGGCATTAAGCCTAACATCAGCCTGTTCTGCAAAGGTAAGCATATCGGAGGTGGAACCCTTCATCAAAATAAAATGGTGCCACAGCACCCTGAATTTTGGTGTATGTGAATACACACATCTCAACAGATGCATGAGGGTGTCATAAACAATTAATGGCACTGCTGTGTATCTGTTAAAGGGCAGCATGTTTTTATGGTGTCAGGAAAGCGATTTTGGATGTATTCCCAACACAGACAAATGTGAACGCAGGCTAAATGTCTCAGTTACATTGGTGGTCAGTGTAAATCTTCTCATTACATTGGGGCTTAGTGTACAATCCTTTCATTCCCACTAGTGGCCAGTGTGAAGGTCCCCCTTACATTAGTGGTCAGTGTAAATCCCAATGACATTGGTGGCCAGTGTAGAAACTCCTCTTTATATTGGTAATCATTAAAAAAATCCAAACTTGCATTGTAGTCAGTTTTGAATCCTCCCTTACATTGGTGGTCCATGTAGAAGCCCCCTTTAAATTGGTGGTGAGTGTAAATCCCACTTACATTGGTGGCCAGTGTAGAAATCCCCCATTATTGGCTGTTGATGTAAAATCCCCCATTACATTGGTTGTCAGTGTAGAAATACCTCTTTATATTGGTGGGTGGCCTAAAATCCCTGGTTACATGGTGGTCAGTGCAAATTCCCCCTCACATTATTGGTCAGCAATTGCTGCCTGATCTGATTCAGTAAACTGATTTTGAGTCCAGCTGTTATTTATTGTATGTCTCAAAGCATGTGGAGAGCGAAATTGCATGGAAGGGGGGGACCCAAGAAAATGTTTGCCCATGGTCCAGTCAAATTTAAAGACGGCCCTGCCCTGTCCCGCAAATTGTAGTTGAATGTGGTGGTCCTTCTAATGTTTGTGGGTGATCTTAGATTGCAACATCCATGTCTTTATGGACCTTGCTTTGTGCACTGGTGCGCATGTCATGTTGGAACAGGAAGGAGCCATTCCCAAACTGTTCCCTCAAAGTTGGGAGCATGAAATTGGCCAAAATGTCTTGGTATGCTGACGCCTTAGGAGTTCCCTTCACTAAAACTAAGGGGCCAAGCCCAACCCCACACCATAACCCCCCTTCCACCAAATGATTTGGACCAGTGCACAAAGCAAGGTCCATAAAGACAAGGATGAGCGAGTTTGGGGTGGAGGAACTTGACTGGCCTGCACAGAGTCCTGACCTCAACCCAATAGAAAACCTTTGGGATGAATTTGAGCGGAGACTGCGAGCCAGGCCTTCTCCTCCAACATCAGTGCCTGACCTCACAAATGCGTTTCTGGAAGAATGGTCAAACATTCCCATAGACACACTCCTAAACCTTGTGGACAGCCTTCCCAGAAGAGTTGAAGCTGGTTTATCTGCAAAAGGTGGGCCAACTCAATATTGAACCCTGTAGGCTAAGACTGTAGAACGCACATAAAATGTCTATATGTGTGTAAAGGCAGGTGTCCCAATTTTTGACAATATAGTGTATATGTGTTTGAGATGCTAAGTCTGGATCAATGACTGCAGGATTGAATCCTACACTGCAGTTCAATTGTGCCAGGCTACACCACTGTGCATGACAAGTCGCAGTGTATGTCATACCTCAAAATCATGGCAACCTTCTTGAAACCATACTCCTTGTAACATAGGTTGGTTCATATATAAAACATGGAGGGAATGGTAGTATTGGGCTTTCTACTAGTGCGACTTGTTATGAGACTTAGGACACATAAATTCGCATGACAAGTCACAACCCATTGATTTCAATGGCACCCGTTCCAATCTATGCGACTTAAAGTTCCAGCGACTTTGGAAAGGTGCCTGCTCTACTTTGATGTGACTTTTGATGCGTCTCAGAGAGTGTAAAGTCAGATCAAAGTTGCACACCAAAATTGCACTGTAAATCGCACAAATTTGAAGTCGCACTAGTGAAAATGTAGTCTTAGTGTTGTCCATAGCTGCAGATGAGACTCCAACTGTCATAATCAAGGAAGTCGAAAATGAAAACCGGGTCCTAGTTGATTGGGCAACAGGGATATTTCCTTTCCTCCCATTTTTACATCAACTGTCTGTTTGATTTTCCTAAGAGTTAATGAATCACCTAAACCAGATCAGCATTTTTTAAAGTCTGATGGTCTTCTGTGACGTAGTCTGCCTCCCAGACAAGCAGCCAGTATTACTTAAAGGATTATATAAATGTATAAAGCAATGTTGTTTTCCACCCTCTTTTATACCCTTTGCATCTCATAAGCTTCCAGCCAACTCGTCTCGACACGTTTAGTGTTTGTACGCCTTGGGTGTACCTTTACTGAAATAGAGCTCACGTGTGTCACGTGGAGCAACCCAATGTGCATGTTTCAAATTACACTGAATTATTGTTCCCTTTACTTTTAATAGTTGACAACCAGTTATTGTCTTTTATTATAAACCATTTTTAGCAAGGGAAGTTAAACATATTCTTCAGCTGAATTACAAGTTGTCTGCTCTGAATAGGGAAACATTTACTATCAGGAACATCACATTGTTTTGTCTGTGCTTTGTTATAGAACACTGATTAGTGCTTAGTAGGAGCAGAGAGATCAGATGAAGAATGTCTCGTGGCTAGATCTTAAACCCTAAAACTAGTATTCCAAGCAAGCAACTGTAGGAAAGGCTAAATACTCAATACATACAGCACTATGCAAAAGTTTTAGGCAGACGTGAAGAAATTGTAAAGTAAGAATACTTTCAAAAACATATATTTTAATAGGTTTTTTTTTTTGCAATTTACAAAATGCAAAGTGCATAGAAGAAAAATCGAAATCATAATATTTGGTGTGACTACCCTTTGGCTTCAAACCAGCATCCATTTTTACACTTGCACACTGTGTACACTTGCACAAAGGAAGGGATTTTGTAGGATTAAAGTCAGGTGCATGATTAACCAATTATACCAAGCAGGGGCTAATGATCATCAATTTTATACGCAGGTTGAAACACAGCCATTAAGTGAAACAGAAACAGCTGTATATAAGGCTTAAAACTTGGTGAGAGACAGTCAAACTCTGCTAGTAAGGTGAGGTTGTGGAAGACAGTTTCATGTCACCAGTCATACACCTTGGCAAGACTGAGCAAGAGCAACAAGACACAAGGTAGTTATACTGCATCAGCAAGGTCTCATCCAGGCAAAGGTTACAAAGTATACTGGGGTTTCAAGATCTGCTGTATAATCTCTTTTGAAGAAGCACAAAAAACGGGCAAAGTTGAGGACCATAGACACAGTGGTCAGCAATGGAAACCTAAGGCAGCAGATGAAAGACATATCATGCTTACTTCGCTTCGACATCGGATGTTGTCCAGCAGTGCTATAAGCACAAAACTGGCAGAAATCAGTGGGACCCAAGTACACCCATCTACTGTCCAGAAAAGTCTGGGCAGAAGTGGTCTTCGTGGAAGAATTATTGCCACAAAGCCATACCTCAGGTGTGGAAACAAGGCTAAGCAACTCAACTATGCACAAAAACATAGGAACTGGGGTGCAGAGAAATAGTAGCAGCTCCTCTGGACTAATGAGTCAAAAATATAAATAATTGGCTGTGGTAAGAGGAAGTTTGCCACCGAAGGGCTGGAGAACTGTAAGTTTGGGGCATCATTTCTACAAATGGAGTCGGAGATTTGGTCAAGATCAAAGGTGTCCTCAATGCTGAGCAATACAGACAGACACTTATCCATCATGCCATACCATCAGGGAGGCATGTGATTGGCCCCAAATGTATTCTGCAGCAGGAAAATTACCCCAAATATACAGCCAATGACATTAAAGCGGAGTTCTGCCGAAAAAAAAAAAATTAAGTCAGCAGCTACAAATACTGCAGCTGCTGACTTTTAAAATATGGATAATTAGGCCCCATGTACACGGGACGCTGAGGCAAAGTCCTCTGAACAAATTTTTTTGACACCTTGAAACCTGCGTTTGAAAACGCCCGTTTAGCCACGTTTGCATGCCGCGTTTAGCTGCATTTGTGTCTAGAAGCGTTTATTAAGATTACCTCATTTAAGACCCTCCCCGAGCTCAAAAAACATTGTTAGTTAACTATTTCAGCCATTTTGACCAGAGTGAGTAGCAGCAGCAGAGAGAGCAGTTGTCTACTTGTATTTGCCTCTATTTCTGTGCTTTTTTTTTTGCAATGGATCCCATAATGAGCATATGTGAGGAAATGCTCCTGACATTGCTCTTGATGAGGTTAGAACGACGTCGAAAATTGCGTGAGAGGTCCAGAGTCATGCCCTGTACACACGGTCGGACATTCCGACGACAAAATCCGTCGGATTTTTTCCGACGGATTTTGAGCCAAACTTGTCTTGCATATACACCGTCGCACAAAGTTGTCGGAAAATCCGATCGTTCTGATGTAAAACACATACATCGGGACTATAAACGGGGCAGTAGCCAATAGCTTTCATCTCTTAATTTATTCTGAGCATGCGTGGCACTTTGTGCGTTGGATTTATGTACACACGATCGGAATTTAAATGATCGGACTTTGTTGTCGGAAAATTTTATATCCTGCTCTCAAACTCTTTGTGTGTCGGAAATTCATACGGAAAAAGTCTGATGGAGCCCACATACGATCTGAATTTCCAACAACACAATCCGATCGCACTTTTTCTGTCGGAAAATCCGACCGTGCGTACAGGGTATCAGAGTTCATCGCTATTAAACCCATCCATTGATTGCGCAGCGAATGTCGGCAGGATATTTTGTAAACATGTACGTACAGCTGTGTACCTACCCCAACAATTTTTTTAATTTCACACGCATGTCCATTGCCACATTTGACCTTCTACGACTATATATGGACTATATATGGATATATATATATATATATATATATATATATATATATATATATATATATATATATATATATTTATGTGTATGTATGTGTGTGTGTGTGTGTATATATATATATATATATGTATGTATATATATATATATATATATATGACTATATATGGACTATATATGGCTATATATGGTCTATGAATCATCGCAAGTAATTTTTAAACTATATTTTTTTATGTTTTTTCATTGTTTTCCATCATATTTTTGTCTTTTCAGGTCTAAAATATAGGGCACCTTTAAAAGCGCTTATAAACGAAAATGCAGCTAAAAATGTTTGGCGTCTGAAACGTGGAAATCTTCTGCATCTGAACCTATTTTTTTGCTTCCAAAGAAACACTGTTAAACGCAACTGCAAAAAAACGGCAATAAACCAGACTGTGTACATGGTCACATAGGATAACATTGAATGAGTTCAGGGGCAGTTGAAAAAGCATCCAACTGCCTCTGAATGCACGTTTAACAGCGTCCCGTGTACATGGGGCCTTACCTGTCCAGGGCGCTCGCGATGTCCTCACCCGAAGCCGACCTGTCCCTCAGCTCTCGAGTGGAGGCGCCGCTATATTCGGAAAGGTAATCAGGAAGTGAAGCCTTGCGGCTTCACAGCCTGGTTCCCTACTGCTCATGCGTGAGTCGCGCTGCGCTACCTCACTGGTCCCTGCTGTCTTCTGGGACCGCTGTGTCTCCCAGAAGACAGCAGGAGGGACGGAGGAGGGGCCAGACATGGCGCAGATCACCGCGGAGCCTGCGGTGATCTATGCCCCGAAGTGGGAGAAAATACCTGTATTATACGGGTATATGCCCCCCCCCCCCCATGAAAGGTGCCAAATGTGACACCGGAGGGGGGGAGGAATCCGAAAAGCCGAAGTTCCATTTTTGGGTGGAACTCCGCTTTAAGAACTTTCTTCTGCATAAAGATGAACAAGGAGTCTTGGAAGTGATGATTTGGCCCCCACAGAGCCCTGATCTCAACTTCATTGAGTTTGTGTGGAATTACATGAAGAGGCAGAAGGATGCGAGACAGCCTACATCCACAGAAGATCTGAGGTTAATTATCCAAGATGTTTGGAACAATCTACCTATTGAGTTCCTTTAAAAAATGTGTGCCAAGTGTACCTAGAAAATGTGAAGGGTGGTCACACCAAATATTGATTGTTTTGGATTTCTCTTCTGTTCATTTACTTTTCATTTTGTTAATTGATAAAAATAAACTATTCATATTTCTATTTCTGAAAGCATTCTTAATTTACAGAATTTTTTTCACACCCGCCTAAAACGTTTGCACAGTAGTGTATTTATGAAATGTTTTCTCTGCTAATGAATTTTTAATTCTTTTTAGCCATTCTCAAGATTTACCAATCCCAGCTAGATAGCTCCATGAGATCCCTGACCTCCCCAAAATTTTTACTGCAGTTTTAACATTAGAGTCTGCTCAAAGACCTTCCCCAGCCTTTGATTGCTTATTGAAGGTGCAGCCTTAGTTACTATGTTGCAAAATATCAATTGTCAGGACAGTCACCAGAATTTTCTGGAACCAATTGCCACTATAGCTGTAAAAAAAGGTAAAGTTAATTACCTGATAACTCCATTTCCATGAATCTTCAAGGACAGTATGGATTAGTAGTATTTGTGTTTCCTGTTTTAGGTGGGTGGAGCATCTTTCTCATGCACTGTCTTGGAAGATGAAGTAGGAAAAATACATCTTTACACATTTAAAGTCTTCTCTATGCAAGTATTTTTACTGATCATTATGCAGCATATTTTTTCCTAGAAAACACATGTAATAACATCAGTAAAATTTTTACAGCCATGTGAATGAGGCCTTATATATAGTGGATTGATATTACTTTGCTTATTTTGGCTGGCCTTTTTGTGGAAAATGACCTGCAAGAAGCTAAAAACTGAGATGCGCTTGTCCAACGCATAAGACCCACTATGGCCTAAAATGTAATTAGCATAAACTGCTTACTGAATGACCTTACTGGTAGGACAGTGTAGGTGCCATACATGAGCATCAATCCATAATTCTAGAGGTTTTTTGGCAAATAGAAATATCACCAATTGTTGCTGAAAAGCAACAGTACTTTCTGCAGCCCCATATCTCGATCTCACAGAGAGAATTACTGTTGCTAAAGGCAGGAGTGTTCAGAGGGTGGTCAATGTGTTAACCTGTTTAGCTACAGGTTGGGACTAACACTAAAGGGTACTATGGTTCCTGAAGAGCTTGGCTGCCTTCCTAAAGCCCAGCACGCCACAGTTCTCAACGCCAGCCTGGTAACACCACTGTACTATACAGCACTTCCTTCATTCCTTCATCAGCACTTGTGTCTCCCTTTAACCCCCTGCAGGGTCATCCCACTTACTCCATAGATTTGTGCCCATATTAAAGTGATCAAACACAAAATAAAAATAAACCCTCAACACGTGCTCTGGTTGAAGCACCACACTATGCACCCCTCACGAAGCCTTGATAGAGGCGAAACATGTTGAGGCTTTATTTTTAATTTGGCGTTTGATCACTTTAATATGGGCACAAATCTATTGGGGTATTTGGGGTGGCTGTGCCGGAGGTTAAAGGGCACTGATGGAGGAAGTGTTGTTATAGTGCAGTTGTGTTACCAGGATGGAGTTTGGGACTGTGGTGTGCTGGGCTTTAGGAAGGCAGTAAAGCCCTTTATCAGTAACCATAGTACCCATTAGTGTTAGCGCAAGCCTGTAGCTCAAGAAGGTATGTCAGCACATTGACCACCCGCTGAACACTCCTCCCTTTAGCAACAGTAATTCTCTCTGTGAGATCAAGATATGGGGTTGCAGAGAGTACTGTTGCTTTTCAGCGACAATTAGTCATACTTCCCATTGTTGGAGGAAATATTTTGAAAAAAAATCTCCAGCATTAGGGATTGATGCTCCCACGTGACACCTGCACTTCCCTATGAGTATTTTTTTTTTTACTTCATCCCTATGAGTATTTATTTTTTTTACTTCATCCTACTTTTCATTAGAATTTCATATATACGTTTAAATAAAAGTCATGGTTTAGGCCACGGTGGGTCTGATGCGTAGGTCAAACACATCCCTGTTTTTTGTTTTTTACCTCTTATAACATGGACGTCAGGTCCCTCCCTTTTGTCTATTAAGCATACCTCTGGATCAGGACATGAAAAAGATGTAACATGTAAGTATTGCAGAATATTATCATAATATAAATTCATACAATCATAAATAATACAGATATTGTTTCTTAAGTAATAAAGCCTTTATGCAGATCATTCACGGCAGTTTAAAATCTCCCCAGCCCACTATTATTAAAGTAATATTAAACCATAATTTTTTTTAAACCAAAAAAACAAACATGTCATACTTACCTGCTCTGTGCAATGGTTTTGCACAGAGCAACCCCGATCCTCCATTTCTGGTGTCCCCACCGGCGCTCCAGGCCCAACTTTCTCTGGGGGCACCCATGCATGCTTACTCATGAGTCGTCCAGTCTGTCTGGCTCAGGTAAGGATAAGGCAGGGGTGGGGTCCGGGGGGATCCTGCAGCATAGAAGGTTTTTTTACATGCATAGAATGCATTAAGATATAAAAAACTTGAGGCTTTAGAACTACTTTGATTATCGCACACTTCACATGTACCATTGACCAAACCATTGCATTGAGACCCCACAGGAGCAAGCATTAGACACAGAGTGCAGTAAGGAAATGGAGACCTAGGCATTTATGAAACAACACTAAAGGTAATATGGTGCCCACAGGTTGGAGATCTAGCAGACTTTTGGGTTGGGCCCCCTACTGGAGTCCTGGGTGTACTGCCCAGATGGCACAGTAGCTAGCTTTCCATATATTGTATAGCTATAGTCCACTCTAATGCCCCGTACACACTGTCGGATTTTCCGACGGAAAATGTTCGATGGGAGCTTGTTGTCGGAAATTCCGACCGTGTGTAGGTTCCATCGGACATTTTTCATCGGAATTTCCGTCACACAAAATTTGAGATCTGGATCTCAAATTTTCCGACAACAAAATCCGTTGTCGGAAATTCCGATCGTGTGTACACAATTCCGACACACAAAGTTCCACGCATGCTCGGATTAAGCAGAAGAGCCGCACTGGCTATTGAACTTCCTTTTTCTCGGCTCGTCCTACGTGTTGTACGTCACCACGTTCTTGACGTTCAAAATTTCCGACAAGATTTGTGTGACTGTGTGTATGCAAGACAAGTTTGAGCCAACATCCGTCGGAAAAAATCCATGGATTTTGTTGTCGGAATGTCTGATCGTGTGTACGGGGCATAAGATTTGAAGGCTATGCGCTGTTGCATTTTAACACATTTGTTTTTCAAATAACCAAGTAACCATTACTGAGAATAATAGTACTTAATGGATATTAACATTGGTGAGACTACAGAAAGAACACCAGTCTAATGGCAGGTTTTCTGATGTGCCAGTAAAATTCTATTGATTAAAGCAACCAAAGCTTTTGAGGTTACATGCTTCTAGAGACACTTTTGCATGCATGAATAATTTAAAAAGACATGCATTTCATAGCAGATGAGCACAGAGCAGGCTCCACAAAGAAAGACGTGTAAGAAGAAATAAGATGCATAACGACACACACAAAATTAAAATAAAAGTTACCAGTTACCATTGATCGATATTTACAAGCAATGCAAATTTTGACCAGCATTTGTGGCCCTGCCTTGGTGTAGTGCTCCAAATAAACACAGGCAGTTAACATTACTCGTTAATCTACATTACAGGTCTGTCTTTGTATAGCCACTCTAATATGGGGCCTGGTATGGTTATGATGACCCCATGGATGGGCTAATTACTAAAGAATCTTATTGTTTACAATGGACTTTTAGTAGTGGAAGGTGTCCCTGTGTTACTGCAGCTCACTTGACAAGAGGCAGCAGGCCAGCGAACTCATCGGTCTCTCAGCAGCAATCCCATATGGTCAGCGAGGCTGTGGATGGGACTGGCTTCTTGGCAATGTCACTTTCCACCTTGGGCTCTTTAGAGCTGGCTCAGTCTCTTGCTCCTGCCAACAGGTCTGAATCTGCGAACTCCCACAGTGCCAAGCAGGCTTTTCCCAGGCAAAAAAATATTAAGGCCTCTAGGCGCCTTCTTTGTCCTACAGCCTGTTAGTTTAGAAAGTCAGTTGTGTCATTGCATGGCTGCCACCTTGAACTACACCTCCCAGATGTCTTGCGTAGCTATCTACAGGTTTTTATCCACTTACATAGCTCTCCCCCTGCTGGCCAGAGGGGAATTTTGCAATTGCTCCAGAGCTTGATGAGAGAAAGCTCTGCTGACTTCCATTATCCAATCATGTGCAAGCAAAAATACAGTGTTTCTTTTTTTCCTTGTATTTGATTGGGTATTCGTTGCAAAGTGAAACTTCATCTCATTTGCTAAGCTCTAGAGCAACTGCATTTGTAAAGTACACAGTTTATTTGATTTTATTAAACCCCCCCGTTGCGAGGTAACTAAGTAGCAGAATCTGCTCTTTAATATTTCCCTAAAGAGACCCTATCATTTTGCCTGTTCAGGGCAAAGTGACAGAGTCTCTTTAAGGCGCCTTTCACACGGACGGCTATTCGGCCGCAGTTAAAAGCATGTTTTTTTTCCTGTGGAGTTCAAGACTCCAGGCACTGCGATCAGCTGCATTTGCACAGTGCGATTAGCTGCGGTCGCGTTTGGCTGCGATTTGCCATTTCCATGGCAACCCGTCAGGGTGCCGACTCGCACTGTTTGGTATGAATCTTGAGGGGGAACTCCACGCCAAATTTTAAATAAAAAAATGGCGTGGGTTCCCCCCCCCCCCGGGCATACCAGGCCCTTCGGTCTGGTATGGATTTTAAGAGGAGCCCCTACGCCGAAAAAACGGCGTGGGGTCCCCCCCAAGATCCATACCAGACCCTCATCCGAGCACGCAGCCCGGTTGGTCAGGAAAGGGGGTGGGGACAGGCAAGCGCCCCGCCTCCTGAGCCGTACCAGGCCACATGCCCTCAACATGGGGGTGGGTTCTTTGGGGGAGGGGGCGCCCTGCGGCCCCCCCACCCCAGAGCACCTTGTCCCCATGTTGATGAGAACAAGGGCCTCTTCCCGACAACCCTGGCCATTGGTTGTCAGGGTCTGCGGGCGGGGGGCTTATCGGAATCCGGGAGCCCCCTTAAATAAGGGGGCCCCCAGATCCCGGCCCCCCACCCTATGTGAATGAGTATGGGGTACATGGTACCCCTACCCATTCACCTAGGGAAAAAGTGTCAATAAAAAAAACACTACGCAGATTTTTAAAGTAATTTATTAGACAGCTCCGGGGGTCTTCTTCCGGCTTCGGGGGTCTTCTTCCGACTTCGGGGGTCTCTCCGGTTCTTCTCCTCGCTCTCCGGGTCTTCTGACGGGCTCCTCCGCTATCTTCTGCTCTTTTGCCGCTCTTTTGCTAGCGGAGGAGCCCAGTCTGCTGCCTTCTGCCTTCTTCCCTCTTCTTTTCTTCTGATGTTGACACGACGCTCTCTCCGGCTGGAATGCACTCTGGGCGCTCCAGAAGGGAAGAAGGCAGAAGGCAGCAGACCGGGCTCCTCCGCTAGCAAAAGAGCGGCAAAAGAGCAGAAGATAGCGGAGGAGCCCGGCAGAAGACCCGGAGAGCGCAGAGAAGAACCGGAGAGACCCCCGAAGTCGGAAGAAGACCCCCGAAGTCGGAAGAAGACCCCCAAAGTCGGAAGAGGACCCCCGAAGCCGGAAGAAGACCCCCGGAGCTGTCTAATAAATTACTTTTAAAATCTGTGTAGTGTTTTTTTTTATTGACACTTTTTCCCTAGGTGAATGGGTAGGGGTACCATGTACCCCATACTCATTCACATAGGGTGGGGGGCCGGGATCTGGGGGCCCCCTTATTAAAGGGGGCTCCCGGATTCCGATAAGCCCTCCGCCCGCAGACCCCGACAACCAACGGCCAGGGTTGTCGGGAAGAGGCCCTTGTCCTCATCAACATGGGGACAAGGTGCTTTGGGGTGGGGGGGCCGCAGGGCTCCCCCTCCCCCAAAGCATCCACCCCCCCATGTTGAGAGCATGTGGCCTGGTACGGCTCAGGGGGGGGGGCGCTTGCCCGTCCCCACCCCCTTTCCTGACCAACCTGGCTGCATGCTCGGATAAGGGTCTGGTATGGATTTGGGGGGGACCCCACGCCGTTTTTTCGGTGTAGGGGTTCCTCTTAAAATCCATACCAGACCGAAGGGCCTGGTATGCCCCTGGGGGGAGCCCACGCCATTTTTTTATTTAAAATTTGGCGTGGAGTTCCCCCTCAAGATTCATACCAAACAGTGTCGGGCTTTGGGGGGGATCCAAGTCGGATACCCGTGCTTTTCGCTCATTGGGAAAGGAAAAATCATTTTTCCTTTCCTGATGAGCAGCTCGGCGCTGTTATCCGCAGCTGACACAGTGCACTGCGATTACCTGCGGTTATGTGCTGATAGCTGCGCTAAATCGCTCCTGGACGCAGTCAATTCTATTTTTTCTATCCACACAGAACCGCATGTATCTAATTCGCAGCTAAACACAGTGTGTGAATGGGGCCATGGGAAAGCATTGCGTGCTTTTAGCTGTGGTAGAAAATTAGAAAATCTGCAGCTAAAAGCACCATTCTATCCGTCCGTGTGAAAGGGGCCTAAAGCCCATCCTTATCTACTTTACACAGGGTTTATGTATATTAAGCCCCTCCATCATGTGACTGAACGCTTCATGCTAAGAGGATATTGCATGCTAGCCTTTAACAACAAACACCCAGTATTTTGTTTGGGCACAACAAACACCCAGTATTTTGTTTGGGCACCAAAAGTAAGAAAGTCCAGGGAAGGCAAGTATAGGTGGGTAGAGTTGATGAGCTGTAAGGAGACTTACTACTAAGCTCTTTTTCCCAGGTAGCTGTATATGATAGAAAAGAAGTATGAGACTGAGATCATAAAATTGAATAAATGACAAGCATTACTTGACTATGGGTATCTTGAAAAAAAGGACCCTAGTGGGGTAGGTTGTGTCAGAGTCTGTTGAACATTTGGAAAAGATTGCAGAAGTGAACAAACTTGATGTCTCTGGAACCAATGGCCCATGGCCGAAGGCCAGAGCTCATTTAGCAAGTGGGAAATGCTGAATTATTAAAAAGGGGTGTCATAGGCCCCATTTATTGTGAAACCTGAATTTTATGAATAATCCATTCCCAGGTAACAAGAGTTCTGGGAATGTTTTAAGATCCTTCCTAAGGTTGGGGAAAACACAAGGTGGAGCCTGTAGATCTGATAATGTCATTGCTCTTTCCAGCTAAACCCAGAATTTCGTATGTAAATGATTAAACCAGTCTACTACTTTTGCAATTATCGATGAGTAATAATATAATGTCACATCAGGGGCACTTACCCCTTCCTTAGTCTTAGGAAGTGATAGTGTTTTGTAATGTATTCAGGGATGATGATTATTCCAAATAAAAGCAGTAAGCAGTTATTGTACGGTTTTAAAACATGTCATCAGAATAGCGATTGGTAGTTTCTGGAAAATATAGGGGAACCTCAGGAGGACATCCTACTTAAGGACATTGATCCTACCTAACCATGACAGGTGTTTTGCTGAGTAAGCCTTAAAGTGATACTAAACACACACTGTTTAATTGACATTGTCCCTTCTATTTCTATATGTGGATGATGGTAATGTAATGTGAACAAAAAAAGTTAGGACTTTAAATGAAACATCTCAGGGAGGGAGGTGCCTCCATCCCCAAATTTGGGTAATAAACGGGAAATTGGGACTTTGAGTAAGGCACATAGAAGAACTGGATGTAGAAGTCATTACATTTATTAAACAATCATTTGCATAACACAGTAGATCAAAAAATTAGTATTGCAGTAAAAATTGTATTGATACAAGAACCATAAACAGTTGCACAACATCTGGTACAAAAAGATAAATAGGATACTGAATGGTGTGAGATATCTAATGCCAATATTGTTTCATGCAGGAAAACATAAAATATAATTGCACAAGGTAAAGTTCATCATAGGTCAAGTCATGTGAGTATGCATCTTTGGTAGCTCAACGCATTTCGGGGTTAAATACCACCTCATCAGGAGTAGATGCAGAGGACAATTCTGTTGAGAAAAATATGTATATAAAATGAATCTATATCAACCCCAATAGTTAGGGGAGTATGGAGGAAGGAGCAAAAAAGAACAGTAGAGGAGAAAAATATATCCATCCCCCTACTTACATCAAAATGCAAAATGCCAGAGCAGAATGCTGGGCGGTCGGGAAACACCTTAAATGGTACAGACATTTGAGATGTTTCCCGACAGCCCAGCATTTAAGGTCCACCTTAATCAAAGAAGTAGGGCAAACATTAGAACATAATGAATGGTCCTTGTCAGGTTTAGAAATTAATGAGATATGAGCCTCTGATGGTTGAGGGGGAAATTGTGCTCTTTTAGATAGCGAGTTAAAAACGTTAGATTATGGTACAAGGAGTGTTTGGTAGTTCTTATAAAATTTAGGGGTATACTCATCTGGGCTCGGGCTTTTGCCTGATGGAGTAGATTTAATAGCTTGTGCAATTCTCTCCATGGAAGAGTTTGTCTCTACATCTAAGGAAGGTAATTAGGTATCTTTAATATAAACTGCTATGATTTCTTCTTGTAAGTTTGTACCTATTGATAAGTTTGCTCGGAAATGGTATATAACTCTGCAATGGTCAAAAATTGTTTGTAGAATCACAGAGGGTGAGAAAGTATTTTCCAAATTAGGCCCCTTAAGATGGGATATAAACACATGTGAGCTCTTTGGATGGAGAACCCTGACCAATAGTTTACCACATTTATTACTAAATTTAGTAACCAATTTAGTTTCAAATATATTTCAAATATATTTGACTCATACAGTTCTCTTAAACATGATCGCATAGTTGAGCAAGAACTTTAGAAGATGGACATTTTTTATGCTCGATTGCCAACTCACGGAGCGTATATAAAGTTTTGGTAATTGCGGCTACTCTTTCCTTTTTTATCCTAGTCTCTTGTTGAATATAAACCCCTCTCAGCACTGCTTTAGGGGGTTCTCATTGGTTTGGTAGTGAAGTTGGATCATTGGAGTGGTCTAAAAAAAAGTTGAATCGTTTCATTTATCTTCTGATGGAAAACATGGTCAGTTAAAGGGTATTTGGTAAAGCAAAGGTAAATAAAAAAAAAAAATAACAAACGTCTATTCTTACCGGCTTTGTGCAATGGCATTGCACAGTGCAGCCGCTCTTTTCAGGTCCCCCGTCGGCGCTCCTGGCCCCTCCCCATTTTCCAGTGCCCCCATAGGAAGCCGCTTCCCACGGGGGTACTTGTGCGTGCACCTGAGCCCCGCTGCTGCATCTATTGACACAGACAGCGGGACTCTGCCCCGCCCCCACTTCTGATTGACAGCGCTGGGAGCCAGTGGCTCCCAGTGCCCCAGCAAAGCCAGCAAGACCTGGAAGTGAGGGAAGAGAAGATCTGCAAACATGCACGGCGCTGGGCTGAATGAGGGCTCAGGTAAGTAAAAAGGGGGGTGAGGGGGGATGCTGACACCTAAACATTTTTTTACTTTAATGCATAGAAGGCTTTACAACCACTTTAAGTCACCACATCCACTCACAAGTTGGTAAATTAGGAACTATTAAGGTTAATAGTATAGGAGAATGATCTGACCACACCATTGTTTCAATGTCTCTTGAAAGGGACCAGTCTAAAACCTAGTACACACTAATAGTTTTTCGTTCAACCTGGTTGGGTGAACGAAAAAAAACTGAAGGATCAGGTCGGAGACACTTTACTAACAATCCAATGTTAGCACTGTGATCTCCCCTGCTGTGCTATTGTGTTGTGACAGGGGGGTGGACCCTCCCACTCCCAGAACACTCCGGTCACCGCTTTCAGCTATTGCCTGAGAGTGCTGATCGGGAGCCGGTCAGCTTCTGCTGGACCGGCGGCAGTACACACGAGCTGAATGTCAGCCAGTTTCTATTGAGCCGGCCAATGTCACCCAACATTTGGCCTGTGTATGCTAGGCTTTAAAGACTATGGTCAGCAAAAAATTGTCTAATTGACTATATATTTGATGAGTTGAACAGTAAAAGGTATAGTTTTGTGAATGTGGATGAAGAATCCTCCAAACGTCAATGAGGGTCTAAAGGGGGATAAAGCCGCCATTCTTCCATTCAGCAAATTGAGAAAAGTTTGCAAATAGGTAATGGCCGCTGTAGTGTGATTAGTGTTTGGAAGATAGAGATTAGCTACAATAAACCTAACCACTTCCGGACCGCCGCACGCCGATATACGTCCTTACTTTGAAGAAGGATATTGTTGTTATGGCAGCAGCTAGCTGCAATAACCCCGGTATCCTCTTGTTCGGCCGGCGGTCCGCTTCAAGATAAAAGTGGTGTCTACGGCGGATTCGCTCCGGTGCCTTCCACCGCTTACTGGAGCCGTTGGCAGCGGCGGAGAAGATCGGATGTTCCTCCTTCCTTGGCATAGAGACGAGTGAGGGGAAGATGGCCCCCATCTGTCTCCATGACCTTGCAGGGCGGAAGCGACGTCAAAACGTCACTTCCGCCCATAGCTCTTAAAGGGACATTTTTTTAAATTCTTTTTTTAACCGCTTGCCGACCAGCAGCTGGCATTTGACGGCAGGTCGGCACGATCCCGCGAACCGTCGTAGCTATACGTTGGCTGGCGGGATCGGTCTTTTTGACCCCAGATCTCTTATTTAAGAGGTCCTGTCATGCTTGTTTCTATTACAAGGGATGTTTACATTTCTTGTAATAGGAATAAAAGTGACACAATTAAAAAAAAAAAAAAACAGTGTAAAAATAAAAAATAAAAGGTAAAATAAATTAAAAAAAAAAATGTAAACGCGGCCCGTCCCGCCGAGCTCACGTGCAGAAGCGAACGCATGCGTGATTAGCGCCCGCATGTGAAAACGGTATTCAAACCACACATGTGAGGTATCCCCACGCTCGGAGGGGGGTGGTCCCTGTTTCCAGGAGGAGGACTGTCATTGGCTACTGCTAAAGCCAATCACAGTCCTGCTAGCCTCACCCACCATGTGGAGGAAGATGACTCGCTTGGTTGCCACTACCAATCTCAGAAAGAAGGGATTTCACTGTGATTGAGAAAACCACAATCAGTGGACAGTTTGTGGAATTACTGTTGAGCTTCTGGGAACTTGGTTGAAATTATTCCTGAATGTTTGCATCACTTACTACTGAACCCCTCTGTACTCTGTGTCCCTTTAAGCCACAGCCAGTATTCAGCGCAATGAAAATCACACCCAACTTTTACTTAGGCGCAGAGCGCCGCACTTTTTCTGAGCTGTGGGGGCCCAACTTATGATCCTGCCCAATGCTTTCAGAAAATACCCCTGACCTGAGCTCATCATTGCGCATCCATTCCAGATGCTTGTATGTGACATCATATACATCACATACATCACCTACAAGCACGTGGGCTGGATGCAAGAGTTGGACCAGCAGGATGAGTGTGCCAGGGCAGGTAGATGTGTCTCATCTCTGCTTCCTTTCACCACTCTGCATATCACACATATCATAGATGAGAAAAGGGTATAGCGGTGGAGCAGATGAGCAGGAGGGTACAGTGGTGGGGAAAATGATCAGGAGGGGTTCAGTGGTGGGACAGATGAGCAGGAGGGTACAGCAGTGGGGCAGATGTGCAGGGAGGTACAGTGGTGGAAGAGATGAGAAGGGGGTTCAGCAGTGGGACAGAAGAGCAGGGGGTAGAGTGTTGGCGCAGATGAGCACGGGGGTTCAGTGTTGGGCCAGATGAGCAGTGGGTTCAGTGTTGGGCAAGATGAGCAGGGGGGTTTAGTGTTGGGGCAGATGGTAAGGGGGTTCAGGGTGGGACAGAAAAGCAGGGGGTATAGCAGTGGGGCAGATGTGAAAGGAGGTGTATTGGTGAGACAGATGAGCAGGGGTTACAGTAGTGGGGCAGGAGAGCAGGGGGCACAGAGGTGGGGCAGAAGAGCAGGGGGAATAGAAGGTGAGACAGATATGCAGGAGGAACATTGGTGGGGCAGATGAGAAAGCAGGTTACAGTGGTGGGGCAAATGAGCAGATGGGTTCAGTGTTAGGACAGATGAGAAGATGATTCAGTAGTGAGACAGAAGAGCATGGGGATACGGTGATGGAGCAAATGTGCAGGGAGGTACAGTGGTGGGGCAGGAGATCAAGGGGAACAGAGGTGGGGCAGAAGAGCAGGGGGGTTCAGTGTTGGGCCAGATGAGCAGGGGGTTCAGTGTTGGGCCATATGAGCAGGGGGTTCAGTGTTGGGCAAGATGAGCAGGGGGGTTCAGTGTTGGGGCAGATGGGAAGGGGGTTCAGTGATGGGAGAGAAAAGCAGGGGGGGGTAGAGCAGTTGGGGCAGATGTGAAAGGAGGTGTATTGGTGGGACAGATGAGCAGGGGTTACAGTAGTGGGGCAGGAGAGCAGGGGGCACAGAGGTGGGGCAGAAGAGCAGGGGGAATAGAAGGTGAGACAGATATGCAGGAGGAACATTGGTGGGGCAGATGAGAAAGCGGGTTACAGTGGTGGGGCAAATGAGCAGATGGGTTCAGTGTTAGGACAGATGAGAAGATGATTCAGTAGTGAGACAGAAGAGCATGGGGATACGGTGATGGAGCAAATGTGCAGGGAGGTACAGTGGTGGGGCAGATGAAAAAAGGGGGTACACTGATGAGGCAGATTATCAATGGGGTTACAGTGGTGGGACAGAAGAGCAAGGGGGTACAGTGGTGGGGCATATGTGCAGGAGGTACAGTGGTGGGAGGGATGAGAAGGGGGTTCAGCAGTGGGACAGAAAAGCAGGGGGGTACAGTGGTGGGGAAGATGTGAAGGGCTTACAGTGGTGAGGCAGATGAGCAGGGGGTACAGTGGTGGGGAAGATGTGAAGGGCTTACAGTGGTGGGGCAGATGAGCAGGAGGTACAGTGGTGGGGAAGATGTGCAGGAGGTTACAGTGGTGGGACAGATGAGCAGGGGGGTACAGTGGTGAAACAGATTTGAAGGGTACAGTGATCTGAGGTGTGAAGGTGCATGAATTGAGGCTGATCTGAGGTGTGGAGTTGCAGGAATTGGGGCTGATCTGAGGCGTGAGAGTGCAGGATGTTAATTTCTCACTACTACAGTAGTTTACAGCATTTACCTAATAAAGAATCCTTTTCGTGATTGAGAGTGTGAAGTTGACATTTTTTTGTTCTAAAATCGGCACGCTCATTTCTTTGAAAAAAAACTTGTGCACACTGTGCTCAAAAGGTTGCCTACCCCTGCTCTACAGAAGTATCTCTAATAGCAAGATGGTATAAAATTAGTTTTAAAGTGGGTTTCTTGAAACAAAAGGATGTTAGCTTTGATTTTGTGCATCGGATATAATATTGTCCTCTCCTTGATACACTGTGCAGACCATTTACCTTGTAGGAACATTGTTTCAGGACTGTTTGGGCTTTGATAGAATGCACCATGAGGGAGACTAAATATAGGAAAAAAAAGGGGGGGGGAGGCAGGAAGAATAAGAGAGTACACAAAAAGAAAAAAAAGACCCCCAAGATTACCGTACTTAAAAGAAGAGGGCTAGCAAATATTTGGTACTCTATGCTCAAACAGAGCACACAGTGCGGATAGTCCAAGTTAGGGTATGTGGTAAGCAGTTACAGCCTTACCAATTTACCAAATAAAAATATTTGATTTCAGATACATGTACCTTCTCCTATCAATCGCAGGAAGGCCATATCACTTTCATCCAAAAAGATCAGAAAGACCCTAATGCTCAAGTTATAGTCCAATTTCTTTAATAAATGTCGACCTAAAAAAATATATGCTAAAATAATAGCGGATCGACTACAAGCAGTCATTCCTTCTATTATTAGTTTAGATCAGGTGGGCAAGGGATAACACTATTAAAATAATATCTCTTATTTCAGATTGTCGGCTACAAAAGGTTCCGTTTGTGTCTTCTTTCACTAGACGCGGAAAAGGCATATGATTGCCTAGATTGGAAGTCTTTGAAAGCAACATTGGAGTAAATAGGTTTATCTTCGGGCTTAATTCAAAAAAATCATGGCTTTGTATTCTTGCCCAACAGCTCATATCAGAGTGAATGGCCTACTATCAGACTCGGTCCATCTATCAAACAGAACCCGTCAGGGATGTCCTCTCTCGCCACTCTTGTATATATTAGCAATTGAGCATTTGGCAATGGCCCTGCATGCTAACAATTCAATACAGGGTGTAGACATTGCTGGTAAGCACTACAAGATAAGTTTGTTCGCCGATGATCTTTTGCTTCATATAACTAATCCAACAATTGCATTTCCGGAGCTTTTAAAGGAAATATAACTTTTTGGTACTTTTAAGCAACTTTAACTGCTTCAGCCCCAGAAGATTTTACCCCCTTCCTGACCAGAGCACTTTTTTTGATACGGCACTGCATTGTTTTAACTGACAATTGCGCGGCCATACAACATTACACCAAAACAAAATTGACGCCCTTTTTTTACCACAAATAGAGCTTTATTTTGGTGGTATTTGATCACCTCTGCGGGTTTTATTTTTTGCGCTATAAACAAAAAAAAGAGCAACAATTTTGAAAAAAAACAATATTTTTTAGTTTTTGCTATATTAAATATCCCCCAAAAATATATATATAAAATGTTTTTTTCCTCAGTTTGGGCCGATATGTGTTCTTCTACATATTTTTGGTAAAAAAAATCGCAATAAGCGTATATTGATTGGTTTGCGCAAAAGTTATAGAGTCTACAAAATAGGGGATAGTTTTATGGCATTTGTATTATTATTATTTTTTTATTAGTAATGGCGGGGATCTGCAATTTTTATCATGACTGCGACATTATGGCAGACACAACAGACACTTTTGACACTATTTTGGGATCATTGTCATTTTTACAGCGATCAGTGCTATAAAAATGCACTGATTACTGTGTAAACTGGCACGGAAGGGGTTAAACACTAGGGGGCGATCAAGGGGTTAAGTGTGTCCTAGGGAGTGATTCTAACTGTGGGGGGATGGGCCGATGACAGGGAGCAGTAATCTCTGTCATGCCACTAAGCAGACTGTGGGCACGGTCACACTGTACGCGGCGGGTGCCCGTGCGCCCTCTAGCCCTGTCAATTAAAGGGCATGTACAGGTACTGCCATTTGCCCACTGCTGCCATTGTGCCGACGTATATCGGCGTGCAGTGGTCGGCAAGTGGTTAAAATTAATTACATCGGCAAAATTATATTGTCTAAATATTTCTCTACCGGAGGACAGTCAAGTCTCTTTTGGTGATAATTTTACTTTTCAATGGGCCCAGCACTCCATTAATTTTTTGGAGATTCAGATACCCGGGCAACTCCATAAACTGTATAAGCTCAACTACCTTCCACTTGTGAACGTTATGCAATCACGCCTTAGGAAATGTTTACCAATGCGACACTCATGGCTGGGAGGGATATCACTCTTTAAGATAGATATCCTTCCTGAATTTCTTTATATTTTTCATACAATGCCAATTCGGGCCCCACTTTTTTTTTTAGATCGACTTGATCGATATTACTAAAATATGTTTGGCCTAGATCCTTGGCCAGACTGTCAGGGCTGGGCTCAGCCCTTCCTTCTCTGAGCTGGCCACTCAGCTGTCAGCTAATTGCCAGCTCCTATCTCTCCATATTGACTCACCTGTTGATGATATCCTGCTCGTCAGTCCAGCTTACTTAAGCCGTCCAGCCCAGATGATCTCTTCCTTCGCCTTGGTCAACATCACAGTGACTTTCTCCTGTGCTCCTGTTAAAGTCTTGCTTGGCTTACATAGACATGTATTTCTATCTTTCAGATGGAAATGAATGTTTATAAAATATTACATGTAAATAATTGCTTCTATCTCCTAATATTATATAATACATTTTATAATTACATCTTTATAATTGGTCTATCCCCTACACATATCAATTACTCACTTGAACCAATTAAATCTCATAATTTAACGCAACATTAATATGAATAACTGTGCATACTAATATCCCCTTCCTCCTCCCTCCCTTCCCCCTTCCCTCTCTCTCCCCCCCTCCATTCCCCTTGTCTACCCCCCCTCCCCCACTCCCCCTTCCTTCCCTCATCCCCTCCCCCTTTCTCCCTCCCCCCTTTTCTCCTTCCCCACCCACTCCCCCCTTTCCTCCCTTTCCAATTCCGTCCGATCATGCAGTAGCTCTACCCCATGCCGGAGTTGAACAGACCTTCAAATATTATTCTTTTATTATGTTACATACGTCCCCACACTGCTTGATTATCACCGGGACTCTGCAGGACGGGCACATCCCATTGGGCCTTAGGGGCAGTCTCTCTGGTACTCATTATACTATTATACCTTTGATCTAACTATATCTGACTATATACACCATGATGAATTATTTACTGTAAATATGTTGTTCATTACAGTATTCAGTTCTGTGCTCTTGAAGAAGCGCATGTGGCGCGCAACATGTCGAGCCAATACAGAATTTGATTGCTACCACCGCATAGCTTCTGGTTCAACACAATGTAACTATATTGAATAGAATTTCTAATTCTAAATACTGCTCAAACTGTTTTTTATAACCATTCAGCTATGTATGGAGTGTATAATTTGTAAAACTGTGTGATCATGAACTGAATCCTATTTGTTTCTCTGTTTTATTCCTTATTTTAAATATTTTCTAATATACTAGAATTTTAATTACACATCTAGTAATTACTGTGCCTAAAAAGTCTCAAGCCCAAATCTGCTAATTTCTTCCAATCCATTAAGATAAGACGTGGCACCTGCAACTTAGACCGTATCCGCATGACCACTATGCGTTGATACGCCTAGAAATCCAATAATTTCACATTCTTGTCTCAGGCTATACGTCTCTCTCCCAAGAAGGGCGCGATGGGCTCTTTTCTTGTCAAGTTTCAATTACATTGACTAATTCTTACCCGGTACTAAGAATGTAAGGCTAACGCTTTGTCGCAACAGTTTTCCTCCACTTCCAAGATGGAGTCAGTTCCCGGTTCCTGTGATTCCTCCTGATTGTAATCTGGCTACGGTTCGCACCAGTTTCACTTCTCCTTTGGGTGACAAAATTCTTATCACTCAGGTCCATGCTCCTCCTGAGAAACCTCATGACCGCTACTTTGTCCCAGAGAGTCTCCGTACTGCTGTGCTCCAGACTTACCATTCTCCCAAGGCTGCTGGCCACCCTGGGAAGAATCAACTCTTTTGGGCCATTTCGTAACAATTTTGGTGGCCTAGTCTATGTGCTGATGTAACCGCCTTCATAGCTGCCTGTTCCATGTGTGCTCAGAGTAAGACTCCACGACACCTCCTATAACCCATACCCAATGGAGAGAGGCCCTGGACCCATCTGTCTATGGATTTCATTGTGGAGTTACCTCTACCTAGTTCTGTGGAGAACTGGCTTCCATTTTTGCTCGGGAGATCTTTCGCTTACAAGGTGATCGTCCCTGACAGGGGTAGTCAGTTTGTGTCCCGGTTCTGGCAAGCCTTTTGTGCACAGTTGGGAATTCAGTTTGCTTTCTCCTCTGCCTATCACCCGCAGTCTAATGGGGCAGCAAAACGAGCCAACCAGTCCTTGGAGCAGTTCCTACGTTGCTATATTTCTGACCATCATAAGACCTCTTACTGTGGGCGGAGTTTGCTCACAATAATAACTTGAATTCTGCTTCCCGATTGTCCCCGTTTATGGCGATCTGTGGTTTCCAACCTTCCATGTTGCCTGACTCATTTGTTCTGCAGAGTATTTCTGTGTTAGAGGAGCATCTGCGTGGTCTTCGTTTCACTTGGGCACAAGTCCAGGGGACTTTGCGACATGCTAATGAGAGGTACAGACTCCATGCTGACCACAGACGCCTGCCTGCGCCTTCCTACCAGGCTGGGGACAGGGTCTGGCTGTCATCTCGCAACCTCCAACTTCATGTTCCCTCTCTGAAGTTTGCACCTCGGTTTATTGGGCCTTTCCGCATTCTCCGCAGGCTTAACCCAGTGGCTTATGCGTTAGACTTTCCTTCTAATATGCGTATCTCAAATGTGTTTCATGTCTCCTTATTAAAACCTTTGGCCTGCAACCGCTTTACCACCTCCATGCCACGCCCTCACGCTATACAGTTTGGGAACCATGAGGAGTATGAGGTACAGTCCATTGTTGAGTCCTGTAGGTTCCGTGGATGCATACAGAACCTGGTTTATTGGAAAGGTTACGGTCCGGAGGAACGCTCTTGGGTCTCATCCTCATACATACATGCCCCTGTCCTCCTCCGTGATTTCCATAGACGTCTTCCCTCAAGCCTGGTGGTCCTCCGAGGGGGAGAGGTCGTTGAGGAGGGAGTACTGTCAGGGCTGAGTTCAGCCCTTCCTTCTCTGAGCTGGCCACTCAGCTGTCGGCTAATTGCCAGCTCCTATCTCTCCACAGTGACTCACCTGTTGATGATATCCTGCTCGTCAATCCTGCTTTCTTAAAGCGGAGGTCCGCTGAAAAAAAAATATTAAAAGCCAGCAGCTACAAATACAGCTGCTGACTTTTAATATATGGACGCTTACCTGTCCAGGGAGCCCTCGATGTTGGCAGCCGAAGCCGATCCGTCCCTTGGCTCTCGGCTGCTGCTGCCGCCATCCTCTGGTTCCCTACTGCGCATGCGCGAGTCGCGCTGTGCAGGTCCCTCTCAGGTCCCTGCTGTGTTCTGGGACCTGTGTGTCTCCCAGAATACAGTGGGGGAGGACAGGGTAGGCGCCGGAAGTGGCATAGGTCACCGCAAGCGCCGCGGTGATCTATGCCAGGAAGTGGGAGCAAATACCTGTATTAGACAGGTATCTGCTCCCTCCTCCCCCCTGAAAGGTGACAAATGTGACACCAGAGGGGGGGAGGAATCCAAAAAGTGCAAGTTCCATCTTTGGGTGGAACTCCACTTTAAGCCATTCAGCCCAGATGATCTCTGCCTTTGCCTTGGTCGACATCACAGAGACTTTCTCCTGCGCTCCCATTAAAGACTTGCTTGGCTGACATTCCTTCTGGCCCCAGATCCACTAGGCTGATTCCTGGTTTCCTGACTTTCTGGCTTGTCTGACTATCCATTCTGGTTACCAAACTTTGGCTATGTTTTGACTACATTTGTTCTGTTTACTTTTATTATTAAACAAGTGTGATTTAACTGTACTTCTGTCTCAGTCTGATTCACAGTTTCTGACACAGACTTAGGTATGACATGTTAGTGAAGAGGAGAGATGCTGGAGGATCAGGCCTGCTGCATTTAGAATTATATCATGCGGTGACATTACTCAGTAGGGTGATAGATTGGTTCCATCATGGATCTCTTAAGCAGTGGGTTACTCTTGAGTCCGACCTAGTGCGTGTACCACTGACCTCTCCCCTATGGCTTCTTTCCACTGATCGGCCACGTTCAACACAGGTAGCACCCTTGATTTAGTCTTTTCTATACGTATGGGACAAAATCATTGCAACAAATAAAGTATCTTCACACCCTGGGCCATTAACTCCAATATTTAGCAACCCAGGGTTTCCAGCGGGTATGTCAGACAAAAGGTTCCTTTGCTGGCACCCACCATACCCTTCACCTATTTGGCATTCATACACCATTAGGGGCTTGAAAACATTGGGTGAGCTTAGTTCCCGCACTCGCCCGAAGGCAGGTGAGTGGCTCCAATACTTTCAACTACGTAATTTTTATAACAAACTAAATCAGTTAAGTCCCTGCAGGAACTTAACTCGGTTTGAGGAGTTGTGCCTTTCTGACTCAAAATGCCCCAATGCTCTATCTAAAACGTATGGCATTCTATTATCGCACAGATTTTCCGACCGCCCTTTTTATGTCCGGGACTGGGAGCGGGAGCTAGGTAAAAATCTTTCTCCTGAAGAATGGAATAAAGTGTTCTCTCTCATTTTTAAAATAACTTTGTTCTTTTATTCACAGGAACATAACTAAAGGATTCTGACAAGATGGTACTGCTGCCCGGTCTTATTAAATAAAATTAATCCAGCTATGTCTGACCTATGCTGGAGATGTTGTGAATCGAGAGGCACATTATTACACCTGTGGTGGTATTAACTGAATATAAAACCATTGTGGTCGGCCATATTTAAATTATGTCATGTGGCCACTGGCAAAAAGTGGCAGGAGACTCCGGAAGCAGCGCTTCTTTATCTGTTCCTGGGTTCAATTAAATCAATTTAAAAGGGAATATTTATATTTTTCTTGATGGCAGGAAGAGCTTTAATTCCAAGACATCGGAAATCCCCAAGAACACCAACAATACATGAATGGGTAGTAGAGATGAACTACATAATGCGGATGTAAGAGCTAGTTTCCATAGCAAATATTGACTGTAAGCTTAGGGAAGTCTGGGCACCGTGGGTGAAATTTCTGGAATCACCTCAGCTATTATCTTTCTTGTGACTGTTAGGACTCTCTTTGTCGGACACTATAATTGTTTTTGTTTTGTTTTGTACTATGTCTGTACTATACCTAACTATGTTGATGAATCACCTGACAGAACTGGAGAGGATCTGCAAGGAGGAATGGCAGAGGATCCCCAAAAAGGTGTGAAAAACTTGTTGCATCTTTCCGAAAAAGATTCATGGCTGTATTAGATGAAAAGGGTGCTTCTACTAAATACTGAGCAAAGGGTCTGAATATTGAGGACCATGTGATATTTCAGTTTTTCTTTTTTAATAAATCTGCAAAAATGTCAACAATTCTGTGTTTTTCTATCAATATGGGGTGCTGTGTGTACATTAATGAGGAAAAAAATGAACTTAAATAATTTTAGCAAATGGCTACAAATATAACAAAGAGTGAAAAATTTAAGGGGGTCTGAATACTTTCCGTCCCCACTGTGTGTATATATATATATATATATATATATATATATATATATACACTCTACTAACATAACTGAAAGACTTTCAGCACACCCTGGGCACAAAGGCATTTATTGGTGACTGAGTAAACCAAGATAGACTGCAATTGCAAAATGATTCTGCAATTTGTTGAATCATGTTCAACTCATGCTCTGCAGACAACCCTTAGAGAAATCTTATCAATACAAATAATTGCTTACAGCACAGAGTAATTACAGTTTAAAAGATATCTGCTACAGCTCAAAGAGCAAACAACTGAAAAAAAAAACAACCATTACGTTAAAATCAAAAAGGATGCATAAAACAAATGCACATTACTGATGATCATTTTGATAAATAATGCTTGTTAATTCTTCAAAACGTTTTCCAAAAATACGCACGTACCAAGGCTTGATTAGGTTCCTTACATTTTTCTGAACATTAATGTAAAAACTGTAATATTTTACAAATAAAGCAGAACAGGATCTTAATAGCAAAGGTTAAATAAATAAATAAAATATACTAACAAAGATAAAAATGGAAATAAACACACTCACCCAATACACTGTAAGGCCAAAAGTTGGTGGACACCTGACCTTAACAGATATATGAGCTTGTTGAACTTTGAATTCCAAAAACAATGGCATTGTTTTAGAGTTGCCTTCCCCCACCCCATTTGCAGCTATAACATCCTTTACTTCTCTGAGAAGGCTTTCCACAAGATTTGGGGGGTTTATCTTTGGGAATGTGAGTTATTCAGCAAATAAAGTATTTGTGAAGTCAGGTACTGATTTTGGACAAGAAGATTTGACTCTCAATCATTATTCTAATGCATCTTAACAGTGTTAAGTAGGGTGGAGATCAGACCTCTGGACAGGCTACTGAGTTCTTTCACAATAAACTCATTAGACCACGTCTTTGTTGTTTACAAATGATTTTTATTAGGAAGGTCAAAATCAGGTACAATTGTACAGATAGAGCAAGTACAAAGTTATAACAAAAAACATATCAGCAATATATTGATACAGTACATTGAGAAGAGGTGAAAAAAATTAAGGCCACAATTAGTGGTGGCTGGTTGTTTTTTTTGGGGGTGACGGCAAACAATATACCAGCCACCCCCCCAGTCGGTCAGGTCGCCCATCCCCATCTTCCGTGGGTCAGTCAGTCATTCTGGTCAATCGCACCCCACTTACCCCATCAAGCAGGCAGCGCTTCCCTCTGGGCAGCGGGTGGAAGCTTTTCGTGCATCTCTTCCCGGTGGCCGTGCGTCTCCTCCCACCTCCTCCTAGGTGGCCTATACAGCCGGAAGGAGAATCAGTGTGACAATAGTGAATATTCATTGTCACACAACTGGGTGGGCTCTGGGTGCAGTGCTCTGCAGTGCTCTGGGTGGGCTCGGCTGGTGCCATACAGGTCTTCTGAAGATCTGTCAGTGTATCTGTGTGCCCGTACATCCCATAGGCTGACAGGAAGAATAAATGAACAGTGCTGTGGAAGTTCATTGAGAATTACAAGCTGACAGCCGCAAAAAATATTGGGGCTTGTAGTTCATTCATACACAGAACTGTGTGAATGAATGATGTGGCCGTGTGGGCCAGCTAGTACGGGGAAATTCTCCTTGTACTGCTGTTACAGGGAAAGGCGGATCAGACAGCAGCTGCAGCATTGGGAATAGGGATGAGCCGAACACCCCCCTGTTCGGTTCGCACCAGAACTTGCGAACAGGCAAAAAATTTGTTCGAACACGCGAACACCGTTAAAGTCTATGGGACACGAACATGAATAATCAAAAGTGCTAATTTTAAAGGCTTATATGCAAGTTATCGTCATAAAAAGTGTTTGGGGACCTGGCTTCTGCCCCAGGGGACATGGATCAATGCACAAAAAAGTTTTTAAAATGGCCCTTTTTTTAGGAGCAGTGATTTTAATAATGCTTAAAGTGAAACAATAAAAGTGTAATATCCCTTTAAATTTTGTACCTGGGGGGTGTCTATAGTATGCCTGTAAAGGGGCGCATGTTTCCCATGTTTAGAACAGTCTGACAGCAAAATGACATTTCAAAGGAAAAAAAGTCATTTAAAACTACTCGCGGCTATTAATGAATTGCCGGTCAGACAATACACATAAAAGTTCATTGATAAAAACGGCATGGGAATTCCCTACAGGGGAACCCCGAACCAAAATTTTAATAAAATGATGTGGGGGTCCCCCTAAACTCCATACCAGGCCCTTCAGGTCTGGTATGGATATTAAGGGGAACCCCGGCCAAAATTTTTTTTAAAAAATTGCGTGGGGTTCCCCTCAATATCTATACCAGACCCTTCAGGTCTGGTATGGATTTTAAGGGGAACCCCAAAATTAAAAAAAAAATGGTGTGGGGTCCCCCCAAAAATCCATACCAGACCCTTATCCGAGCACGCAACCTGGCAGGCCTCAGGAAAAGAGGGGGGGACGAGAGAGCGCCCCCCCTCCTGGCCACATGCCCTCAAGATTGGGAGGGTGCTTTGGGGTAGCCCCCCAAACACCTTATCCCCATGTTGATGGGGACAAGGGCCTCATCCCCACAACCCTTTGCCGGATGTTTGTGGGGGTCTGCGGGCGGGGGGCTTATCGGAATCTGGAAGCCCCCTTTAACAAGGGGACCCCCAGATCCCGGCCCACCCCCCTGTGTGAAATGGTAAGGGGGTACAAAAGTACCCCTACCATTCATTTCACAAAAAAATTGTCAAAAATGTTAAAAATGACAAAAGACAGTTTTTGACAATTCCTTTATTTAAATGCTTCTTCTTTCTTCTATCTTCTTTCTTCTTTCTTCTGTCTTCTTTCTTCTATCTTCTATCTTCTTTCTTCTATCTTCTATCTTCCTTCGGTTTCTTCCTCCATCTTCTTCTTCTTCTGGTTCTTCCTCCGGTGTTCTCGTCCGGCATCTTCCTCCACAGCGTCTGCGTCCTCTTTCCTTCTTCTCCTTGGACCGCTCCGCATCCATGATGGCATGGAGGGAGGCTCCCGCTGTGTGACGCTTCTCCTCTTCTGACGCACGGGGACTTGACGGGGACTTCCCTGTGGCATTCCTCGTGACGTCAGAAAGGGGCGGCATTACGTAACTGGTGACCCTGCCCCCTCTGACGTCACGGGGAATGCCACAGGGAAGTCCCCGTCAAGTCCCCGTGCATCAGAGGGGGGCGGGGTCACCGCCGTCCCCCCGTCGAACTCATCCCAAATTGGGAACATGTTACATGTTCCACCCTAAAAACGGGTGGAACATGTAACATGTCTCCAAAGGTGAACTCATCCTTAAAGTTCTATTGGCCACCATGGTAGGAGGCAGTGGGTTCCCTCACACCGTGTTGTGCTGTAAAAAAAAGTACAGTCGGCAGTAATTTTTTTCAGTATGCACCACGCAACCACCACGTGGTGGTGTGAACCGGGCACATAGGAGACAAGGCATTTTGCTTTTTCTTGTGCTAAGACTGTGCTAGAGTAGCCGCCAAATGTGGTTCTACTGCACCTGGTGTGAATAAACCCTTAATGGACCTGAATTCTTGCAGAGGGACACATTCATGCTGAAACAAACTCAGGGTTGGAAGCACACAGTTGTCTTTATATCTACAGTATTAACTGTGCCCTTCAATGGAAACACCTGAACTCAGCCATTTAGAAGGGTAGCCACATACTTTTGTCCTTTTAGTGTTGGTGTGATGCTCAGCCAATCTTTGGCTATATAGTATATAATGAAACTATCAACATATTAGATCTTGGAGGAGAAGGAGAGATGCTTCCCCTAAGCATGCCATAGCTAAGAAGTACTGATTAAGCAGCAAAAAACTTTCCTTCTATTAACTATATGAGCTTTGATGACACAATAGTGGGAACAGAGACAGACATGACATAGCTCATAAAGCAAAATGGACAAAGACAAGAGATCAGCTGGTCTTCTTATTTGGAGATCTCTTTGTCTCTAAAAACAAAACAAAACTAACAGGTATAATTAAAGATCTAAACAAATCTAACATTAAGGTGACCATTAGGGATGAGCCGAACACCCCTGGTTCGGTTCGCAGCAGAACATGCGAACACCGTTAAAGTCTATGGGACATGAAGGTGAAAATTTAAAAGTGATTTTAAAGGCTTATATGCAAGTTATTGCCATAAAATGTGTTTGGGGACCCGGGTCCTGCCCCAGGGGACATGTATCAATGCAAAAAAAAGTTTTTAAAACGGCCAATTGTTCGGGAGCAGTGATTCGAGTGATTTTATTCATCCTTAAAGTGAAACAATAAAAATGAAATATTCCTTTAAATATCGTGCCTGGAGGGTCTCCTTAGTATGCCTGTAAAGTAGTGCATTTTCCCGTGTTTAGAACAGTACCACAGCAAAATGACATTTCTAAAGGAAAAAATGACATTTAAAACTACTCGTGGCTGTAATGTATTGTCAAGTCCTGGCAATATTTATTTATTTATTTAAGATACTTATATAGCGCCGTCAATTTACGCAGCGCTTTACATATACATTGTACATTCACATCAGTCCCTACCCTCAAGGAGCTTACAATCTAAGGTCCCTAACTCACATTCATACATACTAGGGACAATTTAGGCAGGATCCAATTAACCTACCAGCATGTCTTTGGAGTGTGGGAGGAAACCGGAGTCCCTGGAGGAAACCCACGCAGGCACAGGGAGAACATGCAAACTCCAGGCAGGTAGTGTCGTGGTTGGGATTCGAACCAGAGACCCTTCTTACTGCTAGGCAAAAGTGCTATCCACTACACCACTGTGCTGCATAGATGAAAATCATTGAAAAAAAACCTGCACCCATATTTAAAAAAAAAATGGCAAATGGCATGGAGGTCACCCAGGCACTATATACTCTGAACAGCAGTATATATACTATACGGCCTGCCTTATATACTCTGCAGAAAATTGCGTTGAAATATTATATCAAAAATGGTAATTACATGCCCCTGTTAAACAGGGGCAGAAAAATTGGGCCTTAGGTGGTGGTGATGGTGCCACAACAGTGTAACCCCTAACAGATACTCTTGTTGGGCACAGGAATGGGCCCCGCTGTGAAATATTAGATCAAAAATTGTAATTATATGCCCCTGTTAAACCGGGGTAGAAAAATTGGGCCTTGGGTGGTGGTGCCCTAAACCAAAATATTGTTGGAAGCTAGCATCATCAAGATTGAGAAGGAATAGGATAGTCAGCATAGGCAGTCTTCAAGGGATCCCACATCCATAGCAAATTCAATCAGTTACATCAGCATTAGGTGCTTGATAGCTGCTGATCCAAGACTGATTCATTTTTATGAATGTAAGTCTATCAGCGGAGTCTGTGAACAGGCGCACTCTTTGATCCATTACAAACCCTCCAGCAGCACTGAATGTGCATTCAGAAAGCACACTGGATGCAGGACAGGCCAGTAGCTCAGTTGCATATTGAGCAAGTTCTGGCCAGTGGTCCATCCTCAAGACCCAGTAACCCAGTGGATGCTCTGTTGGAAAGGTCTCCAAGTCTGCTCTTGCCCCTAGATATTCCTGCACCATGTAATGCAGATGCTGGCGATGGTTGCTTGAACCGATCTGACCTTGGCGCTGAGGACTGAAAAATTGTTTAAAGGCATTGGTCAGCCGGCCACCTTCTCCACCGCTCTTTCTCTGATTGAACGAAGCCTCAGCAACACGTTGTCCAGCACCAGGAAATTGTAACTTCCCAGGGTCTAGAAATGCGTTGCACAAACCTTTCTTCAAGGCCTCCTGAAGATGTTTCATCCTCTGCTCCCTCTGCAAAGGCAGGATGAGTTCTGCAACCTTACCCTTACTCGTAACATGGATCAAGAAGGGTTGCCAGCCAGTAATGATCCCTCTCCTTGATACCACGAATCCTAGAGTCCTTTTGCAGGCTTTGCAGAATCAGGGAGGCTATGCAGTGTAAGTTTGCAGAGGCATTCGATTCTGAGTCCTCTGGGTCACTAAGGATCACATGATCTGTAACTACCTCCTCCCAGCCACGTACAACTCCTTGGGTTTCTGGGGACTGAAAACCATCCCTTGAAGACTGCTGCTGAGTGTTATCCTCTACATTCATGCTGACACAATCCTTCTCCTCCTCCCCTTCTTCCTGTGTATTTGGCGGGCCCGCAGGATTGCTATCTGGATAAAGGGGGTCTTGAGAGGTAAGGAAGTCCTCCTCTTCCTCCTCTGCCTCAAATGCCCTTCCTCCTCTGCCTCAAATGCCCTGTCCATGATTCCACAAAGCGTGTGCTCCAACAGGAAGACTAGAGGGACAGTGTCACTGATGCATGCATTGTCGCTGCTCACCATCCTTGTGGCCTCCTCAAATGGTGAAGAGGACAGTGCATGCATCCTTGATCAGTAGTAACTGGCGTGATGAAGAGAAGCCAAGCTCCCCTGACCCTGTCCTGGTGCCATACTCGCACAGGTACTCATTGATGGCCCTCTGCTGTGTGTGCAGCTGCTGCAGCATTGCCAATGTTGAGTTCCACCTGGTGGGCATGTCACAAATGAGGTGGTTGGTGGGCAGGTTGCATTCCCTTTGAATGTCAGCCAGCCGAGCACTGGCATTGTATGAAAGGCGAAAAAAAACACAGACTTTTCTGGCCTGCCTTAAGAGATCCTATAAGCCTGGGTACCTGCATAAAAAACGCTGCACCACCAGCCAAACATGGAACATGGGTCAAGTGTCCCTGTCGGAGGGCGGAGAGAAGGTTGGTGCCATTGTCACGTACAACCATTCCTGGCTGCAGCTGGTGTGCCGTCAACCACCTCTGAGCCTGCCCCTCCAGAGCTAACAGAATCTCTGCCTCAGTGTGGCTCCTGTCCCCTAGGCAAACCAACTCAATCACCGCATGGCATCTCTTAGCCTGACTGCTTGCGTAGCCCCTTGAACGCTTATGGAGCACCACTGGTTCAGAGGGCAAATCTGCAGAACAGGCCATAGAGGAAGAAGAAGAAGAAGGGGTGGAGGAGAGAGCTGTGGCAGAATCAAGGCTAGCATTTTGGAGGAGTGGTGGCAGAACAAGCTCCAACAACACTGAACTAAATGTATTATTTTTTTCTGTTACTTGGAGCTCTAGAGCTCTAACATCTGCAGAAGTGTTTGGCCAAATGGTATTCCTATTGGTTATGGTGTTTCATGAGTGGTTCATTGGTCTCAAACAGAGGTCTCCAAACTGTGGCCCTTTGCTTGCTGTTATCCAGTCCTTGGGGCATTATTCCTCACACTGTCAGCAACAGTGGGGCATAGTTCCAGTCACCAACACTGACAATGGAGCACTAGTCCTCTCACTGACACCAACACATGCACAGACCATTGATATCAAAGATGGACCACTATTCCTCCCACTGACACCAATGATGGGGCACTATTCCTCCCAGTAACACCAACGATTATTACTCATCTAATACCAGTGATGGGGCATTTACTCCCACTGACACCAGAGCACTTTCTTCTCCCACTGGCCACAGTTCGCCCCCCCCCCCCCTATAGTTTGAAGGACAGTAAAGTGTCCTTTTTTTTAGAAAGTTTGGAGACCCCTGGTCTAGAACCTGCAGCCCTGTGGTGTGGCTCTCAATCTTCAGCAGTCAGTAGACAGTACACTGCTTTGGGCAGTACATTACTTAGGGCAGCACAGTGGTGTAGTGGTTAGCACTCTCACCTAGCAGTAAAAAGGGTCACTGGTTCGAATCCTCAACCACAACACTACCTGCCTGGAGTTTGCATGTTCTCCCTGTGCCTGCGTGGGTTTCCTCCGGGTACTCCAGTTTCCTCCCACACTCCAAAGACATGCTGGTAGGTTAATTGGCTTCTGTTCAAAATTGGCCCTAGTATATGAATGTGAGTTGGGGACTTTGGATTGTGGGCTCCTTGAGGGTAGGGACCGATGTGGGTGTACGATGTATGTGCAGAGTGCTGCGTGAATTAGCGGCGCCATATGGGTACCTTAAATAAAAATAGGGATGATTGTAGACACGCACCCACACTCACTCAGGTTGAACTGGATGGACTGGTGTCTTTATTCAACCTTACTATGTAACTATGTAACTATGTAGCTTTGTAAAGGGGCCTGTAATAGTTGTAAAGCACAGGCAGCAGGAAAGGTAATTATTTACACTACTCTGTTACAAGTATTCCTTAAATTCAAACATCTATTATATCTACACGGTCACTTTAAATCTACGTCAAAGTATCTCCAACTATGCCTGCATTAATGTCTGATGAATGTCACATTTACTGCTTTATAAATATGCTCTAGGTTTTTGTTCCAATTTAATAGAGGTCATTATAGACATTCAAGGCAGGGTTCCATTTTCACGGTCTCCCTTTTCCCCAAGGTTTGTGTAGTGATATCCTCTTTTGTATCACAATGTTTTTTCAGTTTTGGATACAGTGTGGAGGGGTTAAAGCCTCTGTTAGGTTTTTATTATTGTCTGTGTTTCCGTTGGATTTCTTTCTTTCTATTTGTTCAGGTAACCATTGTCACTGAAAATGAAAATGTTGCAAAATCCAAATTTTACAGCTGTTACTGGAACGGGAGGCAAGAGAAAATCTTCTCAAGTTGGCATCTGTTCTGGTAAAAGCTGTCCATGATGATCTGAAGAGATTTCTTCTCACTTCCTGATGTGTCTCAGGGACAGGAAGCAAAGGGAAATCTCCCCAGACACAGCACTAAATAATAAAACAAAAAATGACAGAAGTTCTACCATTCCCTACCCTTTGCAAAACTAAAAAAAACTGTTTGCTGTATGTAGCCAAGTCCTGAGCCTCTCCGGGCCTAATGGTGACCTCCAGAGTTAGGGACAGCTGATATCCTTCTGTGTAGAGTGGGTTACAATGTAGGTAGATTAATGGGCTCCAGACACTTCTTGAATGCAAAGCCTCGGTTCACACCAGAGGCGGCACGACTTGCAGGTCGCCTCACCGAGGCGACCTGCACACGACTGCCCGGGCGACTTGCAAAACGACTTCTGTATAGAAGTCTATGCAAGTCGCCCCAAGTCGCCCCCAAAGTCGTACAGGAACCTTTTTCTAAGTCGGAGCGACTTGCGTCGCTCCGATTAGAACGGTTCCATTCATTTATTTTCTCTTAAACAGAACTGTGGGAGAGAGGGTTAGGGCCAGGACACCCTTTGGTAGTTGCAATGTTAATTAGCAGACTCTGAGACTTCTATAGGTAGACACCCATGCAGGGAAAGGCACCCAGCCCAGCGTCACCCCAGTAGTCTGCTCAGTCCCTGGCTTGGCACACAAAACTGTTCTGCAAGCAGCACAACTCCGCTGGCTTAGTCCCTGGCTTGACACCTGCTGAAGTTTCCCAATTCTTCACTGTCCCCGGTTGCTAAGAATGCTGGTCTAGTACTTGCTTCAGCTACTCACGGTGGTCCCCGGTGATAAGGTGGATGGTCCCATAGTGGAGACAGCTTCCCCTCTACCTCCGGCCAAGACAGGTTCTCCGGCCGGCAGAACCGTTACTTTTGCTTGGACTGCACTGCTCTCTTGCTTCTGGATAGGCCCTCAGACAGCCTAGCAGCCAGATGCCCCCAGGATATGCCTCAGGCTCTGGCCTAGCAGCCCAGGCCAGTACAACACACCTCCACCCAGACAGCCGTCCAGGTGGTACAGAACCCCGATCACCTGACCTCACCCAAATAAATAGGCTCTACCAGCAGGACAAGGGACCCAAGAAAATCCCTGCCCATTGGCTGAGACACCCCATCTATTCCTTATCTGTCCTTGCAATGCCCTTGTCTTATCTAATGCCACCAGATACCCGGCCATCTAGTGACAGAAGAGAGAAGTGCAGCAATTCCAGAATTAGAGTGGAATCAATTGATCTCCTATCAATTGGCCAAGACAACTATACTTGGCAGGTAAATTTACTAGCAACCCTGCCTAAACATCAGGGTGCTACATCTAGATACAGTTTTTTGATTCAACAACAGTTACAGCTACTGAAGATTAGGCACTATATAATCATACTCTACTGAATAACATCCACATTTTGAATGCACCTATGGCTCATGCTTGCATCCCTTCACTCCAGGAAGGCTTGAGGCAGGATTGAGGCAATTTGCAGCATCTTTTGCAAAGTACTTCAACGCTTAACATCGAGAGTTTGACTATATTCAAATATGCACGCTCTGAAAACATGTGTAACATGCAATTGTCATGTGTCTCCTCTTTTTAAGAGTGCCTCCTCTTAGTAACTAGATAAGTAACTGACTTGCCACTGGTTAGAACAAAAACACTCAAGCACCAAAAAACTCACAAAAAAATGTGTTCTAAAATCGCCAGCAAACACTTGTGTATGAATGGGGGGCTAAGCTAGGCTTATGCCTTCGACTAATTTCAAATATAAAATCAAAAATCTGGGTGGAAAATGAATGTCTGGTCTAATCAGATGCAGTCACTGTTCGGGTATTCCGGCAGTTGTGAATGCTGGTTGCTGGACAACAATAGTAGGCAAGGGAGATTCCTTCATCCATGCTGTTTAGAGGACTCTATAATGTTTTTCTTGTCCATCCTATGTGATAAACAACAAAAATGTATGCATCTACAATAAAAAAAAAACTATTTGGATTGGGATTTTTAATGTCTAATAATAGAGTTTTTTTTATAACATGTTATAAAAACCATAAAAAGTAATACAAAAAGCTATTAAAACATTTAGTGATCACAACACAACTTAGGTGCAAATTTCTCATATTATTTATTATTATTATACAGGAATTATATAGCACCAACAGTTTGCGCAGCGCTTTACAAAATGAAGGCCGACATTACAGTTACAATACAATTTGGTACAAAAGGAATCAGAGGGCCCTACTTGTTAGAGCTATTCTGATGCATTTCGAGATATTCCCTCCTCCACTGAACTGAGAAGGTACAAAAGAGCCCAGTGGATCACATAGCATAAATCATATCACACTAGAGGGATGATGCATCACCATAACTAGTAAGCCCAGGATCATTTTACTTAACAGGATCCACAGACACCAATCTTTATAAATGTAGAGGTGTTGAATAACTGATATCCAACTTAAGATAGAACATGGGACCCAAACAGAAATCGCAGCAGACTGAGAGTCGACTGAGACTAGTATGCTCCCAACTTTTTAAATAAGCGAATAGTTCAAGAAAAAAATCTCCCTTTCAGATGGATCACATAACAGGTGGCAGATTATAGGGGGTTCATTCAAAAAATGTGCTGCAAATAGGTAAATGCATGCAGACAACATTCCCTAGATCAGGGGTGCCCAACCAGTGGTCCGGGGGCCACATGTAGTCCGTGGAGCTCTCTGATGTGGCCTGCGACCTCCTGCTCGGGGGTGGCTGGTTGGCAAGTCCAAATCGTGGTTTACTGACCCGCCATCCCAGAGCATCAGTGTTGTGAATGAAGCCGGTGGTAGAGGAAGCAAGCAGCTGAGGAGCAGAACCGTATAAGCGGATGCTTTCTGAATAGCGTTGCCTCCTGTCACAGGTGGGGTGATACCAGGTGCACGTTCCCCTGGGACAGCAACAGCCGGCGATACCTGAATGGAAGACTGTTATTAAAGGTAAGTTTAATACTAAAATCACATTGTATATATGGGCATATCTGTTCTGCAGTTGTTACTGGGCTGCTTTTAAACTGATCCACAGGTGCACTGAGCCATAGACTTCTGTTATTACCTGCGGGCTTGGTGCGCTTTCATAAAGTGCACTACACCTGCAGGATATAATAGAAGTCTATGGCAAAGTGCAGTTAACCAGCAGTAAAGCCATGGGTGCACTGTGCTGCACCCAAGGTGAAGGTAAACCACAGCGCATCAGTGTAAAAGCAGCCTTAGACCCCTTTCACCCAATTGGTCTGACCCAATTAGACCCTCTATTCACCTCTATAGAGCGGCAAATGTAAACAGACTTGTGTCGGCTGTTTTTTTTTGGGGTGTGCGTCAAACGACCACCTCCCCGAGCAACCAGCGGCGAACCCCCCCCCCCGCTCGCTGTCTGCCTACCCTATCTAGGTGGCAGGTGGCTAGCAGTGTGCTTCCGCCGTGATTCTCCGTTCCTCCTCCTGGGCATCTAATAGAATTGCCTGTCCTTTCAAACAATAGGGTGACGGGTCCCAAACCCACTTCATGATTGGCCTGGAGGATAATCAGTGTTACAATATTCATTCGCTATTGTAACACACCTGGGTGCATTCTCTGCGCCCTGAGCCCACCCAATTTTGAATCCTATTAGAGCCTCTGGCTCTAATCGGGTGCTTTAAAAAAAACACCCCCCATTGGAATCCATGCATCCGGGGCCGGACGCCCTTAATGGATGGGCTGCACCTGCCATTTACACATGCCTACCTCCAATTCCATTCGCTAAAAAAAAAAAAAAAAAAAAAAACAGAAGGGGATCTGTTCCCTTCCAACTGGGAGGATCAGATTGGAGGGCCCAAAGAGTAGAGTGGGCTGTGTCTCTGTGTCCTTGTCCGCTCTGCATATGCATATGGACACGGACCTGTCATCTGCCTGCTCCACTCATTGTGGCCTTCCAATCTGATCCCCCCAAATGGAAGGGGACAGATGCCCTTCTTTTTTTTTTTTTTTTTTTTTTTTTAGCGAATCGGATTGGAGGTAGGCGTGTGTACATGGACACATGTCTGTTTACATTTGTCGCTCCAAAGAGGTGAATGAAGGGTCTGATTGGGTCAGATTGATCATGTGAAAGGCTGATTTTACACTGATGCAGTGTGGTTTACCCACACCTTGGATGCAGCGCAGTGCACCTGTGCGTTTCCTCTGGGTTAGCTGCACTTTGCCATAGACTTCTATTATACCCTAGCGGTTAACAAGTTGCTTAAGTGGCCCTCACTCTTCAAAAGGTTGGGAACCCCTGCACTAGATGGACAAAGCAAGCAGATTCTTTAAACATCTGTGCATGCATGCTAGCCTTAAACTATAAAAATTGTGGCCGCTACCTGGGGATCCAGACAAAATTTGCTTGGTGGGTGGACCTGTCAATCCCATGATTGAAAAAAAAAAGTAACCTGGTGGAGAATCCGTGGCTAAACAGAGGCTGCATCCAATCAGGGGCTAGCTGTCAAAATATAATAGTGGCAAGCTCACAGCAGGAGATATGTCCATCTGTTAGTGTGCTGTTAGTGTGGATGGAGGAATCTGCTATTTTGTTTCTTTATAGCCTGCAGGCTGAATGAAAAAACAATCTAAACCTGTATGCTTTAAGCCTAGTACAAACAATGAGATTATTGGAACAAAGATTGTCCGGTTTCTTTTTTTTTTGCATGCTAGCCTCCAGATCGAAAATGAAGAGGATACTAAAGTACGAAAATTCTCGTACGACTGAATAAAAATTTGGAAGTGATGTCACGTGTTGTAGTGTATTTGCATTGTATTTTCAGACGAAAACTGTACTGATTAAACAAAAATTGTACGATCTGGTATCATACGTGAAAGATATTCGTGTTTGTCCCTTTGGAGAATTTTGGACGAAAGCTGTGTACTAATGACCAGATTATCATACGATCGCTTTGATTTTCTGATCATGTGTACGGGCCTTTAGTCTCATGGCAAGATTAGTTTAAATCTAAACAATACTAAATACGATAAAGCAGTAATGTTTGTATCTTGGCATAAGAATAAGTAAGTACTTGCTTTTTAAGTGTCTTTAGATACAGCAGCCCATCCGGCAGAGCTGTCAGTCCAGAACTGTAGGACACTAATAATCTTGGGCCTCCATGCCCCATCAGTTTCAGAATATCAGTTTAGTTATTGAATTATACAGTTCATCTTATCTGTCAATGTGAGACACAGTCTGCATGTCTAAGATTAGATATCTTAGTTCTGTTCTTTTATATCATTAACTATATAAGCATAGCTGATTTATGTTAAAGTGACACTAAACTCTGGTTTAAGAAATAAATTCTATTCAAGTATGTATTCCTAACTCAAAAGCACCTCTTATTGCTCTTAGCCCCCTCCAAATTCCTTTTTTAATTGCTGCTATGATCCTACTTCCAAACAAACCAACCGATCCTCTCCCCCCGTTCGGTCGGATAAATAGGGGTATTAATATACCCCTATATGCAATGTGCTCACATGTAAAAACAATCAGTGACAGGCAGTAGAGCAAGCTGGGCTCTCTTACAAAGGTATTAGCAGGCAGGTTCCTGACTGTACAGGGGGGACATACCTGCTCCAGTCGTTCTTCAGGTAGGTAGGTAGTAGAGTAGGGTCCTTGCTGATCACACTGACTTTCCCCACATCCACTGAGCTGCTGCTGCCGGTTAATCCTCCGAGAACAGAGAGAGGCGAGACAGGAGCAGGCACATTATTATTGTCATCTCTGTGCACCGCTGATGACAGATGGCATCATTAGCTGGTAGTAATCCGTTAGTGCCCGGCACAAGGGAGCGTGTCAGCAGTGCAGAGGCCATGGCATCAGTGGTGGGTCGGGCGGGCTTCCCCTGCATCTCCTCCGGCCGTGCGTCTCCTCCCTGCTCCTCTTAGACCAACGGGATCGCTTCTCCTTTCGGCCAATCGGGAAACGGGTCTCAGGACCCGCTTCCTGATTGACCAGGAGGAGAATCAGTGTGACAATAGCCAATATTCATTGGCTATTGTCACACAACTGGGTGGACTCAGGGCACAGTGCTCTGCGCCCCCAGCCCACCCTTTTTTTGAAGCCTATTATAATTATTATTATATTATTATTATTATACAGGATGTATTTAGCGCCAACAGTTTGCGCAGCGCTTTACAATATAAAGGGAGACAATACACCAACATTGATTGGTTCGCGCAAAAGTTATAGCGTCTACAAAATAGGGGATAGTTTAATGGCAGTTTTATTGATAATTTTTTTTTACTAGTAATGGCAGCGATCAGCGATTTTTATCGTGACTGAGACATTATGGCGGACATATCGGACAGTTTTGACACATTTTTGGGACCATTGGCATTAATACAGCGATCAATGCTATAAAATTGCATTGATTACTGTAAAAATGTCACTGGCAGTGTAGGGGTTAACCACCAGGTGGCGCTGTAGGGGTTAAGTGTGTCCTAGGGAGGGATTCTAACTGTGGGGGGGGCTGTGTGTGACACATCACTGATCACCGCTCCCGTTAACAGGGAGCGTAATCAGTGTCAGTGTCATTAGGCAGAACGGGGAGATGCTTGTTTACATTAGCATCTCCCCGTTCTTCCTCACCGTGAGACGATCGCAGGTATGCCCGCGGATATCGAGTCTGTGGGACCCGCGATCCCGGTCACGGAGCTCCCGACGGGCGCCTCATAAAGGGCAACGTACAGGTACGTTAATCTGCCTGTACGTGGCCTTCTGCCGCAGTATATCTGCGTGAGGCCATCGGGAAGCGGTTAATGAGCCCTAATTTTGCGCTGCACCCTTTGTAAAATATCGACTGTTGGATTATGTGAAAAATCTTTTAGTGTTCAGCTGCATTTTATCTTTGCCAATTTTCTCTTTGTGCTGATTGTATTCATTCTGATATTCTTACCTACTGACAGAATGGTGATCTGCCTTGTTTACATAATCATTACCGAATGATTAGCTTCCGCTGCGTAGAATCACAGTGGGAGCGAGCCTACGGCAGCGTGCACTCGCGTCCGATACCCAGAAGTGCAGGATCACGTATATATATATGTGATCCTGCACAGCATGGCTGCCCTGTAGCAGTCAAACTGCTATAGGGCAGGTGGTTAAATTGTGTTTTTGATTTGTGGTGCTCAGATGCAGTGTAGGATCACTTTAAGTAGTGAGTGTGTATGGATTTTTGAAGAATAAGGGTATCGTTTAGTGTCACTTTAACTCTAGACCATAAGGAAATATTAATATCAAGAGTATTTCTTTTCTGTAGCCCTCACCCACTGTGTGATTTAGATACACCTATGGCTTTATTTGCCTTACATAAGACACATAAACCATGTGGTGACAGGTGGAGTCAGCCATTGCTCAGCAAATATGCTCCTGGCTTTGTCTGTGAATAGCTTTTTATTTGTCCTGTGCACTCTCACTGCTGCATGTATAAAGGAAAGGTGAGATTAAAAACAAATAACCTGGGCTTGGGAGAAGCTTTACCAGTCTTGTAGCTTAACCTTAATTATCAAAACATACTAATAAAATAGGCTCAGCCCAGCCATCGCTGCATACACAACACTTCCTTGGCTATAAAAAGAAATTGTAGGAGATACCAGGTCATTAATTCCTTTGAGTCACCTTTTTCTGTGACACAGCGGTCAGGTGCTCTAAATTCCCTGGGAATACTCGGCCCAGAGAATGGAAATTTCCTTCCTTTACTGTGTACAAACATATCAAGAAGTATAAACAAGTAATGGAAAGTTGCCCCGGACATAAGAGGATAGTCATAAATATGGGCATGACCTGACCCTCAGGATGCATTCGAACCTGAGCAAAGCAATTTTCAGGCATTTTAAATTGAGAATTTTTCCATGTGTATTCAAGCTTCAGGAGTTGTTTGTTTTAGCTATGGAAAGTACTAGGGGGAGACCAGTTCTTCCTCTGCCGGGCTGCATGCTCAGGTAAGGGTCTGGATTTTGGGGGGGGAGGGGGGCTGCAACGTTTTCTTTTTTATTTGGGCATGGGGTTCCCCTTAAAATCCATACCAGACCCGAAGGGTCTGATATGGACTGGAGGGGGGGCCCCCACGCCGTTTTTATTTTTATTTTTCTTTATTTTTCTTAAATAGCCACTTTCCGGAAATTGCAACTGCAGCGAGTCAATTTAAATGTGATTTGATTCTTTTTTTTCTATAGAGATGTCATTTTTTGCTGCAGCATGTTCTATACATGCTACAGATGGGCTACTTTACAGGAAGACTAAGGGGACTCCCAGGAATTATATTTAAAGGAATTTTCATTTTTATTGTTGCACTTCAAGCATCAATAAAATCACTGCTCCTGAAAAAAAATGATAGTTTAAAAAATTTTTTTTTTGCATTAATACATGTTTCCCAGGGCAGTACCCGGACCCCATACCCTTTTATGGCCAATTATTTGCATATAAGCCTTCAAAATGAGCACTTTTGATTTCTCATGTTTGGCTCGCATAGACTTCAATGGAGTTCACAGTTCAAGGCAGAACTTTTCCCCTGTTCGGGAGTTCTACTGCAAACAGGGGGGGTGTTTGGCTCATCTCTACTACCTACACGCGGGCCTTGTCCAACCACAGCAGCTTTTATCCTCTCCCAGAGTTTTACCGGCTTCCGACAATGGGGTTGGATGGTCCATCTGTGCCTTCCACCTGCATCAAAATGCCGAAATCCCATGCATAGGGAGGTATAATTGTGGCATGTTTCTTGTTACCCTATACTGTATGACAACAGAAGGAGCTTTGTGCACTGTTTGTAGTCTTATACACAGTGTGTCATGCCAAGTAATATAATGTGGTAGTATTCAATATGCAAGAAATCAATAACATAACTTGAAAGGCCTAAACGCATCTTTCAAATAAAAAAGCAATGTCCTATTTTTTTCCACTATGACAGTGTAGCACCCTCTAGTAAGTGAGCTAAAGAGAGATAGCATTTTTTTCTATTGTAAGTAAATTGGCAGAGCCAAGCCTGTGTGTTTTTCTTCTGGGTCAGGGTTGAGTGACTCAGGCAGAGCTGGTGACTCACAGGCAGCATCACCAACACCTTCCACTTCTTTTCAGAATGTTCTGTTTTTTTCTGGAAAGGAAGGAGGAGAGGAAAGGTTGAGCTGCCTGGGGTATTCTGATGAGCCCTGACCAATCCCCAACCTGCATTGGCAGGGGGCAGGTCTCCTCAAGTACTTAGGTTCAGCCCAACTGTGGAGGAGTTGTTCGAGTGGAAAATGGAGATGGAGTGCTAGGCTCTCAAGGCCATGGAGGGAGCTCCCCAATCTAGGGGTGACCTTGAGACTGGGCTTGGGTGCGGACAGAACCCTCTTACAACACACGGAGGTGTCCTGGACAGGTGGCACGGGAGCAAGGAGAGGACAGTGGGAAAGCACTGCTAGGCAAAGTCTCCAGGAGGAATTAAAAGTTGCAGCCAAGAGGGCTGGTGAGTGTCACACAGTCGGGAGGTCTGGGAGGTACGCCTGAGAAGACTAGGAGATTGCAGTCTGAGATGGGTGCAGAGCCAGTGGAGTGGACTGTGGTGGCACGAGCAGTGGAGAGAGGTAGCTGCAGCCAGGAGTGCTGAAGAGGTGGTACTGGGATCAGAAGCCACGTGAACAGCTAGCATTGGGACTACCTATATTTTTGCTACACCAAAGGGGCCCATGGTCCCTGCCTGCAAAGGGCATTCACTTTAGGCCTGGCTGAGCCAGTGTCAGGCCTGCAAATAAGTGCTAGCTGGTCCTGCAAGAGCAAGCAAGTGATGTGCTGGAGGTGTTAAGGAGAGATAGTCTGCAAGCAAGTGTTGTGCTGGAGAGAAGAGAGTTGTATATACCGGAGGTGTATATAGTTTTCTCAGTTCCTAACAATTTCTGCAATCAACTGGGCATCTCATAACTACCCTATCCCCATCCAAGTTTAATCCCCTCAATAAAAATATAAAACAAAGTGCATGGACTGAAGTCAGGTGCCTGGCTGTACAGGGTGACAGACGGACTACAATTACCAGCAGCCCCTACCGGGGTACCACTACATTTGTATTACAAAAAACAGTTGCAAAGGGATTTCCAAGACCAGCATCACTATACAAAAGACAAGCTCTGTCTTCTTCACACATCAGAGCATATGGCATCATATTGTTTTGGGGCCACCCTTGTTAAATAGGACAAGGACTGGGAAATACTATGTGGCACCTGATACCTGCTTTTGGTCTGACTAAGTTTCCTTATTAATTCCTGGCGGACCTGCTATTCTTCAATAAATCTGGTTTACAGTATTAAATTGTATAATAGGACTAAAGATAATGTTAGTTACAGCATACAAGTATGAGTTACAGAATAAAGCACTTGCAGCATTAGTTACAGCATGTGAAAAGAAAAAAATGTTGGAATTGGTCAGTGTTTATGTAATAACATAAATTAAAGTGGTATTAAACGGTATGTGAGCACTACTAAGTGAAAACACTATTTAATTCATTTTTAATATTTAAAGCAACTCACCCATCCATCCATGTCTCCATGCTTTATTTAGTTAAAAAATCACTTTGAACCCGCCCCCCCCCCCCCCCCCCCCCCCCCAGGTTTTCTAGTCACCGTATGTACTTCCTGGAATCCATCTGCCCTTAGGTCAGGTATGTAGGCAGAAGGATGTGCTTAGCTGGGGAAGCCCATCCTTCCCTCTTCCAGATGAAGGGAAAAAAAAACACACATGAAGACTGTATGAAATCATTTTGCCCTAGGCCAGAAACCAGGAAGCAACCGAAGAAAAAAATAAGCAAATTTAATATACCTTTCTATCGATTTACAAATGATAGCAGCAAAAGGATTGCAAATAGTTAATAATGATTAATTCTGCTTTAAGGTCCCTGCTAAAGAGTCAGATGGTAATTTCTTTTTACAATAATCTTTCTGACAACCCCACCATCCTCAGTCCATCCAGAATTTCTGGAGTATGGAGAGAGGGGACACATTCCTTCCCCCATCCAAAATTCAGCACTCATCCTCCATTCACACTACGTACACATATGCATGTTCTTTTGGCATGTTGTTGCACTTCCTGCATAGGGCAACACATTAATTTCAATGGGCTCTCCTAGGAGCAATATACATTGCAAAGAACCTCAGGAACCCTATTGCACACAAAAACAAGCATCTTGTTTGCTGCATTTGGGGTGCCATTAACAATAAATTGCACTGCAAGCACAACACACATTTTTGTGCACACATTTACAAGCTTCTATAGTGTGAATGCAGCCTTAGGGCAGTCTACGGTGTGCAGTAGGGTGTCAGCAGTGCTGATGCATTGATTGTGGTGTAGCAACCCTCTTAGCTATGTTGCTAACAGTTGAAGAAAATTTAGATTGTGGCTCCCCTGTAGCAGTGGAGTGAAGTATGATTGCTTTTGGCTGTTCTGGGTTCTGCTGGTAGCAGGCTCAACTGCTTTCCCCTTATTTCTGGTAAGTTCCAGAATTTAGTGGGTAGAAGAGGCAGACCCTCACTTGCATATTCATACTGCCTCAGCCAATCTCTGGCAGGAAGAAGGGCCAGTAGGGAGCTGAAGTCTGGGGCCTGGAAAAGCTGGGCCTTGTCTTGTGGGAAAAGACCCAGCCTGAGGGCTGTGGCCCTTTGGGACTGATAGCTACAGTATAGTCGAGGCCATCTGGATCCCAGCTCCAGCTAGAGCTAGGGGGCTTAAGTCCAGAGTTCATGAGAGCACTAAATACACATGTGCACTTTTTTTGGCATGTTGTTGCACTTCCTGCATAGGGCAACCCATTAATTTCAATTCGCTGGCCTAGAAGCGACAAACAAAGCAAAAAAGCTCAGAAACCCTATTGCACACAAAAACAAGCATCTTACTTGCTGCGTTAGGGGTGCCATTAACAATGAATGACACTGCAAGCACAACACACATTTTTGTGAACACATTTATAAGCTTCTATAGTGTGAATGAAGCCTTGGGGCAGCCTAGGGTGAGCAGTAGGATGACAGCAGTGCTGATGCATTGATTGTGGTGTAGCACCCTCTTAGCTAGGTTGCTAACAGTTGAGGCAAATTTTGATTTTGACTCCCCTGTAGCAGTGGAGTGAAGTTTGATTGCTTTTGGCTGTTCTGGGTTCTGTTGGTAGAAGGCACAACTGCTTTCCCCTGATTGCTGGTAGGTTTCAAGGTTTATTGTATGGAAGAGGCAGATCCTCACTTGCATATTTATACTGCCTCAGCCAATCCCTGGCAGGTAGAATGGCCAGAAGGGAGCTGAAGTGGGTATAAACATTAGTAGATTGTGACACCCACATGCAATGTAATGTATTATATGTCCAGGTGTAGCAGGACTTTCACATTGATTTGTTAGATGAATTGCAGCCTTATGTAAATACTCTGTGCTAGCATACCCTCCCCCATGTTTAAGCACATAGGATGAGAATTCGATGTGCTCCAAATGATGCTAGAGCTGGAATCATGGTCTAGCTGAGAGTTAGGTAAAAGAGGGAGTTGCCTTGGGCACTTTAACAGGAAGGGGGCACAAAAAGGCAGGACCTGCAACCTATGCTGATGCAGTAATTCACAGCTCATGGGGTATGGCGCACTTTGGCCTTTTCGCCTTGGGTGCTAAAGGACCTTTTCCCACCCTAGCTGGAATCAAGGAACACAGAGGTGTTAAGATTCCCAAGCTAATGCAGGCCCAAGTACACACAGAAAAAAAAAAAAAAAGGCTAGTTGACATACCAAAACTTAAAAAAGTTGGACCGCTCACAAACATTTTCATGAACCCTGGAGAGGAAAGGGTTTAATCTGAACTCCAAGCAAATAACTGAATACCCAGATGAAACACATATAAGGGAGATGTTTTACCTGCAAGAGGATTTGTATTTCTGTCCATTTAGCCCTAAGATTTACACAACTCACACAGCACAGACCTGCTTGGCAGATCAGGGAACCTGATTTTTCTCTACTGCAGTTCCGTAACACTATCAGGTCTGCTCCTTGCTCCAGACTGTGACCGGGCAGTGAAATGAGAAGCAGCAGGCTGATAAACTCATCTCTCTGTCACTTTACTTTCCTTCCAAAGAGAATGCTTCTTACACTGCAACACAGCTGACTGGCTCCTTGTGCTGCTTCTCCCTTTACCAATCTGAGCTCTGCTATTCAGGGGAGTGCAAGAGGCTGATAAAAAGTCAAATTCAGGTACTTACACTACTTGCATGTAAGAGAAAAATGTTTTAATGAATACACAGCTGCATTAATTTGTGTCTTTAATATTAGCCTGGAGTTTAGCTTTAAAGCAGAACTAAACTATTTTTAATCCTTATGCTGCTATGATTAGTAAATAGATAGAAATATATATTTCATTTAGTTGTTTTAACCACTTTCCGACCACTGCACGACGATGTACGACGGCAGAATGGCACGAGTGCGCAAATGGGCATACCCATGTGTCCCTCTGTCATTGCAGGTTAGCAGGCGAGTGTGCCCGCAGGACCCATGGACTAGATGTCCACCGGTGGCCTGCGATCGTGGCAAGGAGAGGCAGAATGGGGAGATGCTTATGTAAACAAGGCATTTCCCTGTTCTGCCTAGTGACATTACACGGATCTACTGCTCCCAGTGTATATGTTTAGTGACATAAGTCTACACTAATTAAGTCTAATTGATTTGGCAATATAAGGATACCCTGTCCTTGCCCATTCATGCTCCGAAGAAACTCGAATTTTCCAAATGAAACGCGTCAGCGCCACCACATCAGTGCAGCTGTCCAGAATCTATTCCTGTTCATTGCTATCAGCAATTGCCAGCACCTACAGCCTCCGAGATGGATTTTACTTCCTGTCAGCCTAATACTCCTGGAGCAGTGATATGTTTCCCCCTGCCAACTCCACCCCCCCGACCCTGGCTCCCGCTTCCTGTCTCAAGGCTGTTCCTGCCGCCGGAATGGTAGGAGAGAAGCTCCCTTCCCGAGGCCACTCCTGGTAAGCCACAAACTCTCTGTCACAGCAGAGAGTAAAAGAATTAAAAGAATACACTGCCCAGCGAGTATAGTGTTCCAGGTGGGCTGCTGACTATCACTCTGCTCCCTCCCATACTACCCCCCCATCCCATTATGCTGTCCCCCCACACTGCCCTCCGCTGCCTCCCTCCCATCAAAAACTATAAAAAAAAAAAAAAAAAACTATAAAAAATAAAATTATAAAATTAAATGGTGAAAAATAACTAAAAAAAAAACCTACTGACCCCGTCCACTGCCCTACTGACCCCGTCCACCACCCTACTGAAAACATTCCACCGCCCTACTGACCCCGTCCACCGCCCTACAGATCATGTCCACCACCCTACTGACCCCATCTACCACCCTACTGACCCCGTCCACCGCCCTACTGATCATGTCCACCACCCTACTGACTACGTCCACTGCCCTACTGACCCCGTCCACCGCCCTACTGATCATGTCCACCACCCTACTGACTACATCCACTGCCCTACTGACCACATTCCACCGCCCTACTGACCCCGTCCACCGCCCTACTGACCACATTTCACCGCCTTACTGACCCTGTCCACCGCCCTACTGATCATGTCCACCGCCCTACTGACCACGCCCACCGCCCTACTGACCCCGTCCACTGCCCTATTGACCCAGTCTACCGCCCTACTGACCACATCCACAGCCCTACTGACCCCATCCACCGCCCTACAGACCCTGTCCACCGCCCTACTGACCACATCCACTTCCCTACTGACCCCGTCCACCACCCTACTGACCACATCCACTGCCCTACTGACCCCGTCCACCGCCCTACTGACCACATTTCACCGCCTTACTGACCCTGTCCACCGCCCTACTGATCATGTCCACCGCCCTACTGACCACGCCCACCGCCCTACTGACCCAGTCTACCGCCCTACTGACCACATCCACAGCCCTACTGACCCCATCCACCGCCCTACAGACCCTGTCCACCGCCCTACTGACCACATCCGCTTCCCTACTGACCCCGTCCACCACCCTACTGACCACATCCACTGCCCTACTGACCCCGTCCACCACCCTACTGACCATGTCCACTGCCCTACCATGTCCACTGCCCTACTGACCACATCCACTGCCTCCCTCCCATCAAAAACTGTAAAAAAAAAACTATAAAAAATAAAATTATAAAATAAAATGGTGCAAAATAATTTAAAAAAAACTACTGACCCCATTCTTTGCCCTACTGACCCCGTCCACCGCCCTACTGACCCCGTCCACCGCCCTACTGACCACGTTCCACCGCCCTACTGACCACTTCCACTGCTCTAATAGTGTTCTGGTCTTTTCACAAAATATGAGACCATGGTCTAGTATTAACACAAATTTTCACCCTTTTGAGCACTTTGTGAATCAGCTAAGTGTTGTATAGTCCTCCTGGACACTTATACCTACAGGTAAGCTTGTAATAAGCTTACCTGTAAGTACAAGGAATATCTCCTAAACATGCACTATATAGAAGATATTCAGTGTCCCTGCAGTTGGTGACATCACCGGCACATGCGCTCTGAAGGAACGGTATACCTGTGCTATTCCTTCAGAGCCCTGTGTCATAAACAGTGACTCCCGCAAACATGCGCGGGAGTGAAGTCACTGCAGTTCAGCCATTCAAGCGGTCAGAGCCCACGAACCTGGAAATAAGACCGGGTGAAGATGGAAGCCCTGTCAGCGGTGACAGCGTGCCGCTGGAGGGCTTAATTTCAAGGCAAGTTTATCAAAATGAGCTAGTATGAGCGCATTATGACTTTACCTTGCATGGAGAAGATTTCTCTTTATCAACTTTACTTCTGCTTTAAATTGAGTTTAATTTATCAGATGATCAGAAGAGGTTCTTTACACTGCACAGCCTTCCCAGGACTGCCACCGAGTTCCCATACTAAGTGTTCACATCCTGCTTTCCAATTTGGTGCAAGCATGGTAGATGCCATAAAGACTAGAAACTGTTTCTGTTTTTATCATGATATATTTGTATGGTCATTTATCCCTATGTTGTCCCTTGGCACAGGCTCTAAATTACAAATGCTGGCGGGGAGTATTAATGATGCAAACATTGTGCCAGTACTGAGTAGTAAAGCATTCCTTTTGGTTATCTGATGTATTTATTATATTTAGAGAGCCACTGCACCAAACGGTGATAAATGTATAAGGAACACCTAAGTGTAGTTATTCTTTATGTTCATGTATCTATGTGTTTAGGTAATTTACTGAAATACTACAACGCTGAGGTATGATTGAAAATGCTAAAATTCATTATATATATATATATATATATATATATATATATATATATATATATATATATATATATAACAAATACACTACTAATTTAGTACTAGTGCAGACTTCACCACCAGGTTCTACACTGGAGTGAGTGGCAGGGTAAGATGAATAATGGACAGATATTAAATATCTATTTATCACATTGTCTATATAGTACTCCATGCCTGGTGGTTAGATACATTAGAACCAAGACTGATATATACCGTATATGTCAAAGTTTTCTTTTTTTTACTTTTTTCTATATCAGTTTTCCAAGTGTTTCTTAAAGAAGAAACATTGAACAGTGTGCTATAAAATTCTCCTCTCACACAATGTCAAGAAACAAGATATGGATAATGTTTAACTTTATTGTACTAGTTTAACTAGGGAAGAAATGGCACATACAGTTTAAGTACATTTAAAGGCATTAGAGTGTGGATGTGTTGAATTTCCTGCCAGATTTGTATTGCTGTCTGTGTCCCCAGTGTGGAAAGTCACTCTATTTGCCCTTGTGGCCTCAAGGGACAGGAAATGTAAGTTTTTACAGGTAAACTGAGCTGAACTGGGCAAAGGTTTCAATGAAGAGATTAATGTTGTATCTCAGTCAGGAAGTAAAGGTAAAGAACAAGAATGCACAGGGTTTTAACCTTTCCCTTCTTTTTGTATGTTAGCTGGGTTGCTTGAAACATGGAAATTGTCCCAGTAGGAGGTTTCGCTTCTGTTAGAGCACCTTTCCTTTAACATACAAACTGACATTAAAATGCATATGTCCCTGCTACATTACTCTTGGTACTACTAAGTTAATAGTACCCAACTTATGAATGTAATAGGTACAATCAGATGTATTTCTTGTGTCATTAGATGCTTCTGCAAAATTCTGCCAGTTGATCAGAGAACAAAACTCAGCTCATACTAAGAATATTGTTTAGCTAAGGCTTTGCACAGTTCACTGGGCAAAACAGAAGATGATGCTTTGCAGAGGCCAATAGAAGCCAGTACTGTTGAACGTCAACCTATTACAGGATGCATTCCACAGAGGCTTCATATCTGTTTATATTAACAACAGATCTTTAATACGGAACATGTTGATCGGCACGCAGAATTAATATACTCGCTTAGAAGGATGTCATAAGCTCATAACAACATGTAAAAACCAATCCATATTTATGGTAGTACCAAGAATGATTGCGTTTAGCGTGAAGAAATCATAGGCCAGGGTATATTACTTATAATACCATTTAGGGCAGTGGTGTCAAACCTTTTTGACCTTCCTGGGCCACAGAGAGGAGGAATTGTCTTGGGCCACACATTAAATACAGTACACTAACAATAAGGATAGCTGATGAGCAGAAAAAGTTGAACAGATCACAAGTTAACTGATCACTGATATAGATAATGTACCTATCTGAGTAATAAAACCTCATTTTTTGTAATCTCTTTTATTATAAAGGTAAAGGAGGGTAACATGAAACAAGTGCGATACTTGACACTGTTTTTGATAAACGAACTGGACAATATCTGGTTAAATGGATGTAGGAGCAATTCTTAATAGATTCTCAAGGTGTTTATTAGATATTTTGGTTCTAATTTTGCCCTGCATGTGTTTCATTCTTAAAAATAGTTGCTCTCAAATATAGGTGCTACCTAAAACTGATGACATGATTGTGAAGAGTGGGATATTTTTCTTTGGGAAGATAAAACATATAAATGTCCAATAAAGAGACACTGTCAAACACATTTTTACATTAAAAAAAAAAAAAAAAAACATTTTTAACCTCTTTATGCATAAGGGTAAAACAAATTTAAATGCCTAAGCACAATTGTGCAACTTTGACATGTGTTAGTAAAACTGTACATATGGTCACAACTGCTTAGACTCCTTTCACACTGAGGCGTTTTTCAGGCGCTTTTGGGCTAAAAATAGCGCCTGTAAAGTGCCCCCCTGCAGTCCCAGTGTGAAAGCCCAAGTGCTTTCACACTGAGGCGATGCTTGGCAGGATGTTAAAAAAAGTCCTGCAAGCAGCATCTTTGGAGCGGTGTATATACCTCTCCTAAAGCGCCCCTGCCCATTGAAATGAATGGGCAGCGCCGCTTCAGTGGCGCTTTGCAGGTTGTTTTAACCGTTTTTCGTCCGCTAGCGGGGGTTAAAAGCGCCCCGCTAGCAGCCGAAAACTGGTAAGAGCCCAGTCTCCGTGCTGGTAGCATGCTGCGAGGCATGCTCCCAGCACATAGGGAGATATGTATATATGTGGCCCCACGGAAAAAATCCCACTTCCGTGAGGCCACATATACAGTAGGTATGTGTGCGGTCAGCGGGAAGTAAGTTGAGCCGCATTCAAAGCTGTCTTGGGCTCCATGTGGCCTGTGGGCCACAAGTTGGACACCTCTGATTTAGGATAAGGTGACTTAAGAAAGGAAGCCAGCTCTCTACACGTTGGTGCTTGTTAGATTTTGTGTCAACTCGTACTGATCCACACATTGTACACAATCAGAGGAGGCCTTGGGTTGGCGTGCTTTGGCTTCCTGAGCAAGTACAAATATTTTATGTTGGACTGGTGGCCCTAAGTGAAGTCTTTAGCAGTGCAGGACCACCAGACAGTGACACATGCTGAGCATTATATAGATAGCTGCTTCCTGTTCAGACCTGAGAGCACAGATCCTGGCAAAATGATGCCTTCCAGTTAACATGCTGTGGAGTTCTTAGATGTCATGTGACTGAATGCCGAGAGTCACAAAGGCAGCTGCTGCTGGAAGATGTGGTAAGGTGTCACAATAAACCAAAATACTAAATGTCCTATAGGAATACCTACCCTCACCAATCACCATGGGAGCACCTTGTGGTACACATTCTTCAGCATACAGAAATCTGTCTCTGTCCTCAAAGGGCTAGCTGGCAGTGTATGCATCATAGGCATGCAATGTTCAGGTCACCCCCCAATCCCCACAACAGATGAACATTCTTACCGTGGGCCAAATAGAGCATGACTAACATGGGTGCTGGATGGTTTTCTGTGTAAAACCTATAAATAACACAAATTATATGCTGGTTTGTAACTTACTGTTTGGGGTAAGAACTAATTCCCTGTTTTATTTTTATCTTGTAAGGTTTGTCTTATTTCAAGCAAAGATACTTGCTAAGATTTGTCTACCTGAGCTGAGTTAGGAGGCTTTTCAAGATATTCATATTGAGTGTTGAGATTCAAATTTACACTTCTTAGTGACAGTAGGAATGGTTGCAGTATGACTTTATATGATGTCATTGTATAATCTGGTTCTCAGGCCTGTCTGTATTATTTTTATGTTAGAAAAAGTTCTGGTTGGAGTTTAAACCATTATTAAATGGAATATTTAACAAAGTTGAAATACCTATCTCAGGAGCTGTGAGGTAGGGACACAGGAGTGCCCAGGGAAGTTCCTCAAATTGGCCACTGGGTGACAACATAAGTAGAGTAAAAAACTATTATAGTCCGACTAAGCAGTGCCTAGTTAGCCCCTAGAGGTCCCCAGAATAGTGAGTAGGGTCTAATCATAAATGGTTAGGTAGTGTCAGTCCTGCCTTTGTCATTGTGAGGCATCTTGGGAAAGAGGGTCCTGTAAATATAATTTGGCAGGAGGTTGCCTGTTATTGGTCAACATGCCATGGGAATCACTTTAAGGACCAAGCTAAAACAAAGATGTAACCTCTGAGGCTTTGGCTCCTGGGAGACTTCCCTTATGGAAATGGATGGAGGAAATGTGCAGGACTGTTGGGACTATTGCACCCCCTTTGCATGGGATGCAGGACTCTGGCAACCCACCTAAAAATGTATTGGCTCCTCGACTTGATTCTCTGGTTGCTAATGTTCTATCATTTGCAACTTAAAAGGAGTTTGCCATCAATGCTCTGCTTGCTAATGCTCTATCATTTGCAACTTAAGAGGAATATATCATCACATCTGAGATGACTGATGTGTGTAAATATCTAAATCAATGGTTCAGTAAACAGTTACAAGGCTTCCCATTGTTTGGACTCTCCCTTCTCCCAATCTAAAGATGGAGATGTCCTCTGGAAACAAACTGGTGCTTAGTGAGATTGCTATTGAGGTTCATTGCCATATAGCCTGGAGCAGTTATGAAATTGATTACTGGTGGTGCTGGTTAGTTCTGACCAGGGGTCTCCCGGGAGTGCTCACTTATTGGTCAGTTTCATGGGGTACCCAGTGCAGGATCCTGTGTCTACAGTAGCTGGTGAGTCCTAAGGGACCAACTTATGCTTGGGTAGGACTAAGGTAATAGTGTTCCTCCATCATGTGGTTAGTGCTCATGGAGGACATGCAACTCAGTATGCGACAAGGCCACTACATAACAGAGCCACTGATATGATCTTCCAAATGATCAATTACCAGTGACAGTGTCATCACTTGCATTGGACACCATGGAACGGCGTAGATAGCGTCCAAACGTGTAATTTATTGCATGATCACAACACAAGGAGAGTGCAACGTTTCGGAGTCACGCAGGACCCCTTTGTCAGGCGTGATGCCTGACGAAGGGGTCCTGCGTGACTCCGAAACGTTGCACTCTCCTTGTGTTGTGATCATGCAATAAATTACACGTTTGGACGCTATCTACGCCGTTCCATGGTGTGCTGGCAAATATTTTCATTTTGACTTGAACCAGTATCCAGCTGGTTGTTGCTGCAGCACCCATATTTTGTGAGCTCATCCAGGAAAGTGTGCGATGGGAATATGAAGTATCACTTGCATTGGAGCTAGACTATAATTATTGCCATTATCAGAGGCTTCTTAGTGTTCTACCTTTGTTACAGGTTCCCTACCAACATCTAGCTACAGCTTTAGAACTTTGGCTGAATCATATGATTTGTTGCACTGAGCTGAACTAAGTATGGCACTGAAATAAAGCTGTCACTTCCTGAAAGAAAATTAGACTATCACTTCCTGAAAGAATTGGCTTTGAAGTTTTCTCATTGCAGTTTCTATGCTCTTATCACAGGGAAAGTCCCAGGTTAGTAAATGTTTAACAGTAAATTCTGATCGCTCAAGGAAGATAGATGACATGTGAATAATTACAGATGTGGAATTACTGTATTTATTGGTGTATAACACGCACTTTTTCACCATGAAAATCGGGTGCAAATAGCGTGTGCATCTTATACACTAATACTTCAATTTTAGCTGCCTCGGAGGGGACAGAGAGGGGGGCGGGACGAGCACCATCAGATATACAGTGAGAATCTCCTGTTTACTTGGCGGCCTCTGTAATAGGAAGTCCCGTCTCCTGGGCTGCCATTGGATGATCATAGGAGATTCTCACTGTTTGTAATCTGTCGGCGCTCGTCCCACCCCCCTCCCTGTCCCTTCTAGGCTGCAGATGGGCATCGATCAGGCTGCACTGATGGCAATGGTGAGGCTGCTGCATTGATGGCACTTGTGAGGCTGCATTGATGTGGACTGATGAGGCTGCATTGATGGCACTTATGAGGCTGCAGATGGGCATTGATCAGGCTGCATTGATGGCAATGGTGAGGCTGCAAATGGGCACTGACCCTTATTTTGCTTCAAAGTTCCTTATTTAAAATTTAAGTTTTTGTCCTGAAACTTCCCTCTTAAAATGAATGTACGTGTTATATGCCGATAAATACGGTAGATCTTTCTAGGTAAACCTGTCATTTGTTTTGTTATGTCTAAACAAGTGCTATTTGCTCCTAAATGCCCTGGAGATTTCAATAAACCAGGGGTGTTCATTTATGCAAATTTATACTTAATCTGAAAAGTTGCGCTCGGGTCCACCCCCTTCTCTGTCTCCCTATAAGTTTATGAGGCTGCACTGGACGAAAGTCGGGTCTATCTGCCCACAAAGTTTGCACCCAGTAGTACACTGTACCAAGTAGCATTGCCCACGTCCACCCTTTCATCTGCAACAAATACTCTAGGGGTTTTCAATGTGATTAGCAACAAAACACACATCTGCTGGTCCTCCCCCTTCATTATTCATTATTTTGTCCAATGTCTTTTGCCTTATGTTCACTTTATGCAATACACTGATTCAGAGAAATCCCTGGAACTTCACATGAAAAAAATGCACACCTCCAAAAACAGTGAAAATTGGTCACCCTTGTCCTTTAGTGGGGGAAAAAACCATAGTGGCTGCCTGGAAAAAAACAAGCTATTCCTTTCCATGAAGTCAATACCCGACAGTTTTATCATTCATGATACAAAACAATTAAGTACTATCTGTGATACTTTTTTTTATCTGCACTAATAGTTTTCAGGACAAGCTTTCAGAGCGTTCCCTTCTCAGTCCATGCGGGTACTGCTTGGACCCAGAAGAAGGTACCACCTTGAAAGCTGTTGTGCAAATAAAAAAGTATCATGGACAGTGCTCATTTGTTTTATTGCACTAATACAACTTCAATCACCTCAAGCATGATTAATGAGAACCTTTCTAGCATGTTTTCCAATAAACATGAACTCATTCTACATAGTCCCTCTGGTCCTTAAAGAAGCTTACTACACTGGACCGCACTTTGATTACTTTTTATTTATTTATTTTTTTTTTTTTAGGGTAGCTCTCGAGACCACCCTCACCACCCATTGACAGGACTGCCACATACCCCTCCCTCCCCATATATATACCCTTGTTTTTCTTTTCCCTTTATTCTTAATTTTTGTTCTTCCTTCTAGATCTCCAATTAATATATGAGTATTCACCCATCCTCATTATTTGGTGTTTGGTGGTCCCACCCTTACAGCTAAGGCCAGATGATCACATATTCAATAACATACTCCACAATATAGTAACTTCTACAGGATATACAGTATTTCACAAAAGTGAGTACACCCCTCACATTTTTGTAAATATTTTATTATATCTTTTCATGTGACAACACTGAAGAAATGACACTTTGCTACAATGTAAAGTTTACAGTGTAAATTTGCAGTACCCTCAAAATAACTCAACACACAGCCATTGATGTCTAAACCGCTGGCAACAAAAAAGAGTACACCCCTAAGTGAAAATGTCCAAATTGGGCCCAAAGTGTCAATATTTTGTGTGGCCCCCCACTATTTTCCAGCACTGCCTTAACCCTCTTGGGCATGGAGTTCACCAGAGCTTCACAGGCTGCCACTGGAGTCCTTTTCCACTCCTCCATGATGACATCACGGAGTTGGTGGATGTTAGAGACCTTGCGCTCCTCCGCCTTCTGTTTGAGGTTACCCCACAGATGCTCAATAGGGTTTAGGTCTGGAGACATGCTTGGCCAGTCCATCACCTTTACCCTCAGCTTCTTTAGCAAGGCAGTGGTTGTCTTGGAGGTGTGTTTGGGGTCATTATCATGTCAGAATACTGCCCTGCGGCCCAGTCTCTGAAGAGAGGGGATCATGCTCTGCTTCAGTATGTCACAGTACATGTTGGCATTCATGGTTCCCTCAATGAACTGTAGCTCCCCAGTGCCGGTGTTCTGCCGAGAAAGTTCCGCTCGGCGTATAAGTTCCCCCCTCTACTGCGCCTGCGCAGTAGGTATCGGCGGAAATAGCCGAAGCACAACAGCTGAAAATCAGCTGTACACGGCGCCTGGAAGAGGGCCCCTCGCGGGCTCGCTTCGCTCGCCACGCTTCGCTCGCCACGCTTCGGGCACGGCTGCGCAGTACAGGGGGGGGAACTTATCCGCCGGGGGAACATTCTCGGCAAGACACCGGCAGCACTCATTGCAGCCCCAAACCATGACACTCCCACCACCATGCTTGACTGTAGGTAAGACACACTTGTCTTTGTACTCCTCACCTGGTTGCCGCCACACACGCTTTACACCATCTGAACCAAATAACTTTATCTTGGTCTCATCAGACCACAGGACATAGTTCCAGTAATCTATGTCCTTAGTCTGCTTGCCTTCAGCAAACTATTTACGGGCTTTCTTGTGCATTGTCTTTAAAAGAGGATTCCTTCTGGGACGACAGGCATGCAGACCAATTTGATGCCGTGTGTGGCGTATGGTCTGAGCACTCACAGGCTGACCCCCCACCCCTTCAACCTCTTTAGCGATGGTGGCAGCACTTATATGTCTATTTTCCAAAGGCAACCTCTGGATATGACGCTGAGCACATGCACTTAACTTCTTTGGTCGACCATGGCAAGGCCTGCTCTGAGTGGAACGTGTCTTGTTAAACCGCTGTATGGTCTTGGCCACCGCGTTTCAGCATCTTGGTAATCTTTTTATAGCCTAATGCCCCGTACACACGGTCGGATTTTCCAATGGAAAATGTCCGATCGGAGCGTGTTGTCGGAAATTCCGACCGTGTGTGGGCTCCATCGGACATTTTCCATCGGATTTTCCGACACACAAAGTTGGAGAGCAGGAGATAAAATTTTCCGACAACAAAATCCGTTGTCGGAAATTCCGATTGTGTGTACACAAATCCGACGGACAAAGTGCCACGCATGCTCAGAATAAATAAAGAGATGAAAGCTATTGGCCACTGCCCCGTTTATAGTCCCGACGTACGTGTTTTACATCACCGCGTTCAGAATGATCGGATTTTCCGACAACTTTGTGTGACCGTGTGTATGCAAGACAAGTTTGAGCCAACATCCGTCGGAAAAAATCCTAGGATTTTGTTGTCGGAATGTCCGAACAAAGTCTGACCGTGTGTACGCCCTATAAGCCATCTTTATTTAGAGCAACAATTCTTTTTTCAGATCCTCAAAGAGGATGAGGTGCCATGTTGAACTTCCAGTGACCAGTATGAGAGAGTGAGAGAGATAACACCACTTTTAACACACCTGCTCCCCATTCACACCTGAGACCTTGTAACACTAACAAGTCAAATGACACTGGGGAGGTTAAGTGGCTAATTGGGCCCAATTTGGACATTTTCACTTAGGGGTGTACTCACTTTTGCTTCCAGCGGTTTAGACATCAATAGCCGTGTGTTGAGTTATTTTGAGGGGACAGCAAATTTACACTGTTATACAAGCTGCACACTCACGACTTTACATTGTAGCAAAATGTAATTTCTTCAGTGTTGTCACAGGAAAAGATATAATAAAATATTTACAAAAATGTGAGGGATGTACTCACTTTTGTTAGATATTGTCTGTTGTCTATTGCATTTCTGCACATGTGTATATTACTTAGTTACCCAGATTTCCTCAGTCAGCTGTACTGCTGCTGGTCATGATTCCTCATGCATGTCTCAAATTTATTATTTAATTCATATCACATATACATCTACACAAAGGGCCAGTTTACTGTCCTTCAGATTTAAGGGGGGGGGCGGACTGTGATCTTTGGGAGTAGAAATTGTCTTGGTGTCACTAAGAATAAACCATGCTTCATAGATAATAGGGGGAGGAATAGCACCCCATCATTGGTGTCAGTGGGAGGAATATTGCCCCATCATTAAAAAACAAGGATGAACATGGACTTTAAATTGGTAGCCACCAGTAGACCCAAAATGAAAGAGAGCACACAATTGAATAAAAAATACAAGTTTATTTTAACATCATATTAAAAACATATTAAAATCAGAAATAAAGTACATAACAAATGATTCCATAGATATATGGTTTTGTCCCACCTAGGTGAAACCTATGTGAACACTTAAGAAAACCTGTAGGTGGGTTCATAGATATGGTGGACTCTGTGGCTGGTGTATGCAGAAGGTCTTACATAACAGGGCCCCCCACAGGAGATCAATGCACTGAGGGATCACTACGTGTTTCATTTACAGCTTCCTCAGGGGATCCATTGGTACCAGATTGCAGTAAAGAAACATGGAATGCCTAAACCCATGCCACCAGGAGAGACAGAGGAACAAACAGACAGCTCCAGAACGTGAGTGCTTCAAAAGTATTTCAGCTGAAAAAAGGGGCTTGCCATAGGGTGAAAAACATATACACCATATGTAGAATGTATACAAAAAAAATGTTCAAAAGGAGAAAGACCTGGAGAGATGTCAAATGTCTATGTAAGGTATTATACTGCCATCCCTTATAAGTAAAAAGTCTCCAAAAATCGTCTGTCCACTTGCATATAATGTTCACTCCTAGTGCTTGTACTGATCCTGGCTGTAACCAAACCCCCCAACTTAGGAAAAGAATGGGACATCCATTCTGGTTCTGTTTGGAGCCGCAGCCATCTTGCCACTTCTGGAAGATGATGATGCTTATGTTCCAGCCTGAAGTCTGACAGCTGCACTTCCTTAAAGAACTCTGCTTTCAGCAGCCACATGCCTGCTGAGATCTGCAGCCTCACAGTAATCCTTTGGAGGTCTATATGGGTCTATGACAAACCTTGATCTACTTTTATCTAGTGAGTGCATTTTAATTGTCTTTTATGCTTTTTAATAAATCGCTACACCTAGATGGAGGCACCATTTTGTGTTTTTTTTATATGTGCATTAGGATCTCAAGACCTAATTTGAAAGGAGCTGCATCCATTTAACTTGGTGTTCCCTACCACTCTCCTGGCCCTCTTATGTGCCCCATTTAATGACAGTTGGGTTAAAGTCAGCACAATAGCTTATTCTCTTTCTTTTGATATGCGTTGTGTATACTCATTTGATTATTTTTGAAATATTGTTAACCAAAAAGGTCACTAAATCTATAGATAAATGGTGAAAAAGATTGATTGTTCTATAAGGGAAAGTATTAATAGAAATGACTGTGTTCTACATTTATAAACAACAAAATCCTGGATTCTTCTGACAACGAACAAAAAAAAACGGCTTTTTTTTTTTTTATAAACCGTGGCCTCTATCACCACCAACAGCGTTTAACCGTATACTTCTTTTCGGTGGCAAAACTAATAATTGCCGGAGCCTGGAAGAAATCTTCAATCCAGTTTTGGGATGTTGGAGATTGCACAAACCAGATGCTGGTTAATGAGAGAAAAACTAGTATCCTTACTCCGAGTCAAAAGTTTTAAAAACCTGGGAACCCTAGCTCAATTACACTCTGCCCTCCCTACATTCTGCTTGTCTGCGCAAGTGATCACTTTTCATCTGAATGCTTTATTGGAGTCTGTCTCTCCCCCTCCTTACCCTTACTCCTTGGCCTAGCTCTCTATCTTTACGTATCTTTCTTCTGTTCCTTGTTTTCCCTGGTTTAGACTTCATACATGACGTCCCTGGTACATTACTGAGCTGCGCTCTGATACTGTTTGTTCTAGAATTTGTCACGGAAACATCTGTTACTGAAGGTTCTGCCTGTCTTCATTCTTTGAATACACTTTACCTTTGCCATTGCCCCTGCGTGGGCTCATCGTTTGCTCTATTCTCTTTAAAACAATAAATACTATAGAACGAGAATTTTTTTTTAATGATGCTACATTTCATGACCAAGTTTAGAGTTATTTTAAAATGCAGAAAATTGTTCAAAGCGTCAAGTTCTGCAATAATCTGGCCCTGTTTCAGTGTACATAGGTAAGGTCTATGCATGAGTAAACTAAGAAATCTGGTCCCTTAAACAAGGGTTTCCTATCAACATTTTAATGATGAATCTGCATCGAGACATCACTACTTAAAGAGTTAATGTCTCCTGGCCTTCTGGTAAAATAAAGGTTAACGGCTGCTTCACCTTTAGCGCTTCTTTAAACCTGCTCGACAGGTAGACGCTCACATTTCCCATAGGGTGGGGCTCGAAATTGCCTGCAAGGGAATGCTTAGCTGTATCAGCTCATACAGTCGACTCCTTCCACCTGTGTATTTGAATGATGACATCAACACTCTATGCATGGGGGAAGGGCATGGCTTCTCTAATGCTGGACTGATCACATTACTTCTGCATTGCAGCCCTGATTCTGTTCATTCTTTGCTCCTTATACAACATTTGCCTTTCTTGCTACATTGAAACCCCAATATCTGACAGTCTATAAATGATTATCGATTTCACTCCAGAAAAAAAGGCCCTCAGTATGTTAGATGGCCAAAGTTGGGCATTTCAAAAGGCTCCACACATTATCCTGGAAGCAAAAGCTGAAAAATACTACAATGATACAAAAGGAAAATGCATAATAAGTTTAAATAGGCTGCTTACACACTACAAATATTAATTTTAAAGAACATGCACTTTTGTTTTTTTCAACATTGTACGCCATAACACATAGAAAGTTCATTGTCAGGCACAGGACAGATACAGTAACTGTTCTTTTTAATGCAGCAATTTTTCTGTAAATGTTACAGCTTGGTGACCATGCATGGAGGCAGTAAGACACTTGTGTCATCTGGCCCCAAAAGTGGTCAGCGAGGGCCATTTCACAGCTGTCATTCCCTTCATCAATGTTGTAAACCACAAATTAAGATGCAGCTCAAGAGCCGTGCAAACTAAAGGTAGATAGGCCACCAGTAGTGGGGTATTTATCCCTTTCATGACTAAGCCTATTTTTGAAATTTGGTGTTTACAAGTTAAAATCCGTATTTTTTTGCTAGAAAATTACTTAGAGTTCCCAAACATTATATATATATTTTTTAGCAGAGAATCTAGAGAATAAAATGGCGATTGTTGCAATATTTTTTATCACACGGTATTCGTGCAGCTGTGTTTTAAACGCAAATTTTTGGAAAAGTGACACTTTCATGAATTTTGAAAAATCCAAACAGTAAAGTTACCCCAACTTTTTTGTATAATGTGAAAGATGATGTTACGCCGAGTAAATAGATACCAAACATGTCACCCTTTATAATTGCACGCACTCGTGGAATGGCGACAAACACGGTACCTATGAATTTCCATAGGCGACGCTTTAAAAAATTTTTACGGTTACCAGGTTTGAGCTACAGAGGAGGTCCAGGGCTAGAATTATTGCTCTCGCTCTGACGATCGCGGCGATACCTCACATGTGTGGTTTGAACACCGTTTACATATGCGGGCGCGACTTCCGTATGCGTTTTCTTCGCTGCGCGAGCTCGCGGGGACAGGGGCACTTTAAAAAAAAAATTGTTTTTTTTTTTTATTTATTTTATTTATTTTTTTACTTTATAAATTGTGTTTAAAAATTTATTTATTTTTTTTTTTATTTTTATTGCTGTCACAAGGAATGTAAACATCCCTTCTGACAGTAATAGGTGGTGACAGGTACTCTTTATGGAGGGATGGGGGGTCTAAAAGACCCCCCATCCCTCCTTTACACTTCAAAGTATTCAGATCGCCGAAAACGGCGATTCTGAATACTGTGTACTTTTTTTAATTCGGCGCCATTGGCAGCCGAGTAAACGGGAAGTGACGTCATGACGTCGCTTCCGCGTTTACAACGAGAAGGCTGGAACGAAGCCACTCACAGCTTCGTTCCAGTCCGCCCCCCGCCGCCGAAGGCAGCCGAATGGACACCGGGCCTCCCGATCGCACGGGAGGCCCGGTAACAGCGGCGGGAGGGGGGGGATGTCCCCTCCCGCTCCCCCGGTATAACAACCGAGCGGCTTTTAGCCACATCGGTTGTTATACAGGGGTAGCCGATCGCCTGCTGTAAACAACGGTACCGGGATGATGCCTGCAGCTGCAGGCATCATCCCGGTATAACCCCGGAAAGCCGAGTACGCATATCTGCATACGGTCGGCGGGAAGGGGTTAAACAAATAATAATCAGAAAGGCAAGCAAATGCAGAGCATAAAATTAATGCTACAAGATGTTGTGATATCGTCTTATAGTTTGTGGTTCTAAAGTGCCTGTGTGGGTTTTTGTCCGGGTACTCCGGTTTCCTCCCACATTTCAAAGACATGCTGGTAGGCTAATTGGCTCCTGTCTACATTGGCCCTTGTAAGTATTAAAGTGAGTTAGCAACCTTAGATTGTAAGCTCCTTGAGGGAAGGGACTGATGTGAATTTACAATATACAAAGCGCTGTGTAAATTGCGGGTGCATAGTATAGTATACAGTATTTATTTATTACAGGTACTTTTATATAAGTACCTGTAAGCACATATAAGCACAGATGCAGCATGACTCCTAAAGATGGCCATACATTATTATATACAGTGGGGACAGAAAGTATTCAATCCCCCTTAAATTTTTCATTCTTTGTTATATTGCAGCCATTTGCTAAAATCATTTAAGTTCATTTTTTCCCCTCATTAATGTACACACAGCACCCCATATTGACAGAAAAACACAGAATTGTTGACATTTTTGCAGATTTATTAAAAAAGAAAAACTGAAATATCATATGGTCCTAAGTATTCAGACCCTTTGCTCAGTATTTAGTAGAAGCACCCTTTTGATCTAATACAGCCATGAGTCTTTTTGGGAAAGATGCAACAAGTTTTTCACACCTGGATTTGGGAATCCTCTGCTATTCCTCCTTGCAGATCCTCTCCAGTTCTGTCAGGTTGGATGTAAACGTTGGTGGACAGCCATTTTAAGGTCTTTCCAGAGATGCTCAATTGGGTTTAAGTCAGGGCTCTGGCTGGGCCAATCAAGAACAGTCACAGAGTTGTTGTGAAGCCATTCCTTCATTATTTTAGCTGTTTGCTTAGGGTCATTGTCTTGTTGGAAGGTAAACCTTCGGCCCAATCTGAGGTCCTGAGCACCCTGGAGAAGGTTTTCATCCAGGATATCCCTGTACTTGGCCACATTCATCTTTCCCTCGATTGTAACCAGTTGTCCTGTCCCTGCAGCTGAAAAACACCCCCACAGCATGATGCTGCCACCACCATGCTTCAGTGTTGGGACTGTATTGGACAGGTGATGAGCAGTGCCTGGTTTTCTCCACACAAACCGCTTAGAATTAAGGCCAAAAAGTTCTATCTTGGTCTCATCAGACCAGAGAATCTTATTTCTCACCATCTTGGAGTCCTTCAGGTGTTTTTTAGCAAACTCCATGCGGGCTTTCATGTGTCTTGCACCGAGGAGATGCTTCCATCGGGCCACTCTGTCATAAAGCCCCGACTGGTGGAGGGCTGCAGTGATGGTTGACTTTCTACAACTTTCTCCCATCTCCCGACTGCATCTCTGGAGTTCATCCACAGTGATCTTTGGGTTCTTCTTTACCTCTCTCACCAAGGCTCTTCTCCACCGACAGCTCAGTTTGGCCGGACGGCCAGCTCTAGGAAGGGTTCTGGTCGTCCCAAACGTCTTCCATTTAAGGATTATGGAGGCCACTGTGCTCTTAGGAACCATAATTGCAGCAGAATTTTTTTTGTAACCTTGGCCAGATCTGTGCCTTGCCACAATTCAGTCTCTGAGCTCTTCAGGCAGTTCCTTTGACCTCATGATTCTCATTTGCTCTGACATGCACTGTGAGCTGTAAGGTCTTATATAGACAGGTGTGTGGCTTTCCTAATCAAGTCCAATCCGTATAATCAAACACAACTAGACTCAAATGAAGGTGTAGATCCATCTCATGGATGATCAGAAAAAATGGACAGCACCTGAGTTAAATATAAGAGTGTCACAGCAAAGGGTCTGAATACTTAGGACCATGTGATATTTCAGTTTTTCTTTTTTAATAAATCTGCAAAAATGTCAACAATTCTGTGTTTTTCTGTCAATATGGGGTGCTGTGTGTACATTAATGAGGAAAAAAATGAACTTAAATGAATTTAGCAAATGGCTGCAATATAACAAAGAGTGAAAAATTTAAGGGGGTCTGAATACTTTCCGTCCCCACTGTATATATTTTTTGTAATTCAGCCTGGATGGACCAATTCCGCAAGCCTGCTGGCTATTGCATTCTGAGAGCCAGGTGGCGGCAACAGCAGCTGTCAGAATATCCGTACAGTAACAACTTTCTGCCCAGCTTTGTTGATGTTTTCAATCAAAGGATGTTAGGCAAGAGGAGGCTGAAAGGGCCAACAGCTGAACAAAAGTCGGTTCCTTAGAAAGTATCCGCAATACAAATGGTTTATAGACCGCTCAAAGCTCCCAGACATTTAAAAGCAATGTGGGCACAGACAACAAGTTATTCTGTTCATCTTGCTGAAGACATTAGCCAATATTAGAAGCCCTCCAGGTTAAATGTTTCAAAGTGAAATATAGAGTTAGTTTCCATTGCTAAAAAACTAGTTGCTTAGCTGTAATGCTGAATTTCTGACTTCAGTACTTAAGTGATTAATGTAATGAGGGTGTCAGTTAGGATGATGCATTTGGGGGGGAACAGATGCAGCATGACTCCTAAAGAGGGACCATAGGTTTAAATGCTCGTGCAGTCTAGGGAGTACATGAATAAGGAGTAACACTTTGTTTCTGTCTCCAGCGGGCTTTCTCCATCCATGCGACCAGTCCAGCCTGCCATCTCTCCGTGGTACTCTTAGTCACAATGACATGCTCACCTCCTCCACGTACAGTGCAGGGTTAAAAGCCACACATTGTATGTGATGATGCTGAGGGACCATCCACAAAATGGAATGCAAGGGAGAAAAAGAGAGATTGAGCAGGCAGTATGGCAAGAACCCCTAGACAGGGGTGTATTTACCGCGAGGCAAAGAATTGCAATTGCTTGGGCACAGTTGGCTGCATTTGCTGTGCACGGTGGCTGCATATTATGGGCACAGAGGCTGCATTTGATGGGGCACAGTTGGCTGCATTTGCTGGGCACAGAGTCTGCATATGATGGGCACAGTTGGCTGCATTTGCTGGGCACAGAGGTTGCATATGATGGGCATAGTTGGCTGCATTTGCTGGGCACAGAGTCTGCATATGATGGGCACAGTTGGCTGCATTTGCTGGGCACAGAGTCTTCAAATGATGGGCTCGGGTGGCTGCAATTGCTGGTCACAGTGTCTGCACATGACGGGCACAGTTGGCTGCATACGATGGGCACAGTGAGGCTGCAAAAACAAAAAAAACCCAACTGCGCTATGAAGTATATGTTATGTAGCTGGTGTCTTAAACAAAATTTTAAATATTGCCAACTATATTTATTTTCATTTGTATTGTTCTTTCACATTTTCAGGTTAGAGCAATAATGGGAACACCTGTTGTAAACTGATTTCTTGTTTTATTTACAGTATAGATTGCCATCCAGGATATATATACAGTATAGATTGCCATCCAGGATATATATACAGTATAGATTGCCATCCAGGACATAGTAGTTGTCAGCCTGCCTAGCGGTGTCAGACACAGATGAACTAGCCAGCACTGTTGGTGGGGGTGGGGAAGGGAGGGTATTCTCCTTCTTTAGAACAGCCTGTGGTGGTGACAGGTTTCAGGAAATGCTGGTAAGAAGCAGACTTTGATCTTTCAGTGATTAGCCACAACATCAGTAAAACATTATAGTTCTTTTGAAACTAACATTACCCAAGGAAAGCCGTCTGTTTATTTAGAGCCAAGCTGTCTGTATTGTGGTTACGTCTTTATAGTAATTGCTGCTGGGTCTATAATAAAGTGTATGTAAACCCAAACACTTAAACCATATACTGCATATTGTTGCACATGTTTCTGTAATGTTAAAAAAACAAATAATTGTTTTAATATCTCCTTCTTTGAATCTAGTCATACCTGGTGATCCTACCAGCTAATTGTATCCAGAGGAACCTTCTTTTGTAGGGTGACTGGTTATGCCTGGCACACACAAGTTTTCCAGCATTCTCCTTCGACAGAAGCCACTTGGCTGGTTTCTACTGTACCTGCTGATTTTGGGCGATATTCGGCTCGTGTGTACGAGGCTTAAAGGATAACTAAACCTTTGTTATTTAAGAACAAAAAACCAAACATGTCATACTTATTTTCTCTGTGCATTTGGTTTTGCACAATTTGGCACCAATCCTCCTCTTCTAGGGTCCCTCATCGGCGCTCCTGGCTCCTCCTCTTCTCGAGTGCCGCTTTGGAGAAGCGTTCTCCCTCGGGGCACTCGTGCGGGCGTGCTCCCATGTCCTGCTGCTGCATCTACTGACACAGACAGGACTCGGCCCGCCCCCACGTCATTGGATTTGATTGACAGCAGCGGGAGCCAATGACTGTGCTGCTATCAATCTATCCAATCAGGACCTGAGACACCGGCTGGAGCTGGTGTGCTCATTCTCTGCGATCGAAAGACCGGGCTCAGGTGAGTAAAAGGGAGGGGGGGTACTGCACTATAGAAGGTTTTTCACATTAATGCATAGAATGCAAAAGCCACGAGGATTTACAACTCCTTTCACTCAGTTTATCTGCAGCATTGTCTCTCTTTCCTACACACTCCCGAGGGGGCTACAAGTGGACATACCAACAAAAAAAAGAGTATCTCCCATGGGATTTTGTTGCAGCAATTAAAATTCAAACAAATTATGTTTTTGGTATAAAAGTAGAAAAAGTTTATTTGTACAGTAAGATAAAAATTAGTTTGTTCTGGTCTATACAGTTCAATTCCTAGTCTAATGTACAATAACATCTCATACAATAAGCAGAGAAAACATGTACTTGGTAAATTATTGGTGGTTACACAATAGATCAACGCGTTTTGACTAAATACAGTCTTCTTCAGGTGGTAACAGACATAATTGACCTGATACAGAACCAAGAAAAGTGGCTGTAGTGCGTCTCAAGGGTCCCAGTGTGGAGGTCGACTCACCGAGGACCCACAGAGGATCGAAGCTAATCAAATGGAGGCAATCACAAAATTCCACCAAGTATAACCAGTTGTTGGTAGGTGAAGGTTTGCAAAGATATGCTAGTCCAGGATGGGTAAGCATGTAAAGATGAATATATTGTATTTAAAGATAAATATGCCGCATAAGGTCCTCAAGAGAGACCATCCTGGTAAGTGACTCTGACCGCTAGCTGTTATACTGGTGAAATTTGTTGTGATTCCCTCCATTTGATTACCTTCGATCTTCTCAGTCTTTGAGTCGACCTCCACACTGGGACCCTTGAGACACACTACAGCCACTTTTCTTGGTTCTTTATCAGGTCAATTATGTCTGTTTCCACCTTATTGTCCCCCAAAGAAGCCTATATTTAGTTGAAACACATTGGAAAATTATTGGTGGTAACACAATAGATCAAGTACATGTTTTCTCTGCTTATTGTATGAGACTTTATTGCATATTAGACTAGAAATTAGACTGTATAGACTAGAATAAACACATTTTCATCTTATTGTACAAATAAACTTTTTCTACTTTTATACAAAAAACATACTGTATTTATTGGCGTATAACACTCACTTTTTCACCACGAAAATCGGGTGCAAATAGCGTGTGCGTGTTATACGCCAATACTTTAATTTCAGCTGCCCGGAGGCAACGGGGGGGGGGGGGGGGTGGGACAAGTGCCGTCAGATTACATACAGTGAGAATCTCCTGTTTACTTGGCGGCCTCTGTAATAGGAAGTCAATAGATGGCAATGGCGAGGCTGCTGCATTGATGGCAATGGCGAGGCTGCTGCATTGATGGCAATGGCGAGGCTGCTGCATTGATGGCAATGGCGAGGCTGCACTGATGTGGACTAATAAGGCTGCATTGATGGCACTTGTGAGGCTGCAGGTGGGCATTAATCAGGCTGTTTTGATGGCAATGGTGAGGCTGCAGATGGGCACTGACCCTTATTTTGCTTCAAAGTTCCTTATTTAAAATTTAAGTTTTTTCCTGAAACTTCCCTCTTAAAATGAATGTGCGTGTTATACGCCTGTGCGTGTTATATGCCGATAAATACGGTAATTGGTTTGAATTTTAATTGCTGCAACAAAATCCCATAGGTGTCACTCTTTTTTTACTCATTTGCTAAAGGATGGAGCAGCTATGTAACCCATGTTACACTCACTGCCTTTTTCTCGACAAGTAGACATACCAAAACACAATGCACTGGGGCACAAGTTGCTGTATTCATCACAGTCAAAACTGAGATTTTGGAGAACACACCTGTCTAGGTTCAGACAATGAGCCAAGAAACTGCTCAATAAAGGCCATTTCACAGCTTTGTTATCTTTCATTCCTAAGACCCCATTCCCACAGGGGCAACACGACTTGCAGGTCGCCTCAGCGAGGCGACCTGCACACGACTGCCCGGGCGACTTGCAAAACGACTTCTGTATAGAAGTCTATGCAAGTCGCCCCAAGTCGCCCCCGAAGTCATACAGGAACCTTTTTCTAAGTCGGAGCGACTTGCGTCGCTCCCCTTAGAACGGTTCCATAGCACAGACAAGTCGTCCCTGTGTGAATGGGCTCTAAAGATATGTTGGAACAGGTATGCAACAAGCAGGATTTTAGTTCACAAAGGGAAAGAAAGAAATATATCAGATGAGCTTTAGGCTTTCAGAAAATCAGTAAAAAGTCACAGATGGGCAAAATATGTTTTTAAAATTTCCCCTGCTGTATGGTGGCCACACATGCTTCGATTTTTTAAATCTAATCGATGTGCAATTTGAACAAAACAAATGAATCCATAATAATGGAATAGCTCTAACTTCTTGTCCTATCAATTTAGATGGGATTCGATCAAACTGTGTCAATCGGCCAGCATAGAATATTATCAATCATTTTGTGTCAAAGAGCAGCATTGAGATGCTTTGCTTATAAATATGATTGTAATTTAAATGATCAGATAATGAGATTACATAGTGAAAACAGAGATGTGATCAATCGCTTATCACCGTAAGGATGAGAAATTCACTTCCACAATTGGTGGTGTCAGCAGGAAGTATTGATAGGTTTAACCACTTGCCAACCAGCCACCGTCATTATGCTGCAGCAGGTCGACTCGTTCCCGCGAATCGCCGTAGCTGTACGTCGGCTCCTTTAAGAGCCATAGCAGGTGTGCACAGCAGGGGGCCCGATGCTCGTTCCCAGCGGCTGCGATGTCCACCGGCCACCCGCGATCACGGAAAAGAGAGCCATTCTGACAGAGGAGGAGAGAGAGAGATCTGCTGTTCCTAGTGATAAGGAACAGCGATCTCTCTCCTCCTCCAGTCAGTCCTACCCCCCCAGTTAGAAACACCTCCCAGGAAACACATTTAACCCCTTGATCGCCCCCCTAGTGATAACCCCGTGCCTGCCAGTGACATTTACACAGTAATCAGTGCATTTTATAGCACTGATCGCTGTATAAATGTGAATGGTCCCAAAAAAGTGTCAAAAGTGTTCGATCTGTCCGCCGCAATGTCGCAGTCCCGCTAAAAATCGCAGATAGCCTCCATTACTAGTAAAAAAAATTAAAATGTCATAAATCTATCCCCTATTTTGTAGACGCTATAACTTTTGCGCAAGCCAATCAATATATGGTTATTGCGATTTTTTTTTACCAAAAAGGTGTAGAAGAATACATATTGGCCTAAACTGATGAAGAAATTGTTTTTTGTTTTTTTTTTGGATATAAGCAAAAACTAAAAAATAGTTGTTTTTTTTTCAAAATTGTCTCTCTATTTTTGTTTATAGCGTAACAAAAAATAAATAAACGTAAAGGTGATCAAATACCACCAAAAGAAAGCTCTATTTGTGGGAAAAAAAAGGACGTCAATTTTGTTTGGGTACAACGTCGCACGACCGTGCAATTGTCAGTTAAAGCGACGCAGTGCCGTATCACAAAAAATGGCCTGGTCAGAAAGGGGGCAAATACTTCCGGTCTGTAAGTGGTTAACCGGTTCTCGACTGGCTCACACAGCTATACTACGGCACAATGGCTATCCTGGAGGAAATCCGGTATGGGTACGTCCTTTCCCCTTAGTGGCCGCCCGAGGGCACGTGGCTGCTGCACGGCAGGGGACCCGATGTGAGTGGCCAGTGAGCACAATCGCATACACGAGTGCCAGCACGGGGATTTGTGTGTGTAAACACATACATCCCTGTGCTGTCAGGGCAGAGGAGACATGTCGTTTGTTCCTACTAAGTAGGAACAGCGATATGTCTCCTCACCTATTAAGTCACATCCCCATACAACACGCTGAGGGAACACATTTAACCCCTTGATTGCCCCCTAGTGTTAACTCCTTCCCTGCCAGTGCATTTTTATAGCACTGATTGCTGTATAAATGTCAGTGGTCTCAAAAATGTGTCAAAAGTGTCCGATCTGTCCACTGCAATAGACAAACAAGATATTTGGGGGGCACACCCTAAAAGATGCATTAAAGATGGTGCAGCCATAAGATCATACAGCAGAAGAAAATATTACAGCTCACACATGCAAAAAAGACATTTACCTCCAGCAAGGCTAGTTTAAAACACCTAAACATTAAAAAAAAAAAAAATTATCAAAAAATATGGGGATTTGGTCACACCATATTGCTATATGGTGCTAAGCCCACTTACTGCGACAAAGTACCCCAAATTTTGTTCGGGTACAGCATTGCATGACCGCGCAATTGTCAGTTAAAGTGACGCAATTGTAAAAAGTGCTCTGGTCAGGAAGGGGGTAAAATCTTCCGCGGGTGAAATGGTTAAAAAAACTCTTGGATAGGTATCTTAGCAAACACAGTATACAGTGAGATGGGAAATGATTTTTGGACATGAACACACCTACAGAGGTTGAACTGGTGTCTTTATTCAACCTTACCAACTACTGTATGTAACTATGGTATCTTAGCGATCACTGAAAATTTACTTCCCATGTGTGGCATAAAGATCAATGGTATGTCCACTATAGCTTGATCATTCCTAGTGGAAGAAATTGATCGGAAAATTAACTGTCCACGCATGTATGACCACCATTAGATGTTTTGAGAGGTGCAGCTCTGAAACCCAACACTTACATAGCAAATTCTATACTTTCATTGTATTTTACCAATAAGAAATGTAATAATCAAGCAAAATCTATTTTGTAGATGGCTTCTGTCAGAATATAAAAACCCTCCATAGAACATTTGGCTAACAGTTTACTCCACCCTCATTCTTATGTAACTCTCTCTTTGCATTTCAGTTGCTTCTTTCTCTTTCCTTTTTTTAGGAATATTTGCATTAGTTGTCACTGCATTTTGACATTATTAATTTCAAATTCATTGTTTTATAAAATGGAGAAAAAAAAGACACAAATCTACTGAAAAAGCAACAGTTTTGCTCACAATTATAAAGCACTCATTGTCACTTTGAGAACTTATGTAACTTATTGGCAGGGCTGCCTGTACATCTTAAAAATAGGTTGAACTTGACTAACTCGTCCTTTTCCACATTATATAAGCCTTCTCAACAAGTTTTCATAGTGATCTGCATTTTACCCAGGAGTTCCTTACTTTATCTTCTAAATATGTTTGTAGCATAAAGCAGAGATTTTTTTTTTTTAATTTATTTCCTGGTATGCTTGTAAATAAAGCTAAAGACTAAAGCCTCCTACACACAATTGGATTGTTGGCAGACAAAGTGTCAGACTTTTCTCCGAAGGGCGTGTGCCTGGATTTTGTCTTGCATACTAACGGTACACAATTGTCGGCCAACAAACACGAACGTAGTGACATACTACGTGGAATTTCAGCTCTTGAGCGCCACCCTTTGGGCACCTTCTGCTAATGTCGTGTTTGGTGAGCGTTGATTTCGAGCATGCGTGTTTGTACTTTCGACTTTTGTGTGACAGACTTGTGTATACACGCGTTGTCCGCGGAAAATTTATAAGCCTGCCATCCAACATTTGTTGGCAAAAAGTTGGACAACAATTGTCTGATGGAGCGTACTAACGGTCTGTCATCACACAATTCCCTGCCGAAAATTTGCATTTTTTCATGTGTTTCAGGGCGTTTTTTTTCCTCTCTCTTTTTCTTCATTTGTATTCAGGACATGTGCATTCTGGTGCATTTTTGATGCGTTGCGGTGTTTGCTACTTTCCAAATGCGTTTTATACAGAAAAATGCAGCACACTCTGCTTTTGTGGACTGCTCTGGAACACAATGAACTGTGCATACATTTAAGGCTTGATTCACACCTATGCATTTTTAGTGCTTTTTGCATTTTAACATGGTTTCCTATGGAACACGTTCTGTAGTGCAAATCTGCAAAATGCAAAAAGCACTAAAAATGCATGCGTGAAAATCAAGCCTTAGATTCGGATTAAAAACACACTGGACTGCATCTGGTGTGAACCAGCCCTTAATAATTTTTTCACTCAGTTTGGGTAGGGTAGGAAAGGGGTAAAACTCTTGGTAGGTTTTTAGACCATCTATGTTCTATTGGGGCGATTTCCTTTCACTTTCTGTCCTGTAGGCACAACAGGTAGTAAGACTCGATTCATATCTATGCATGTTGCTTTTGAGCGTTTTTGCAGTGCTTTTTGCGTTGCTTGCCGCATTTTTACCGTGATTTTGCGTTTGTTTTTTTTTACACTGTATATAGCTGGTTGCTAAGGAGGGGGCCGGGAAGTCAGCCGCCGCATCCTTAACAACCGATGAGTCATCAGCTGTCAGCTGGCTTCCCACTCAATGTAAAAAAAAAAAAATGCTGGCTAAAAAAAAAAATTGTTAAAAAAAAAAGCGGGGGGTTCCCCCCCCAAGACCACACCAGGCCCTTGGGTCTAGTATGGATTCGGAGGGGACCCCCCCCAAACCAAATAAAAAAAAATGGCGTGGGGGTCCTCCCAAAATCCATACCAGACCCTTATCCGAGCATGCAGCCCGGCAGGTCAGGAAAGGGAGGGGATGAGCAAGCGCCCCCCCCCTCCTCCTCCTGAACGATACCAGGCCGCATGCCCTCAACATGGGGGGATGGGTGCTTTGGGGCAGGGGGGGCTCTGCACCCCCCCACCCCAAAGCACTTTGCCCCCATGTTGATGGGGACAAGGGCCCTGTTCCCGACAATCCTTGCAGGTGGTTGTCGGGGTCTGCGGGCGGGGGGCTTTATCGGAATCTGGAAGCCCCCTTTTTTAGCCGGCATTTTTTTTTTACATTGAGCGGGAAGCCAGCTGAGAGCTGATGACTCATCGGTTGTCAAGGATGTGGCGGTCAGCTTCCCGGCCCCCTCCTTAGCAACCTGCTATATACAGTGTAAAAAAAAAAAAAAAAACGTAAATCGCGGCACTTGCGTTTTGGATGTGGGTCCATTGAATTCTACTACATGCAAAACGCTGCATTTTGCGGGTAAAAAAGTCCCCGACCCTTTTCCAAAAATGCAGAGGCACAAAAATGCATTGATGTGAACATCAAGGGACTAAAAATGGGACTTTTAAGGCACAACTGTATTAAACTACAAAAGATATGTAAAAAAGTTGAATTTTATTAATAACATACAAAGAACATGGGGAATGGACATGGACATTAAAAACATCAGATATAGGCATACAACACATGTAATAACACCATTAAGGATCCTATCCTGCATTTTCCTATGTAATTCTGTATACTTTAACAATACATTCAATATCTAGGTTAAAGAAAAGGGTGGACTTCCCCTAGAGAGTTTGAGATTGAGGGAGCACTGCAGGTCTGGTATTCCAGAGTGGTGTATTCTCCAATTGCTCTACATGTTTCACGTTAACAAAGAACGCTTCTTCAGGAGCTAGAGGTTCAATTAAATATAAAAAGGAAAAAGTGTATTCACAAAGGTGGACTTATTCAATTAATTAATTAATTGAACCTCTAGCTCCTGAAGAAGCGTTCTTTGTTAACGTGAAACATGTAGAGCAATTGGAGAATACACCACTCTGGAATACCAGACCTGCAGTGCTCCCTCAATCTCAAACTCTCTAGGGGAAGTCCACCCTTTTCTTTTACCTAGATATTGAATGTATTGTTAAAGTATACAGAATTACATAGGAAACTGCAGGATAGGATCCTTAATGGTGTTATTACATGTGTTGTATGCCTATATCTGATGTTTTTAATGTCCATGTCCATTCCCCATGTTCTTTGTATGTTATTAATAAAATTCAACTTTTTTACATATCTTTTGTAGTTTAATACAGTTGTGCCTTAAAAGTCCCATTTTTAGTCCCTTGATGCTTCTAACACATTATCGGGGACGTTGGCACAAGTGACCTTTAAGTACCTACAGAGTCACCCTGTATATTAGGTACTTCAGTACTAGGATCTCCCTTTCGTTATTGATGTGAACATGTTCTATAGGAACCCATTTTAAAAATTTCCCTGCATTTCTGCAAAATGCATAAAAAAATGCATTCGTGTGAATCGAGCCTAAATTCAAACAATGTATTACCATAATTTCCAAATTTTCTTAGTGTGTAATGTGTTTATTTCAAATCCAGTGATAACTCTTTTTGTTTAATTGCACAGTGAAAATAAATGACCACTAATAAAGTTTGCCCTATCTCTGGCTTCTCTGTTACTTTAACCGCTTGCCGACCAGCTGCCGTCATTATACTACAGCAGGTTGGCACAATCCCGCGAATTGCAGTAGCTGTACGTCGGCTCATTTACTCGCTTTTGTGGGCGAGTGCTCGCTCCCATTGGCCAGTGGGGGAGCCAATCAGCGGGTTCGGTGGACTCGATGTCCGCCGGCCACCCGCGATTGCTCCCCGCAGCGACAGAACGGGGATCTGCCTAAAACAAGGTAGATCTCCGCTCTGACAGGGGAGATCACACAGATTCTGTCTTTCTGCTAAGCAGGAAGACGGATCTGTATGTTTTCCCCAGTCACACAGTCCCCCATACAGTTAGAAAGCACCTGCTTGATCACCCCAATTATTATACAGGATTTATATAGCGCCAACAGTTTGCGCAGCGCTTAACAAAATAAAGGCAGAGGTTACAGTTACATTACAATTTGGTACAAGAGGAATCAGAGGGCCCTGCTCATTAGAGCTTACAATCTAAAAAGGGAGGATCAGTTGATACAAAAGGTAATAGCTGTGGAGGATGAGCTGATGGAGAAAGTAAAACAGTGTATTAGTTAGAAGGAGGATAGGCTTCTTTAAAGAGAAGGGTTTTCAGGGATCGTCTAAAGATGGACAGATTAGGGGACAGTTGGACAGATTGGGGAAGGGAGTTCCAAAGGATAGGAGAGGCTCTGGAGAAATCCTGGAGGCGAGCATGGGAGGAGGTGACAAGGGAGCTATAAAGCAGAAGGTCTTGAGAGGAACGAAGAGAGCGGCTTGGTTGGTATTTTGTGACTAGGTTAGTGATGTAGCTGGGGGCAGAGTTATGGATTTGCTTTGTAAATTATTGTTATTACTTAGTATTGTTAGTGAATTTTATTTGTTGGGTGAGTAGGAAGCTAGTGGAGGGATTGGCAGAGAGGGGTGGAGTAAAACAGTGTATTAGTTAGAAGCAGGATAAGCTTCTTTAAAGAGAAGGGTTTTCAGGGATCGTCTAAAGATGGACAGATTGGGGTAGGGAGTTCCAATGGATGGGAGAGTAAAAGTGTATTAGTTAGAAGCAGGATAGATTTCTTTAAAGAGAAGGACATTTTTAGCACTGATCACTGTAATGTCACTGGTTCCCAAAAAAGTGTCAAAAATGTCAGTTAGGTGTCCGATTTGTCCACTGCAATGTCACAGTCCTGCTAAAATTCACCGATCACCACCATTACTAGTAAAAAAAAAAAATAATAATAATAATAATAAAAATGCCATAAATTTATCCCATATTTTGTAGATGCGATAACTTTTGCGCAAACCAATCAATATACGCTTATTGCGAAAATACATATCGGCCTAACCTGATGAATAAATTTGTTTTTTTACATTTATTTTTTTTTGGAAATGTTTTATATTTCAAAATTGTCGCTCTTTTTTTGTTTATAGAGCGAAAAATAAAAACTGCAGAGGTGATCAAATACCACCAAAAGAAAGCTGCATTTGTGGGAAGAAAAAGAAAAGGACATCCATTTTGTTTGGGTACAGCGTCGCACAGCTGCGCAATTGTCAGTTAAAGCGATGCAGTGCCGTATCGCAAAAAATGGCCTGGTCAGGAAGTGGGTAAATCCTTCTGGGGCTGAAGTGGTTAATACAGTCTGCACTCTATGGTTGGCACTGAACTACCATCGTTGAGATTTAGTTATGGCTGTAATACACAGATCACAGTGGGATGCTAACTCAGCACCTCCTCCATTCCCAAAAAGCCTTGCATTCTTTTCGCAGAATGCAAGGCATTTTGTGATTGGAGGTGTAGAGGAACATCACGATCTCCCCTCCTCCAATTACAGGACACCTTGAATTCTGTGTAAAGAATGCAAAGCTTTTTCTGAAAGGAGCATGGGGTACAACAAGTGACCCTTAGGGGGGCGCCAGTATGTGTCACTACTGGCTGCCTCCTCCTAATTGCAAGTTCCTGTGTCCCCCGCGCTCCGGCCGCCATGTTAAATGTCCGGCGCCCTGTGATTGGGCGTATGGGGGTCTTGTGAGGCGTAGGGCTGGCCTGTCCTCGATCGCTCCTGAAGTCCCGCCTCCGCACATAACCCCTATATGCCTAATCACAGTGCGCTGGACACTGAACATGGCAGCAGGCAGAGCGCAGTGGAGAGAAGCAACAACATGAGCCACAGCTGTCTTCTTCTCCTCCTCCTCCTTTCGGACCGATGCAGGCCAGGACAAGAAGGTGAGTGAGACTCCCTTGTGAGAGTCATGTTACTGGTCCGGGGGGGTGGGGGGTGGGAGAGAGAGAGAGAGAGACTGTAGGCAGGACAGTATAGTGTAGGCTGTGTAGTATAGTGGTCAGTATAGTGTAGTGTAGTATAGTATGGAGGTCAGTGTAGTGTAGTGGACAGTATAGTGGTCAGTATGGTGGTCAGTGTAGTGTAGTGGTCAGTATAGTGTAGTATAGTGTGGTGGTCAGTATAGTGTCGTGTAGTATAGTGGACAGTGTAGTGGTCAATGTAGTATAGTGGTCAGTATAGTGTAGTTTAGTATGGAGGTCAGTTTAGTATAGTGTAGTGGACATTATAGTGTAGTGGACAGTGTAGTATAGTGTGGTGGTCAGTATAGTGTAGTATACTGGACAGTGTAGTATAGTGTGGTGGTCAGTATAGTGGTCAGTGTAGCATAGTGGACAGTGTAGTGTAGTGGTCAGTGTAGTTCTCAGTGTAGTGGACAGTACAGTATAGTGGACAGTGTAGTATAGTGGACAGTGTAGTGTAGTGGTCAGTGTAGTGTAGTGGTCAGTGTAGTGTAGTGGTCAGTGTAGTTCTCAGTGTAGTGGACAGTACAGTATAGTGGACAGTGTAGTGTAGTGGTCAGTGTAGTGTGTAATGGTCAGTAAAGTAATCAGGGTGGTCAGTGTTGAAATCAAGTAGGTTAGTGTAGTGGTCAGTATAGGAATCAGGTAGGTCAGTACTATTGTATTTGAAGGGACTCGGGGAGTGCTAAAAGTCCGCAGGTTAGGGGGTGCTGACAACCCACGCTACGCCACTGGCCAGAACTGGAGATATCAGTGCAAGACGTTCCGTGGAAAAATCGCTGCAGCAGTCAGAGATGCGAGACACTTTATTAGTTAACTTTTGCGCAAACCAATCAATATATGGTTATTGCGATTTTTTTTACCAAAAATATGTAAAAGAATACATATTGGCCTAAACTGATGAAGAAATTGTTTTTTTTTTTTGGATATATGCAAAAACTAAAAAATAGTTGTTTTTTTTTTCAAAATTGTTGCTCTATTTTTGTTTATAGCGTAACAAAAAAAAAATAAAAATAAACGTAGAGTGATCAAATGCCACCAAAAGAAAGCTCTATTTGTGGGAAAAAAATGACGTCAATTTTGTTTGGGTACAACGTCGCACGACCGCGCAATTGTCAGTGACGCAGTGTCGTATCGTAAAAAAATGGCCTCGTCAGGAAGGGGGCAAATACTTCCGGTCTGTAAGTGGTTAACCGATTCTCGACCGGCTCACGCAGATATACTGTTGCACAATGACTATCCTGGACGAAATCCGGTATGGGTGCGTCCTTTCCCCTTGGTGGCCGCCAAAGGGCACGCGGCTGCTTCGCGGCAGGGGACCCGATGTGAGTGGCCAGTGGGCACAATCGCATACACGAGTTCCAGCATGGGGATTTGTGTGTGTAAAATCAGAATAAATATAGAATTCAGCCTTATTAAATTATATAGCATAATCTATTCCACCACACTTTACAGAGTACGTTGAAGTGTGCATATACTGCGCAGATACACACACTAGCTCGGGCCAAGTAGAAGAAAATCAACTCACCTTTATTTTTTCAGAACGTGGGGAAAAAAGTTCTCATAAGCTTGATAAAACATCCCTGCAGTGAACATTTTAGAAAACAGTACAGAGCCCCAGGGCTGCAGAATCACAATGCTAATCAGCAATGCAGATTATAGAAGAACTTACACAACTGACCACAATATGCTGGTATAAACTTCTGAAACTGCATCCCGTTTAAACATTTTTCTGTTTCAATATTTTTTTATTGAGGTTTTCACAAAAGAGAATACAAACTTCATTACAAAGAACATACACAGTATAAAATATACTAAATCTATGGATATCCAAACATTTTGTAAACATGTAGATACACCTACAGTGTGCGTACAAGTATAGATCTTTTCTGTCTATAAAATTTATACTAGCCTCGTCTGTATGAGGTATCCCCAATTCTCGTTTAGAACTTCAGATGTGACCTAAATAAAATACATCTCAACGTCTATATACAATTAGAGATGGAGCCTCTACTTATTGTAATTTAAAATAAAGCTTCTGCTTGTGACTCTTTGTAGGTTGTAGATGCATTTATTACCCACTGTATGTATTAACAAAAGGGGTGAACACCTGCATATTGAGGATATCATATCCCTCGGCCCTTTTGAACATTTTTTTTTTAAACCTATGCATGCAGTATTCTCTCTCATGCTGTAGAGATGAACTTGTGCCCTGTCAAGGTCATACAAGGACAATGACAAATTAGTTCCCATCAGCCGCCAGCCAGGAGTTGGCACACATGGTCTGCATTATGCGCATAACCACTCATTTTGCTAAACAAAGCCCTCATTCTTTTGTGTTTATTTATTATCCACAAAGGAGTCAGATCTTCCCAGTGAAAATATTGGACTTCACCTGTATCTCTGTACACAGCCGCACCTGCATTACTACTGTACTTTGTTCCATAAAGTTGACATTTTTTTCCAGAACAAAGCAATGTCACAAGGTAAGCCAAAATACCATGATAAACCTGAAAGGATACAAAATTCTATTTATCCACCAAAGTAGGCCATGCACAATTTAGAAAGATCAGGCCATGCTAGGCACTCACTACATATTGCTGTAAATATGCATACACCAGAAAAGGGGGCTGGTGAACACTGCATGAAATACTGTGAACATTTGGTATTATGGAATAATTCCAAGGGGATACTTTTCAGTGATTGCCAAATCCCTCTACCCAGTCTCCTTTTTCTAGCGAGCAATAATTGTCTTCCTTGATCAATGTACTCTAAAATATGCTGACAGGTGGTTACTTATGTAGCAAGGTCCCAGGCCTCCTTTGATCTAATGAGAACCTCCAGGGCCAAGGACAGCTGACATCCTTCTGTATGTAGTGGGTTGTGAGGCATGGTGGGTGCAGAGTAGTTAAAGTTATTGGGCGTCAGACACTTCTTGAATGCAAAAGAAAGTTTATTTTTCTTAAACTTTTTTGGGGGAAAAAAGGTTAGGGCCAGGACACCCTTATGCCGTGTACACACGGTCGCACATTCCGACAACAAAATCCATTTTTTTTTCTGATGGATGTTGGCTCAAACTTGTCTTGCATACACACGGTCACACAAATCTTGACGGAAATTCCGAACGTCAAGAACGCGGTGACGTACAACACGTACGACGAGCCAAGAAAAATGAAGTTCAATAGCCAGTGCGGCTCTTCTGCTTGATTCCGAGCATGCGTGGAATTTTGTGCGTCAGAATTGTGTACACACAATCGGAATTTCCGACAATGGATTTTGTTGTCGGAAAATTTGAGATCCAGATCTCAAATTTTGTTTGTCGGAAATTCCGCCGGAAAAAAATCTGATGGAGGCTACACACGGTCGGAATTTCTACAACAAGCTCCCATCGAACATTTCCCGTCGGAAAATCCGACCGTGTGTACGCGGCATTAGGTAGTTGAAAGATTGATTGGCAGACTCTGAGACTTCAATAGGAGGATAGCCATGCAGAGAAAGAAATCCAGCGAGACACCACATCTGCATGTGTAGGAATGCTGTCTCCTATGGCAACAGTCTAACAGCTCCAAACACAAGGCTCAACAGTTCCTTCACTTTCACTACAATTACTCCTTGTAGTTCTTCAGTACACTGAGCTCCAGTCTCTCACTGGACCCACTGATTCACCGACACTGAATCCCTTGAGCTCCTACAATCTTCACGGTGGTATCTTCCTCAAGCGTCACCCCCACTTCTCTGCTGGGTCCCTAGCTTGGCACTCTAGATACCTCTCAACCTTCACCCACGCTGGCCTGCTCGGGTCCCTATCTTGACACAAAATGCTGCTCTGCAAGCGTCACCTCCGCTGGCTGGGTCCCTGGCTTGATACCCACTGAAGTTTCCCGATTCTTCACTGTCCCCAGTTGGTGAGAATACTGCTCTGATACTTGCTTCAGCTACTCACTGTGGTCCCTGGTAATAAGGTGGTTGGTCCCTTAGTGGCAACAGCTTTCCCTCTACCTCCAACCACGACAGGTTCTCTGGCCGGCAGAACCGTCACTTCTGGTTGGACTGCAAGCCGTAGTCCCAACCCTGCGCTGCTCTCTTACCTCTGGATAGGCCCTCAGACAGCCTAGCAGCAAGATGTGCCTGGGATAGGCCCAATCACCGACCTAGCAGCCCGGGCAATACAACACATGTCCACTCAGACAGCCTTCCAGGTTGGAACAGAACATAGCTCACCTGACTCCACCTGAATATATAGGCTCTCCCAGCAGGCCAAGGGATTCGAGAAAACCCCTGCCCATTGGCCAAGACACCCCACATACCCATAACCTGACCTTGGGTTGCCCTTCTCATATGAAGTATCACCAAGTACCCGGCCATCTAGTGGTAGAAGAGAAAAGTGCAACAAGGCCAAACTTAGGGAGAAATCAATGGATCTCTAACAATCAACCAGGATAACTACTCCTGGCAAGTACATTTGTGAGTAGCAACCCTGTCTAAACTCCAGGGTGCTATACTTAGAATAGATGATCAGCATCAGTACCAATGGGAAACACTTTGGTAAAGCTATGAAGACTTTAGTCAGAAAATTAAGTCCTGCTAGATCACTTCAGGCTGGCCCTTTTTGCAGGTATAGTTATGTAAAACATCAAAAGTGTAAACAGTTACCAGTGTGATCGTTGATGTGGCTTATAAATCTTCGTTTACTTAGTGTCCCTGGTATGCAGACAGTGCCCATTGCTACTGTAGGCATCTGAAACCCGCTCGTACTTGTTTCTGGGATTTGGTGCAGCTGGATACCCAGCATGCACCTCCCGATCTCATGCCTGCGCAGTCAGGATACAGTGCAGTGCACTGTGGATTGCAGAAATAACGCGATGGTAGTGGATGATGCCCGACATATCTTGACTCCCATTGACTCCTGAGATATCAGTGTCATCAATCCCAGGAGTCAATGGGAGTCAAGATATGACATACATCGCCACGGTGACTAGGGCCAGAAGTAGAGGGAATTTTAAAATTAAAAAAAAAAGGTAACTAAACATGAAAAAAAAAAATACCCAAAGATTACAGGCATGGGTATCAGCTACCAGTGGGGCCATGGGTGTAAGAAAGGGTGGAACTCAGCTTCAACCACTTAAGCCCTGGACCATTTGGCTGCCCAAAGACCAGAGCACTTTTTGCGTTTCAGCACTGCTTCGCTTTGACTGACAATTGCACGGTCGTGCTACGTAGCTCCCAAACAAATTGATGTCCATTTTTCCCCACAAATAGAGATTTCTTTTGGTGGTATTTGATCACCTCTGCGTTTTTTATTTTTTGCGATATAAACAAAAAAATAGCGACAATTTTGAAAAAAACAAATTTTTTTTTACTTTTTGCTATAATAAATATCCCCCAAAAATATATAAAAAAACATTTTTTTCTCCTCAGTTTAGGCCGACACGTATTCTTCTACATATTTTTGGTAAAAAAAACGCAATAAGCGTTTATTGATTGGTTTGCGCAAAAGTTATAGCGTCTACAAAATAGGGGATAGTTTTATGGCATTTTTATTATTAATTTTTTTTTTTACTAGTAATGGCAGCGATTTTTATTGTGACTGCGACATTATGGCGGACAGATCGGACACTTTTGGAGCGATTTTGGGACCATTCACATTTATACCGCGATTAGTGCAATTAAAAATGCATTGATTACTGTGTAAATGTGACTGGCAGTGAAGGGGTTAACCACTAGGGGGCAGTGAAGGGGTTAAGTGTGTCCTAGGGATATGTTCTAACTGTAGGGGGGATGGACTACATGTGACACGACACTGATCGACGCTCCCGATTACAGGGAGCTGTGACCAGTGTCCCGTCACTAGGCAGAACGGGGAAATGCTTGTTTACATCAGCATTTCCCCGTTCTTCCTCTCTGTGAGACGATCGCAGGTATCCCCGCGGACATTGAGTCCACGGGACCCATGATCACACTCATGGAGGTCGCAGCAGGCGCCCGCCCGCAAACCGCTTCTTACAGGGCAACGTACAGGTACGTTAATCTGCCTGTACTTACCCATCTGCCGACGTATATTGGCGTGAACCGGTCGGCAAGCGGTTAAGAATAAGCTCCCATACGGTTTAAAATCCAGTAATACATTGCCCCACCCTGCTATGTGCATGCTCAGTTGCTCTCCATTTTTAGGCACTGACGAATTTCTAGAGGTCGATCTGCTGACAGCCATAAAGGATAAGTTTACCTTTCATAACATGTCACATGTTACAAACATATTCAGGGTGTAACATGTGACATATTATGAAAGGACAGGCCCCCACCCCCCGCTTTAACAGTTAGCAGGGGATATTCTCCTCCCCTCTAGCTGTCACAATAAAAAAAAACAAAAAAAAACTGCTGAGGGGGGCCCTGCCAGTCCAGCTGCGTCACTAATTAAAAAGTGTTATGTGAATGGAAAACAGCAGTCGGCTCGTCGTTCTCAATGAACTACCATAGCACTGCGAGCGTTGTGGTAGTTCATTGATTCTTCCTGTCAGAGTGTAGGAGGTACGAGCAAGCAGACAAGTCTGTAGGAGACCTGCATGGCATCAGCAATCTGCTGATCGCTGGTGCAATGCTTTACAGGCTCCTGCAACAAAAAATATTAAATGCACATTTTTTGTCAAAAGATGAACTTATCCTTTAAAGTGGAATTAAACCCTCCTATCCTTTACAGCCACGGAAAGGTCACTTTCTTGCAATATGCCAATCTGGAAGCAGTCTGCAGACTCTATGTCTCTAGACTTAGGCCGGCCATACACGGTGCAAACTGGCTGAGATTCAAATTGTTAATGGGCAGGCTGAATGTACCAAGTAGATTGATCAACTTAGGTACAACCAGCCTGCCACATTCCTTTGCCCTTATCGCTAGCCACTACTATACCCACTAGCGATAATCACTGTCTTCAGTCAATTGCTGGGCCGGAGGGATTTCCCTGTCAGCACTGTCTGTGCGGATGGAGAAATCGTGCAATTTTGCACCGCGTATGGCTGGCCTTACTTTTGAGATTGGCTCATTGCTTTTCTCAGAAGTCTGCACTGCACAATATACATGTATCCACTGCATAGTCTTTTTTTTTTTTTTTTAAGCAAGATTTTTTTTAAGTTGAATTTTTTTTTTTATAAAATTGGTGCTAACAATACACGATGGTGATGGATAAATGAATTAAATAAGCAATCGCTCCTTTAAGTGGAAAAAAAAAACAAAAAAACAACAAAACACTTGTAGCCAACAAAAAATATAAAAATGGCATGGCACTACTAATCAACCAAAACAATGCGGGTAATGGTACAATTCAAATATATAGGAAATCATCAAAACACATATGAACCAAAAATATCACAAGTCCTTCACAAATTCTCCAATCACGGTGGTTTGTGAAAAATAGTGACTTCCTATTCTGTAAAAGTGCTCCACCACAGTGTGAATGAAATACACACTCACCAACCGCAAGTGACCATTAGCGGCCTCAGTCATTTTTCATAAACATACAGCTCTTCAAAACACTCTTTATATGGCCCCCAGATGGAAAAATGATGGCTCCAACACAATCAGACACTCCAAGTACAGTGAGAGAGTGAGAGAACATTATTTGGAGTGTCTGATACTGTTGGATCCATCATTTTTCCATCTGGGGGCCACATGAACAGCGTTTTGAAGAGCTGTTTTGGAATATTATGAAAAATGATGGAGTGGAAAAAGAAAAAGGAAACCCTCTAGGTCGTGATATATGTTTATATGTCAGTTTTTTCATATATATATATATTTGAATGTGTTGTAAAATGACGTATGCTTCTATTTCATGTATTGAGATTTGTTCCTATACCCTCCAATGTGTGTCCCGAGGAAGTGATCCAGCGAAACGCATTGATGCGTAGGAGTTCACACATGTTCTGATGTCATACTGTTGAAACATCATTTTTTTTCTTATTTTGTATACCGTATATACTCGAGTAAAAGGCCGACCCGAATATAAGCCGAGGCACCTAATTTTACCACAAAAAACTGGGAAAACTTATTGACTCGAGTATAAGCCTAGGGTGGGAAATGCAGCAGCTACTGGTTAACAATGACCATCTGCAGCCTCACTGTGCCCATTTGCAGCCTCACTGTGCCCACCTGTATCACCAGAGCCCATCTGCAGCCTCACTGTGCCCATCTGCAGCCTCACTGTGCCCACCTGTATCATCAGAGCCCATCTGCAGCCTCACTGTGCCGATTTCCAGCCTCACTGTGCCCATCTGCAGCCTCACTTTTGATTACACACAGCGGCTGTCTCCCGCTGAGTCATACAACTGCAGTTTGTTTGGTGGTCGTCCACTGTAACAAAACCCCGTCTCCTCCTTGTCCGTGATAGACGGAACACTGATTCAGTTTCCCAGCATTGTATCAGTGTTCAGTCTATCACGGACGAGGAGGAGGCGGGGCTTTGTTACAGTGGACGGCCGCCGAACAGTTAAGACTGCATGACACAGCGGGAGACCCTCACTCGAGTATAAGCCGAGGGGGGCTTTTTCAGCATAAAAAATGTGCTCAAAAAGTAGGCTTATACTTGAGTATATAAGGTATGTAATGTCCTCCTTTTCTGGCCATTACGTGGCCACTAGTGGACAATACCTTTTTACAACTATTTTATATTGTACATGTTCATGTATCTGTGTTTAATAAAATTTAACCTTTTATAAAAAGAATACACATAGATTTCTTTTTCTTTTTCCAATGAATCTTACGGATGTGGTATATGAGGGATTAACTATAACTGTTGAAAAACGATTGAGGCCTTTAATGGTCACTTGTAGTTGGTGAGTGTGTATTTCATTCACATTGTGGTGGAGGACTTTGACAGAAAAAGTCACTATTTTTCACAAAGCACGGTGATTGGAGAATCTGTGAAGGACTTATAATATTTTTTGGTTTATATGTTTTGATGACTTGATATACTGTATATTTTAACTGTACCATTATCGACATTGTTTTGTTTGAGGATTAGTAGCGCCATACCTTTTTTGTTTTTGTGAGTTTTTTTAAAGCCTGTCGACATCCAGAGATATAGACATTGCAGTGTTTATTACTACAACCCAAAGCTGGCTGTAAACATCTCAAAATTCATCCTATTCCTGCTGAATCTTCCAAAGTTCGAGCTGGGGTTGGCCCTGCAAGCACTACCCGGCTCAACAAAAATCTATTTGAAAATTGACTGAGCTGGGTGGAAAAATATCTGATGCAGTATCTGTTCAGCAGTGCCACTGTTTTCAGGTTGCAATGGGTACAATAGCTGGCAGTGAAGATTATTCCATCCACATGGTCAGGCAGCAAGAGGCTATTAAATAGGTGGATGAGCAATGGATTTACAGCCTCCCAACCAACACAAGTTAATATGGCCAAACTATACCACAGGTCATGTTCATGTTCAGCAGCCAGTACCGCTGCCAAAACGCAACCTATTTAAGTAAATAGGGTCACAAGCAAGGTTTTCAGGGTTAATTAAAAAAAAAAAAGTCATCCAGCAGGCACTTATCACCTCTGAGCCACCTGTCAAATGAATCTTAAAGTGAACCACCACCAACTGCTTTTCGGAGGGGCAGTAATGGCAGTCACAAGGGTAAACAAGTACCAAGGGTGAATGAAGAATTGAATGATTTTCTCTTGCTCAGCCTACAGAAAATCGAGCCATGTATGACTAGTACCATAAAATCACTCATTTATTTATGATGAAGGTAGACCCTCCTATTCAGACATAGCAAAACAAACAGCAGTTTCTTTAGAAAAGAAAATGGTATGACTGCAGTTTGTGATAAACCCTAGTTTTCTTAAAAGATGGTCTGATGTCAAAATAGGAGCCCATCTGCTCTCTTGCCCACTGTGTTCTTTAAGGCCTCATGTACACTGAGGCTGTTAAACAGACGTTCAGCAGAGGCAGTTGGACGTTTTTTTCAACTGCCCCTGAACTCATCCAATGTTATCCTATGTGACCATGTACACAGTTTTGTTTACAGTCGTTTTTAGGCAGTTGTGTTTAACAAACTTTCTTTGAAGGCAAAAAAATGAATTCAGACGCCAAAGATTTCCACGTTTCATACGCCAAACGCGGTTAAACGCAGTACCGGCCTTAGCCGCATTTTAGTTTATAAGCGTTTTTAAAGGTGCCCTATTTTTTTTGCATTAAACATCTCAAAAATTATGGCAACTTGTGGCAGATGACGTGGCAAGTGACAATCCGCAACATGTGGCAGGTGACGTGGCAAGTGACAATCCGCAACTTATGGCAGGTGACGTGGCAAGTGGACAATCTGCAACTTGTGGCAGGTGACGTGGCAAATGACAATCTGCAACTTGTGGCAGGTGATGTGGCAAGTGGACAATCCCTAACCTGTGGCAGGTGACGTGGCAAGTGGACAATCCACAACTTGTGGCCGGTGACGTGGCAAATGACAATCCGCAACTTGTGGCAGATGATGTGGCAAATGACAATCCGCAACTTGTGGCAGGTGATGTAGCAAGTGGACAAGCTGCAACTTGAGGCAGGTGACGTGGCAAGTGGACAAGCCACATGTGGCAGGTGATGTGGCAAATGACAATCCGCAACTTGTGGCAGGTGACGTGGCAAGTGGACAATCCACAACGTGTGGCAGGCAACGTGGCAAGTGACACGCTACATACAAGTACACTGCCGCTCTCTCAGCTGCTGCTACTCACTCTGGTCTCACAAAATGGCTGAAATCGTTAAATAATACTGTTTTTTGAGCTTGGGGAGGGTCTTATGATGTTATCCTAACTGAACGCTTCTAGACACAAACGCGGTAAAACGCGGCTAAATGGGCGTTTTAAACGCCGGTTTCAAGGTGTCAAAAAAAATCGTTCAGAGGACCTTGCCTCAGCGTCCCGTGTACATGGAGCCTAATGCCGTGTACACATGGTCGGACTTTTCAGGTACAAAAGTCCGACAGACTTTCGACTGACTTTTGGCAGACTTTTGGCAGACTTTCAACAGACTTTAACGACCAGACTTGCTGCATGAATTGGCAGACTTTCAACTGACTTTAACGACCATGAATTTGACAGACTTTCAACAGACTTTAACGACCAGACTTTCTGCATGAATACGATCACACCAAAGTCCGACAGATTCATACGTGATGACGTACATCGGACTAAAATAAGGAAGTTGATAGCCAGTAGCCAATAGCTGCTCTAGCATGGGTTTTTGTCCGTCAGACTAGCATACAGACGAGCGGATTTCTGGGTCTGGCGGAATTACGACGTAAAGATTTGAAGCATGTTCCAAATCTAAAGTCCATCAGATTTGCGACTGGAAAAGTCCGCTGAAGGTCCGGTGAAGCCCACACACGATCGGATTGCCCGCCGGATTTGGTCCGTCGCCGTTCGGCGGACAAGTCCGGTCGAAAAGTCCAACCGTGTGTACGCAGCATTAATGTCATCAGCAAGGTAAGGTAGTAGAAGCCATGAAATACCGTACTTTAACAACAGAAACCTTTGATGTGGGATCCCACTGTAGGCTGGGTTGCTGAAGAAGAAAAAGGATCCTGTGATCAAAACCTTTGGCCTCTATCCTGCACGTGATGCTGGTGCAAGGTGTCCTGTGGAAAAATATGTATATCATGGCTGCTGCAACCTATTCACTTAAATAAACACTGCTACTGCGGCATGCACATTACCATGCATTGACGCGTTTTGAACAATAGTTATCATAATGCACTAATGTGAATGGGCCCTAAAGTAAATATTTTATAAAAAAATGGGGGCTGCCATTATTAAATTCCTTCTGAAAATACCAGCTGCATAGCTGTTGGTCTATGTCAGTGCTTTAACCACTTCCCATCCTGCCAATGTACAGTATCTCACAAAAGTGCGTACACCTCTCACATTTTTGTAAATATTTTATTATATCTTTTCATGTGACAACACTGAAGAAATGACACTGTAAAGTAGTGAGAGTACAGATTGTATAACAGTGTAAATTTGCTGTTCCCTCAAAATAACTCAACACACAGCCATTAATGTCTAAACCACTGGCAACAAAAATGAGTACACCCCAAGTGAAAATGGCCAAATTAGCTGTTTTCCCTCACCAATGTTATGTGACTCGTTAGTGTTACAAGGTCTCAGGTGTGAATTGGGAGCAGGTGTGTTAAATTTGGTGTTATCGCTGTCACTCTCTCATACTGGTCACTGGAAGTTCAACATGGCACCTCATGGCAAAGAACTCTGAGGATCTATAAAAAAAAAAAAAAAAAGGGGGTTGCTCTACATAAAGATGACCTAGGCTATAAGAAGATTGCCAAGACCCTGAAACTGAGCTACAGCACAGTGGCCAAAACCATACAGCAGTCTAACAGGACAGGTTCCACTCAGAATAGGCCTCGCCATGGTCGACCAAAGAAATTGAGTGCACGTGCTCAGCGTCATATCCAAAGGTTGTCTTTGGGAAATTGATGTATGAGCACTGCCAGCGTTGCTGCAGAGGTTGAATGGGTGGGGGGGAGTCACCCTGTCAGTGCTCACACCTACGCCGCACACTGCATCAAATTGGTCTGCGTGGCTGTCATCCCAGAAGGAAGCCTCTTCTAAAGATGATGCACAAGAAAGCCTGCAAACAGTTTGCTGAAGACAAGCAGACTAAGGACATGGCTTACTGGAATCATGTCCTGTGGTCTGATGAGACCAAGATAAATTTATTTGGTTCAGATGGTGTCAAGCTTGTGTGGCGGCAACCAGGTGAGGAGTACAAAGAAAAGTGTGTCTGCCGGCACTGGGAAGCTAAAGTTCATTGAGGGAAACATAAATGCCAACAAGTAATGCAACATACTGAAGCAGAGCATGATCCCCCTCCCTTCGGAGACTGGGCCGCAGGGCAGTATTCCAACAAAATGACCCCAAACACAACTCCAAGATCACCACTGCCTTGCTACTGAAGCTGAGGGTAAAGGTGATGGACTGGCCAAGCATTTCTCCAGCCCCAAATCCTATTGAGCATCTGTGGGGCATCCTCAAAACGGAAGGTGGAGGAGTAAAAAGTCTCTAACATCCACCAGCTCCGTGATGTCGTCATGGAGGAGTTAAAGAGGACTCCACTGGCAACCTGTGAAGCTCTGGTGAACCCCATGCCCAAGAGGGTTAAGGCAGTGCTGGAAAATAATGGTGGCCACAAAAAATATTGAAACTTTGGGCCCAATTTGGACATTTTCATTTAGGGGTGTACTCACTTTTGTTGCCAGCGGTTTAGACATTAATGGCTGTGTGTTGAGTTATTTTGAGGGGACAGCAAATTTACACTGTTATACAAGCTGTACACTCATTACTTTACATTGTAGCAAAGTGTCATTTCTTCAGTGTTGTCACATGAAAAGATATAATAAAATATTTACAAAAATGTGAGGGGTGTACTCAGTTTTGTATGTTTATATTTGTAGCGCTGGTAGATTTATGATCTACCATCTGATAGGTAAATTTAGTGAATTGCTCGTTATAGGAAGTTAGATTTGACTCTGTTCCAGCTTGGCTGACGTTGCGTGTGATTCCACATTGTGCCGGTGGGTGTCGTTGTCACCATTGGCGGGTGTTGGAAAAGCAATGTGTTAAAGCGGATGAGTGCTCCTCTGTCCCGGAGACAACTCGATGGAGGTGGTCCTCCGAGTTGCATTCTGGGAGAGGGTATTTATGGGACAGACGCCATGTTTAGGGGTTCGTTTTCAGCCACCTGCTGGCCCTCCTGGCCGACAGGTATGTGTTAGAGTACCACCTTGTGGTCCTCCTTTCCGGAAGGCCCGCATCGCTGCGGTGCGTGGGTGGGCCCAGAAGCCTGTCTGGGGCCTACCACAGCAGCCGAGGAATGGTCCTGAGCTGTCTATCAAGAATGAAGAAGCTGGACAACCGAGAAGATCCCAGGGGCGGACCCGTCATGGAAGGATCATGCAGAGTGCTGGTCTGGAGAGGGGCCTGGTGACTTGGTTGAAGGACGTATCCTGAAGTAGTCTTATTGCATGGTACTGCCGGGTTGGCTTAAAGGTCCAAGTACTGTGTCTGACATTCATCACGAACCAATACATCCTGTGGCAGAGGATCGTACGGGGTTTATTTCAAGCAAGTCTGTGGCAGAGACTTTTGTTCGTGCTACGTACTGGCTGCTAGGCAAGTGAGAGAGGCCTATCCAGGCGAGCAAAGATTGTGTCCCAAAAAGGGGATTGCATTCAATTACAGTATTCAACTTTAAAAGGATGTTCTAAAGAAACCTAAAGAAAGGTATTTGAGCTCCCCTGCTGTTTTCCTCCTGCCTCTTTCCTGCTACTTCCTTCGTTACTTGGTTCAATAAAGCATTGAAAACGTACTCAAGTGTTGGTGCTTATATCGTCCAGGAGGTAAACTCAACGGAACCCTAGACCCGGTGCCACAGAGGTATCGAGAGTGAAGGTAACAGCCCGCTTAAACCAGCAGCTCCACCGAGAGTTAGTGCTATATATTTTTTTTTTTTATACACACACACACACACAATTGCGACACAAGTCATATTGTAATCGAACGTTATTAAAAATTACCTTTCTATTTCAATCTGCAGCACTGTAATTTTATATGAAATGCAATATGGTAGCTTAGAGCTGTTCTGTTTACCATCTGTGTAGAGAACGCACCCTAAAAATGTAATTTCCTGTTTGTATGATTGGCTTACTGCTTTTCCCAGAAGTCTGCATTAAGATACAAGTCATATTTTTGGCATCCTCTGCAACATAAATATCCTTGTTGGTGAGATACTCCAAAAGGAAAATCATATCTAAATGATGCAGACCCTGCAATTTTCCTCATTAGAGTCTGGCTGGTGCAGCAGCTGATTGATAATCATAAAATCATTCCCCTACAGCTTCACTCTGTACATGAACACAAACAGCCATTTCTTCAGAATAACAAAAAGGTAGGAATCTACAACAACATTTGCAAGGATTTTAACAATGTGCAAAGAGCATCCAGGAGGGGAATGTTTTTTTTTTTCTCAACAAAATTGGATTTACTTTTTAAAAAGGCAAGGGGTTGCCTTGCCAACTCCAGAATGTAGTGAGCAATGGCAGCCTCAACAGCTTCCACAAGGTTTATTTAGGGGGAATGGTACAGGTGTCTCAACATCCCACACATCAGGACTAAAGGGCATTTAGGAATACATCTAAAAATCACAGTTATGATCATATAACATAAGGACATTTACACTATCTTCCCTAAACTTTGACTGATTTATGTTATTCGTTTCCAGGCTCTCTTGATCGTCAGCACTTTTACAGAAGAGCTCGGCCAACTGTGAACCTGTCATTGAATAAATCTAGAGTTGTCTTATCCAATCCTCCAGTGAAACTAAAGTGTATCAATAGATATACAAGCGTTTTCCCCGCACCAGGTTGTATCCAAACCAGGTATAAACTGAATGTTGCTCTCCAGAGTTGAAAAGCCCCAGGTGCTGGCTAATGCTAATCCATGTTGTGAGGGAAGAAAAAAAGTCCGGACAGTCGCACACCAGGAGAATATAATCCAACTAAATTTCTTTATTGTAAAATCAGGAACAAATCATGTACAAAGCACCATGGATAGAATGTACAGATAATAAACTAACGCGTTTCATGCCCTGTGGAGCGCTTACTCAGTAAGCGCTCTGCAGGGCGTGAAACGCGTTAGCTGATTATCTGTACATTCAATCCATGGTGCTTTGTACATGATTTGTTCCTGATTTTACAATAAAGAAATTTCGTTGGATTATATTCTCCTGGTGTGCGGCTGTCCGGACTTTTTTCTTCCCTCGTATCAATAGATATAGATGAGAAATTGGGACAACTGCTGCTTTTGTGAACTCTTGTACTGCAGCCACACTGAATTACGCATGTTGGCATGAGATGCACTATAAAACAGATAAAAATGTTGCTTATGCAACCATGGTAACTAAACACTGCCATAGCTGAAAGTTCAGCACCATGCAACTGTATGCCAGTACACAAAATGGCCACTTTATAAGAGTTAATCTACCAGAACATGAAATTCTGACAAATTATGGTTTGTGGAATCAATGTATTCTTACTGGGGACTCTACCAGTTAGACCTTTGAGCCCCAAGAGTCACCTAACTGCTTCAAGGATGCTTACGAGCTTATGCATAGGGCTGTCTAGGGTCATACACTGCCTAGATCAGAGAATTTCTGCTGTGGGGAAAGCCAAGTGTTTTGGATGAGCGGCTGTCCACAAATTTGCGCATAGAGTAATTACCTGCAGTTAGGGATGGTTGTGTGCTGCTGGATTTAGACAGTTTGTAACCAGTGGTGCACACCTGTCCCGAACTACTGGGAAGGAGGAGGAATACTCCTCCTTCAGAAACTGAAGATACATAGGTGGGAAGGGGCACAGCTGGATTTCACCACCAAAATACCTCACACAAAGCAAGAGATGACCTAGCCACACTGACATCTACTATTAATTGAAGTATCTGTTTAGAGTGAACTTATTTTATTTTTAAAGGAAACTGGTAGTGATATAGCATGGAAGCTGCTATTACCAACATCACTTGGAAATACTAGTTTACTGGGTGTCTGTTGATCTGATGGCTTCAGTGTTTAATTTTCATTGAAGAAGTTTAAACAAAACAATAAGGTACAAATTTGTACAGAAGAATGTCACATTGAGCGATAACAATGATCACCTCATCCTAATCGTATATCTAAGGGATATTAAAGTGTTAGTCCTCAACCAACTGTGCCCTGAGGGGTAGGACGATGGCATGCAGAAAGCACAGGAAGCAGTGGTTGGGGTCATCTATATGCAGTGGGTAAATTAGGGGTCATAGTCTCTTAAAGTATAATGCACATCTACTATGCATATACTGTTCTTAAAAGGCTATGAAAACAGGTTCTATAAAAAAAAACTGAGTAAAATTTCCAAGACAAAAGAACACCATGCTTCAATACTTAGGCTAAATTGAACCCTAAAGCCTGTGCCAAAGCGTTCATGAGGATTTAATATGAGAACTAGAAGGAGGGGGAAAAAAAAAAAAGAGTAGAATAAAAGGAAAAGAAAAAAAGATATAGAGCTGATCACCATGTCCCAGACTACCAGGTCTCCTCAACTGCTAAGGAGATTGGAGGTATCTAATCCATTGTTTGTCCCCCACTTTGCCATTAATCATGATCCAAGAGATTGCGTTCGACTAGTGCAAGGATAATCACAGGGGATTTCCATGCTCGCACCATAGTGATGTTAGCTGCTAATAAGATAAAGAAGGGGAGGGTCCTAAAATGTTTGGGTAATTCGCTTGATAGGCCAGAAAATAATGCCTCCTAAACATTTTTGGGGACATTCAACCAGGTTCACTGAGTATACCAAAATAAATATCCTAGTCCATCCAGAACCGTTAGACGTTCGGGCAAAATCACCAAAAATGTTGCAATTTGACAACCTGGATATATCCTCCAACCCCCCCCACCCCCCAAAGTTTGTGTGCAGAACTTATTCAGAAATCTTCCATATTTAATGTACAAATACCTCACCGTTTTCCTCTAGAATACAAAATTAGAGCAAAGTGAGGGGGTTTAAAAAAGCCTACCCCCCCAACCAAGTGACCTTCCTCAAGCTCCTCCACAACATTCTTGCTCTGCAGTCCTAACCTTGCATAAGCACCTTGTTGGAGGGTGTCAGGGATTTTACGCTCGTCCCCTCAATTAGGGAACAGGGTTCAGACCTGCCTTTTAGCTGCTCAGGATCAAGTCCTGCATTATAGGAGGAGGTCACCAGCTCAGTCATATTCAGAAGCATTGGGCTATTTCACAGCAACTCTAATGAAGCAACAAAGTCGACAAGCATGGTGTGTATAAGTGGAGGGTGGCCAAATGGGCAAAGTGACTATAGAATGCCCTTCTATAGTTGATCATACTTTTATCAAAAAGCATGACACGATTGCACATTACCATTACTCTCTCACCATGCTTGTGGGTCAGCTTAGACAGAAAAGCATATCTAATTGATCCTGGCATTTGTTTCACACAGATTTTGACTGAATTTGAACAAAGATAAGCACTAGAGGAGAATACAACAAATCTGTGTGTGAAAAATGTTTATAGATCAGCATGTAAAATTGCAGTGTAAAAAAAAACAAAAAAAGAAAAAAAACTATTTTTAGAAAACACTATGGTAACTACGTGGGGTTGATTTAACACCTTCATGACAATGGTAAAAATGAATCTTGATGCCTTACCACAGTTTTGCAAACTTTGACATGTAAATGGTAATGAATATCTACAGTTTGTATGTTTTAATAATAAAAAGAAACTGTTACAAGATTGTAAAAACATTTTAATATGTAGCTGTAGAATTCTTGCTACCAAAGAACATAAAAACCATCTTCCGTACTACAGAACAAGTCCAATTGAATGTGACAGACTACTACTAGCTACAGTGAACCTGCATTCGCTTTAAAGACACTTTTTTTGCCTTGCACATGATTGGGTATTTAAACAGCCAATGTAAACAGCCTTTACTTCTTTACTAAATTAACCTTACTATGGGGTTCATTAACTAAACACAAATCCACTGTGCACTAGAAGTGTACTTGGAAGTGCAGTTGCTCTAGATCTCAGGGGAAGATCTGAAATGAGTTGAAGTTCTGATTTTTTTCATCCAATTATGTGCAGGCAAAAATTTTTTTTTTTTTTTTTTTCCCCTTGCATGTTCCCCTCAGGTCTACAGTGACTGCGCTTCCAAGTACACTTGTAGTACACTTGTAGTACACAGTGGATTTGCCTTTAGTAAATCCTTATATGTAGTAACTGGAAAATTTTATTACATCTCAGAACACAGCATATTTGTTATTGCCTAAGTTCACATCTCTCTGCTTCCACTGTCATGTACTTTTCCTTGTGTATGGTTTATGTTAATTAAGGTGCAAATGTAATGCGATTTACATGCAATTTATAGATATTCGCCAGCATATCAAGGATCATCAATTTCGTCCAAACGATTTTTTATTCAAGAAAGATCACATCACAAAACAGTGTAGTGCAATGTTGTGATGTGTGAAATGTTGTGACGTTTTGTGATGTGATCTTTCTTAAATAAAAAAGACGTTTGGATGAAATTGATGATCCTTGGTGTGCTGGCGAAATATCTCGCATAAGTTCAAGTAACCAGCTGGCAGTCGCTACAGCACCCAGTAGCCTTAAGACCTTATTCCAGGAACATGTACGATGGGAATATGGACTGTTACATGAAATTTACACACTTTTTCATGTGTTTTCATGCATTTCCATTGATTTCAATGCACCTGAAACATGCAGGTAAATGCATAAAATATCAAACACCAAATGTTGCAACACAGAAATGTGGAGTGACAAGAATAAGACGCAGCTACACTTGATAGAACTATAATGATTCAGAACAATTACTATGAAGAATTACTCAACTCTGGTGTAAGCATAAAACCAGCCTCCTTAAACGACAATCCTCCATCATTTAAAGGGAGTCAAGCAATACAAAGCATCCAATTAAAAGGATGACACCTGTTTGCTCTAAACAGATGGAGTCTGGAGATAAATGATTTACAGGCTAAAGAATGCCAACACAGCCCTTTCCAAACGGGAAAGCAAATTGCTGCTTGCATTACTAAATGTATTATTTACTATTAGTCACAAAACTACTTCAGCTTTCAAGTGTTGCACACAACAGGCTGTGTTTCTCCTTGCTTTTTCCCTGAAGTGAGCATATGGATCTTACTGTAAACCGCTACGATGACTAGAGTGCTTTGCTTCACTGGCAGTTACCAAATCTTTATTTGGCTATAAACAATATGCTTGCAGTTAAAGGGTTTATGTTGAGGAGCACTGTAGTCAAACGCTGCATTTTCCATTCAAAGGCTGCTGCATACATTTGAACAGAAAATGCAGCATTTTAGATAAAAAGGCTCCATTGGATCTGCTTAGACTGCATAGGATCTGCTTTGCCTGCAGTTCAAATGTACCTCAATAGGAAACGCTGCATCCAAAGAAATGCAGTGCAACACAATGCAGATCAAACACAGCCTCTGAACTACCATGTGCACTGCCTCATTAAAGTTTATTCAATGAATTTTTATTGAAAAGAAAAAAAAAAGGTAAGTGTGGCACTTTTACAGAATAATAACAATGACATTTACAAGACTCGAGTATGTCAATCATAAGTATAGTTTATCACATGTCCTCTTATCCCTCAGTAACTACAAAACCTAAAATTAAAATGTAATAAAATGTTTACCCTCGAGGCCACATTTTCCCAAAATCAGGGGGAACCCAGAATGGTTAAAAAAAAAAAAAAAAAAAAAGTAGCGTCCTACAGAAAGATTCTGCCATTTGTGACAAAAAGAAGTAATCTATATCAATAACGGGTCTCCCACTTTGTCTCATAATGTCTATTCTAGCAAACACCCAAGTATGATTTTCAGAGATGTGGTATTTCGATTTGCTATAAAAGACAAAAGCAATGGAGAATCAAGAAATTCTATCCAAGGGATCCATACTTCACTAAACAGGATGATTTTCATTCGCTATGGCTGCCATCTCTTCCATACGCATTATATGGTTCACTTTCACTACCCATTCCCATATTGGTGTTACTGGGGATTTCCAGTTTCTGGGAATCAGTGCTCTCCCTGCTCTCAACAGGAATTGGAATATTCCCATTTTAATGGCTTTGCTCAATCCCAGGATCATAGAGAGGAGTGCTGCCTCTGGGGTCTCTGGCCATACCTTACCTGTGATCTGATGACTAAGCTGGAATATAGCAGACCAGAATGGCTTTATTATTCGGCAAGACCACCACACATGAACCTCTTGACTTACCCCATCTCCAACATAGATCTGGCGTAGCCGTATTGATCTTATTTTAAAAGGGTCAGGCAGTGATGCCATCTAGTTAGTAATTTGTAATTTCTTTCCTGTAAGTAGGAAGCTCTAGTAGATTTAAATATAAGGATAAAGGCTTTATCCCAGTCCTCCTTAGGCTATTGCTTAGTTCCCTCTCCCAATCACGAACAGAAGGGCAGTCAGGGAATGCATGAAATAGGGTGCCATATATTTTAGACAAAACTTGAACATTTTGAGTCAGAGAGTCACAACTTCTCAAACAGAGTCAGATCCCCAGGATGCCAACATTTACCCAGCCAATTATAAAAATGACGTAATTGAAAATATTGTAGCCAATGTCCACTAGAAGAACAGGAGAGGGCACTAAGCTTCCCTAGCGATTTCAAGCCCTTCACATTATACGCCTGCCAGATGGGTGATAGGCATGGTGGTTGCCAACAGAGAAAACTCCTGTCTGACAAACAAGGTCGAAACCCTGGGTTGCCCAATATCAGAGTCAATGGCCCCGGGTGGGTAGATATTCTATATATTGTAATGGCCTCGTCCAAAATATTAAGTGAGGAAAGTAAGAGCGTTAGCTGTGCTGGAGGTGGACGGTCAATAGACAGCAACCATGGGAGGGAAGTCAGTGGTACAGGCAATAGATCCGACTCAAGGGTGACCAATCCAGTACCCTACTAAGTACTGCCGCAGTATAATATAGTTCCAGGGGAGGCAGGCCTGCACCACCAGCATCTCGCTTTTTTACTAAGATATCATATTTAAAGTCTAGCTACAGATCTAGGCCAAATGTATTTGAGAATAGACCGCGCCGAACAAAAAAAAAAAAAAAAAAAAAAGAGAACGAGAGACCCGGATCGGTATTGTTTGAAAGATGTTGAGAAATCTAGGGAGGATGTCCATCTTAAAAAGAATTGTGTACCCGACTAAAGTAAATGGTAATTTGCGGACCCAAATCTGAGGTGTGTTCAAAAACACATCAAATGCAGGATGAAGACCATGCACATGAGTCCTAAATGATTCTTGATATTTGATACACAAGTCACAGTTGTACAAAAAACGGTCTGCGCCGGCTAGGGGTAGCTTTGAAATGACCCGCCACCTTCCACTAACAACCAGCGTGAATAGTGTAGTTAGTCATCTTTTTATCCTCTATACCCTTATACCCTATGCCCAGCAAGTAGCCCAAGAGTTCCCAACGCGTGCCTCTGGCTGTACTCCAGCCCTCTAATTAGACAATGGCAGTCTAGCACCAAGCCCAAGAGCTGAATTGCTCAACTTCTGGGCTTCTGCTCTTGTTGAAGCAGTGGCTCTGTCCAGCTTCTCCATGCAGCAGTAGATTACTGCTATAGTTAGATATTGCTGGCTAATTGCAGCCAGCAGTAGATCACTATTGGAAGTGATCTGTTGGGTGCACCCAATGCAGTTTTGTGACTTCTACCAGGAAACAAAAAAGAAGGATAGTCAAAAAATGTTTAATAAATAAAATACTCTGTCCTTTAAACCAAAAGGTTAAAACAAAAAAGATTGTATGTTTTAGGTGACATATGCATTCAGAATTTTAACGATTGCAAACCTGTGAAAATGTTGCCAACATGCTTTTTTTGGTCTGAGCTAACCCAAATTAGTATTATCTAAGGGCCCATTTAAACTATGTCTTTAATTAACGCACGTTCTGCAAGGCAATGTGGTATAGTCCTCTGTGTTACAACAGCTCAAATTTTGAATGGATTAACAGTGCACTAAAAATTAGACATGACTTTTTCCCTACAGACACACTCCAACGTACAGCATGTGCATTGTGAGCTGCAGCACAGAAGTTTGGATGTCCACCTGGTAGAAACTTTAAAAAGGTATGAACAGAAAACCAGGTGGCGCGCTTACAAGGCTAGGCAACAGAAGTTTAATGTCTAAATGCTTAGGAAACTCCCAATAATCTGGTGGAGTGAGTCCATAGGAATGCTCAAGGAGCTTTTCTCTATAGCATAAGCCCTTGAGGAGTTGTCTTATCGATCTACTAATGGCAAGTTTTGAAGCAGGATGTCCTTGGGAAGAGCTTAAGATTATGACAAATAGGGAGCCCGCCTGAAGCTGGAGCTTTGAGGTAGATTCTGATGGCTTTAGGTCTAAGCCCTTTTGGGTTCTTCGGAGCAGGGCACTAAGATAGGACAATGACTTCACTGAGGTGGAAAACTGATACCACTTGAGGAAGAAAGAATTTGGGCATGAGGAATGGCTCCTTACAAGAGAGGAACACTAGCTTAGAGATACATCTGAGAGATGTGTTGGCAACCAAGAAAGCTATTTTGTAGGAGTGATCTAAGGGGATTTCCATGATGGGCTCAAATGGTGGTTTCTGCTGGGCAGAGAAAACCAGATTGAGGTCCCAAGTAAGCACATGGTGCTGTAAGTGGGGCCTGATCTGAGATATACCTAGAATAAAATGCTTTTGACAAAGTAGAACGAGGCCAGAGGCTTTTGCAAAAGAAAAGGCAAGACTGATACATGTTCTTTCAGAGTACTTAGAGCCAAGTTGTGGTCAAACAACAACAAAAAAAAGTGTAGTTCTGCACTACTGGAAACAAAATACTGCAAACTTTGAATACACAAACAGTACCCCCATGGAAGTGGGTTGATATCCCTGCTGCTGCCTCAAAGTGCACCCTTATTACACTTTTAATACATCTTAAAAACAAAAAAAGAATGGTGCTACATACCTTAAATATGTAAATTATACATAAATTAAAAAAAAAAAAATTACAAAATAGAGTGTTGAATAATAGTCAGTCTATTCTTTGTACCCATGAATAATTAAATGTCAGACTATTCCTTTTGCGTGTAGAACACACAATATTTACATAAGAGGTTGGTGTTATTTGGCGATTGAGCACTTTTGCACAAGAGTCACCTGCAGTGTCGCAGAAGGGACAGGGCAGTGGTCAATCACAATAGTGGTGCCTTGTTGAAGAGGAGGATCATTGCCAAAGTTTAAGGACACTTGATCGCGTATTATATCAACATATGGAATATTGGGTGTTCTACGGGCACAGGGAGTAGTCTGACTTTTTATTATTCATGGGAACAAAGAATAGTCTTGCTTTAATAATCTTGCTTTAAAACACTGTATTTTGTCTCTTTTTATGCATAGTTTACATGTGCCATTCTTTTTTTGTATATAACTAGTTGTGGTCAAGCCCTTATTATAGGAAGGCCAGAATGCCTTTAAATGGATTGTAAACCCTCGTGGATTATCGCATTTCCAGATGAAGACTAACTACCAAGACCTGAGGTTTGCCTTGGCCTAGCTGGTCAGCATGCCTAAAAGAGGGCATACCCTGAATGAATATATATGTAAATGAAATGATGAAAGTATGGGGGAATGGGTGGGTGGGAACCCAGAAATGAGCCGAAGAAGGATCTGATGGCGGGGGAGGAGGGATATATAGCCCTCAGACTCCTACAAATTCAGGCTGGCCTGAGGCCAGCCTTCAAACTTGCAGTCAGAGTCTTCACTTGGAAATGCAATAATCCTAACTACCAAAACCTGAGGTGTGCCTTGGCCTAGCTGGTCAGTATGCCTAAAAGAGGGCAAAAAGACAAGAAGTAGGTGTGATGTGAAAGCTTCTAAGAAGGACCAGCAACAACCATCAGTCCAGAATATAGCGAATGCCCGGATGACTACAGAAAAGGGGTTTACGTATGTAGCTGCTAAAATGGAGGATCTGCAGCGTCCCATGTACCTGGGGATAAAGAAGGGATCCCCTGTACGGGACCTATGAAAGTTTCCTCCGATTCAGAAAAGGGGTTTAGGATTCAAGCCTAGTTTGGCAAGTAAACCTGGACATGAGAATGAACTGTTTGTAAGAAGAAGAAGCATGGGGAGAGGGAGAAAGAGCAGACCCGAGGAATATTGCAGAGAAGGACAAATACTTTAATCTGACACCGTTACTGTGGTACAGTAATATAACAACGAACCCCTGGCTTATCCATCTATTCTAATTATGGGAAAGTTGTAAGCGTAGTAAAAGAGAACTGCCTAGACCACTAACTGGGAACTGCGCCAAGGGTAGGAGACAGGAAGAACATCTCTGACTTCTCTGAATACCCTTATGATGGCTTAGAGAGGGAGAGCTAGAAAAAAATTGACAGACTGACAGGAGTTTGCAGGGGCCTGAAATGCTGGTCACCTGATGGATACTTGATAGTGTTGGCAGATGAGGCCAAATTGCCGAGGCAATATGTAGCAAAAGCCGGAGACATGAACCTATGAAACCTTACCACCCTTGGTAGAATTCCTTGGAATACTCTGGATAAAAGAACCATTGGCCAGATCGATCACCTGTGACCAAGCTTGCCCCCAGTTCGACATGCCACTGTAAGAAATCCCAACATCACCTGCAGGCGCACTGAGAAAAGCAGGAGCCGGGGTCGCAGCTGACACCTCTGCTCTAGACGAGCGGGCTATGATCCCCTCCAACCTAACAATTATAGCATGGACGTAAGAGCGCATTAAGTACCGCATGAATCTGGGTTGAAGAATCATGCATAGAAACATGTTCTGCGCTGGTGGATGGAAGAGGTTTGGACAAAGTTGGGAATAACAACCTAAAAAGTACTGCCCCCCCAGCTGAGGCCGGGAAAGGGGTACACCAGCGATAAAACTCAGCTATGAGTTTGGTATAGTCCCACCCCTTAATGATGGGGTGCTACCATGCATTGAACCCCCATGCAGCGGTGGAGAGATGAATGCGAATTGGCCGCTTCAGAAACGCGGGACATGCCCTGATCTAAGGAAACACAAACACAAATGTGACAAACGCTGTGACAGAAACGCTATGATGAACCCACTGTGACAGAACCGCTATGACAGCAGACCACGCTGACAAGAACTGCTGTGACCGATCTGCTATGACAGGATGCCATGACTGAACTACTGTGACTGACCCGCTGCGTTTGGAACCCACTGCGACTGGAACCCGCTCGCGACAGCACTGGCTATGACTGAACATGCAGTGACAGGAACACTATGACTGAGCACCTAATGACAGCGCCTGCTGCCAGAACCCGAACAACAGTACCCGCTGTGACTGAGACACGCTATGACAGCCCCCCTCAGACAGAACCTGCTGGACAGAAACTCTATGACTGGACACGTTATGACCAAGACGCTGAGGCTGGACGCGCTGACCGACCACGCTAGGACGCACCCGCTAGACTGGAACGTCATGACTGAACATGTGTGACAGCACTCGCTATGACAGTGACACACTATGACAGAACACGCTATGACAGGAAGCTATGACTGAACACATGACAGCACCCGCTGTGACTGGAAACGTTGTTACTAAAATGCTTCGACTGAAACGCTATGACTGAACCGCCATGACCGAAGCCGCTATGACTGAAATGCTGTGACTGAAATGCTAAACCAAAACACTGACTGAAAACGCTGTGACTGAAACACTAGACAGAACCGCTATGACTTGAAGCGCTGAAACTGAACACGCTGTAAGAGAACCGCTATGACTAAAAATACTGTGACTGAACCGCTAGGACTAAAAATGCTACAAAAACCGCTATGACTGAAAGCTGTCTGAAAACGCTATGACTGAAAAATGCTGTGACAGGACTAGCTGAGGCGGAACTGTGCAATTGAATCGCTGACCGTTATGACCACCTGCTAAGGCAGACCTGCTGACAAAACCGCTAAGACAGGAACACAGGCAAGGAATCCTATGAACCAACCATGGCAGTGGAGCAAACCCACCAACCTGCCCCCCTTACCTGGTACTGCCCTCAGTGACCCCCCCCCTGCAGCCTGAAAGGGCAGGGGTGGCAGAAGAGCGACTAGATTTCTGAGGGAGAGCAAGAGGAGCTGCAGTGCAGAGGGCTGGAGGGGCGAGCTAGGAGGAGCTGGAATGCAGTCGTCTGGAGGGGCAAAGCTCTGCCCCATCCAAGAGCCAGAGGACACAGGCCCCCCCGGGTGAAACCGACCATGCCAAACACCGGCAAACCCTGGGAGAAGAGGATGGGCGGACGATACACACCCCCCCCCCCCATGCTGGCATGACTATGGAGAAGAGGGAGGACGGACCCCCCCCCCCCCCCCAAAAGTTCCATCAGGGAATATAAGAAGAGTATAGTCCCACATCTGTTGGAAAAAGCCACACGTGCAAAACTATAGAACACTGGGTGAAACAGGTTAACAAAATTATGGAAGATGAGAAATGGGTCTGTACTAATAGCAATAGATTAGAAAAATGTTATGTTAGATGAGACCATGGATCAATGATAATGACAGCGAATAGGAGTTTATAGTATCCATTCCATGAAAGAGAGGCGATTCCTTTTTTTTTTTTTTTTTTTTTAAATTAGGTTTTCTGTTCACTTTGCCTATTCACATTACACTTGTTATGCCGTGTACACACGGGCGGACTTTTCGGCATCAAAGGTCCGACGGACTTTTGACGAACTTTCAAATGGACTTGCCTACACACGGTCACACCAAAGTCCGACGGATTTGTATGTGATGACGTACGACCGGACTAAAATAAGGAAGTTGATAGCCAGTAGCCAATAGCTGCCCTAGCGTCGGTTTTCGTCCATCGGACTAGCATACAGACGAGCGGATTTTTCGACCGGACTCGAGTCCGTCGGAAAGATTTGAAACATGTTCCAAATCTAACGTCCGTCTGATTTTTGACCGGAAAAGTCCGCTGCAGGTCCGATGAAGCCCACACACGGTCGGATTGTCCGACGGATTCGTCCCGTCGGACAAGTCCAGTCGAAAAGTCCGCCCGTGTGTACACGACATAAGACACAGTTAACCCCTTGATTGTCCTTAGATGTTAATCCCGATCCCAGCCAGCGTCATTAGTACATTATCACCGTATTAGTGTAATTAGCGACATTAGTGTCCCTCCCAGCCAGTGCCTGTTAGCGCCAGATTGCCCACAACCCTATCACAGCATAAGTCACTTATCACCGCCATTAAAGTATAGCATCTATAGATGCAAGAATTCCAGTATATATAATACTTCTTGAGATTTTTTTCCTTTAACCAAATATATGTAGCAGAATACATTTTAGCCTAAATTTATGAAGAGTATTTTATTTTTATTTTTTAATTGGATATACAATGTGTTTTCAAACAAAACGTAAAAATCTCTTTCTTCAGTTTATATAATAAAAAACCCAGTGGTGATCAAACACCATTGAAATAAAGCCCTATTTGTGTGAAAAAAATATTCTATAAATCTCATTTGTGTACAATGTTACATTTGCCAGTTGTAAAGTAGCACAATGCTGAACAGCAAAAAAAAAAATTGTCATGAAGAGGGTAAAACCTTCCGAAGGTCAAGAGGTTAAAAGCCAGGAAGCAGTAATAGACAGTGAAACCCAGTTTTACCTTATCCACAACATTGAGCCAAATCAGGGTCCAGGCTTTACCAGTCATAGTGGGCAAGAGGTCTTCAGGGTCTAAGAACCATAAAAATGAATCACATAGCCCTGGGCCTATTTAAAACACCCTGCAGCCAACTACAGGTTGCTCTTCATGCCAAGGTGAGTGCCTAAATGCAGAATCCAGTTCCCAAAGCAAACATTACAAGCTGACCCCAGTAGGATCCTGGGATGGTCCACCAGAAAACACAGAGGGGTACCAATTGAGAAACAGCTAGATGCCCTGGGCAAAAAGTATTCAGATCTTGATAGAACTATCAGAAAAAAGCGGCTCATCTGCTCACTTGTGTGGGGGACGCTGGGGAAAGACTTTGTTTGCAAGATTACAGCAAGCTGAGAATTCAGATTTTTCCTGTCTGGGATGCCTCTCTCTTTTGACCGTCTCTTCAAGGTTTAGAGATATACAGTGGGGACGGAAAGTATTCAGAAACCCCCTTAAATTTTTCACTCTTTGTTATATTGCAGCCATTTGCTAATATCATTTAAGTTCCTTTGTTCCCTCATTAATGTACACACAGCACCCCATATTGACAGAAAAACACAGAATTGTTGACATTTATGCAGATTTATTAAAAAAGAAAAACTGAAATATCACATGGTCCTAAGTATTCAAACCCTTTGCTCAGTATTTAGTAGAAGCACCCTTTTGATCTAATACAGCCATGAGTCTTTTTGGGAAAGATGCAACAAGTTTTTCACACCTGGATTTGGGGATCCTCTGCCATTCCTCCTTGCAGATCCTCTCCAGTTCTGTCAGGTTGTATGGTAAACATTGGGGGACAGCCATTTTTAGGTCTCACCAGAGATGCTCAATTGGGTTTAAGACAGGGCTCTGGCTGGGCCATTCAAGAACAATCGGAGTTGTGAAGCCACTCCTTTGTTATTTTAGCTGCGTGCTTAGGCTCATTGTCTTGTTGGAAGGTAAACCTTCAGCCCAGTCTGAGGTCCTGAGCACTCTGGAGAAGGTTTTCATCCAGGCTATCCCTGTACTTGGCCGCATTCATCTTTCCCTCGATTGCAACCAGTCGCCCTGTCCCTGCAGCTGAAAAACACCCCCACAGCATGATGCTGCCACCACCATGCTTCACTGTTGGGACTGTATTGGACGGGTGATGAGCAGTGCCTGGTTTTCTCCACACAAACCGCTTAGAATTAAGGCCAAAAAGTTCTATCTTGGCCTCATCAGACCAGAGAATCTTATTTCTCATCAACTTTGAGTCCTTCAGGTGTTTTGTAGCAAACTCCATGCGGGCTTTCATGCGTCTTGCACTGAGGAGAGGCTTCAGTCAGGCCACTCTGCCATAAAGCCCCGACTGGTGGAGGGCTGCAGTGATGGTTGACTTTCTACAACTGTCTCCCATCTCCCGACTGCATCTCTGGAGCTCAGCCACAGTGATCCTTGGGTCCTTCTTTACCTCTCTCACCAAGGCTCTTCTCCCCTGATAACTCAATTTGGCCAGACGGCCAGCTCAAGGAAGGGTTCTGGTCGTCCCAAACGTCTTCCATTTAAGGATTATGGAGGCCACTGTGCTCTTAGGAACCATAAGTGCAGCAGAAATTTTTTTGTAACCTTGGCCAGATCTGTGCCTTGCCACAATTCTGTCTGAGCTCTTCAGGCAGTTCCTTTGACCTCATGATTTCATATGTTCTGACATGCACTATGAGCTGTAAGGTCTTATATAGACAGGTGTGTGGCTTTCCTAATCAAGTCCAATCAGTATAATCAAACACAGCTGGACTCAAATGAAGGCGTAGAACCATCTCAAGGATGATCAGAAGAAATGGACAGCACCTGAGTTAAATATATAAGTGTCACAGCAAAGGGTCTGAATACTTAAGACCATGTGATATTTCAGTTTTTCTTTTTTCATAAATCTGCAAAAATGTCAACAATTCTGTGTTTTTCTGTCAATATGGGGTGCTGTGTGTACATTAATGAGGAAAAAAATGAAATGAACTTAAATGATTTTAGCAAATGGCTGCAATATAACAGAGTGAAAAATTTAAGGGGGTCTGAATACTTTCCGTCCCCACTGTATATCTTCCTTTTACTAAAGTGAAAACTACAATTCAAGCATAGTGTATCTCTTGATTCCTAGGATCACATTAACTCTTTGATAACAAAATAAAACAAAAAAACGTGCGCTCATAATCAGTGTACAAATCGGATCATATTGAGAAGATCCAAATCAATACAAATAAAGCTAAAATAAAATTCTTGGAACGTACATCGATCAAAGTGCCATGAATAAATAATCTAAAGTGAAAATGTGTACTGGTGTGCGTAAAAAACACATATATATGAACTTAAAAAATCTAGCAGTGAATAAGTTGTCACATTAACCAATCCTTAAATGCAATAAAGCTTCTCAGCAGTGAAAGAAGTGGAGGTAGTCCATAAAGTGGATGACAGAAGGAAAAGTTCCATAAGTGTGTGTCCAATTCATAAAAGCAGGGGAAGACATCCACGATCCATCAGGTCAAAACCCACACAGATAGATGGAGAAGGGGGGAGTGTATAGATGAAACTCTCACAAAATCCAAAGTTATTGAAAGATGGACCCTTACCCTACATGGTGGACCTCCCTGTTGGCAAGGTCTTACGTGCAGGCAGATTTAGCCCTCTGCGGGGACTGTGGGTTGATGGTATCTAAATCAGCTGCTGTACCCTGCGTCTCTGACTTGGCGTGATCCAACTTGTCCACCTGAGGGGTGATAAGCCCACTTGACCCAGAGGGAGGTGGGTAAAAAGTAGAAAGGGGCTCCAATGGTGTAGTATATAAAAGATAAAATTTATTGTTGCTATATACAACAGAGCCAAAGGAAACAAACTCCGTAAAACAGTTAAAAACAAGTCAAAAATAGCCGGCATAAAAAACAAACGAACACCCGTGCATGTCATGGGGCGGACTGAGTGATGGCTTATGATGCGTAGCCACGCCCTACATGTTTCGTCACAACTGACATCTTCAAAGGGGCCCCTTTGAAGACGTTAGTTGTGACGAAACATGTAGGGCGTGGTTACGCATCGTAAGCCATCACTCAGTCCGCCCCATGACATGCACGGGTGTTCGTTTGTTTTTTATGCCGGCTATTTTTGACTTGTTTTTAACTGTTTTACAGAGATTTGGATACCATCAACCCACAGTCCCCGCAGAGGGCTAAATCTGCCTGCACGTAAGACCTTGCCAACAGGGAGGTCCACAATGTGAGAGTTTCATCCATACACTCCCCCCTTCTCCATCTATCTGTGTGGGTTTTGACCTGATGGATCGTGGATGTCTTCCCCTGCTTTTATGAACTGGACACACACTTATGGAACTTTTCCTTCTGTCATCCACTTTATGCACTACCTCCACTTCTTTCACTGCTGAGAAGCTTTATTGCATTTAAGGATTGGTTAATGTGACAACTTATTCAGTGCTAGATTTTTTAAGTTGTTCATATATATGTGGTTTTTATGCACACCAGTACATATTTTCACTTTAGATTATTTATTCATGACACTTTAATCGATGTACGTTCCAAGAATTTTATTTTAGCTTTATTTGTATTGATTTGGATCTTCTCAATATGATCCGATTTGTACACTGATTATGAGCGCACGTTTTTTTGTTTTATTTTGTTTTCCCTACACAGATATTGGTGTTTTATTCGTGCAGCTATAGTCTTTGACCGTTACTTAATTCTTTAGCGCGTTTTTTAATTTTTTGTTTAACTCTTTGATAAAACCTAGTATATATCTCCACGTAACCACTTGGGACCCATCCTCCCGGTTGAGGTGGGGTGAAGTTTTCCCATGGGCTCCTAGGCCTCACATTGTCCCGCCTAGCCGGTATCCTCTGATTACAGTTTCTGGATTCCATCTCTCACAGTTGAAGAGTGCCTATGATAAAAATTACAGACCTCTACATGCTTTAAATAACCTTTTTGACCTGCACCATGTGGAAGCATTGTTTTTCTCCGCATACCATCTGGATGTGAGTGGGTGTGCTGTTCTTTTGAATCTACCATCAAGATCCAGCCCTGACGGTCTTTGGCTTGGAGGTCGACTTGGAGGCTACCCTCGGTTCCCCTGGATCCCATCCTAGAGGTCTGAACCATCTAGAATTCCATACATCTGCCGTTTGCGGCACACTGCCTGTATGACTCTGTGTCGCTGACATTGGAGTCCACCTGTTCCGGTAAGAGCATCCACATCTCATTCAGTTGTTGATGATTTTCCATTCTTAATGTTTCCTCAAGAGACGAAGTTTCATTTCCACTTCACTTCTTTTGAATTTATATCATCTGGTGTTGGACGTTTTTGTTTACACTGTTGGTTATGTTGGACATGTTTGCATACCTTTTTTACACCATTTAGTGTTAGAGGTCTATTTTTTGGTTAACCACCATTGTTTTCAGATGGACTTTTGAGTTCTTCCATCATTTATTGTCATTTTTATGTACTATTCCACACTTATCACGATATTTGTGTACACTAGTTAGCATTACATTTTTCACCATTTTGATATCAGAAAAAAGTTGACTGTTTCAAAAGAAAAATACTTCTTCAGAAGAGAATAGGTTCATCACCAGGGGACACAAGGAAACAACTGGAGTCTAACAGAGTGGGTGGGGTTATATGAGCGCAATCTCCTGCAGTCTTCATATAACCCATTATCTACAAATGCAACTTGCCCTGTACCGTATAATTATGATAAATCCTGCTTTGCTTAGAGCACTCATAAGTACCCATTGCGATGAAAACCCATGAACATATAGAAATATAAATTGTACAATTAGGCAACATGAATTTCAAGTGCACACACCTAAAAACACATTTTTTGATATCTTTGTATAATTAAAGAAAAAAAAAAAATATTTTTTTTTTAATTTTTTTTTTAATTTTTTTTTTTTTACAGGGCTAGACAGGTTGGTCTTAGATCGTGGACGAATATTCTCGAATGGAGGTTTCTGGAGAACCGATAGCACCAAGCTTAAATCCAATGACGGCAAGAGAGACCATACAGTTCGGGTTCATTCCTCAGTTCCAGAAGTGGATCGACATTCTATATCATTGGCCCACAGCAGCCATAAAGCTAAACAATAGGTTATTGGAATTTTTTCCAGTACTTAGGGGCACTCGCCAAGGATGCCCTTTATCGCTGGGTCTTTTCTCTATTATGATTAAACCCTTGGCTGCGGCCCTGCGAGCCTCTGAAGAGGTACAGGGGATAAAGGTGGGTAGCTTGACCGAAAAAACAGCGCTATATGCGGACGATATGGTTCTTTTTTTGTGAGATTCCAAGAATTCCCTGTCAGCAGCTTTAGACATTCTTAATTCCTTTGCTCATTTTTCGGGTCTGAAAGTCAACTGGGGAAAATCCCAGATTCTCTCACTCAAGACGTCATCCCCCAGATGTGATATTCCCGTAAATTGTCCCTTGCAGAGGGTAGAGGTGATCAAATATCTGGGGTTACCTATCTCCAACTCTGTATCAGATTTTATTGCTTTGAATGTCGATCCACTTTTGACTAAACTAAAATCCAGATTGCAGGCGTGGCAAAATCTACCTCTGACACTCATAGGTAGGGTGAATTTAGTAAAAATGAAATTTTTACCTTTGTTTTTATATATATTTCGGAATTCTCCTGTTTGGATACCGAGATATATATTTAAAAGAATAGATCAACTTATAACGAATTTCCTGTGGCAGGGGCGACACCCCCGAATTAAACTCCGGGTGTTACAACTGCCGTGGAAACAAGGGGGTCTGGCAGTCCCGGACTTTCACAGATATTTCTTGGCAGGTCAGCTAGTATTCGTACACAGGTGGTTTACTCTACCTGAGGATGACACTGCCAATACTCTAGAGGCAGCTGTTGTTGGTTCATATGAGGCGCTGACACACCTCCCGTTTCGGGGTGTCGGGGCTCCATATAGGCTCACGATATCCATGCGTGCAACCAGTAGGGCATGGGTAGCAGTGACCAAGATGGGTAGCACTTCTGAGTATTCTCCTCACACACCACTTTGGAAGAATCCTAAATTAATACACTTCTGTAAGTACCCTGATCCAATTATCTGGACTAAATGTGGTATTAAGACGCTGAAAGACATAGTGGGTGGTGGGAAACTTATGCAGTTTGACGCCCTGAAAACTAAGTTTAATCTTCCCAACACTCACTTGCTCCGTTATCTTCAGCTCAGACATGCATACAATGCCCAATTTGGAGATCTCCTTGCAAAGTGTAGGGCGGTGTGGGGAGAGGTGTTCCCCAAAATGGACGGGGATGACTGGGATGATATTTGGCACATTAATTTTGCTAGATTGGTCTCTACTAGGGACCAACTCATCCAATTTAAATTCCTACATCGTATCTATCTTATTCCAGCTAGATTGGCTAAGATGTTCCCTACCCAGTTACCTAGTTGCTGGTGGTGCAGTTCCCCCACTACAGATTTCATGCATATCTTTTGGAATTGCTCGAGCATCCAAGCTTTTTGGAAGGGGGTCACAGAAAGTATAGCAGAAGTAACTGCCATTAATATACAACCCACGATAGAGGTGTGCCTTTTGGGTTTGGTAGACAATCTAGCCCCAAAGTGTAACGCGTACCTTACTGATGATACTAATCTATTATGCTAGGAAAAGGATAGTGTTATCATGGAAAAAGCCCAATCCTCCATCTGTATCAGCATGGAAGGGTGTGGTAAATAGAGACACACCTTTCTACAAGGCTACATATATTAGCAGGGGCATACCACAGAAATTTGATAAAGTGTGGGGCAGTTGGATGAATAGTGAAACTACGGTGGTGGATTGAGTGGCACATAATGGAATGCACCTGCTGTGGGATTGAACCTGTATGTAACTATTTGACATATTGAAATGTATTATTGATTGTTATTAGGGAAAGGTGGCCTTATTATTCTGATCCTGTCACTGAGTGAGGGTCTGGAAGGAGGAGTCAATGCTGAAGAAATGTAAATAGTCTTTTTTGTGTATGGCCCACTGGGTCTTGTGTTTACTTGTTATGTTAAAAAGCAATAAACAAAACTTTTCAAAAAAAAAAAAAAAAGACTGTACAGGTGGAGCCACATGCCAGAACTAAAGAGTGAGTGGCTAGGGGTCACTGAAAGAAGACTGCTAAGGCAGACACCCGGCCCTTGAGGGTGCTCAAAGCCGACTTCTGCTCAACGCCCTGTTGAAGAAAAGCTAAGATCCAAGCTACAGAAAAGGATCGAGGATGAACGCCAATCGACTCACACCAAGAAATGTACGCTTTCCACGTACGATGGTATATCTTAATAGAAGTTGACTTCCTCGCCTTCACCATAGTAGAGAGCACAGATCCCGACAGACCACTATCTTTCAGTACCTGGCTTTCAATGGCTGGGCCATTAAAACCAGTTACTGTATAGCAGAATGGAAGCTCAGCCCTCGGTATAACTGGTCCTCCTTAAAGGTAGCTTCCAAGGGACGTTTACGGCCACCAGAAGACTTTCGCACTGGGTCCTTCGCAGGCACCGCACAAGAGGAAGGTGTTGGCCCCACAGTGGCACTAGGACAACTGCGGCGTCTACCTGAGGAACTTGCGAGATTGCCACAGGTAGCCCAATTTCCTGGACAGGGCTAGAGGGGACCTTGGCTAGTTCAGACGTCACCTAAACCTTTTACAGGAATTATACCTACACAAGGAGACACAGGGCTTCCCGACGTGGACAAATTCTGTCCCCCTTTAGTAACCCCAAAAGGTTCAATTCATGGACCCCCTTGACGCTCACAAAAGGGAGGTCCATGAATCTGGAAACCAGCGAAGATGTCCCCCCACCCCAGCAATGGGGGAGGGCAGACCTTCATGCTGAAGGAGTCTTGTCAGTGGATCTGGAGAAGCCTGCTCTAGGCTTACCAGACCAAGATTGCATGGAACTTCCCGGGGAAGACTTGAGAGATCTGTTTCCTTTATCTGCAGTCCCGGGAGCCCGGAAGAATTTCTTATGGGTTGAGAAGGAAGGCCCCCGTCTGCGATGAGGCTCCTTCCCTTTCCTAGAGAGTGAGGCAGGAAGGTACTCTTCCCCCCTGTGACACCCTTAATGAGGTCATCCAGGGTAGCCCCAAACAGGCGGTCACCGTGTAAGGGCAGATCAACGAGAGCTTTTTTAGAGGATTGGTCTGACGACCAATTCTTAGGCCACAGCACACGTCTAATCACCACCGCTAAAACAGAAAGCTTGGACAGCACAGGAGCTGCATCACAAAGATACTGCAGCCCATGGACCAACTGCGACACCAGGGCCGAGACTAAGACTGGACGCAAACCGACCCAGCCATAGTAAACATGCTGTGTGCCACAGCCTCCACTTTCCTGTCAGATTCCTCTACTGGGATCATGGTTGCTTTATTCAGCCTGTAAACAGGAGGCTCCACCACTGGTGGGGTAGTGCACTTTTTTAAAAGGGGTAGAATACTGAGAAACATTTGGGGACCACAAAAGGGTCACTTAGGTTTATCTATAAGAAATGGGAACAACCAATCAAAATAAGGCAGATAAGGAAACACCTTTGGTGTGCGAGGTGACTTATCAAAAGGTACGTATCAAAGGACACAGCCACATCTGTGGCCCTGTCAGCCGCATCCTCCATCAGAGTCTCCCGCACTGCAGTAACAAGTGCATCAACCAGCGCTTTTTCACTAGCTGCTGAAACCACAGAGCACTCATCCTCACTAGCGGATGGGTCAGGGGGCAAGATATTAATCCCCCCTGGACAGGCCACGTCCCCGGCGGCATCAGGCTCAGAATAAGATGAGACTGAGCAGGGGATGCTTCCTCCTGGGTCTTTGCCTACACGCTACTACCACCCGGGATACCAATGACTCAAGGACCATTGTCAGCGCAACCATGGGAAGCTGGGGTTCCGAGGGACCTGCCAACTCCATGAGGGGGATCAGTGGGCGAGATGTGACCCTGAGGCTCCATAGGGAAGAAGACCCTGTAGTACAAAGGAACTTTGACACTACTAAGGGACACCCCAATGGCCAGGGTACCTATCAGCAGAGAGGGAGCTACACAAGGTCCCCCAAAGACTCAACCTACCAAACAGAGGAGTGCTGCAATTCGGACCCAGCAATACCAATGTCGGCGTCCATTTCATATATCCCAAAACAGGAAGAGAAGCATAGGGGAGGAAGAGGAGCTCTGGCCTCCCCGCGAGGTTTCGGACATCTCTAGCATCTCACCAGGCTAACAAAAAATGGCTGCCGTGACATCGGCTAAACAAACATGGCCGCTTGACATACTGGCCGCTGGAGACCAGCCAGACCAAGAGAAAATGGATGCCGTGATGTCATCGGACCTACCAAACATGGCCGCTTGACATACTGAAGCATGCTGCCAGGATCCTCTGTGCCTTTAACATCGCTGCACCCTCTGCAAGGGGACTCCCCCTCCAAAAAGGTACTGTACGCCACTAGGCCAGGTGAACATTTAAGGGGACACCGCTGTGCACTCTGCACCACTACGCTCTCAGCACTGGTTCCCCCAAACTGCACACTACCTCACACTGCACATACAGCAGGGCATGCACCAAAGGAGTCTCCGTTGCACCCTCTGCACTGGAACCCCCCCATACCGCCAGGGCAGGGGACACACCACCCAGAAGAGGAATGGCGGGGGGAGACCCCCAGGGCTCCCTGCTGCCTGCCCTGGGACTCCCACCAATCCGTGGGGGGAGTGGGAAGCCCAGCTTAACCAAGGGACTTTAGGATGGGAGGAGGGATCCTGCAGGCAGGTCCGACCATCCCTAGAGGGTACCTGCGCCACCCCAAACCGCCTCTAGGAGGAGAGGGGGGACTGTACTTGCCGATCCATGGTGCGGGTGACCCTCCAGACAGAACTCCTCGCCACCGAAGTGGGCGGCTGCCGGCCAAGGGACTGCTGCTACTTAGACCAGAGCCCGTTTGTCTGTGACCCTGCGAGACGTTTAACTCGCGGGCCAGCCTCTGTCCGTTGAGGCTATGTCACGGGCGACCTAGCGTGTAGCTCCGGTCTGCACGTGTTCGCTGGCTGGACTGGGGAGACCACTGGATCTAAATTATCCAGCCTGTCACCCAGCATTTGATTGTAGATCTTCCAGGAAAAAATGCATGGAAGAAAGACAAAAAGCAAACTTTGCTAGGACCAACAGATCCCAGCAAGGAGCTAGGTCCTTACTCCTGACTAGACAGAAATAAACTGAATACCTAGAGCAGGGAGGGCATTATATACTGACTGAGGATAGCCCATGGGCGTAGCCAATATTTTGTTCTGCCTAGTCCTACTCCTGCTGAGGCGATATATAACCCAATGGTCAAGATTAAGGAGGCGCTGTGTCCATTGATGAACGAAAGAGAAAATAAAGATTGTGTTGTGATGTTACCACCCCATCTCTCCACCTTAACCAGAAAACACTTTGCATTCATTGAGGAAATTCCTCTGAATGGTGCCTATGCCTAGCAAGTGACTCCCTGTAGGCAGCAGGGGAACTACTTGGCACAGGACCTGGAAGACAGCGAGATCACTGTAGGGAGATGACCAAGAATCAGTTGGTCACTGACAGAGCTCCAGCGTTTCTCTGTGGAGAGAACTTTCCAGAAGAACCACCATCTCTGCAGTACTCCACCAATCAGAGTGGCCAGACGAAAGCCACTCCTCAATAGAAGGCACATGACAGCCCAGCTGGAGTTTGCCAAAAAGCACCTAAAGGACTCTGACCATAAGAAACAAAATGTTTGGCAGAAACTGCCCAAAATCAGGTGTGCCAAGCTTGTAGCATCATACTTAAAAAGTCTTGAGGCTATAAATTTGCAAAGATTGCAAACAAACTTCTTTCATGTTGTCATTATGGGGTATTGTTTGTAGAATTTTGATCTGAATTTAATCCATTTTGGAATAAGGCTAACATAACAAAACGTGGAAGTGAAGCGCTGTGAATACTTTCCAGATGCACTGTACATTGGGCCAAGCTGGAAAAAAAAATTAAAATAAAAAAAACCACATACATACCTGGAATTCAGCTTTAAAATTTGCCTGTATGCAACAATTGAGGCCATCTAACACATCATAACACTTTTAAATTTAGTATAGTACTATTTGCACATTTGCTGCAAACCCAAGTGTGGTCACAGATGGACTTAGTCTACCCAGTGGGGGCCATAGAGCAATTTGCCTGCCCTCCTTAACTGCTTCAGATCCACGCTATAGCCGAATGACTGCTACAGCACGGACCTACATTGCCAGGAGCACGTCTATGGATGTCCTCCCCTTTCCTCGCTCTCATTGCGCTCTCTTGAATGCGCATCGGGTAAAATCTGTGTTGGCCATGTCCCTTGGACACAGCAGATCACTGTAAATGGCCAATCACAGCGGCCATTTACTGCGCAATCAGCGTGGCCAATGAGAGATGATCTCACATGTAAACATGTGAGATCATCTCTCATTGCCGGCTCTCCCTCCTTACACAGAGACCGCATATGAGGCAGATCTTCTGTGCGGAATCGAGAGTGATTCCTGATCATTACAGTAACAAAACAGTAAAAAAGAAAACAAAACACCATACAGCCATACAGTGCCCAATCAGTACTACGGTGCCAATCATCAGTGCAATCTATAACTAGTGCCCATCTGCCATCAGTGATCTGTGGCCGTCTGTGCCGCCTCATCAGTGCACATCTGTGCAATCAGTGCCCACCTGTGCCACCTCATCAATGCCCACCTGTGCAATCAGTGCACATCTGTGCTGCTTCATCAGTGCCCATCTGTGCCGCCTCATCAGTGCCATCAATGCTGCCTCATCAGTGCAGGCTTATTGGCACACATCTGGGCAGGCTCATCAGTGCCCATCAGTGCAGGCTTAGCACACACCTGTGCAGTCTCATCACCACTAGCAAACATGTCCAAAAGATGCTTTTCTGCCGAGGCGGCATATAAATACTTTCCACGACCGACGAGAGCAACGAGGAGCTCTTTTTCGGATTCCCTTTCAAATTTGAATTTTGAGTCTGACGTAAATTATTAGCCAGTCCTCAGTAGTGGAACACTGACAGACTCAGAGGAGGAAGATATTCTGCCCGCCAAATGAAGGCGTTGTGGTGAGGAGGCAGTGGCATCCACGAGCACCGCAGTACCTCGGCAAGAAAGGCCAAGTACCAGTGGGGTGTCACCTCAGCCCCAAAGGGTTAGGACCCATGCCAGCCTTCCCTATGCCCTTCAGAACCCCTTGTGGCTTCCTCCTAATTCAGGAGAAGCCAACGTTCCCCGTTTCACTGCCCAGCCAGGAGTCCAGTTGGATAAGGAGAATTTTTCCTCAATTTTTTTAATGTAATTTTTACGGGGGACATATTAGCGTCAATTGTGGCCCAGTGCAACCTGTATGCACAACAATTTATTTTGAATAATCCAACATCCTATTATGCCTGTCCCTACGAGCGGAGAGAACTAACAGGGGGGGAGTTGAAGGTTTTTTTTGGCTTCACATTTTGTATGGGACTCGCCAAAAAAAATAATTGCGTCCCTATTGGTCAACCCACCCAATACCAATCTTCTACGCGGTAATACCCAGAACCGGATATCTCGTGATCATGAGGTTCCTACATTTCAGTGATAATACCCAGTGCCCTCCCCCAAATGACCCAAATTATGACAGGCTTTACAAAATTTCAGAAATATTCCCCCAGTTGTTTACCCCGTAGCAACATGTGTGGATGAGTCCCTTGTTAAATTTAGCGGCAGGCTTAAAATTAAACAATTTATCCCCAGCAAAAGGGCCCGCTATGGGGTGAAGGTGTACAAATTATGTGACCGAGCTCCAGGGTACACATATGCCTTCATAGTGTATGAAGGGAAGGCCACCCAGCTGCAGCCCCCTAATTGCCTGGACTACTTGGGATCAAGCGGGAAAATTGTTTGGGACCTCATATAACCCCTACTCGACAAAGGATACCACTAGACAACTTCTACACAAGTCTGCCCCTGTTCCACAACCTTCACCGGAAGAAGACGCCAACATGTGGCACCGTAAGAAAGAACCGGAAGGGCTTTCCTCAAAGACTTGTCAATATGAAGTTGAGAAAAGGAGAGACGGCAAGTCTGCAAAACAAGGAGATTCTGGCAGTGAAGTGGAGGGACAGAAGGGATGTCTACATGTTGTCTTCGATCCACAATAACACCTACGTGGAAATCCCCAGAAGGAATGGCCCCATCCAGAAACAAACATGCATCCATGAATACAATTTGTTTATGGGGGGGGGGGGGGGGGGTCGAACCATACCTTGCCACAAGACGGCCATACCATTGGTATAAAAAAAAGTAGCAATTTATTTTTTTCAATTGGCCATATACAACTCCTATATCATTTACCGCAACTCCACCCAAAACCCCCAACCCTTCCTTGGCTACCAGGAGGAAATTTACACTGCCCTTATATTTCCAAATGGCCCACAAGAAAACATCAGATCAGATGTTCTTAGTCGACGCTCTGAACGATACCTTCCCGATAAAATCCCTCCCAAACCAACAGGCCAAAGACATCAAAAAAGATGTAAGGTGTGTACCAGTAAATGAGTCAGAAGAGACGCATCCTATTATTGTCCCCATTGTCCTACCCAACCAGGCCTCTGCATAGGTGACTGCTTTCACCATTACCATACTTCAGTAAATTATTAGTGAAGTATGGTAAACGTAAGCCTTAGTTCTTGCCATTTACCCTCACGCCACTGCCTGCTCTGTAAACTGACCCTGGCTTTTTATTCGACCACGCTTCTGCCTAACGATTCTGTACATACCCCTGCCTGATCTGAAACTGGCCTACCTTGGACTGTTTGACCATGTTATTTGCCTGTCTCTTGGACTGGACTGATTTTGTACCCTGCAACTGGACTAGTGGGATTCAACACAGGGGTCTCACATATGTGAGGGGCTCCAGAATAGTTTTTCTGGATGAAGAAAACAATTTTGTTTGTTTTCTCATTCCTAGATTAGGGTCTGGAGACTCAGAGGCTTCAAAGAGATTTGGGTAGGAAAAGCCTCTACCCCTGTCCCCATTCTGTCCTGAATGAGGCCCTACTTCAGCCTGCTGCCTGTAGGACTTACTGCCATCATGCCTCTGCCTGTCGCACTGACCACAGCACATGGACCATGTTCCTGCCTACTTCCAGGACCAATATTTTTGGCACTGCTGACAATATCTCTACCTGCACTGACCCCGGACTGTATATGCACAGTATCCCTGCCGGCTGCCTGAACAATTGTGTTCGCTGTTGCTGACCAAGTCCCTGCCTGCTGCCTGGACCAGTGCTATCCTCCTGTGGACAACTGTGCTACTAAAACTACAGGTAATCTTTTGTTTACCCTTTGCTCTGCATAATGTATTTTGGGGTGTAATTCTTGGTATGTGCATGCTATGTGTTCCTTGCATGTTGGATCTCTGTATGTGGCCAGGCTGTGTAAAAGTCTCACACATTTGGTATCGCCATACTCAGGAGTGGCAGAATGCATTTTGGGGTGTCATTTTTGCTATGTGTTGGAAATATCTTATAAATGGACAACTGTGTTTAACCGCTTGCCGCCCACCATATGACGGGCAGACAGCACGGCTCTTGTTCTGGGGGGGGGGGGTCATATGACGGCCCTCCATTTAAACAGGGAGTGCGCATCCCTTTTCCTTCGGTGGTGGCGTGTTATGGAGACACCGCTCGCCACCGAGGGGGGTGAACAGCTATTGGTCATGGCTGTTTACCACGTGATTGGCCATGATGAAGTCACGGCCGATCAAAGATGGTTCCGCCCCACTGTGCATGCACGCGATCGCGGGCACGCTGCGCGTGCACGGCGGTGGCGGCGTGTTCCCGGGAACACTGCTCGTCACCGTCGCTGGTAAACAGCCATTGGCCGGCGGCTGTTTACCATGTGATTGGCTGTGATCCTTTCACAGCCGATCACTAAATGTCAACAAACCGCGGTAACGAGATGTTACCGGGTTCTCCTCCTCACACACGATTGTGAGGAGATTGCGGTAACATCTCGTTACCGCTTACAGTGTATACCACACTGATTGCCCCCCCCAATAAAGAGGACCTGTCATCACCTATCATAGTACCTGTCACAGTCAGAGTACCGAGTATCTGTCACACTCCATCTGAGTCCCTGTCACAGTCCATATAAATACCCGAGTACCTGTCACAGCCCATATGAGTACCAAGTACCTTTCACCGCCCTTCAGAGTACCCGAATACCAGTCACCAGCCCATCAGAGTACCTATCTGTAGCCCAGAGTACCCGAGTACCTGTCACCAGGCCATCAGAGTACCCGAGTACCTGTCACCAGCCCATCAGAGTAACCGAGTACCTGTCACCAGCCGATTAGAGAACCCGAGTACCTGTCTGCAGCTCATCAAGTTACCCGAGTGCCTGTCTCCAGCCCATCAGAGTACCCGAGTACCTATCTGCAGCCCATGCCTTATAGAATAAATGTTGGGGTGTTTGCTTTCCAAAATGAGGTAACTTTGTGAGTAATTCCACTGTCCTGGTGCTCCAGGACCTTCAAAAGTGTGATAGGTAAGAATAAAATGAGATGTGTAATTTATGCTCCTAGAACGCCTGAAGGTACTACTTCAATGTTGGACCTCTGTATGTGGCCAGGCTGTGTAAAAGTCTCATATGTGGTATCGCCATACTCGGGAAGAGTAGCAGAATGTATTTTGGGGTGTAAGTTATGCTATGTGTTATAAATATCTTATAAATTGACAACTTTGTGTAAGAAAAAAAAAAAATGCGTTTATTTTTTTCCACATTTTCCAAAAACTTCTGGAAAAAAATGAACCGTTCAAAAGACTCATTATACCTCATAGATTACACGTTGGGGTGTTTACTTTCCAAAATTGTGTCATTTTGTGGGCAATTCCATTGTCCTGGTGCTCCAGGGCCTTCAAAAGTGTAATAGGTGGTTGAGAAATGAGAGGTGTCATTTATCCTCGTAGAACGCCTGAAGGTGCTACTTCAATGTTGGGCCTCTGTATGTGGCCAGGCTGTGTAAAAGTCTCACACGTGTGGCATCGCCATACTCGGGAAGAGTAGCAGAATGTATTTTGGGGTGTAATTTGTTGTATGCATATGCTGTGTGTGAGAAATAACCTGAGAATATGACAATTTTGTAAAAATAATAAAAAAAAATCTTCATTTTGCAAAGAACTGTGGGAAAAAATGACAACTTAAAAAAACTCACCATGCTACTTAATACCATGGAATGTCTACTTTCTAAAAAGTGGTCATTTGGGGGGTATTTGTACTTTCCTGACTTGTTAGTGTCTCAAGAAATGAGATTCACCTGATGTACTGAAGGCCTGATCAGATGTGATCAATTTTCAGAGATTGGCACCATAGTTTGTAGACTAACTTTCACAAAGACCAAATAATACACACTAATTTGGGTTATTTTTACCAAAGATATGTAACAGTTTAAATTTTGGCCAAAATGTATGAAGAAAAATTAATTAGCAACAGTTTATGACACAAAGAAAAAGGCATTTTTTCACAAAATTTAGACTTTTTTATTTATAGCACAAAAAATATAAAACCCACTAGTGATTAAATACCACCAAAAGAAAGCTGTGTGAAAAAAAGGACGCAAGTTTCATATGGGTACAGTGTTGTATGACTTGAGTAACTGTCATTCAAACTGTGAGAACTGTGAAAGCTGAAAATTGGTCTGGGCAGGAAGGGGGTGTAAGTGCACTGGATTGAGGTGGTTAAAAAAAAAAAAAGCGTTTTTCGTTTTTTTTTTTTTACATTTTCCAAAAACTTCTGGAAAAAAAAATGAACCGCTCAAAAGACTCATATTATGCCTCATAGATTATACGTTGGGGTGTTAACTTTCCAAAATGGGGTCATTTTGTGGGCATTTCCATTGTCCTAGTGCTCCAGGGCCTTCAAAAGTGTAATAGGTGGTTGGGAAATGAAGTGTCATTTATGCTCCTAGAACGCCTGAAGGGGCTACTTCTATATTGGGCCTCTGTATGTGGCCAGGCTGTGTAAAAGTCTCACACATGTGGTATTGTTATACTCAGGAGTAGCAGCAGAATGTATTTTGGGTTGTTATTTTGTAAATGCTATGTGTTGGAAATATCTTATAAAACGGACAACTTTGTGTAAAAAAATAAAAATGTGTTATTTTTTTTTTCCCCCACATTTTCCAAAAACTGCTGGGAAAAAAAATGAACCATTCAAAAGACTGATTATGCCTCATAGATTATACGTTGGGGTGTTCGCTTTCCAAAATGGAGTCATTTTGTGGGCCTTTCCATTGTCCTGGTGCTCTAGGGCCTTCAAAAGTGTAATAAGTAGTCAACAAGTTAGATGTGCAATTTATGCTCCTTGAAAACCTGTTGGTGCTCCCTGCATGTTGGGCCTCTGTATGTGGCCAGGTAGTGAAAAAGTCCCACACATGTGGTATCGTAATACCCAGGAGTAGCAGAACATATTTTGGGGTGTCATTTGTGGTATACACATTCCATGTGAGAGAAATAAGCTATTACAATGACAATTTTGTGAAAAAAAATAAAATCTTAATTTTGCAAAGAATTGTGGTAAAAAACGACAACATCAAATAGCTCACCATGCCTCTTACTAAATACCTTGGAATGTCCACTTTCCAAAAAGGGGTCATTTGGGGGGCATTTGTACTTTCCTGGCTTGTTAGAGTCAAGAAATGATAGGCCACCAGTACATCAGATGTGATCAATTTTTTACGATTTGCACCATAGCTTGTAGACTCTAACTTTCACACAGACCACATAATATCCACTAATTTGGGTTATTTTTACCAAAGATATGTAGAAGCATACATTGTGGCCAACATTTATGAAGAAAAATTGCTAATTTGCAAAATTTTAACACAGAAACAAAGAAAAATTTGTTTTTTTTTTTTTCAAAATTTTTGATCTTTTTTCATTTAAAGCGCAAAAAATAAAAAACCCAGGAGGTGATCAAATACCACCAAATGAAAGCTCTATTTGTATTTAAAAAAAAAAAAAAAAAAAAAGACAAAAAATAATTTGGGTACAGTGTTGAATGACTGCGTAATTGTCATTCAAAGTGTGAGAGCACTGAAAGCTGAAAATTGGTCTGGGCAGGAGGGGGGTTTAAGTGCCCAGTAAGCAACTGGTTAAACACTCAGGGAATTGCTATTGTACGTCTTTCCACTTCTTGAAAAAGACTAGAACACCCAATTACATATCAGAATTACAATTCATGCCAGACAGAAGTGCTTGAAGCTTCTCTGTAGATTAACCACTTCAGCTTCTGAAGATTTAGCCCCCCTTCATGGCCAGTTACTTTAACTGTCAATTGTGCTGTCATGCGACACTGTACCCAAATAAAATTTGTCCTTTTCCCCACAAATAGAGCTTTCTTTTGATGGCATTTGATCGCCTCTGTTTTTCATTGTTTGCACTATAAACAAACAAAAAAAAAGAATTTTGAAACAGATTTTTTTACTTTCTGGGACAAACCATCCGATTAAAAAAAAAAAAAAAAAAAAAAGAAAAAATCTAATTTCTTCTTAAATTTAGGCCAATACGTATTCTGCTACATATTTGTGGTAAAAAATCCCAATAAGCGTATTTTGACTTGTTTGCGCAAAAGTTATAGCGTCTACAAACTATGGGATATATTTATGGAATTTGTACTAGTAATAGCAGCGATCAGCGACTTATAGCAGGACTACGATATTGCGGCGGACAAAGACACTGACACTTTTTTGGGAACCAGTGACACCAATATGGTGATGAGTGCTAAAAATATGCACTGTACACTGACACTGGCTGAGAAGTGGCTAACATCAGGGGTGATCAAAGGGTTAACTGTGTGGCTAGCCTGTGTTTTTGTACAGTGTGGGAGGTGCTTTTACTAGGGTAAGACATGCTTTGCAGGAACACAGTATCTGTGCCTTCCCTACTGACAGAACAGCAATCTGCCATGTCTACATAGACCGCTGTTCTGCCTGTGTACAGCATGATTGGCGGGTGCCGGCAGTCAGAGTCTGCGGTACCCGCTGATTGGCTCCCGACGTGTTTAATCGCAGCGGTAGTGAGCGGCCAGCGGCGCGCATTTGCGCCTGCTACCCTAAAGTGCAGGATCGGGTATATACATGCGATCCTGCACACAGAGGCCGCCCTGTAGCAGTATATCTGCTATAGGGCAGTCGCAAGTGGTTAAAACATCTCAAAGCCGCACTGAACCTTCAAATTAGGCATTTGGCTGTTTATGGCCACCAAAACTTTTAACAAGTCTATTCACATTAGAACATTTCCCTGCATTTGATTATGTTTTTGATACTTCCCCCTGACTATTCATGATCTACAAAATTTACATGTGAACAGAAAATACACCACTTGAACCTAAATTTACAAAAACACAAGGCTCACAAACATTTGACTATTGAAAAGTTGTTGGTATACATAGCTAGCATGCCATTTACCTGTCCCAAAGCAAGTAACGCAGTATGCACAATCATTAATTTCATCACGCTGCATACCTCCAAGCTTGGAACGCGTATAAAGAACATTTTCCCTACTCAAACATTTTATTCATATATCTAGTGTATACCTCAGATGTTTAGCATATATGTCACATCCACCATCTTGTTTTTTAGCTGCAGCATCAACTGAAATTGAGCAGTATTTATTACAAGTCTTAAATTTTGTTCAAAGGCCTGTATTATAGACAAAAGCCAGTTCCTTGAACCAGTTTTGTCTTGCTGCAGACTCCTAATTACACTAAGGAATGTGGAAAGAAGTTAGCAGAAAAAGGAGGGGCAGGGGGAGAGAGAAAGAAAGGTTAAAAAGATTACATGAACAGCGTATAAAAAACAAAAAAAAAAACCCTTTTCATTGGGTCGTTTTTTTTTTTTAAGCTTTTGACTGACTTAACATGGTTGAGTTTTGAGAACACACTTTAAAGTGGTTCTAAAGGCTGAAGGTTTACCATTATGCATAGTCTGCTCTAAGGAGTGCAGCTCCTCCCGTCACCCCCACCTCTACTTACCTGAGCCTGATCTCGATCCGATGCTGTCCACAAGAGTTTTCTGCTCTCTCCCTCCTCATAGGCTCAGAGACAACAGCAGGAGCCATTAGCTAGTGAGAAGGAAAGCAGGGGGAGGGGCCGAGCCTCGCTCTGCGTGTCAATGGACGCACACAGTGTGGTTCAGGAGCGAGCCCGCACAAGTAGCCCCAAAGCAAGCGGCCTGATATGTTGGGCACAGAGGGTAGGAACCAGGGGCACCAGTTGGAGACCCGAGACTAGGATGAGGGCTGCTCTGTGCAAGACCATTGCACTGCGCAGGTAAGTATATAACATGTCTATTTAAAAAGAAACATTATGGGTTTACAATCAATTTAAAAAAGGTGCCCACAATTTACAAATTTAAAATATCATGTTTATTGATTCAAGAATTGCTCTTGCTGGGAAGGAGATCGACATATGTACATTTCTTTGTATGTGGTTTATGTGCATACTATCCCCCCCTCCCCCGTTTTCTCACTTGTCCACAGTTGTCCCTATTGATATCTAACCATTTGCTTGGACTTGACCCTCATAGTTTTGCAAATGAACCCTATACTAGCGAGTCTACATTTGATATACCTTTTTACCTTGATGACTTTTTGGGTCTTTAACCACTTCAATATCAGGCACTTATATACCTTCCTGCCCAAGCCAATTTTCATCTTTTAGCGCTGTCACAATTTGAATGACAATTGCGCAGTCATGCTACACTGTACCCAAACAAATTTTTTTTCCAACAAATAGAGCTTTCTTTTGGTGGTATTTGATCACCTCTGCGATTTTTATTTTTTGCGCAACAAATAAAAAAAAAAAGACCGAAAATGTTGAAAAAAAAACAAAAAACGTTTTTCCTTTGTTTCTCTTTAATTGCTTTGTAATAAGTATGTTTTCTTCTTCAGTGATGGGCACTGATAAGGCGGCACCGATGGGCACTGATGATGGGCTCTGATAGGCGGCACTGATAGGAGGTACTGGTATGCGGCACTGATGGTCACTGATAGGTGGCACTGCTGGGCATCACTTATTTTATTTCTGTAATGGTGCCAGTCAGTGCCCATTTGTGGGCACTGATAGGCATGTATTAGGCATTTTTTTTTTTATGTGTATGGCCATGGGGTACATACCTGGCCATACACATGCTGGGGGCTTCCCTGGTGGTCTAGTGTGGGCATCTGAGGGGGGGCTGCGCTGACAATCAGCGCAGACCCCCCTGTCAGGAGAGCCGCTGATCGGCTCTCCTCTACTCGCATCTGTTAGACGCGAGTGAGGAGAAGCCAGTCAACAGCTTTTCAGGTTTACATCGTGATCAGCCGTGATTGGACACGGCTGATCACATGGTAAAGAGCCTCCCCCCGGCCGTCATTCTGCTATAAGCCGAGCGGGAAGTGGTTAAGGAGGGATTTTTTTTTTTTGGTTACCTGTTACCTTACTGATGCAGTGTAAATATTTGCTAGCACGCCACGCATCTTCGAGTTAGGTCCAAATGATTTTTTTTATTGAAGCATGATCACATCACATACAAAAAGAGTGCAACGTTTTGGAGTCTCGCAGGGCCACTTTATTAGGCATGCAAGGGGACATGCCTGACGAAGGGGCCCTGTGCAGCTCCAAAACTTTGCACTTTTTTGCTTGCAAGATCATGCTTCAATAAAAAAATCATTTGAACTTAACTCAAAGATCCATGGTGTGCTGGAAAATATTTGCAGTGCATCATGTATGTTGCAGCTTCCACCTGGCGGTTGCCGCAGCACCCGTTCGCTTAGAGCTTATTCCAGGATTGTGGGCGATAGGAATATGGATGTTACCTTTTACCTTCCTCTCCCTATTAGAGATTACCACCTGGTCAGGAGGGCAAATATAAACAGGGGAAAATGTTCTAACCCAAATGGCAAACCCTATTCTCTAAGCGAGCTGAACAGGAAAAATAAAAAGTGCCCATTTTGAAGACTTACATGGATTTGGAGGGGAACCCACGCCTTATCCGGGAATGCAGCCTGGCAGGTAAGGAAAAGGGGTGGGCAAAGCAGCCCCCTTCCTCCTGGAGCATACCAGGCCACATGCCCTCAACATGGAGGGGTGGGTGCTTTGGGGCACCCCAAAGCACCTTGTCCTCATGTTGATAATGACACGGGCCTCATCCCCACAACCATGGCTGATGGTTGTGGGGGTCTGCTGGCGGGGGGGTTTTATCGGAATCTGCTGGAAGCGCCCTTTAACAAGGGGGCCCCCAGATCCCAGGCCCCCCTATGTGAACGAGTCCCCTTCTGATGTCACGGACTGGTGCATGCTGGGCATGTGACGTCATAAGGAGGCAGGGCCACCAGGTTAAGGGGCCAGGTGGTCCCACCCCTTACCTACAGTCGGGTCTATAAATATTGGGACATCGACAAAATTCTGATCTTTTTGGCTCTATACACCACCACAATGGATTTGAAATGAAACAATGAAGATGTGCTTTAACTGCAGACTTTCAGCTTTAATTTGAGGGTATTTACATCCAAATCAGGTGAACAATGTAGGAATTACAACAGTTTGTATATGTGCCTCCCACTTTTTAAGGGACCAAAAATAATGGGACAATTGGCTGCTCAGCTGTTCCATGGCCAGGTGTGTGTTATTCCCCCATTATCCCATTTACAAGGAGCAGATAAAAGGTCCAGGGTTCATTTCAAGTGTGCTATTTGCATTTGAAATCTGTTGTCAACTCTCAATATGAGATCCAAAGAGCTGTCACTATCAGTGAAGCAAGCCATCATTAGGCTGAAAAAACAAAAACAAACCCATCAAAGAGATAGCAAAAACATTAGGTGTGGCCAACTCAACTGTTTGGAACATCCTTAAAAAGAAAGAATGCACCGATGAGCTCAGCAACACCAAAAGACCTGGAAGACCCTGGAAAACAACTGTGGTGGATGACCGAATAATTATTTCCCTGGTGAAGAAAACACCCTTCACAACAGTTGGCCAGATCAAGAACACTCTCCAGAAGGTAGGTGTATGTGTGTCAAAGTCAACAATCAAGAGAAGACTTCATAAGAGTGAATACAGAGGGTTCCCCACAAGATGTAAACATCAGTGAGCCTCAAAAACAGGAAGGCCAGATTAGAGTTTGCCAAACATCTAAAAAAAGCCTTCACAGTTCTGGAACAACATCCTATGGACAGATGAGACCAAGATCAACTTGTACCAGAGTGATGGGAAGAGAAGAGTATGGAGAAGGAAAGGAACTGCTCATGATCCAAAGCATACCACCTCATCAGTGAAGCATGGTGGTGGTAGTGTCATGGTGTGGGCATGTATGGCTGCCAAAGGAACTGGTTCTCTTGTATTTATTGGTGATGTGACTGCTGACAAAAGCAGCAGGATGAATTCTGAAGTGTTTCGGGCAATATTATCTGCTCATATTCAGCAAAATGCTTCAGAACTCATTGGACAGCGCTTCACAGTGCAGATGGACAATGACCCGAAGCATACTGCGAAAGCAACCACTGTTTAAGGGAAAGAAGTGGAATGTTATGCAATGGCCAAGTCAATCACCTGACCTGAATCCGATTGAGCATGCATTTCACTTGCTGAAAACAAAACTGAAGGGAAAATGCCCCAAGAACAAGCAGGACCTGAAGACAGTTGCAGTAGAGGCCTGGCAGAGCATCACCAGGGATGAAACCCAGCGTCTGGTGATGTCTATCCGTTCCAGACTTCAGGCTGTAATTGACTGCAAAGGATTTGCAACCAAGTATTAAAAAGTGAAAAAGTTTGATGGATGATTGTTAATCTGTCCCATTACTTTTGGTACCTTAAAAAGTGGGAGGCACATATACAAACTGTTGTAATTCCTACACCGTTCACCTGATTTGGATGTAAATACCTTCAAATTAAAGCTGAAAGTCTGCAGTTAAAGCACATCTTGTTTGTTTCATTTCAAATCCATTGTGGTGGTGTATAGAGCCAAAAAGATTAGAATTGTGTCGATGTCCCAATGTTTATGGACCTGACTGTATATAAGAAATGTCAAAGAGCAGAGCAGGCATACAGCGGGAGGCCTCCTAGGTGGCGTGAGCAGTTTTTATTTTTTGGGTCGGCGGGCAGCGTGATTGACGATGGTTTTACATCGAGGGGCTCTAATGTATTTTATTTTTTAATAAAGGAATGGTCAAAAACTGGTCTCTTGTGTTTTACTCCTCATCCTTGGGCCGAACCGTTCACCCATCCCTATTAATGACCCGTTGCCAATTAACCAAAATTAGCTGCAAAATGTTCTTCCACGTTCCGTGTTATATATCACTTGCTTTGCCAGCTTTTTGATGCCCTGTCTATTGTGATCAAAATGGTCTGGGAGGGGGTTCTGCTGCTCCTCCGCTCGCTGGGAATGTAAGCCTGCCCTGGGACCTTACACGCCTTCTCATCCCGCCTCACACCACTGGCTGCCTGCTGACACCCTCTGCAAATCCGCACAGGAGGGGAGAGAACCCGCTGCTACAGAAATAATCCGATTTTTTTTCCTGCCTTCAGTAAGGCACTTCAACAAAATGGCGTCAGGACCCGGTCGACAGCTGCACGCCCGGCAGCCAGCGGGAGTACATTAGAAGGCTCTGCTGGGTCCTCTACACCATCCACGTGGAGCACAGCCAAGTCTAGGCCCCACAGGGACTCAAACACCACACAGAATGAGGAGCTATTTATGGAGGAGAGTGCATAGTCATCACAAACATCTGCAGCACCTCTCCCAGAAAACGCCATCCTAAACTTCCCCACATCAGACCAGCCCATGTCAGATACGACAATAAAAAGCATGTTGCCATCTTTAAGAGCCTCTCTGCAAGCAGATCTATTCTCATATGTTCACAGAGTGTCACCTGAAGTTCAAGATCTAGGTGACAGGCTGGATTATGCTAAAAAAATTAGGGGAATTTGCTACTACATTTAATACATCAACGTGCATGGGGACCAGAAAGATGACATGGCATGGCTAAAAGATAAAAAAAAAAAAAAAAAATAATATCGCAGATTTGGAGTATAGGTCCCGGCCCAATAATTTGAAGATCTGAGGTATACCGGAGACAGTCCAGCCCTCCCAACTACCCTTCCAACTTTGTGTGGGACTTGTTTCAAACCATCATCCCCCTCCCTGATGTCTGCAGACCTCACCATTAATTGGGTACATAAGAGTCCCAAAACCACACTTTCTGCCCTCCAATGTGCCACGGGACATTGTCCTGCAAATTTGTTTTTTAAAACCTTTTGACAGGGATTGTAGATCCTTGGTATGCCGACGAATATGTACATTTGCTATGAGAATGAATAACCCTCCTCAAACACTTGTATCCAGCCTCAACTTCCTGATGAATGGCAAGTGGTGACCCATAAATGGGGCTGGGATCATCCGAAGGTCCTACCTAGGGCATAACACCTGCTCTACATCGCCATTTCAACGCAAGATTCCCGGCTCACGGAACTAGTCATGCACCCAGTTTTGGTCCACCCCCCATGAATGTTGCAGCTTGTCTGTGCTTAGCTCCACAGGAGCCTTTTTTAGTTCCCATACTCCCGTTTCAGCAGTTCTGATGCATTTCCCACGGGAATATGCTACTCTGTTTTCTTCTAGTTTCTATGTAGCCTCGCCATCAACATGCCAACAATTATCACCTCTCCGATCCCATTCTTCAGGATTACCAAGCCATTCCAAACCTTCTCACTACGAGCCTGATCAGCAGTCTCCAGTACACTGTACTCACGTGAGTCCCATTACCCAACACATCACTTGCCGTATTGATGGCAATTAAATTAACCTCAAATGCCAGAGGCCTCAACCATCCAGCAAAGAGATTCTCTTTGTGGTGAGAAACTCACATGGACATACCTGGCTTGTGATATCAATAACCGTCTCTATACACTAGTGATTTTGTACGCCCCTAATACTAATTTGTTTTTTACGTCAAGCGTTTAAGCAGATATCCAAGATCAGATGGGGTAGCCTCGCCTGTGGGGAATTCAACCTCACAGTGGATCTCCACCTAGAAATATCCTCATCCCCCAGGAACGGTACCCCCCAGTCTGCGGTCTTTGTTTCAGGAAGAGGACATGTATGATGTGTGGCACTGTTTACACGCCAATGAAAAGAACTATACCTTTTTTCCTCACGTCATGTGTTATTCTTGTATAGATCTGTTTATATCTGATAAGTGGTTACTGCAACAGGTATCCTCTCTTCCACCATCTCGGACATCTCGTGGTCCAACCACACTGCGGTCTGTTTCTTTGGTGGAAAAAAAATACTTGCACACTGGTTACTGTGTGGAGATGTAACAATAGAATTATCCAGGACCCAAACAACAGTGCTATGCTCTTACAGCATCTCAAGGAATACTTGACAACTGATGTAGGCCGCTTTACTGTATGGAATGCCCATAAGGCATACATGCAGGGTAACATTTTGAAGCTTAGTGCTTCAGCCAAACAAATTTAACTCCCTGTATAATTACCTGCTAGACTCCATTCACGACTAGGAAATTGGCAACCGATCCAACCCTGGCCACGAGATCTCTGCTTCTCCTCCTAAATTATGTACAGAATTGCATGAACTTTTGCATGTCCAACACAATAAATATCTGCGATTCTAAAGACTCCAATACTACGCTCATAATAAAGCAGGCAAATTCCTTACAGACAGACTCAAAACTCAACACACTGAAAGCAAGATCTCCCAAGTAAGCCATCTATTTACAAAATGAACATTGCAAAATCCCTAACTTATTGCAGACAATTTTGCTGGCTTTTATAGCTCCCTCTAACCTACAAGGGGATGCTTCCACTCCAAAACCTGAAGACTCAAACACTGAGGCTTCACTGTCCCGTTTTCAATTACCTTCACTATGCTCTGATCAATTGGAGTCTCTGAATGCTCCTTTTTTCCACTGAAGAAATCATAAGGGTAATCAAATCTCTACCTGTGAATAAAATCACCGTGCCCTGATGGGCTTACAAAACGAGTACTACAAACTTTTTGGCAATATCCTGGCCCCTCATATGGCAAAAATATTTACTGCAGCACAAAACCAGATTTCCTTCTCACAAGAGATGCTGAGGGCGCACATTGTTGCTCTCCCCAAACCTGGAAGAGACAACTACGCCGATCAATTTCAGACCAATTTCGCTGTTGAACTCTGATATCAAAGTGTTTGCCAAATTGTTAGCTACTCGCTAGGGGTGCACCGAATGGAAATTTTGGTGCCAAAACCAAAAATGAAGGATGCACTAGGCCGAAAACGATACCAAAAATGACAGTTTTTTAAAAATATTTATATTTTGTATTAGGGCCCTTTCACACTGGGGCGGTTTGCAGGCGCTATTGCGCTAATAATAGCACCTGCAAACCGACCCGAAAGTGCCGCTGCTTTCATTCCAGTGTGAAAGCCCCGAGGGCTTTCACACCGGAGCGATGCGCTGGCAGGACGGTAAAAAAAGTCCTGCTAGCAGCATCTTCGGAGCGGTGAAGGAGCGGAGTGTATACCGCTCCTGCCCATTGAAATCAATGGGACGGCATGGCTATACCACCGGCAAAGCGCCTCAGCAGAGGCGCTTTGCGGTGGTTTTTAACCATTTCTCAGTCGCTAGTGGGGGGTAAAACCGCCCCGCTAGCGGCTGCATACCGACAGTAAAGCGCCGCTTACAATAGCAGCGCTTTACCGCCGACGCCCGCCCCAGTGTGAAAGGGCTCTTATAGTTGACTTTTTAATATCAATATGAATTTATTGTTGGCAATTATTGGTGTATTTAGTGCAAGAAAGGTCAAGAAAAATGCAGTCGGCAGTCTCTAACCATCTCTTACATCATGTCTGTAACCTCTTAAACACACTGCTAATAGCATTAGCAAAATTTCCATTTGGTGCACCTCTAGCAGACATGATACAGGAGACTGCCAGACTGCAGACATGATACAAGAGATCAATGCAGCCTCACCAGTGTCCATCAAATGCAGCTTCACCAGTGCCTGTCAGATGCAGCAGCCTGCCTGTGCTCTTCATGCAGCCTCACCAGTGCCTGTGCCCATCAGATGCAGTAGCCTGCCTGTCATGCACCTCCCCAGTGCCCCCAGATGCAGCAACTTGTCTGTGCCCATCAGATGCAACCCGCCAGTGCCCATGCCATGCAGCCTACCAGCGTGATCTCATGCTGTGTGTCAGAGATCCAAATCGGAGTGCAGCCGCTGTAACAATGTCCCGCCTCCTATGACACATGGCACAATGATTCCCGACATTGGATCAGTGTGTTGTCTATCACAAGAGGCGGTCTAGGAGGCAGGACATCGTTACAATGGCTGTATAGCGATTCAGATCTGATACAGCGCGATATCGCGCTACCAGGCACTGGGGAGGCTGCATCTCATGACACTCGTGAGAAGAGAGGGGGGGCGACTGACAGGGGCGCGTCAGGATGATACAAGTGCGGCGCAGGGCGGCCCTGCCCCTTTTTCGACTCCATTATCTGTATTTTTTTCTTTTGGCCGCCTGCCGAAAACACAATTTTCGGCAGATATGTTTCGGTGGCTGAAATTTCGGTGCACCACTACTCGCCTTTTACGGGTTATTCCAACTTTGATAAAGCCTGATCAGATGGGCTTTGTCAAGGGCGGACAGGCGGCAGATGCCACCATACGAATAATCAACCTCATACACCATACAGAAGAAAACTTGAATACCCTCTCTTCTGTTATCAGAGCCCACTGGGGATACATGTCACACATCCTCCGAAAAATGATGATTGAGCCCCTAGCAGAAGCAACACGTGCTGACTCCCTAATCTCTGGTTTCAAGTTCCACACAAGACTACGTGTTATAAACCTGTTCGCTGATGACATTATTTTGTCCAACCCCACTACTTCACTCCCTCAGGCCCATAAGATCCTCGCAGAATTTAGTATGGTTTCGTACTACAAAGTACATTTTTCCAAATCAACTATACTCAATATGGGCATTAAAAATAGAGATCATTCATATCTAGAAAGGGAATATCCATATTCTTGGACAACATCCAGTGAACCATATCTGGGTATTATTACACTGACCCCCTCGATCTCCACTTTAGTGGAGACCAACTTTAAGCCCCTGACATCAAAACTCGCAGCCGATTTAAAACTCCTCTCCCGCCATGAATTATCCTGGGAAGGCAGACTGGCTTCCTGCCAGATGCTCATCCTACACCAGCTATGTTATTTTTTCTGCACACTTTCACGCAAAGCATCCATTATAAACCAACATCCCTTAAAGATTCATATGGAACCAAAAGAGCCAGATGTACGCACACTCAGATTATTAAACATAAGCGGGTAGTTGGGATGGGTATGGTGGATATCAAGGATTACTATTATGCTGCCCTTCTTGACCATATGCAACACTGGTTCCAAGTACCTACTGAAACACTATGGCTAGATATAGAGTCAGCCTTAGCCCCAGTCAATGACTTGCATCTCTTGCTACAAATGGATATTTGGGCTCCCTTATCTTTAGACGCTTTGCCACCCAGTATCAAAGCTTCTTTGATAGCTTGGAGGTCTCTCCAAAACAACCTAAAACATTCTAAGCTCAAGGCTGAAGTACAGGTACCATCACAATTTTCAAAATACGTACTCCTACCCCACTTAAACCAGACTGGTGCCAATATAACCTATGCTGGGTGACCGACCTCTACGAGAAGGGTAAACTCAAGGGCATGGAGGACCTTCCAAAAGAATACAATCTGCCAACAGCTAGCACCTTTCAGCTACTTGGTATATGTCACTTCTTAAACGACTTCTCACTTCCACCCAGTGTCAATCCACACAGAGGCATGGAACTTTTATCAGAGTACATCTAGTGCACCCAGGGGAATAGCTTTTTTTTTTTTACAACCTACTGCAGGACAAATTGCTGTATTCCAAAGCAACCCCTATTGCAACATGGGAAAAGGATTTACAATCCTCATTCTCATTGTCCCAATGGCGCAGCGCATTTCGCTACTCATACAATATATCCCATTGTGTGAACCATTGGGAGCTAACACAAAAGAGTAACCAGAGGGTACCTTATGCCATTACTGCATAGCACAATTTTCTCAGAGTTCTCCTCTCCGTTGGCCAAATTGGAAACTTACTACATATATTTTGGACATGCAAAAACCCTGAGAAGCTTCTGGCAGAGCGTGTTCTATCTTCTCTGACATCACTGGTGTCATCACTGACCCTAACCCGACTCTCGCAATTTTAAAAATAGAAAGATGAATTCCGTTTCTAGTTTCACAAAATAACATCCAGAATTCTGGCAACTAGACTTATTACAAGGCATTGGAAGGGAGAGATGGCACCAACTAGTGAGGTGAACTATACAATCCCATTACACCTTTGAAAAAAAATGTTGTCTTTAAGAATTGACTCACTAATTCCATTTCAGAAAGCTTGGCTGTCTTGGACTCAATGGTTCTCTAAAAGTGACGGATGATTATTGCACTTTATTGTCATGTTGGCCTATCTTTGTGTAGAACTGTATAGAATTATAATGCATCACTACCTGTGAGGCATTCACCTCTGTTGATGTCTCTCTTTCCTCTTTCTTGCTTACATGCAGTTGCAGGATTTTGTACCTTTAGAGCCCTTTCACACTGGGGCGGGGGCGTTGGCGGTAAAGCGCCGCTATTGTAAGCGGCGCCTTACCGTCGGTATGCGGCTGCTAGCGGGGCGGTTTTACCCCCCTGCTAGCGGCCGAGAAAGGGTTAAAACCACCGCAAAGCGCCTCTGCAGAGACGCTTTTCCGGCGGTATAGCTGCGCCGTCCCATTGATTTCAATGGGCAGGAGCGGTGGAGGAGCGGTATACACTCCGCTCCTTCACCGCTCCGAAGATGCTGCTGGCAGGACTTTTTTTTACCGTCCTGCCAGCGCATCGCTCCAGTGTGAAAGCCCTCGGGGCTTTCAAACTGGAATTAAAGCAGCGGCTGTTTCAGGTCGGTTTGCAGGCGCTATTAGCGAAATAGCGCCTGAAAACCGCCCCAGTGTGAAAGGGCCCTTAAAATTTCCATTAAAAACCTAATGAAAGAAAAAAAAAACAGATTTACAAATCACTGAATTCTGCTTTTATGTAGATTTTACACAGCATCAATATTTTTGGAATTATGAATTGTATAATTGGTGAATAGTGGTATACTAGGTTATTCAATTTATTTTTGGTCTTCCTATATCGTCCTGGAGTAGCAGGATGCCCCCCACAAAACACATTAAGGTCCTGGCTCCCTTGAAAATCCAAGTTTACTTACCGCCTGAAATCTTGCATTAACCAATGTATATGTTAAAGTTGGCCACACAGGGAACGAAATTTGGCTGATTCAGCAGGGGCTGGCTTAGATTTGATCCACCTATGGGCAGGCTGATTGTACCAAAGCTGATCCATCGATCGACCAGGCTGTCGGATTTTTTTACATTTGATTACCACTAGCAGCTATAACAGCTAGCAGTAATCATTGTGTTCTGCCGGCCAGGAATGCTCCCGTGCCCCTCTTGTGGGCAGAACACAATAGCAGTACGGGAGGCATTCCCCTATCAACGTTGGCTGTGTTGATCAGGGAATCAAGCAATTTCCTTTCCTTCCTCCAGTGGTGGAAATCAAGTCATCTAATGGCTGCTTCAGACATAGCTTGGGATATCAAAGTGTATTTTATGTATTAGGAAGGAGTTACATTTTCGTTCTAATACAAGCTGTAGAGGAAATGTTTTTATGTCACATTAACATATGGGGGAGCATATGTGGATTCTAACTTGTGTAATCAACTGATGTTTTAAATTGTGCAAGTTGTGGGCACCTTGAGGCTGGGTTCACAACATTGTAAATTGGATGCAGGATCCCCGCATCCAATTCGCAATAGCAGGAGATTTTGACTGGCTCTCTATGAAGCCGGTTCACATATCTCCGCAGCAGGTCTGGTGCGTTTTGCAGAAAAACAATGTGCGTCTTGATTACAAACTTTATTGGAAGATCAATAGACATACAAGTAATGATAGGCAAGTAATATGCATACAAACATAATGGTTAAAAGCGTATACATATTCCATATAAAAAGGGAGTCATTAACACGAAACTGTTAACCACTTGCTTACTGGGCACTTAAACCCCCCTCCTATCCAGACTAATTTTCAGCGTTCAGTGCTGACGCACTTTGAATGACAATTGCGCGGTCATACAACACTGTACCCAAATGAAATTTTTATCATTTTTCCCCCACAAATAGAGCTCTCTTTTGATGGTATTTGACCACCTCTGCGGTTTTTATTTTTTGTTTAAAAAATGTAAAGACTGAATTTAAAATAAATTTTTTTTTTTTTTTAATATTTTGTTATAAAAAAATTAAAACCGGTAATTTATCTCCTTCATTGATGTACGCTGATGAGGCGGCACTATTAAGCACTAATAGGCGGCAGTGATGGGCACTGATGGGTGGCAATAATGGGCACTAATCAGTTACACTGATAGGTGGCACTTATTGGCACTACTGGTGGGCATTGATAGCTGGCACTTGTGGGCATTGATAGGTGGCACTGTGGAGATTGATAGGTGGCAAAGATGAGGCAGATGTGCCTCTTCCACTTCGGGACCTTTGTCCCTCTCATCTGAGCCGGTGATCGGCTTTTTTTTTCTACTCACGTTATCAGCGTGAGTAGAAAAAAAACGATTACCGATCTTTTGTTTACATCATGTGACCAGCTGTCATTGGCTGACAGCTGATTACATGGTAAGGGGCCGGGATCGGCCCCTTATTCGGATCGGTGATCAGCCGAGTCTCAGTGACTCTGATCACAGCGCGCCCTGCAGGGCGCATGCACAGGGGAGGCCGTCATATGACGGCCTCCCGGGAATTCAGGTCCGCGCTGTGGCCGTCATTCGGTCATAGCGTGGATGTCAAGTGGTTAATCATGTATTTAACGTGTCGTAATATAAACAAAAGAAAGCAATAGAGTTAGATATAGAGCAGGAAGAATTCAACAAACCAGGTAGCATATTCAGAGTACATCTGCCATTTTAACATCTGGAGATAAATAGTTCAAAGTGGGAAGCCCCAGTGTTCCCATTTCCTGTCGAAGAGATGCATCGTATCATACAGAATGTGATGAATTCATTCAGATAATTTGATAATCTCCATCCTGGCCAAAACTTGTGACCCAGGATACAGAGGAGGAATGCGAATTCAGGGCTGTTACCCAATGAATGGCTACAAAGAGAATGTGAATCAATCTATCTCTGACACGGAACGGAAACATCTGGGATAGAGGTAAAAAAAAATAAAAAAAAATTTTTTTTTAAAAAATGCACATCTGCACTGTCAACGTAAGAAGGTTACCAGCTATCATGGATGCTTTCCTGGCTACCTGTTGCCAAATAGGCTTAAACGTGTTTGTTAACTCCCCCCCCCAAAAAAAAATTAAAATATATATATATATATATATATATATATATATATATATATATATATATATATATATATATATATATATATATATATATATATATACATACATACATATATACATACACACACACACACACGGATCCTGCTCCTGAAAAGCATTTTATACAACACAGTGCTTGTGCTGTGTAATTTGGACCCCTGTAACACCTAAAGAACCTGGCTGATCCTGCCAGTTTCTCCCCTATGCAGACCACGATAATCATGGCTGCCTAACCCTGACATCGTGGTCTGTTTACGTGCATCCATCATCCGCAGCCTGCTCTCCTGTGTCTTCCTCTATTCCTCCCCCCCGCGTGTCACCTAGTGACAGTGCCGCCCCATCCCCCTCCTGCTGCAGGAATATCCAATATATTTTAATACTATCCATTTTGTCTCCTAATAAAGTGCTCCAGTCTGTTTTATTAAAAAAAAAAACCTCCTTTACCGTATCTCACGGCGGTCACGTGACCGGCCGTGTCTCCTCTCATCCTACTGATGTCAGCGGGGGAAACCTCGGCCCCGCCCACTGCTTCTGTCAGACGAGCAGAGGAGAAACATGGCCAGTTACATGAACGCCGGGAGCCGCTGTAAAATACGGTAAAGGAGGATTTTTTTTTTAAATAAAAACACAGACGGGGGGCTCTCTATTAGGAAACAAAACGGATTATATGTGAAAGTGGGTTAACAACCACTTTAAGGTGTTTACAACTCCAAAAAATATGGAGAAAAGAACCTGTTTCAGGGTAGCTGCGAAAGCAATGGGGAGATACAGCGGGAAATATGATATGGGGCTTGGCAGGTGTCAAGTACCATCTGGTATGAAGTTTAAATTGCAGTTTCAAGGGTAGACAAGGATCTCGTGATTTTATACATATTTTCCCAGCATCTCTTCCCATTCAGGAGGTGAAAAAGTGAGATCCGTCGCCATCTCTCAACTGGTCATTGGTTTAGTTTTTTGGTCAAGAAAGGCCTCGTGGAGGAACTTTTATATGCGCGAGATTACTCCTCTATCCCTAGAAGTTTTGTAAAGGAGCAAATATCCCCCAAATATGTGATAAGGACTTTAAAGGCAACAAGGAAAAGGGGGTCTGAACAAAAATGTTATTTTTTATTGATTTATTAGTATGTAGAAAAAGATATATAAAATTATTCAGGTGCAACACATCACCATAAAGTATATTAAAAACAACAAGTTTACAAAAACTGAATCGTTGATGCGTGATGATTGTAGACATTCATCCCGACACGTTTCAGGACACTTGTGGGGTCCCTTCATCAGGGGCGTTCAAAGTGAGGTAAATTTACCATAGCATACTCAATTCGATAATTCTGTAAGTGTGACGGCTGATGCAGTACGGCCGTGAAGTCACAGCAGAAGCTGTGGAGCAATGTGAAGATCACTACTCGGTTAGGACCAAGAAATCTGCGTGATTAAGTGCAGGTTGGTTTGGAATAGAGAATGACACTATTATTATGTCTTGCAGTTAACAATGCAGAGCGATCCCCACTATATGCAGCACGTCCATTCTGGTGTGAGTAGAGGAGGCTCCTCTATTCCAAACCAACCTGCACTTAATCTCAGATTTCTTGGTCCTAACCAAGTAGTGATCTTCACATTGCTCCACGGCTTCTGCTGTGACTTTACAGCCGTACTGCATCAGCCGTCACACTCTGGAGGTGTATCCACTTACAGAATCTTCTAATAGAGTATGCTATGGTAATTTTACCTCACTTTGAACGCCCCTGATGAAGGGACCCCACAAGTGTCCTGAAACGCGTCGGACTGAATGTCTACAATTGCCACGCATCAATGATTCAGTTTTTGTAAACTTGTTAATTTTAATATAATTTATGATGATATGTTGCACCTGAATAATTTTATATATCTTTTTTCTACATAATAAATAAATCAATAAAAAATACAATTTTTGTTCAGACCCCCCTTTTCCTTGTTGCCTTTAAAGTCATTATCACATATTTGGATATTTGCTCCTTTACATAATAAATTTGGATTGGTAACCTTCAGCCCCCTCGGTGTATCTATTTAGCTACTAATACGTATCCCTAGAAGTCTGTTCACAAAGAAGTTCAAATTGAGTGCTGCGAATATGGGATGATAATGTACCTCTGCTATGATAGAAGTGCCGAATCTGGAGATATCTAAAATGTTCAGAGGAAGGTAAATTGTGTTCTGCTCGGAGTTGGTTGAAAGATTTAAATTGTGTGCCAGACTTAAGGGATGCAAAGGTAGTTAAGCCATTGAAGCGCCACCTAAGAACACTGTCTCCATGTTGAAAGGCTGAGGAAAAATCAGTGTCTTTTATAAAAGAGTGCGAGTGGAGAGGTTAATTTATATTTGCTGTGGTATAGAGACCAAAGATAAAAGGGATTGAAATATAATACTTTTGAGGGGGGCTATATTACATACCCGTATGGATTTGGACTACAGTAGACCAGGGAAGTGGTATGGATATACCACATGCGTTTCAAATTGTAACCATGGGATGTCCAATACTGGAGCATACCACTGGATGGTCTGGGTGAGTCTGGCCGCATAATAACGCCATAAGTCTGGGAGGCCTAGACCTCCAAGAGGTTGGGGTCTGTACAACAGGGATTTATTAAATCTGTTTAGAATGCCATATAAAATGTATTCATGTCTCTTTGGAGAGATTCAATATAAGATTTAGAGACAAATGAGTAAGGTCCTTGGGGGGGGGGGGGGGGGGGATTTTGGGCAAGATCGCCATCTTAATGGCTGTAACTCTGCCCAAGAAGGAAATGTGGTATGTAGTCCAAGTTTTCAGTAGGGTTCTTATATGGGCAAATATTTGGGTGCTAATTAAGGCGAAAGATCCTGGAATGTGGGTGCGAGTTGGATACCCAAGTAGCAGAGTGAGTGAGTGCATCATGCAAAAGCAAACTGCTGTTGCTAAGTAACAGCCAAATCATGGAAATGTTGATAGGCATAGCAGTGCATTTGGACAATTTACTCCTATTGCAATTAAGGGGTTCGTCAAAAATACAAGAACATCATCCGCATAAAGACCAAGTTTAAATTCTTCAGGTCCCTTACTATAGCCTTTGATATCAACATTATTTGCAATGGCTCTAGACAAAAGGTTCTATTGCCAGGGCAAATAGGAGAGGGGACAAAAGACAACCCTGTCTCACACCTCTATGAAGTGGGAAGAATTTGGAATTGTTACCAGGTAATTTAATGTGTGTTTGGGGGGCTTGATAAAGTGCATGAAAACCTTCCATGAAAGCTCCCGTGATACCAAATTTAGGCAGTATGTGATATAAGTACGACCAGCTCATGCCATCAAATGCCTTGTGTATATCAAGGCTAAGGAGAAGTACCCGATTAGAGTGTAGATTGCCATCCTAAATAATGTTGGTCACCAAACGTATGTTATCAGTGATTTGTCTGCTCGGTATAAAACTAGTTTGGTTTGGGGAGAGAAGCGTGGTAATCACAGAGGCCAGTCTATCCGCCAGCAACGTGCCAAAATATTTTTAAAACATTGATTACTGAGATAGGACGGAAGTTTTGGGGGAAAAAATTATCTGTGTGTGGTTTTGGGATGAGGGACATATTGGCCAATAGCATTTCCGGTGGAACGTTATGGCCTTTACGCTGTTTTATCTCTTGTTCTATTTCAGATCCGAATTCAGCCCAAAATTCGGGCTGAAATTGGACCTGAAACTGAGCCAGCACGCACCGGACCCCTGCTGTGAGCCGCATGCGGCTCATATGTGAACTGAGCCTTAAAGTCCGTTCTCAAAACTATCCACTTTGAATGAATTTACTTTTGTTTCCAGAAGAGATGTTGTAGTCCTGTTTAAAAATTGTCCTACTTTTTATGTTAAATGGGGAACACTGGTTTAGTCTAAGCCACAACAAACGTCAAATACCCTTACTAGCAGTGTAGAAAACCATTCTGTAAAGCTGCATCAGGACTAAAACAACTGGGCTTTATGCAGGTTAACTTGCACATCGGAAAGATTAATACCAAAATTTTCTAAGGCTGCATAAACCCAATTGACAAGCGAAGCCACATTGGTGTACAGGCGGCAGAAAAAATCCAAACACACTCAGATGACAGTGGATATACAAGTCTTAACAGCGCTAGTGGAATATATATTAAATGTGTAAACACGATTAAAGTGCAATAAACAAATACTGGATGGTGAATAATACAATAAAAGGTAAAGTGCCAGGTGCTTCCAACGGCAATACAAGTATCTAGGTTTGAAAGGAAGTCTCAGAGAACACACTCACAGAATACGCTCCCCTCTTGTGACCCCACTCACAAGAGCTTATGGACCCTCAGTTTTGCAGTCCAAGGGTCAAAAACACTTAATGGAGTTGCAGTGTATGGATCCAAGGTCAAAGGGGCTCCAACAAACAATTTGCATACGGACCAATGAGGATGATACATGTTCAAAAGAAGAGAAAAAAATACACACTGATGCCTGTTTTTTCAAACCGCCTTGTGAGTGGCGTTTTGTTAATGCGCAGTTACCTAGTGTCGGCAGTACTTCACTATATCCTTTTTTCTCTTCTTTTGAACATATATCATCCTCATTGGTCCATATGCAAATTGTTTGTGGAAGCCCCTTGGACCTTGGATCCATACACCGCGACTCCATTAAGCCCAGCTCATCAGAACTCTGGGTATGTCTGTGTGCCACTTTTTTCCTGGGCCAATTTGGTGCAAAAAGAATCAATGAAACACTATTCCCCCTATCTTGCGCAGAAGTTAAGGACTATCAGAAAGAAGGCATAAACAAGCTTAGAGCCTGTCCAAAAAAAAAAAACAAAAAAAAAAAAAAACAAAAAAAACCCCCAAAAAAAACAAAAACACACCATAGCATCTACTGTGAAGGCTTGAGTATCCCAAGTCTTTGCTACGATTTTGATGTTTTTTTGTTGAAACCTGAATCCAAGATGTTCACATATGGTTTTCCCACCTTTGACAGGGATTATGAGAGATCTCGGGGTCCAGAGACCACTTTCCCAGGTCTAGGCATTGACGATAACTGGAATGCAAGTTTCTGCCTAGGAGAGTAACAGACCTGACTTCTGGTGTCCTCTTGATGGTTTATGTAGGCACCTGCTTTGGCATGGTCAGAGTGTACCTTGACTGGGTGACCTTGAAGGGAAGCCCAGTGTTGTAGACAATCTGATGACTCAATGTTGATGAATGGTTCGACCCCTGTGGGGACCAAATCCCCTGAATAGTCAGGGAATTGTAAATTCCGCTCTAGTAAGTAAAGCTGGCATTCGTTGTGACCACATTCCAAGACTGGAGACCCATTAGGTCAGGGAGAGCTTTGTCTAGCTGGACAGAAGCATTGTGTCATCCAATGATTGCATTTCCTTTTCCCACATTGTATGTTGGAATGAAGAGGTCTGGAGTGAAACTAGGCAAAGGGAACAGCCTTCTAAAAAGGCTACCATCAAGCCCAGAAGCCTCAATTCAGAAGCAAACTAATGGATGCCATTTTCACCTAAAAGGGTTCTCATGTGGGAAGGGAAGCAAACTTCTCTTGGGAAGGAAAATTCTGGTTGACTCAGACATCCTAAACTGTGTGAGAGCTAGAAATCAAACTTTGAAAGGTTAATTATCTAGCCAAGGTTGGAACAATCAATCAACCTTTGGACATTGGCAGATAAGGTTGTGGCTGAGAAGTCCTTCAGGTCATTGTTAACCTGTGGCTCTGGGTTTATAGAATAGTCAGAAGCAGGGCAAGAACTTTTGTAACACTTTGGATGCAGAGAAGAGCCCAATTTTGTACCCTGTTGAAATGACAGATTGCACCCAAAACACCTTGCATCTAGGACTGGGTCAAACGGCAAAACGTCCCTCCCCAACCTTAAGAGTGGAGATACCCCTTCATAGTGAAGAGGGCTCCTGGGTAGGCTTGATGGACTTAGGAGTTTAGGGCTTGCAACAAAGAGGTGTTAAGCCTTGGTTTGAAAGTGGACAACTAGAAGAGTGACAAGAACTCTAATCTGAGAAGTAATAGCCACAGTAGGAGGCAGGTTACTTCTTTTGTGGTAAAAGCACCCCATGACTTTATCAAGAGATTTCACAGAAAATGCATGCGTAGAAGATGCTTTCAGCCACAAAAATCCTCTACATATGCACAGAGACAAAGAACATCCCTGAGACTTGGCAAATCACAGTCTCCAGAGCAACACCACAAAATGCTGAAGATATCTGCTGCCAGTCAAGTTCCTCCAACCCAAACTCGCTCATCCATGTCTTTATGGACCTTGCTTTGTGCGCTGGTGCGCATTCATGTTGGAACAAGAAGGGCCAACAAACTGTTCCCACAAAGTTGGGAGCATGAAATTGTCCAAAATGTCTCGGTATGCCGACGCCTTAAGAATTCCCTTACTGGAACTAAGGGGCCAAGCCCAACTCCTGAAAAACAACCCCCACACCACAGTCCTCCCTCCACCAAACGATTTGGACCAGTGCACAAAGCAAGGTCCATAAAGACATGGATGAGTTTGGAGTGGAGGAGCTTGACTGGCCTGCAGAGTCCTGACCTCAACACGATAGAACACCTTTGGGATAAATCAGAGCAAACACTCCGAGCCAGGCCTTCTCGTCCAACATCAGTGCCTGACCTCACAAATGCACTTCTAGAAGAATGGTCAAACATTCCCATAGACTCTTAAACCTTGTGGACAGCCTTCCCAGAGGAATTGAAGCTGTTATAGCTGCAAAGGGTGGGCCAACTCAATATCAAACCCTACAAAGTAAGACTGGGATGCCATTAAAGTTTGTGCGTGTAAAGGCAAGCATCCTAATACTTTTGGTAACATAGGTGTATATATACACACGTTGAGGTTTGCAGGTGGTTTACCAGGTGCTACTGGCTTTCTCTTGAAAGCGCCCTGAGCGGCTCATAAGCCGATGGAACGCTTCAGAAGCGGCGGGAGAGGATGCCCCCCCACTGCCGCTCACCATTGTTGCTCGGGCTTACCATTTCTGCCGGCTCGCCCAAGAAACGACCCAATGGTGGTGTCGGCTGGTCACAGGTGATAGGGGACCAGATAGTCTTTGATCACCTTTGGCCTTGGAGGGCCGGAACAAGGTCATGATACTTCCGGTCCAGGGTGGAAGTGAACAATATAAAAAATAAATGAGAAAAAAAAAAAAAAAATTAACGTGCCTCCATCCCTCCATAATCATGTGCAGTCATGCACGCATAAGTAAACTGTGTTCACACCACATGTGAGGTATCGCTGTGAACGTTAAGAGTGAGAGTAATAATTGTAGCATTAGACCACCTCTAACGCTAAACAGGTAACCTGTAAAGACGTTTAAAGTGGTTGTAAACACTAAAAAAAAAACCTGCAAGACAAAGGCATAATGAGCTAGTCTGCTCTAGACTAGCTCATTATAAAATACTTACCATAGAACGAAGCTGTTGCAGCGGTCCCCGTACACCGCTGGTCACGGCACAGCTACTAAAAAAAACAAAACAAAAAAAAAACAAAAAAAAGGGCACGAGCAAGCAGTTTCTTCAGTGCGCATGTGCCGATGACGTGAGCACATGCGGACACAGTGAATATCTCCTAAACAGTGCAAGTTTAGGAGATATTTGCGGTACCTGCAGGTAAGCCTTATAGTGTTTACAACCACTTTAACCACATCAGCCCCAGAAGATTATACCCCCTTCCTGACCAGAACACTTTTTGCGATTCGGCACTGCGTCGCTTTAACTGACAATTGCGCGGTCGTGCGACTTTGCACCTAAACAAAATTGACGTCTTTTTCCCACAAATAGAGCTTTCTTTTGGTGTTATTTGATCACCTCTGCGTTTTTTATTTTTTGCGCTATAAACAAAAAAAACACGCACTATTTAATAAATATCCCCAAAAAATATATAAAAAACTATTTTTTCCTCAGCCTATGTATTCTTCTACATATTTTTGGTAAAAAAAAAAAAAAAAAAAAAAAAAAAAAAAAAAAAAAAAAAATCGCAATAAGCGTATATTGATTAGTTTGCGCAAAAGTTATAGCGTCTACAAAATAGGGCATAGTTTTGCAGCATTTTTATAAAATTTTTTTTTTTTTTTAACTAGTAATGGATGGCAGCGATCTGCGATTTTTAATGGGACTGCCACATTAAGGCGGACACGTCTGACAATTTTGACACCATTGGCATTTTTACAGCGATCAGTGCTATGAAAATGCATAGATTACTGTAAAAATGTCACTGGCAGGGGTTAACCACTAGGGGGCAATCAAGGGGTTGTGTTCCCTAGGGTGTGTTCTAACTGAAGGGGGGATGGGACTGTGCAGAGGAGATGACAGATCGTTGTTCATACTCTGTATGGACAGACGGATCTATCTGTTCTCCCCTCAGAGAACTGGAAACTGTGCGTTTACACATACAGATCCCGGTTCTCGGTGTGCCCCGAGCGATCGCGGGAGCCTGGCGGTGATCGCGGCCGCCGGGCACTTGCATCAGCTCCGTGGGCGAGCAGGCAGCGCGCACGCTCCCCCTGGTGGCCACATGGGGAAGCGACGCTACATAACGTCGTTTCACCCAGCCGTGCCATTCTGCCGCAGTACAACTGCGGTGGATGGTCAGCAAGTGGTTAAGGACCGAGCGCCTCTTTTGTACACTTGTTTACAAGTTAAAATCTTTTTTTTTTTTTGCTAGAAAATTACTTAGAAACCCCAAACATTATATATATTTTTTCCTAACACCCTAGAGAATAAAATGGCGGTCATTGCAATACTTTGTCACACCGTATTTGCGCAGCGGTCTTACAAGGTCATTTTTTTTGGAAAAAAATACACTTTTTGAATTAAAAAATAAAACAGTAAAGTTAGGCCAATTTTTTTTTATATTGTGAAAGATGATAGGCCAAGTAAATTGATACTCAACATGTCACGCGTCAAAATTGCGCCCGCTCATGGAATGGCAACAAACGTTTACCCTTAAAAATCTCCATAGGCGATGTTTAAAAGTTTCTACAGGTTACCAGTTTTGAGTTACAGAGGAGGTCTAGGGCAAGAATTGCTCTAACGATCGCGGCGATACCTCACGTGTGGTTTGAACACAATTTTCATATGCAGGCGCTACTACTCATGTATGCGTTTGCTACTGCGCGTGAGCTCGTTGGGACGGGGGGGGGGCTTTAAAAATTAAAAAAAAAATGTTTTTATTTATTTTACTTCTCATTTTTTTATTTTGACAGTTAAAAGAAAATAAAAATAATTTTGGGTCACTTTTATTCCTATTACAAGGAATGTAAATATCCCTTGTAATAAAAATAAAAGCATGACAGGACCTCTTAAATATGAGATCTGGGGTCCAAACTACCTCAGATCTCATTTACACTAAAATGCAATAAAAAAAAAAAAAAAAAAAAATTCTCCTTTAAGAGCCATGGGCGGAAGTGAGGTTTGACATCGCATCCACCCCCCCATGCCATGGAGCCGAGCAGGGGCCATCTTCCCCTCAGTCAGCAGCCAGGCATTCACAAAGAGGATGAGAGTCTCTGCCGCTACCGGCAGATCCAGTAAGCGGCGGAGATGACCAAAGCACAGCAGGAGGGGGGTGGGCACCTCTCCCACTGTCGATAAAAGTAATCTCCTAGTGGATCTGCCGGAGACCACTTTTATCCTGATGAGAAATGTGCGGCGTTCCTGAAAATACCAGGGTTATGACAGCTATCTGCTGCCATAACCACGGTATTTAGCATCAAATTACAGAACTACGGGTACGTAGTTTTGCGTGAAGTGGTTAAAACGTTGCCTATGGAGATTTACGTTCCGTAGTTTGTTGCCATTCCACTATCGTGCACAATTTAACCACTTCAGCCCAGGAAGAATTGGCTGCTCAATGACAAGGCCATTTTTTGAGATATGGCACTGCATCGCTCTAACTGACAATAGTGCGGTCGCGTGACGCTGTACCCAAACAAAATTGATGGTTTTTTCCCCCGCAAATAGAGCTTTCTTTTGGTGGTATTTGATCATCTCTGTGGTTTTTATTTTTTGTGCTGACAAAAAAAAAAAAAAGCGACAATTAAAAAAAAAAAAAAAAAAAAAACAATATTTTGTAATTTTTGCTGTAATAGCCCCAATTTTCTTTTTTAAAAAAAAGCTAATTTTTTCCTCAATTTAGGCCGATATGTATTCTTGGTAATAGAAAAAAAAAAAAAAAATCACAAAAAAAGTGTATATTGATTGGTTTGCGCAAAAGTTATAGCATCTACAAAATAGGGGATAGATTTATGGCATTTTTATTTATTTTTATTACTAGTAATGGCAGCAATCCGATTTTTATCGAGACTGACATTATGGCGGACACAGACACTTGACAATTATACAGCGATCAGTGCTATAAAAAAGGCACTGATTACTGTATAAATGTCATGGGCAGGGGTTAACACTAGGAGGTGATCAAGGGTTTAACTGTGTTCCTTGTGCATGTTTTAACTGTGGGGGGACGGGTCTGACTATAGGAGATGAGATCGTGGTTCCCAGCTCTTAGGAACTCACAATCTCTCTCTCCTCACAGAACTGGGGTGTGTGCGTTTACACACCTCCCTGTTCTGCCTCTCGTGCCTGCGATCGCTCAGGGTTGGCGGTCATCACGAACGCAGGTCACGGGCATCGGCACCCCGTTGTGCAGCGCGCGTTCGCCTGCTATCCCGCTTAGAGGGACCGACATACAGCTACAACGGTTAGCGGAATCCTGCCAACCTGCCGCAGTATAATGGCGGCGACTGGTCGGCAAGTGCTTAAGAAGCATGACATGTTTGGCATCTATTTACTTGGCGTATTATCTTTCATACTATACACAGAATTGGGGTATATATTGTGTTTTTATTTTTAATTTCATTAAAATATATTTTTTCCAAAAAAATTGAATTTGAAAAACCGCTGCGCAAATACCACGTGACATAAAAAATTCCAACGATCACCATTTTATTCCCTAGGGTCTCTGCTAAAACTATATAAGGTTTGAGGGTTATAAGTCATTTGAGCCAAAAATACTGATTTAAACTTGTAAACAAAAGAATGCAAGAAAAGGTCTTCAAGTAGTTAAAATAATCACATTTTGTTGCTTTGCAGCCCGAAATGAAGACAGTTTGTTGTATGCACTTGTTTTGGATCTTTTGCTTGGATGTTATAAGTTGCACAGACCATGTCAGAAGAAAAAAAAAAAAAAAAAATCAAAAAACAATCACTGAGTTGGAAAAAGGATCACCCACTCGTGTCAGTATTTTGTTAAACAACCTTTTGCTTTAAATACAGCCTTTAGGGATATGTCCCTACTAAGTCTGCACATCTAGACTTTGCCATATTTGCCCACTCTCTGATGGTGACCGTTTGTGGGCTGCACTCTTCAAGTCATTCAACAGATATTCAATGGGGTTTAAGCCTGAACTCTAATTAGGCCATGCAAGGACATTCAACTTTTTCTCCTTCAACTAATGTGTGGTGATTTTTGCTGTGTGCTTTAGGTCATTGTCATGTTAGAAGGTAAACTTTCTACCCATTAACAACTTTCTGGCAAAGGGCAGAAGATTTTTCTCAAGAATTTGACAGTATTTTGCCCCATCCATTTTTCCTTCTATCCTTTAGGTGGTTCTAAAGTGAAGACTTTTTTTACCTTAATGCATTCCCTGCATTAAGGTAAAAAATGTCCTAGTAGTCCTCTCTCGATCCAGAGTTGTGCCCGTCTCTAGTGGCACTCTTCTCAGGACACAGGCAACAGTGGGAGGCATTGGCTTTAGCTGTTACTCAAATCCTGTTAGGTGGGAGCAGGAGTGGACCAAGCGGTGCTGGGTCTATGGACGCACTCAGGAGGAGTGGAGAGCGCTGGAACAGAACGCAGTATAAGGCCGTCGGCAAGTGGTTAAATACCTTTTTCCATAGGATAGATTTCAGCAAAAAGCAATGATAGTCTGTTTTTTTTTTTTTTTTCCTATTAAAATAAAACAGACCATCATTGCTTTTTGCTGAAACCTATCCTATGGAAAGAGACCTGCTCTGTGCAGTGGTTTTGTACAGAGCAGCCCAGATCCTCCTTTTCTGGTCCCTGGCCGGAGCTCCTGACCCCTCCCTCCTGTTGAGTACCCCCACAGCAAGCAGCTTACATGGGGGCACCCAAGCTGAGGCTCCATGTAGCCAGAGTTTGATTGACAGCAGCGGGAGCCAATGGATCCGCTGTGTCTTAGCCAATCAGGAGGGAGTCCCTGATGGCCAAGGCACTCGTGGACATCGCTGGATAGAGATGTGGCTCAAGTGTGGGGGGGGGGGGGGGGGCTGCTGCATACAAAAGGTTTTTTATCTTAATGCATTAGGATAAAAAAAACCTACTGACTTTACAACCACTTTAAGTGCAAATCCTGTCAGGACTGGGCTAAACCTCAAAACTGCACAGTTTGTGTGTGTGTGCATGGGGAAAGTCTTTCTGGACTTAGTTTGGTGCCCATAGGGGCTTGTTTAGGCTGTGAAGACTCAGGTGCTGCTGGACAAAGACTAGTGTACGCTGCATCATTTTGTGTGCCCAAATTGTACACACGCATTGTGCTTCAAAACCAAGGCCTTCAATATTTTCCGCACCAATACCCACTTTTCCTTCTGAATCCTGAACAGGACCAGGGGAGAGAGAGGATGTGTGGCGTTTCTGGCCTCTGGAAACTGAAGGTTCTAAAAGTGCTGAGTTTTCCAAAAATCAGTTTCTGCGAAATCTGCTGTTGTCAGACTTGTTTCCCCTCAGACATGCACCATGCAGCTTGAGTTAGATGGTATGGTTTCAAATAGGGCATTGCTTCTGGGCAAGGGACTTCTATCGTGACACCCTCAGCCGTGTTTTGAGTTTACTGGGGGCTATCTGCAGAACACATGCTATTTGGATTTTTTTGTCCAGGGCTCCCTTATGCTTTTTCATGGTTTTTGCTAAGGAGAGGATTCCCACTGAGAAACTCATGGAATAGATGGGGTATTGTGCGTTTCGCTATAAGCCAGGTGTTGACCATGTTCTTGGTCTCTGTAGAAGATGGACGCAGGAGTTCAGCAACATGGTGTGTATTTTCTCAGCAGAAAAGACAGGCAGGAAGGCGTCATTCAGGAGGTGTGACACCGTTGCCTCATCCTTCTAAAACGAAGTCTAGATAGGAGGAGAAAAATCACCAAAGTTTAAACTGCTTGACATGCAAGACATTAGAAACAAAATGACAATATAGCACAGTAAAAAGCTAACACCTACCAAAATCCTCTGTCTTGAGAAACAATGTGCTACCCACTGCAGATTGTGTTTGTAAAAGTCAGGCACCAGTGTGAAAAAACACAGGGAAACCCGATCTTACCTTATCCACAATGCTGGGCTTATTGATGGTCTGGGCTTTACCGGTCAACGTAGGCATACCTGCTAAGGGGTCTTCAGGGTCTGAAAACCATAGCACCCTGCAGCTAATGTTACACGTTGTACTTCATGCCAAGGCGAGTTCCTAACGCAGGATCCAGGGCTCAAGGCACCATTAGAGGCCAGCCCCACACAGTGAAATCCAGGTATGGCCCCCGAGGTACACACTGAGGGCAATGTAACTGCTTGGCAGTGCAAGGCAATAAGCAGTCACATGTGATATAAGTTTGATGAAAAAAAAAAGTCAAGCCTCAAAAAAAGGACAGGTTTATACAAGTACACTCCAGCAAAAAAATAGTTTCCTACCACCTGAAAAGTGGTAGCATATAACCTATGGCCTACGAATACAAGTCCTCTGTCCTGGACAGGATGATTAAGATACTAAGTTAGCCTTTTTACAGAGCAGAGCTTTAGAAGACATCCACCCTAAAAGATACTAGCAAAAAAAAAAACACATACATTCTGGTAGCAGGAGGGGTAATCCTGGGCTTGCCTACAGGTTGCCAGTATTTAATGCTTTTGTAGACAGCAGTAAAACCCAAAAGGTGAAAGTCTGTACCACAAAGTCAGGCACTTTTCCTTTTAGACGTGCGACAATAGAGAACTGGGAGACTGTTGTCACCCCATACCAGAAAGTCTCTAAACAAGACTTTTTTTTTTTTTTTTTTTTTTTAACAAATACATGGTGATCAAAAGTTGAAAGCTCTGCAGATGTTTGAAAACTCCTAGAATTACATTCACATTTAAAAATTCTACATGAAAATCAAACATTAAATCTACACCCCCCTCCATACAGCAACAGAGCTGAGGCAATCAGCTGGAGGTACCTCCATCACCATTTTTCTCTTGGTGTCAGGAAAACTTGTCAGAAGTGATCTATGATGATAGCAAGTGAACAAAGCAGCAGACTTAAGTGACTTGGAGCTCTTAAGACAAGTACACACTACAGAGGGATATGCTTTTTTATATTTCAGGTCTGAGGTTCACAACTACTTGAAAAAGTGGTTGTAAACCCTTACAGACCACTTTTGAATACAGGGAAGCCTACCTGTAGCCTACCACTTCCAAAGCTTACCCTGTAGGTACCGTAGACATCTTGCAGGTTTAGGAGATATCCACTGCATCAGCATGTACTGACGTCATTGGCACATGCGCACTGAAGAAACGGGCCGAGTGCCATTTCTTCAGCTGATGTGCAGTCATCGTGGCTCCGGAAATAACTCCGGGGGACATGTCGCCGGCCAGAGCAGTGTGTCGGGACTGCTGCGGGGGCTTCGATCTAAAGGCAAGTATTTCATAATGAGCTAGTATGCTATGCATACTAGCTCATTATGCCTTTGTCTTGCAGGTTTTTTTTTTTCGTGGGTTTGCAACCACTGTACAGAAAGCCTTCACCCCCAATATTGTGTTTAAATCCTTTACAACCGTGTAACACACATGCAGCATACATGAAGTGCGCTTTAAACCTGGGCGCTGCGTATACATGTTCTAGTGTTTGTGCTGGGAGCATGCTCACTCACTCCCAGCACAGAGACTGGGCTGTCAGTGACATCCCCAGGTCTCGTACTAACGATTGGGACCCAAGGGAAAAATTCACATATACAAGAGTACTTACGGCCTTTGCTCAATGCTTTGTTGAAGAACCCTTGGCACCAATTATAGCCTCAAGTATTTTTGAGTATGATGCTACAAGCTTGGCACACCTATTTTTCGGCAATCACTCCCATGCTTCTTTGCAGGACATCTCAAGCTCCATTAGGTTGGATGGGAAGCATCAGTGCACAGCCAATTTCAGATCTCTCCAGAGATGTTCAATTGTGTTCAAGTTTGGGCCACTTACGGTCAGAGTTGTCCCATAGCCACTCCTTTGTTATCTTAGCTTTATGCTTAAGGTCGTTGTCCTGTTTGAAAATGAACCTTCGCCCGTCTGAGGTCCAGAGCACTCTGGAGCAGGTTTTCATCAAGGATGTACATTGCTGCATTCCTTTCCCTTGATCCCAACTAGTCTCCCAGTTCCTACCACTGAAAAACATCCCCACTACCATGCTTCACTGTATGAAATTGGCCAGGCAATGAGTGGTGCCTGTTTTCCTCCAGACATGACGCTTGCCATTCAGGCCAAAGTGTTCAATCTTTGTTTCATTAGACCAGAGATTTTGTTTCTCATGGTCCGAGTCCTTCGGGGGCCTTTTGGCAAACTCCAGAAGGGCTGTCATGTGCCTTCTACTGAGTGGCTTCCATCTGGCCACTCTACCATACAGGCCTGATTGGTGGAGTGCTGCAGAGATGGTTGTTCTTCTGGAAGGTTCTCACTCCAGAGAAATGCCAGAGCTCTGTCAAAGTGACCATCAGGTTCTTGGTCACCCTCCTTAAGGCCCCTTTCCCCCGACGCTCAGTTTGGCTGGGCGGCCCGCTCTAGGAAGAGTTCTGGTGGTTCCAAAACTTCTTCCATTTACGGATGGCAGCCACTGTGCTCACTGGGATATTCAATGCTGCAGACATTTTTCTGTACCCTCTCCCAGGGCTGTGCCTCGATACAATCCTGTCTCGAAGGTCTACAGACAATACCTAGGACTTCATGGCTTGATTTGTGCTCTGGCATGCACTGTAAACTGTGGGACCTTACATAGAACAAGCATGTGCCTTTCCAAATCATGTCCAATCAACTGAAATTTACCACAAGTGAACGCCAAATCAAGTTGTAGAAACATCTCAAGGATGATCAGTGGAAAAAGCATGCACCAGAGCTCAATTTTGAGTGTCATGCCAAAGGCTGTGAATACTTATGGTACATGTGATTTTTGTTTATTTTTAATAAATTTGCAAAGATTTCAAACACTTTAACGTTGTCCCTATGGGGTTTTGTTTGTAGAATTGAGGAAAATAATGAATTTAATCAATTTTGGAATAAGGCTGTAACCTAACAAAATGTGGAAAAAGTGAAGCGCTGTGAACACTTTCCAAATGCACTGTAGTGTGCGTTACTGTATCAGTTAGTGCCAGTATGTTTTGTATACAAAAAAAAAAAGGTTTTATATCTAGTACAAGTATTTGTTTTAGTGTGTTTAATCAGGGCCAAAAAAACAAACAAAAAGAAAAAAACAAAATGCGCACTATTGTTCTACAGGTACAAAAAAAAAACAAAACAAACAAACAAGATGCTGTACACATTTGGTAAAGCCACGATTCTCAGGAGTAGGTGAAAGGTGCAGCACTAACAATGATCAAAAAATCCCAATGTTGAGAAAATATGACATCTGAATAAAAACAGTCCAATAGGTGTAGGTCCACACAAGGGAAAGTGCTGGGAAGACACTACATAATCATAATCAGTCAAACACGTTTGAAAATCCTCCACTTAGATTGTTAAATTCTTTTTCGTTAGATGCGTTTGACTTCATTCTAAACGCACATTTTTTGCTTTGATGGGTCCCACTACCTCCAGGTACAGGGGGTTGCGATGGGGACTTGCTGTGCCCCATCGTATGCCAACCTGTACCTGGGGGAGTGGGAGCAATCCCTTCTGTCTAGCGACAGTCTATCATCATATACCACCCATGTTCTAGCACGGTTCAGGTATATAGATGATATTTTGATGGTATGGGACAGTACACCAGATCAATTAAAAGCCTTCATCGGTGTTATGAACAAGAATTACATTTCTCGACTTAATTACCAAATTAGCAGATGGTTCATTATCCACCGGTCTATATCGCAAAGAGACCGCTGGTAACACCAATCTGCACGCATCCAGTTCGCACCCCAAGCCCCTGGTTCTGTCCATTCCATATGGACAGTACCTGAGGCTCAGACGCAATTGCTCCACAGATGCAGAATTCATCCATGAAGCTAATTTACTCACGAATCGCTTCCTGGATCGAGGTTACTCACTCACGTGCCTTATAAAGGATTTTAGACATGCACATGGACAAACAAGACAGGAACTACTCTTTTCCAAAATAAAAAAAAAATCTGACGTTTCAAAACCAACCACTAGATTGATAACAACTTACAATAAGCAACACAAGGCCATCAAAAAAAAAAAAAAAAAAAAAATCTTACAAAAACACTGGCACCTATTACAAATTGACCCGAATATAACACCACATATCTGCTACACCTACGTGTACGTTTACAAAAGCACGCTCACTAAAAGACTATTTGGTCAAAAGTGAGTATGTTGGTTCCTCTCGGTCTGACAACTGCAAAACATTTGGTAATTTCACCTGTGGTGGATGTACATGTTGTCGATACATGAATACACAATCGAAATTCATGCTACCAAATGGTAAAATGCATAGACCCAGACACTTTGCTAACTGCAAAACGCCTGGGGTCATTTATCTGCTAACGTGCCAGTGTCAATACTTTTGCATAGGTAAAACCAAACAAGAATTTTACAAGAGCAGCACGACACATCACAAGTATGAAATGTGCCAATCCCGACCTCCCTTTGGGGTGGCATATACAAGATTGTCATGCGAGCAAGCCCCCTCGTGTTCTGTTCACCATCCTTGATCGAGTCCATCCGGACAGCAGGGTTGGTGATTGGAACAAGGTCTTGCTCCTTAATTTTCAGGCCTTAATACTCAATTAAGTTTCTGTCCCTTCCTGATCGGGTTTACTTCAGGAGGATGTGAAAAAGTAATTTCTGTCTAAAAACATCATATTCGATTACCATACCTTGCTTTATATTTAAAAGCAGATTGATGAATTGTTTGATGTGATTCATATCTCTGTCTATTCCATTTCTTGGTTGTTTCGTGTCTCCATAACATTATTAGAATGGCAAATCTATATGCTATATGAAAATATCATGACTGTTTGCTGTATATTTTATCACTTATTCTTTGATCCTCTTTATATTGAGACATTGAAGCTATGATTATATGTTTTCATGACCATCCCCCCAATGGGCTCCATTGAATGCATTTGATCATGTCCACATGCCTGCCTTCATGTGCAATGATTATTGATGTACATAACATGGAGCCATTATTTTTGGTCTCCATGCAAGCTTACTAATTCTCTCCATTTTTAAGTCATTGGAATCCAACAATTTTGCGGTTTCATACATGTTCCCATCTTTTTTATATTTGGGGCTCGGTCCATCCCCGCCCGGCGCACAGGAGTCTGTCTATCCCCTCGGAAGGGCATGCGCCTGTTACATGTGGCATGCTCATCTGCCCCTTGGTCGCCCTCGAGCATTTATGACTGTTTTTGTACTGGTGGGTTCGATCTGCATGACACTCTCCCATGACTCTTTGGCGCCGTGCAGCTCTTGCCCTGGGGGTCCCATGCATTTTTTTCCCCGTGGTTTCCTCCACATGCCCTCAAAAAATCCTTTCCTTTAATGTTGACTCCCCCCTTTTTTTATTCCCTCATTTTCTGATGTTGAATCGTCTTGTTACTCGGTGGTTGCCACGGTAATCATTGAGGCTATGCTTTTATTGTCTCTGGCTTACGGAGACATCAGGCTCGCTAAACTTCCAGGCACCGTGAGTGGTTTACTCGCCCTGCCTTGAGGCGCAGCGAAAGGACGTCATCGCGTGACACCTTTCATGGACGCAAACAAATAACGCCGTCAGTGGCGGTATAGTCAATTGCACATGCGCTGGTGGCTTTTAAAGCCCACTGATGGCCCGCTGAGCAGTGCAAACTTTGCCTCTCGGGACCAACGTCTCAGCCACGTGTGTCCACACACCCACCCTAAGTAAAGCATCTTTTTCCTTTTCTGCTAGTTTGTTTGTCCTTCTACATATGCAAATAATCCTTGGAGAGGGAGAGAATCTGCTTTCTTCTCTCCCTCCTATTACAAGAATTTCAACTTCTCATTAAAGATATAAATATTATACTCATTTGCCATTAAAGGGTATATTTCCCTTTTTTTTTTTGCAACTGAAAGGGGCTATGCAATATGCTCGCTATGAAGCCCCAAATGTCCATATCATCAGTATAAATATATTATATATATATATATATATATATATATATATATATATATATATATATATATATATATATATATATATATATATATATATATACACACACATATACACACACACAGTTTACTATAATAGGATATTTGATCATTTTCCAGGATTTTTTTTCTGTGGCTATACCATGAGGGCTGCTCGTGGGGACATTTGTGAGGGTGGTTCCAAGCCCAGATGCCTTCTGATGGACAGTGGCAAATTTATCTTCCTATGAAATTTTGATTATAAAGTACTTGCATGAAAATCCTTTACAATTCAATGTCGGTATGTATGTTGGACATGCTCATGTGCTACAATGTTGATGCGGCCTTGAAACGTTATGCTGAAACTACTAAGTCCTGTTTTCTTTCAGAATGTATTTGTACCCTCCCTATAATGCCTCTGAGGAAGGGATATTTTTCCTGAAACATGTCAGGCCAAAAGGAGAAAACCCACGTTCATTGGAATTTGTATTAATTTACTACAAGCATTTTTTGACTTTTCATGTATTATACGAACTGTTGCTATGTTTGTTATTACACGTTTTAAAACAAAAAAACTAAAAAACAAACAAAAACTTTTCCAAATAAATGATATATTTTATATATGATCCCTTTTCTGTTTGTCCATAAAATCCCAGTGTACCGGGGGGTACTTGTCTCCCTTTTTTTAGGGCTCTCTATTCAACAAATGTTTGAGATGTTGGCAACACTTCAGTGAGAATAAACATTCTCCTTGTGGTTCACCACTTATATTGCATGAACACCAATAGGATCTTCCTTAGACTCTCATCACATCATGTAAAGAAGTATAAAAAGTACATTAAAGAGTACAGCAAAGGCCATAATACTCAAACAGTAAAAAGCGCTTTTCAATCCAATAAAAATTATCAAGGTTTCCATCCAGTGTGATGGCCGGCTGTCGAGCTTGGCAACATGGTCACGCAACCCAACTCCTCACACCAAGTTTCGTCGTAACCAAACGAGGTACCTGAGGGGGGGAGGAGGAAGAACAGATTGTGTCCATAGTCTGACCAGTCCTTGGTTTACAGTAAGTCTTGAGTGTAGGTGTCTACATGTGAGGAGGCCACTATGAGCATGGCTGCTTATCCCTGATTTTGGATACAAGTATTAGCGTTTGTAAGGGCACTTACTTTAAACCAAGGACTGGTCAGACTACAGGCACAATTTGTTATCCCCCATCCCCCCCCCCCCCCCCCCCCCCGGTACCTCGTCTGCTTAGGATGAAACTCAGTGTAAGGAGTTGGGTTAACGTGACATTGCCAAGCTCGACAGCCGGCCATCACATTGGATGGAAACATTGATCGTTTTTATTGGATTGAAATGCGCTTTTTACTGCATTGTTTGCGAGTATTCTGGCCTTTGCTGTACTCTTTAATAAATGTACTTGTCAGTAATACTGCGCAATTAAGTTTTTTTTATACCCATTTATATGATTTCCTGATGTGATGAGAGTCTAAGGAGGATCCTATTGGTGTTCATGCAATCCATCTCCCCAAATCTAAGTGGAGGATTTTCAAGCATGTTTGACTGCTTTTGATTAAGTAGTCCACTCACTGGGGTAAGAGTCAGTGTGAACCTTTCCTTCTTGGCGATGGATTCTTCCCAGCACTTTCCTTTTTGTGGACCTACACCTATTGGACCGTTTGTATTGAGATGTCATTTTCTCAACTTTGGGACTTCATTAATTCTTAGCGCGGCACTTTGTTATTTTGTCTTTTTGCCACGCGATTTGTGTCAGCAGCTGTTGCTATTAACGCTATCATTCATTAGCGTGGATATTTTTTTTGATTTATTGTATTCATTTAGGTCTTTATTGGCAATGGATCATGGTAACAGCATAAAAATACCGTACAAGCCTAAAATTCAGTCTTTTTTATAGTAAAACAAAATTAGGAGATAGCCATCTACATAGTACCTGTGTTGCATACACTATCCAGAGCAATTTACTGTATCTATTTAGCAACTGAATACTACTCTTAGCAATTATTCTAACAATTTTAGTAGCACAGTTGAGCTACAAAAAACTGTTTGTGTCGTTCTAGCCTGATATTTGAATGAGCCAGTAAAACTAAAATCTTAAAGTATTAGCATGACAGTCAGTTAGCATTTGGAGGAAAGTGGAGTCTCCATACTGTACTTTATTAAAAAATGTATTCCATTCACCCTTTAGTAGTGGGTGACGATTGCCTAAAACTGCCAAACAAAATTATCCTAGTGTTTGGGGTAGCAGCTCTCAAAATATAAAATTTAAAAAAAAAAACAAAAACACCAAGCACTGTTTAATGAAACATCCTATTAGTAATTTCCTCATGTGTAATGCAGTGCGAGTTTTGCCTTTGGTTTAGGTGTGTACACCTAAATGGATGTGAGGGGTGTAGTGTCTGTACTGCATCAGACTATAAAATTAGAAAGAATTAAAAAATTTAGCACCTTTCATGTGAATGGCCCAATTGCACCAGTGCTGCCACCTATTGTACCTGCTTACCTTGATAATTTGATGAGATTTTACCAAGCTTGTTCGTCCATATTCCCCTGTTAAAAAATCAAGATTAGCAGATCAGCCTGTAGAAGGAGCTTTCAGTGGCTCAGTGTAATACATTAACTCCAAGGAAACCTTTGCCAAGATAAAAAGGCAGGCATACTATGTGCCCTGTTTGATATGGATTGCCTAAATTGTATTGTGAGAATGAAAAAAAAAACCCCCCCAAAAAAACGTGTAGTATTACATAGCAGCGCGCGTGTGTGTGTGTGTGTGTGTGTGTGTGTGTGTGTGTGTGTGTGTAAATATGGCTACATCATACCATACAAAGTAAAACTCAGAAACCAGGTTTAAAAAGACACAGTGATTAAAACTGACATAACAGATCTCTTTATATAAAATAAACATATCCTTATAAGATCAGCAATAAAAGTTTACCTAAAGTGTTACTAAACCCACAACAGTAAAAATCAGTCTGTATATGCAGTAAAGAATGTGTGTTATACTCACCGTGGAACCTAAGGTGTCAATCCTCCCCGCATTGCACTGTCCCCAATCCATCTGCTGATAGAACAGAGCCTTAGGAGGCACTCTGCACATGCTCAGTTTGGGGTGTATTGCTAGAGGTTTTTATTCCTTTAAAGTGTGCCTGTGATCAGCATGTCCAGAGGGTCAGGGGTCTTGCAGCCTCATAGGACAGTCTGGGGAGAATAAAAACTCCTCATACAAGCCTTAACCAGACACTGACAGAAGTCACAAGACTGCTATACACTGCTGACGAGAAAAGGTATTTTGCAGTTCATATTATATACTAAAATAATTGCATTTCCATGTTCTGTGTACTGTGGGAGACCAGATATAGTGAATGTAAGGTTTAGTAACACTATGAATCCAATGTATAAAGCTGGCCATACATCAATATGTTTGTACAATCTCCTTTATATCTACCATCAAGTATGCAAGTACAATGGCCTGGCTGATTTTTTTTAACAATTGAATGGATTATTCAGGCTTGTCCTATTAAAATATTACAATTTACAACAGTAAAAAGGAAAAAAAAAAATCCCTGGACACCCATCCAGGAGTAGTAGTGTCGGTATGGTTACACTGAACTACTCAAATCACTGGATGTAAAAAAGAAAAAAAATTTATAATATATATATATATATATATATATATATAATCCCAAACAACTGACAAAAATTTCAACTTCAAAAAACTTGCCATGCCTCTTAAAGGTCTCAGACTGTCTACTTTCCAAAAAGGGGTCACTTGTGACTTGATGGGCCATCAGTACATCAGAAGTGATAAAAAAAAAAAAAAAAAAATTATTATATACACACACATTATATATACATATAAACACACACAATATTTTGTAGAGGCTACAACTTAAACAAAAACAATATACACTTTTATATATATATAAAATAAAAAAAAAAAAAAAAAAAAAAAAAAGCTCTATTTGAATGAAAAAAAAAAAAAAAAAAATCATATGGGTATAGTGTTGCATGACTGCACAATCGTCAGTTAAAGTAGCACAGTGCTGAAAAGAAAAAAAAAAAAAAAATGCCAATAGTCACAAAGGGGTAAAACCTTCTGGAAGTCAAGTGGTCAAAGTATATGCAATACATTTCAAGTAGTTTGGAATACAGCGAGTAAGAATTAGAACACCTATCACCTCTGGAGGGGATTCACCCTAATTATCCTGATGAGCACCATCACCAAGGTTGAATGGTAGAGGATATCCAAATTATTGAGTTGTCACTCAAAAAGGAAATAAAAGGGGATATCTTCCAAAGAAAACTACTATTTCAGTGACAACTGTATAGGAAGGTAATTCTCTGCAGAGATTTATTCTTACTTCCAGCCACGTGTTCAAGTTAAGGAAATCTCCCCAACATGAAATACATAGTACAACAGGAATTACAAAAACATAACTCATTAACATTAATCTTCACCACTCTATGCAAAACTAAAAACATTTTGACAATATGTGAACTTTAAAATTTCCGCTTGTGTATGAATGGATTGTATCCCTTCTTAAACTTAAAAAATTTATCCTGCTCTCCTAAACTACTAAACAGATGACTTGACATGACAGCCTCACATTTTGTATCGCTTGTGGCATAGTAATATAAACAAATTCCACAGTTCAATTACCAGAATTCTGATCTTTATTCTTTTGAGCTGGGCATAGGAACAAAATAGTCAGTAACCAGACTAGCTGGTCAAAAGCACTGCTCTTATATTTGGGGTCACTATAATAGTTCCAAGAATAAGTTACATGCATAATGTGTGTCGTCCAGTCTGAATACTCCAGTGGGTCAGGTATGCAAGCCACCCCTTTATGGCAAAAACATTTATAGGAATAAAAACAGATTACTGAACTTCAACATAAGCTCAAATTAAATTTTTTAAATTAAAACTGGGCAGGTTGTAGCACTCATTCCATTATACCTTGTAAATAAAATAAACCTTCTCACATGTGTTATGTTTGAAAACACAGGCCCAACCACAGTTTACATGCTGAATGCTTCAATATCTGTTCCTTGTAAAGTGGTAAGTGGTGAGCCAACAGGGCAATATAAAAAGGACAATAAGATAATGCACAATGCATACAAGAAAGAGGGATCTCCTATTCAGCCTTAGTCCAAAACAAGTAGGTCAAAAAAAAAAAAAATCACATAATTGCTGTGCAGTTTGTATATTCTTGTGAATTGTGCATGGAAAGCAACCATGTACACATACCCCACATTCATCTGTTGTAAAGCTTGTGACACCCACAAATAGAGCAACAGAGTCTCCAGGTGGCTACACAGAACTCCATAGAACTATTGTGTTTTAAAATGAATCCCAAAACTGGCCAATTGCTGTATATACACTTAGAGCCAACCCTAGCCACAGAAGGTTTTAAAGATGCATGTGACAAAAATATAAGTTGAAACCCAACCAGCATATCTTGTCTCTGGCATTAAAAAAAACGAATTATATATATATATATATATATATATATATATATATATATATATATTATATATATATTTTAGTTTGTACATTAAATATACACACACACACAGTAGTGTGGAAAAGTTTTAGGCAGGTGTGAAAAAAAAAAAATCTGTATTTAGAAATAGAAGTGTTAGTTTTTTTTATCAATTAACAAAATGGAAAGTAACTGAATAGAAGAGAAAGCCAAATCAATATTTGGCGAGACTAATCTTTGCCTTCAAAGCAGCACCGATAATTTTAGGTACACTTGCAGTTTTTGAAGGGACTAGGCAGGTAGGTTGTTCAAAACATCTTTTAGAACCACGGATCTTCCATGGATGTAGGCTGTCTCAAATCCTTCGGTCTCTTCATGCAATCCCAGATAGACTTGATGTTGATATCAGTGTTCTGTGGGGGGAAAACCATCACTTGCAGGACTCTTCTTTATGCTGAAGAGAATACTTCATGACATTGGCTGTATGTTTGGGGTCATTGTCCTGCTGCAGAGTAAATTTGGGGCTAATCACACACACCTCCCTGATGGTATGGCAAAAGGGATAAGCATCCGCCTGTATTTCTCAACATCGAGGACACCATTGATCCTAATCAAATCACCATCTTCATTTGCAGAAAAGCAGCCCCAAGAACCTTCACCGTGCTTCACTGTTGCCTGCAGACACTCATTGTATCGCTCTCCAGCCCTTCAGGGAACAAACTGCTTCCTGCTACAGCCAAACATTTTTCGAATTTTGACTAAGTCCAAAACACCTACTACCGATTTTCTGCCACCCACTCCCCAAGTGCACAGTTGAGTCACTTAGCCTTGTTTCCACATCAGAGGTATGGCTTTTTGGTGCAATTCTTCTATTAAGACCACTTCTAGCCAGGCTTCTATGCTAATGGCACTATTTGATGAAAGGAAGTAGTAATGATGATTCATCTGCTGCATGGTTTCCTTGGTGGACCACTGTCTATGGTACTCAGTGTTGCCCTTTCAATGGTGTCCTCAATGCTGAGAAAATACAGACAGATTCTTATCCATCATGCCATACTATCAGGGAGGTGTGCAATTGGCCCAAAATATATTCTGCAGCAAGAAAAAAAACTCAAACATACAGCCAATGTCACCAAGATCGATCATCACAGCATATGAACAAGGAGTCCTGGAAGTGATGCTTTGGTTCCCACAGAGCCCCGATTTTAACATTGAGTCTGTCTGGGATTACATGGAGACAGAAGGATTTGAAGCAGCCTACATCCACAGAAGATCTGTGGTTATTTCTCCAAGATGTTGGGAACAACCTACCTGCCCAGTTCCTCCAAAAATTGCATGGAATAGTAAGAATTGATGCTGGTTTGAAGCCAGAGGGCAGTCACATTAAGTATTGATTTTGCTTTTTTTTTTTCACTTTTCATTTTGAAAGTTGATAAAAACAATTTAAAATATGTATTTTTGAACGCACTCCGACTTTACAACCTTTCTTCACATCTGCCTAAAACTTTTGCTGTGTGTATATATATATATATATATATATATATATATATATTTATATTAAATATAAATAACAAAATGCTGCCAGGCACTCCTAATATGTGAAACAAAGGCCTGAGTTGTGTGGAAACAGCCAAACCACACAGTTTGCGAGAATGTGTATTCATTAACGGAACCAAAAATTTATGGAACACTTTTGAAAAGCCCAACCCACCTAAAAGGTTAGATACCAGGGTCAAACTGCCCAGAGGCTTGTTGTGACCTTGTGCACCTGTCATTTATTTCACAGAACGTAGAAGAACAAAGGATTTATCATGGGGGGGTCTTACTGCTGGCATCCCAGAAGAAAACAAGTTTTGAATAGAGTGGAGATAGATTAGAACCCCTGTCAGTTTTTATTGGTGTGTGCCCCAGTTAGGGAGATTCACTTTCCATGTTTGTAGTGTGTACCATTAAAGTGAAAGAAAATCCCAAATTGTGTTGTCCTCAGAAAAGTAATATTGAGGAAATGTTCAAAGGGAGACACTAGCTCTGGTGATTTGGGGGGTCCCCAAGGGATTTCATTAAATTTGCAGAATTTTCTCTAACTTGTTTTGGCTGTGGGGAAGGAAGTGAATATAATTCTCCCTAATAGGACATAGGTGGCAAAAAATAAACCAACGGGTTTTAACCCTCCATTACTCTATCCAAAATGTAAAACAAAGTTTTTCCTTTAGTTCTAATTTAACACTCACTTGAGTGGATTAGCACTTTAGGTCTAAACCAAAGAATATATTTAACAGTTTAGCAGTGTGAGCTTGATCAATCCATTACAAATGATTTGTTGTAACACAGAAATCAAGGTGTTGAAACAAAGCAAAAAAAGTAACTGTCAATAAGAGGTTATTCTTGTGCGATGAAATCCCTTACATGTTTTGTAGTCCTATATAATCTGAGATTGTTCCCAAGTAAAAAAAAAAAAAAAATCTGGTTTATGTACAGAAACTTTTTTTTAGTTTTTAATGAACTTGTAAACAAACAAAAATAGTTCAAAATAAAAACAAAGATAGCCCAGATCATGTTTACAGTGATTACATTTTCTAAGCCACTTAAACAAGCTTTTTAAGTTTTAAGATGTTAACTAGATGTGACAAAAAAAAAAAAAAAAAAAAAGAAAAGAAAAGTTGCAGCTTGCTTTGTACAAGTAATTTTCCCATTTTATAAAGAGTAGAATTGCTATGTTTTTTCAGGTCTGCAATGGAGTCATCCTTTTATTTAAAAACAAGGAAAGCTCAGTCATATGATTTGCTTAAAATTGCAATCTTTGGTTAAATTAGGGACGTTTATTGGTTTCAGATTATCAACAATTGGCAGCTCGCCGTGAATGTATACTGCTATATGCAAAGCATTCTCTACAAAAGAGAATCTGCTGTGCCAATAGGTCCTAATAACCTGGAGCCATGTGGTCGCCATAACAACCATACAAAGTGACAAACATTTGGAAACAAAATCAATGTCTAGTTACTCACTCACTGCAGGAATACCGGTGTACAACAGGTAGACCAAACAGTGCAACTGCTAAGAATGTTTAAGTGTAAAACTTAAAAAAAAAAAAAAAAAAAAAAAAAAAAAAGTATATATAGGAACAATGGAGAACTGTTTCTTTTAGACAAGGGTCGTCGCAGCTGTCTTTAGTAAACCACTTCACGTTGCTCTTCTGCAGTCAAAGAAGTAAGCTGTTTTAAGGTTCGAGAGGTTAACCATAGGGAAAAAAAAAAAAAAAAAAAAAAATTGGCATACGCACAATTTCTTCTGCCACTGTCAGCCGCCAGATAATTGAACAACCTGTCCCATTCTTTCATGAGGGAAAAAAATTGCGATAAAAAAAACTGGACACCATGTTTCACTATTTTTAGTGATATTCACAATTATTAACAGCAGCTACAGGTCGGCACATCGGACGCCGCTAGTAGCCAGTTTAGACTGAAATTAAGTTCCGTATTACACCAAGTAAATGGTCTCCCACAACAACTGCCAAGTGTACATATGAACTAAAATCTCTAGGTTTTAAGGGAGTGATGGGTCCAGCTCGTGCCAGGGTCTGCGATGTCAGCTCCTTTTATTTTAATTCAAAATCCTGTTGGGAAGAGGAACAGAGGCACCAGTTTTACTAAGTCATAGGAGGCAAAATAAAACATGACAAAAATGAATATCACAAGCAAGACCAAAACTGAAATGTATGGAAGAGTCTGTAAACTGGCAAGATATATCAGTTTCACAGAACAGGGACCAAGGCAATAAACCCCATTTTATGGTTACATTATTAAACATGGTCTGTAGTAAAGACGTTTTAGAAATGCTAGCAACTAAGTGAACAACAAAATCTAGACTTAAATGCATATTCTGAAGCGGTAGGTTTTATTGCTTTAAGACTGTGGGCCGAATGGAAAAAAAAAAAAAAAGTATTCTTCCATCCACATAAAGCAAGGTGGATAGAGGAATTCTTCCTGCTGTGTAGTTTTCTGACAGAATACACTGATCAGCAAATGAAGTCGCTGATTGACAAAAGATTTCCAGCGTGTCTCTTCAGCAGATTGTCGATCAAATGACCAATGTCTGTTGCAGGGCAGCCACACGCTGATGGAAATTTGGCTGGTTCAGCATGTCGATCCATGTATGGCCAGCTCTAGGTGCAAAGAAAATCTGACCTTACAAAACCAGATTTCAAAATACTCAAAAAGAGAACTTTTATTACCACTTTACACCACCTGAAGCAATAAATGGGCCAAGATGCCTGAAGCCAGTAGGTGTGGCTTCTGAACTTGCCACACTGAGTGGCTGAACAGTGCTGACTTCACTGGGAAAGATGCCTACCAGCTCCCGATCACCAGCAGTTGACCATGAGCAGTATGCAATGCTAAAGTCACGGGTCCAGGGGCACCAACGGAGTTGCCCCAAACAAGACAGTTGCATTAAATGCCCACACAGCCTATATATGCATTCTGTTCGCAAAAGTGTTAAGGCTGGTATTCAGGTATAAACCTGGTTGCTGGGGGGGGGGGCACATGAAAAGCAGGCAAAGCCTTCTAAAAGGCACACTAAAATAAAGCTAACCTTTAACATCCCAGTATTGGGATAGTGAAGTCACACACAATGGAGAACTGTTCATACAGATTTTATTGTTCCTTATATAACAACTAAACTGACTTAAAAAACAAACAAGACAAAGAATACGCAACAACCTGTTAGGAGATCAGCGCGCTGCCTGTAGGTAAATTTTCTTTGCATTAATAATAGAAAGGGGAGCATTGTCTGCAGACATGGACACAAAAGCAAAACAAAGTAGCTAGGATACACTGACCAACAAAAGACAATCACCATATGGTGCAGCAAAGGTGGAGCCATAGCAAATATCTCCAAGAAAGCATCAAATTATTTTCCATTAACAGCATCAGTTATCTCAGTCTATCTACCCATCGTCTATTTTATTTATTTATTAACTGATCCAGGCAAGCAAAACAAAAAAAACCCAGACTAATGCTGGCCATACACACAAAAAAAAAAAAAAAAAAAAAAAAAAAAAAAAAAAAAAAAAAAACACAAATCGGCTGAAGTTCAGTCATTTAGAAAGTTTGTTTTTCAGCCAGTTAATGGGCCCTAATCGGTTGGGACATTTTTTGATCCCAAAAAAAAAAACAAAAAAAAAAAAGGACGAGTTTGGAAATTTTTTGTTGAACAATAAATTGAAAGGTTACTGCGTTTCCCGTCCAAAATGTTTGCACTAGGTAATATATGAAAAAAATTGATTCATGTCCACTGAACGATTGGTTGTTGGTGCCATCATAATGTATTTAGGTGCCTGCTCTATCATGCAAATCCCCATTTCTAGTGTGGCAATCTCCAAAACCACTGTTAGATGCCAAGGACAATGTAGTACGAGTGCCCTAAGTGGCACTTGAGAAGGGAACGCGACTTGTAATGCACATTGCACAAGATGAAGATCACAACAGATGGAGGAAGAATATAAAACATTGACATTTTCCTCTTGAAGGCATGTCGATTGTAACTAACAATTTGGAATAGCTAAAACATACTGCAAGGTGGACTACATGCCCTAGCACTACATTTACAATATGCTTCAGATTTCCACATCCTCCCTGTGTGCGGATAGCTTCACTGAAGTTCGCCAGCAGTGCTGAAGACCTGTGAACAGCAACATGTTTAATAAAGTTGTCCAAGCTCATAGTCATCCATGGTCTTGAATTAAGCAATACAGTTTTGAAGAATGTGTACAAACAATGAAGTTCATATCTTGGTCTTGCTCAGGAAATGCATACAACCCCAAATTCCAAAAAAAGTTGCGATTCTAAAAATCTACATGAAAACAGAAGGCAATAATTTGCAAATCTCATAAACCCATATTTTATTCACAATTGAAATTAGAAAACATATCAAACTGAGAACATTAACCGTTAAAACATTTTTTTAAATTGACGGCAGCAACACATTTTGGGACATGGTAACAGAAAGCTGGCAACGTACAACCCCAATTTCACAAAAGTTAAATGCTTACGATAACACCATACTGTAAATGTCTGGGAACTGAGAGAAGTAGGCATTGGGGGAGAGAAACGTTTTCCTATTCTTGTCTGAGCATATGCTGCTCTAAAACCTGGATATATCTTTCAGACTTGATGCCATGCCAGACATGCAAGGTGTCCATTCCATATACACTAATGCACTCCCATACCATCAGAGGTTTTTTTGAGCGAGTGCTGATAAGCCGGAAAGTCCCTCTTGATTCTGAAGAATGCTGCGCCCATGGTTTCCAAAGTGAATGTCAAATTTTGATTCGTCTAACCACACAACAGTTTTCCACTTTGCAAAAGACCATTTTAAATGAGCTTTGGCCCAGAGAAGAAGGCGTTTCTGGATCATGTCCCGAATACAACTTCTTTGCATGATAGAGATTTACCTTGTTCAGACTGGTGAACCTCTGAGACAACACTGACTTTCTATGATGGTATTTTTAAAAGTCAGTTATGTTACTGACCTGTTGATAATTAACATAAATTAGTTGCAAAATGTTCTTTCAGCTCTTACTCTGCCAGCTGTTGCCCTGTCCCCAAAAAAAATTGAGCAGTGTTGCAGCCATCATTTTTAAAATTATTTTTTTCTTACAAATGGTAGATTCTCAGTTTAAAAACATTTCATATGTTTTCTATTTTTGATTTTGAATATGGGTTTGAGACAAATCATTGCATTCAGTTGTACTCCACGTCCCAACCTTCTTGGAATTGTGGTTATATATTTAACAATTGCACGTTTGAAAAGCAACATTTTTTTAATAAAATGGAGCCAATTACTGGCAAAAAAGAAAAATAAAGCCACCATTTTGTCAGTTTGGAAAACCATGACAGACTATGCGTACATGTGTGCAGTAATCAAAGGGTGCCACAATGGGGAGAATGGATAAATAGTTTTAAAAGTGCCCTATTTAAACAAACCATCACACTTATTTTAAAGCTTTTTAATCACATTAATCATCAAGAGCTTAAACAGCCCTGAAGTAGAGATGCCCAATAAAAGAATATTGTGAACAAGCTACAAAATGCCTGCCTTGAATGCAGAAGTCTTGGTAGCTTAGGCTCCTCAACCACGTTAGGAACTTCACGTAACACTTAAGTCCGTGTATGCTTGCTCGTGAGATCCTGTCAAGATCAAACCTATCAAAAAGTGTGACTTGTACTTGAACCATATGTTAGGGCTTTAATCTTCATCCTTTTCACACTTTTAGTCACTGTCATAGGCCAAGCCTGTGCACAAACAACATGTCCCCTATAGGTCAGTGACGAAGAAGGGCGACAGTTTCAAAATGAAAAATTCAGCTTTGAAATCTCTCATTTTCCTTCAAGCTGTTATCTATAATTTGGATTTATCAACCTTTGATAATTAAAACTGTACAGAATGAGCGCTTAAAAGGCTGTCACAATTTTCCTGTGGTTTTTGTATTAAAGACCATCACCATTTCCTTACCAATAGGATGTCAAAAGGGACCTGAATCAGGCAACAAATACCTTTTGCATCAGAAGGACTAAGGGTTGGGAAGGTAGCTGTAGAGCAGGGGTCTCAAACTGGCAGCCCTCCAGCTGTTGCAAAACTACAAGTCCCATCATGCCTCTGCCTTTGGGAGTCATGCTTGTAATTGTCAGCGTTGTAATGCCTCATGGGACTTGTAGTTTTGCAACAGCTGGAGGGCCGCCAGTTTGAGGCCGCTGCTGTAGAGTTTACAGCAAGAGGGAAGCTTGAACTCCCAGCAATCTTTAAGTGTTAGTTCCAGGAATGTGAACCAAGAAGCCTTCACATTCACACCACCAGAAACTGGTGCCCGCAATTGGAAAAGGGAGTCAACATATGAAAGAGGTGCAGTTAAGATGACCCAAAATCCCAGAAGATGAGAGGTTGCCATAAATAAATTGATACACAAATAAGGAAATCTGAATTTAAAGTTAGTAGTCAAATCTTCCAAGGACGTCTTTTTTTAATGTTTTTCATTTTTCTCCATTAATAAGCCGAATTGGTATCATAACACCTCCTCGATCTAACACTATCAGTTATGAATATTTCAATTGTTTGTTTTTCCTAAGAATTTACTGTTTTCCCTGAAACGTCTCTTGGCTCTTGGCTACTAACCTTTCAGGTTACTCTTGGATTTGTCAGTTTGCTTGCCTGTGGGGGTTTGGGCTTGCTGGCCCTGCCCACTGGAGGAGGCTGCTTGCTGAGCTGCCTTCTGCTTGAGCATTGTCCAGTCAAATGTGTAGTCGTACTGATGGTTCAAGGTTCTGAAAGAAAGCACAAACATAATATGGAGTCATTCTTTTGAAGTTGGAGGGGAGTGGAGGTATAATAAATCCATGCCCAATACCTAAAGTCTTAATCATCTCTACCACATTTACACTGGAAAATAAACCAAGTGCATGCCCTTTCAGTCTCTAGTAGATCATCAATCTGTCAGGCACTATAAAGGATAAGCATGAAACTGTTCACCAGGTAACCCTGCATAAAGCATGGACAATGTATGTGGGATAGTGCGGATAGTTAAACTAGATGTCTTATTTGCTATAATCTGTTTTCCTTGAAGTGGAGTTCCGTCAGCAAAATAGCAGCTACAAATACTGCAGCTGCTGACTTTTAAACTAAGGACACTTACCTGTCCAGGATGCCCGCGATGTCCTCACCCGAAGCAGACCTGTCCCTCGGCTCTGGGTGGAGGCGCTGGCATCTTAAGCCTGTTTTCCTACTGCGCATGTGTGAGTCACTCTGCGCGTTTTGACTGGCCCCTGCTGTCTTCTGGGACCCGTGCATTTCCCAGAAGACAGCAGGGGATGGAGAAGGGGCCAGACATGGCGTAGATCGCCACGGTTACTGCTGCAATCTTACGCCGGAAGTGGGAGCAAATACCTGTATTAGACAGGTATGGGCTTCCCCCTCCCCCCTGAAAGGTGCCAAATGTGACACCGGAGGGTGGGAAGGAACCGGATAAGTGGAAGTTCAATTTTTGGGTGGCACTCCGCTTTAATAACCAGCCACAAATATATATTCCGATCAATGTCGATAAAAACAAAAACAAAAAACAAAAAACAAAAAAACACACACACACACACTAACCTGAAGAGAATTCGGAAGAGCTGCCTCAGATACATATAATCTGGTGCCTCCTCAAAGCGCAATCCACGACAGTAATTGAGATACATGGCAAATTCTGCAGGAAATCCCTGTGCAAAGAAATGAGAAGGGTCATAAGCCAACATGCAGCGTGATCGTTAAACATCTCCACTTTAAAATCAAAGTAAAAATACTTTGACGAGCATTTGAAAAATGTGTGATGTAAAAACAGTCACCATGCTAACCGGCATGGGCACATTTTTAAAATGCCATATTAAATGCAGCCAGCCACACTGCCTGCAATAACCATGTTTAAGTTAAGCTGTAGGTTTACCTTGCACAAAACTTCAACAGGAGTGGACATCTTCTTTTCGCTGATCTTTTCATACTTCTGTTTCTTGGTTGCTGCCTGTGGAACAGGTCATTTTATACATTTGCACAAGGAAAAGACATTCCTGCAGAAAATGCTCAACAGCCTAATTAAAATGTCCAGTAAACACTGAGGGGAATTTATTAAAATTTGAGTGGACAGAATCTGGAGGAGCAGAGCATGGCAACCAAACCACTCCTAGCTTTCAATTCTCAACGGAACAAGCTCAAGATCAAAGAGGATTAGCTGCAGTTTTGACAAATGTCCCTCTATAAAAATATGACTGCTTTCTATAGCCACTGTGATGTTGAAAACTGAACTCAAGGAATGACCCAAATTACCCACATAGCTCTCTAGAGAATGTCCCTGTTGAATGGTCTTAATTTTCTTGTCTTTTGATCTCCTCAGATTTGTAAAGATCCTGGAGGATTTAGCTTGGTGCCACCCTTCCCCGATCCCTGCTGATTGCAAGGTCACCGGTGTGCATTGGGGGGGAAACCATGCCCATCCGAAAACATCACAGTTGTTAACTTTTTCCTTGGTTAGAACTTTTTTGAAAGGTCACAAGCGACACTTAAAGCAGAGCTAAACTCATCAATTTACCCGTTTCCCACAGAAAAATGCGCTGGATGCATGCGGATACCTTTAACCCTAATGGCATGCTGCACGCACTGGAAATCGAACCCACACTGGGAACCGTATACAATGTGCAATTTCCATTAGGGCTGCAATTTCTGAAATGCTGCAGGGGCCTATTCCCGGTGTTTCAGGAGGCACAGCAGTCCATTGAAATGAATGAGCTTCTGTGCCTGTGGAAAACAGGGATCTCATATCCACATAGGTGTAAACCTAGGCTCAATGCATGCCTTGAATGAGAACAGTCACAGTTGTCCATATGCTTAGGCTCTCAACTGAACTGTCCCGCTATCACATGGCTGGTGTCATAACTGATCACACATGCCACAGCACCATAGCAACCGCAGATGAAACAAAGATGGCGGCTTCCTTGGCTGTAAAGATTAAGGGGATTTTGTTCCACTTCAATTGCTATTCATGACGTGACGTTGCGATAAGGTAATTTGCATTAAAACCTACTGCACATTAAAAAAAAAAAAAAAATATGCCGGAAACTGACACCATAGGAAACAAGCCAAATTGCCCTGTCTATGCATTGAGACTGCACTGGGCAAGGCAGCCACACAACAGCCACATAATAGACTGGTGTCCCAATTAAGCACAACTATGCAAGCTACCTTGTCTACTTCATTAACTTACACTTAGCTGCTTGGTGTCTCTCGTAAATGTTTCCCCAACACTCTACTTCTTCATTTCACTTAATTTCCATTTATTCTGAAACGTTAAAGTGGTTGTAAACCTCAGACATGAAAAATGAACAAAGCATATTCCTCTTTAGTGTGTACTAGTCTGAAACTAAAGCACCAAGAGACTAGGTTTCTCTTAGAACTCTAAGCCAATTCAACAGCCTGCAAGGAGACAACTGTCTCCCTCCAGCACACAGCAGGTGACTCATAGGCTCTGCATGTTTTTTTCTATGAACCTACAGGGTGTGTTCCTTCCCTCCACTTGGCTATCAGATTACACTACAGCTCTATGCTCTAGCTCTGCAGTTCCCATCCCTGGCTTTCTACTGCTGAGAAAAATATTTTGCGCTTTGTGTTTTTAGAAGGCTCTACAGAGGAAATGGCTGCAGTTAAACAAGTCCAACTTATGTAGAAGGATTGGTTTCATCTCTATGTATCACCTAAGGCTAGTCACTTCAGTGGCTATATGTAGGGGTTTACAACCACTTTACATTTGACGCATATAGCACTGATTATGTGTGGATTTAAAAACTGGTGCACCAATCTGGTTTAATCCCCTCCAATGTGAGGGCAGGCTCTTGGGAGTCAAGGCTGCAGCACTGCATTTCTAAGAAACAAATGCATGAAAACAATAACCAATATAGCGCTATTGGCTGCTAAAAATTTAACATTTAAAAGCCACCGATCCTGTGCTCAACTCCAAGGCAGCTCCTATGATATATGCTCACACATAAACCCCAATACAGGAAGTCCCCAAGTTACGAACACAATAGGGACTGTGGGCTTGTTCGTAAGTCGAATTTGTTCGTAAGCTGCAACACTGCTTTTGTAAGTGCAACTTCCAGTCGGAACACTGCATTCGTAAGTGTAACGTCCGCCTGTGCATGGATGTGGGATGTTCCAGGCGCTTGTTATGTTATCTGGGGCTCTTCTGGCCATGTAGTACTGCAGTATGGGATGTGTCCGGAGGTATCCAGGACCAGAGTGGAGCACAAGTGGCTGGCATTTGAGGCCGTTCGTAAGTAGGAGTCGTTCGTAACTTGGGGACTGCCTGTACAGTTAGAGATGAACTGAACTGTAGCAGCTATGCCCAAAAATTGCAGGCAGAGGGCAAATGACGAGTCAGCAGTATTGGCTGTGGTCTCTCAGCAGCAGATCTTTCCCCATTACTGGCTAACCATGCCTTGTTCTTCACTGTGTCTGTGCATCACTTACTAAAGTTCGAGCCTCTAGCAAGACCAACAGGGAGCAGTGACACTAGAAGTCAGACAGCAGAGTTATACATCTCACATTGCAGATATGCAGCTATAAGGCTGTAGACACAGGAGAGCCTAGGTACCCTGCATACCACAAAGTGCACAGCTATACTTCAAAAGAAACCTCAGACAAAAGGGTACATTTTTCAGGTACAATTAGCATTTCAAAACCCTCCCTATTACATAGCAAATTTTCATTTTCTAAGTTCAGCTGCACTTTAAAGTGGAAGAAAATCCAAACTAACTGTCCTAGAAATGCTCCCTCTCACCTCCTACCCATCCTGCCTAATGTGTATTAAAAAATAAAGTCTGCAAGACGTCACATCAGCCAGAGGCTCCTATAGCACAGCTGATGTCAACGCTAACGCCTCCTGTAGCAACCAGTCACCAACTCAGGGGAGCTAGAGCTGCCAGTTCACATGACCAGACTAAAAACAGACAAATACACATTTTTTATACAGATTAAACAGGATAGGTAGAGGAGGGAAAAAAGGAACATTAAGAATAGTTAGGCTTTTCTTTCACTAAGATTGTACAACTGTGGAAGAATAACTCCCAATGAAAAGTTGTACCATATTCAGCAGACAAAAATGTATCATTTGACCAGAGTATAGACAAAAAAATGTGCACCTTAAAGCTACCTCTGCAGAAGACATACATTTGGACACTGCTTTGTCTTTTATATTTTATGATTTAGACTCTTGTGAGTACTTGCTAACCTTACACAATAGGGATGTTACAATTCTAAGGTAAGGGGTAGTCAGTTTTGCTAAATTAGGTATGCTCGTGGTCACTACCACTTCTACCTGATACCAGCCCCAACTATTTCTGGCCAAGTTTTTTTTAAACAGAAAGGAAAGCAACCATTTTACAACATGTTCTAACACTACCACACCATTTCTAAATCCAGTCCTTAACACCTAATGACCATTTCATATACTGTAGATAACCGTAGATAGTTAAATTAATTAGCAGAAGGCATTGCTTCATCTACCTGTGAGGTTACCTGCAAAATATGACATGACCTACCTTCAGCCCTTGCCAAGGAAGGCTAGTTCTGTTGAAATACATTAGTACATATCCTAGAGACTCCATATCATCACGACGACTGAAAAGGAAACACACAATAAGAAGACTTTACATTACATTTGCTACAGAGCCACCAGCCTAATAAATTGTACACTGCATCCTAATGCCATTAATCATCTGCTGTAATAACGTTAAAGTTACCAATGATTCGAGATGGTTTCTCAGATACACAGCACTGAAGTCAAACATGAGTAGTCCAATTAGATTCAGGTTATGTCAAATGTTAGACTTCAGTTAATCAGAACTTTTCAAAACCATCACACACCGATAGGATATTGGAAAAGCATGAAAACCTCCACTTCCTGATAAGCCTTCTCCGTGAGACTTTCTGCTCTCCAAAATCCAGTACCCAGCCAGGATGGACAAACAGTGTGGCTTCAGTATATTAAAGCTGTAGTGCCAAAAGTATAGCTATACTTCCTGGCATTAAAATAAAATGTAATTACAGTAATGGCAAAATTACAAATGACTTACACTTTCTCTCAACATCTAACATGATTACATTTAAAAAAAAAAAAATCTTTAGTTCTGGACAAAAACAGATTTCCCATGCCTATGTAGCACTGTACAGAGTACACAGGAAAAAAAAAATAGACTAAATGAAGGGCTCACAATTTAGTTGGGAACCTAGAAAACCAGTGCCACAAAAACTATGTTTAAGCGCAAGTTCCCCTTTATAGAGAATCCCCAAGGTGACCTTACACTGGACTCCTTGCCCCGTTGTACTGTAGTCCCATGACCCTTTATCAAGGACCAGAATGATGCTTTACCGGTCAGGGGGATTTGAAATCTCCGTGGCTTAATCTCGCTATACCTCTCAGCGTGTACAGACAAGGATCATTGTAATTTGTCAGCATCGTCACATGGACAGCACTGACCAATCAGAATCCGTCTAGCCTATCCCATCAGCACTGCAAGGACAAAAAAGAGAAAGCCAGGAGCATGTCAAATTCCGGTGAAACGGCATTCCGGTCCCTGACAGAGCAGGATTGCAGGACTCCAGTACAGCAGGACCAGTGTAAGGTCACCTTTCAGATTTTCTGTAAAAGGCGAAATTACACTTTAACCACTAAAAATTTTACAAGTGTGATTTTCTATCAAACTCTCGAAACACAAATTCTGACTACTCAACTGAGATCATTACCTCTGCTCAATTCCTAAGTGGGCATTGATACTAGCGTAGCGGGCTGTGCCAGTCAAGTTTTTGTCTTCTCTGTATGGTATGTGTTGCCTTGTTCTGTTGTCTCTGTACTTTTTGGCCAAACCAAAGTCTATAAGGAATAACTTGTGAAGAAAAAAAAAAAAAAAAATAAAAAAAAAAAAAGTTAGAGCACGGATCAATGGTACAAATCAAAATCTTTGAAAATTAGAACATGCTCTAATCACAACACAACAACCGTCCATTAAATTATATACATATATTATATTGCCGTCTGATTTTTCAAAGTCATTGGAAGGCGAGATTTAAAGCTTTACATTCAGCTGGTTAGTGACTAATATATACATAAAATGAAAATTCCTTTAAATTGAAAAGGGTAGTAATAATTTAATTATAAAAAATGAAGTACCATCCAAGTAGGTCATAAGGTTGCCGCCATCCCTTATATAAGGAGAAAAAGAGATAACCCCTCAACAATAGGTGGGACTTTGAAAGCAACAAAGTAGTAAAAAAACAATTTTATTAGTACAAATATACAAAAATACACATGGAAAAGAGTCTAATACAATAACACTCAATAAACATGTGTATTTTTGTTACTCTATTGTTTATTGAGTGTTATTGTATTAGACTCTTTTCCATGTGTATTTTTGTACTAATAAAATTGTTTTTTTACTACTTTGTTGCCTTCAAAGTCCCACCTATTGTTGAGGGGTTCTCTCTTTTTCTCCTAATAATTTAATTAAAGCTACACTAAACACTTGGCTTATGACACTTTCACCAAAATTTATGGTCAGGCACGCGGACACGTAGGCAAATGAAATGTCCAATATGTCCATGCATGGCACATTTTAAGTGTTCAAATTTAGAAAATCGCCAATCATTTACAAATACTATTTTTACTGAAACTGGCTGTCTTTGAGGAGCCAAGATAGCAGGAACTAGAATCCATTTTCTTATTTAATATGATAGTGTTTTTAACCATGCGGCCTACTTAACTACAAAGACCAGGCAAGAATGCTCACTTATGCATGCAAATTAAATAAATGGTAAATAAAAAAGGTATACTTGAAAGAAGTTCTTCAGCTAGACAAAGGCAGCAACTTCCTTCACAAGGTCCAATGCCTCAAGTTTTTAAACTCTAGATTTGTGCCAACTTATCAGGAACATGCACAGACATGCAATGACTGAGCTTATACTGCATTCTCACTAAAGCAACATGGAAAAAAAAAAAAAAAAAAAAAAAAAACAAACACACACAATTTTCTAATGAAAACTGTAAACAGCATCTGACCACAGATATTTCCTACAAGCTGCCAAGGACATGAACCGACAAAGGATAAAACCATGCAGCTTGGCCTTCTTCTAACCAAGGTTTAAGCGTGAGATTACCAAGGGCTGGTCTCAGTATTGAGCTACAAGCACTACAACCTTAACACATACAGAACCATAGCAGTAGGACAACTGTTTAAACAATACATTATATAACCTAAAATCTTGCGCTATAATATGAAAATATGTACATCAACACATCCACAGGGGTTCAAAAAGTATAACACCACATTGAATTTACATTTTGCCACTATATACAACAATGTTGTAACAGCCAAACACCATAAAAAAATAGGCCATAGATCAACTGCCAAAACAATGAAGGCCTGTTTTCCCCCTTCTCAATTCATATTATTTCAATGACATAACATTCTAACTGTGTTAAGTACTAAATGAATTCACTGTATTAACTGACAATTGCATGCCAACTTTCAGGCTTGAAATCCACATCATTACAATACTTCAATACAGAAAGTTTACCTAGTCCAAACTACTCAAATGATGGGGACATGAAAAACACTGCTGACAGGTGTATTTGTACATATACACACACGGTAAACGTTTTGCTGAGATATGCAGCTAAAACCTATTCAAATAATTAGTTGTGAATTAACACAAAAGCATTCAATAAGATCACACATTACAACAAATGCAACTGTGCCAGAGAGGCTAAGATACTGGCACAAGGATGCAAAGCATATGGTGGACAGAGGCCTAATAAGGATGTAAAACGGTTTACAGTTTCCTCATCTCAGAAGCATGCTCTTATGCTAGTAGCACAAAAAAAGCAAAACCAATGGAAATCAAAAAGGCACGCAAACATTCAGCACTGAGTAAAGAAAAGGCCAAGAAATTTTCTTAGTAATGTTACATGTTTGCCAAGTATGTCTGAATAATGCCAACATAAGAGGTGCTTGTGCAAGGCCTAGATTGTTTGGTTAAAATAAGAAGGGAAAAACCAAGGATAAGAAAAGCACATGAATTTGGGGTGGAAGTTGGAATAGGAGAGAGTTTTCAGACCTGGTTTAATCCTGAGAAAGATGGGTCCTGAGAAGTACTAACAGTCATGCTTCTTTTCCTCTTCCCCACTGGAGATTCGAAACACTGAACAGACAATAGAGGGTGGCAGTGCATCAAACAGTATTGCTTACAATGCAACAATGGCCGGCGCAGACAGGCAACACCGAGGCGATAAAAAATAAAATACAGGGGAGTCAAATGCCATCCTCTTTCCACCTGGCAGCTAAGGGTCACTTAAATTTTAGTTCCAAATTCAAAACGGATTTATAGTAAATGTTAGATTTAAGAAGAGGTCATTAAAGGTCATGACACTGTCCATTTGCTGGTTACCAAATGGCAATACCCAAATGACAATATAAGGACTAGAACACACCTACGCCTTCTATAGCAAATGAACAAAGGGCTCATCCATTATGGAAGTTAAGTAGGTGGAGATTTCTTCATTTCCCAAAATGCCCTTCCTCAATCATCCATCCAAATGATTTAGCAGAAAATCTTCAGTAAGGAAGAGGTGTAAGGCATTTTGTCACCTGAAAGAGTACAGTAAGCATGCAGGGCTTTGTTGCTATAGGAGCAGAAATTCTGATCAATATATAGAAAAATGTCTGATAACTGGAACAAGATTACCAGGAAGTCCTGCCAATTACATTCCCTAAAATAGTAATGTTGAAAGGCTGTTTAGTGGGAATGTAAATTGCCTTATAATCCAAATATATTACACTAAATATATACATAAAAGTGAGAAGAAAAAAAAAAAAAAAAAAAAAAAAATTGGATCCACATTTTGGTTGAGATTAAAATTTTTCAAGAATACAACAATCTGGGGCATTGGTCTTTGACATAAAAACATAAAAAAAAAAATGCAATAGTGAGGGCTAAATGAAGTAAGGAGTGGGGAGAAAATGTCAGGAAAAGATAGGGGTAGATACAAACATTGGGTAATTAAAAAAAATTAAATAAGACTCCACGCTGAAAGAACTCAAAGGGAAACCCGAGCTGTCAAAATATGGAGGCTGCAACTGCCGGATGATAGCTAATGCTAGCTGCTTCACCATATTTGGATCCTTTATGGCAGAACTAAACCCACCTACTCACCTATCCTGTGGGGAAGGTGCAGTCTTAGCCTCTATTTAGATCTGCAGTTGCCACAGTACTGCACATGACCAGCTAGGACAGCAGCCATCTGAGGTCTTGAAAGTACACAGTGATAACTATCAGAGGCATGCCTTGAATGTAGCATACACTGCTCATGACCTAGTATGCAGACTGCAAATAAAAAAAAAAAAAAACTGCAGAAAACGTTGGCATGTTTATCTGAATAGGGATTTAATTATCGTTTTTGCACATTAGGATTCCTTTTGGATAACAGTTACAGGCAGTCCCCAGGTTACAAAGGGTCTGTAGGTTTGTTCTCAAGTCGAATTTGTTTGTAAGTTGGAACAGGTACATCTTCAGCCAAAAAAATAAGGTTTACCTTTTTTTGGATAGCATAGGGAAGGGTTAACACCCCTGTATCATTTGTTTTTCTGTCTGTACCCCTGTTCAGAAGATTTTACTTAAGTTTTCATCCCTGTGACAATTGGATTTTAAAAATTTTGGGGTGTTGTGGAAACAAGGATTGGTGATAACGCTTCAGTAGAGACAGCTTTTTTCCCCAGAACGCTAACAGGAGTGAATTTCCCTTCCTAGGGGTAGATTTCCTCTCACTTCCTGTTGTCTCCCTCCGTTTGTAAGTATGAGTGGTTTTAAGTTGGATGTTTGTAACCCAGGGACCGCCTGTACATTGTTGGGTTTAGTTTGCTTCAAGTACATTGATCTGGAATGGGCATGCAGATCACAACACTAGAGTGAAGTTAGAAGAGATCTGCATACTCCCACTCAGTGCCTTACAAAACATTAAAGCTATGTAACTAAATTTTAGCCAGTTAACTAGGATTTAACAATGAGGGTTTGGTTATAAATGGAAACCTCCATATTCTGGTACTACAAGTTTCCTTTAAGCTTAGTGCCAAAGAGCAGCGTGGGTGGGTCCATTTACCAGTGTATGGCTGTCCCATTAATACAAATCCAGCACTTCAATATGCTGCCATTGCACACTTCCAATTTTCTAAACACTTGCATTCTTCGGAAAGGCATCTCTGGGGATGATTTTAAAAATGGTATCTCATCGATTTAGGAGATTATCAATTTTACATTCAAGCAAGAAACAGAATTCAGCAGTATCTTTCGCTGGCTGAGCAGTTTAAAAATGGGACAGCCCAGGCGAAAACAGCTAACGATTGTATGTGGAGACATAGATCTATAGACATCTCTAGCTAGATCTTTTTTATTTAACCTGAATATTCTGTCAAACAACTGTGCAGACTTAATTACGTTGTGTATTTTGGGTCCTACTATTCAGTTGACCATCTCCTAAAGCCTCATACACACTAGTAGTTTTTTTGGGGGGGGTTTTCTTGGTTCAACCCAGCAGGGTTGTACAAAAAAACAAAAAACACACACCACCTGACACCTGAGGAGCCACTTGTACTAACTATGCGATCTCCCCTGGTGTTCTAATGTGTTCTGAAAGGGGGCCAGCCCCGCCAGAACACTCCGGTCAGCACGATCTGCCATTGGCTTTGAGTGCTGATCGGGAGGCGACTGGCAGACCTTTTTTGGTCATGCCCCTTCGGCAGAAGACGGCCAAATGGCTGGCTTCTGGGAGACCGACTACAGTGCACACGGGCTAATGTCGGCCAGTTTCTATTGAACCGGCCAATGCCGCCTGACATTCGGTTAGTGTGTACTAGGCTTAAGGCCCAGTTCACACTTGTGCGATCACAGACCTCGCATTTAATTTGCACCGCTGTGCACATCAAAGCGATGTCTGTGCGATACAAATTCAGCCATACAGACCGTAGGGCTGAAATTGCATCAAAACCGCACAGGGGCCTTTTTTGGTCCACACTGGAATTGGATCGCATGATTCTTGTATCATTTCATAGTTCGCACTGAGATCACATTTGGGGGTGTCATTCACTTTACACTGGCACCCCCAACGGTTCGCAGATGTCAGTGTGAATCAGTGTGCGATTCAGGTGCAATGCAGGAACCTGCACAGAAAATCACAGGGTTTCCTGCATGGCACCAGTGTGAACGGGGACTAACTCTAGCTAAAACCTGACAATCAGCTTGACGTCACGCACTGAGGCCAATACACCAAAGTAGTCAAGAATCTTCACACAATAAAACTGTAAATATTTACTTCAATTATGTAAATACCAAATTTCTGTTCTTTGTGCACCCAATCTGTGCACATAAAATAAACATGAATTTGCTTTTAAAAGAGAGGTTTGGCCAAAACTTTTTTTGACCATACTTGTATATCACAGGAGTGCACCTACTTTTGCACTCCTGTGAAAGCGGTCAGCTGTCAACACAGAGCTGCTTCAGGCTCTGAAAGGATACTAACATTGGGATCCCAACCAGATGCCTTATTGGCAACTGGCTCAGCCTCACGGCAAATTTACGGAGACCCTAAGCCAGCCGCTCCCACCCAGCTCTCCACTAAGCGCTGGAGGGGCAGAGCAGAAAGCAGTGACCAACAGTCTCCTCTCTGCTCAGAGCAGATCGAGAACTTAGTGATCAGTAACCATGTGATGGTGGAACTCTCAGGCTTAGAGCCAGCAGGGGACAGCTGCAGCATCACAATGATGCTGCAGCCATAGAGTTTTTGAAGGTTTGTTTTGATTCCCACACTTCCTTTACCACGGCTGAATAACTGAAGTGATAAGCAAAAGTATAATCATTTATTCTTAACTCCTTTACCAAACAAGTTGTAGTGTCTCCCGGTTTCAATGTGCACAGTGAGAGAAATTAGCCCATTGACAAGGCCGTAACCATCAGTTTGTTTTTTTGTGTCGGAGTCTAAATCCTTCAAGTAAGCCTGCACAGTTATAATGAAAGACTAAATATTCAAATGAACAAAAAAGCCACTGCAGAAAAGCACTTGGCTGGTTTCACAATTGCAAGTAGCTATTTGGAACCATGTTAAACAACCAATCTTCTAGCTTCTAACTGACACTGCAGACTTTTTTTTTTCAAGCTTTGAATAGAGCTGGGAAGTTGGGGGTATCCTGAGAGAGAACAGGTCCCCCCCAATGACATTCACACATTAATATGTGGTTAAGCTGTGGTTTTAAGTTTTTGTAGATCAAAAAAATTTAAAAAACATCCACCCGGAGGTTGTAGTAGTAATGTCATAACAGACTGCAAAAACTAAGAGCAATAGGTTTGCGTTCTGCATATTTACAAGACTAAATATGCTTGAGCATTCAAAGTTTTTCACCTTTCAGAATTCTCATAGCATAGGCAAAATTTAGAATACGTCTAATAAAAAAAAAAAGTTTCACTGGAGCGTCCAGCCAAAACATTACTTCAGCAGTTAACTAAAATGTTTTAAACCTTGTTTTTTGTGTGCCATGATGAAGTACATGGTTAAAGCGTTTGTTCCAACACTTCATATTCTTGATATGTGCCCGCTTTACTATGTACTTTTATGAGACAGTATCCTGTTCTCTTTGTATTACTTCCTTTATGTGAAATCCCTGGTGTTCCCGCTAGTCGCCTTGCTTGCCTATTAAAAACTGACCACACTAAACAGAAGAACACACAGTGGTCAGTTCTCTAGCAAAGCACGCTGCACAACCATTCACTGGGAAGCCCAGTGTACTGCTACTTCTCCCCCCAGCTCTTATGCAGCTGAGAACAGGGGGTGACTTATAAAAAAAGTAAAAAAATATAAAAAAAAACAAATACTTTTTTATTTTATCTATACAAAAATGTTTTGCCTTTCATTTCTGTTTTAAACTGAATGGGTTGTTTTACAAGGTGATCGTTTACAATCACTTTAAGGTCTATACTTACGGGTTTAGAAAATTAGAAGTGTGCGACTTATTAAAAGTAAAAATACGCTCAAACACGTTAAAAAACTGAACTCTAGGCAAGAAAAAATGACCACCTTTGCAGTGAGGGTTAACTGCTCATTTTGCCTAGGGAATAATGAAGGCGGCAATAGACTTGCCTTATTCCTCATTCAGCCTGCATCAAACACTCTCCTCCAATGTCTGAATCTTGGGTTGAGAGTGAGCCTTGGGAGTCTTCAAATACATTGGACGAGATGTCAAGAGTTGCAATTGGTTGGGCAGCAAAAGGAAAAGGCTTTTCAGGGAACCGGCCAAAAAAGGACAGACTAAAGGCAAATATATAACTTTATTCATAATCCCCTAGTAGAGCTGCACGATTAATCGTTAAGAATCGAGATCACTATTCCTTCCACTCTCCCGATATTAAAGCATTTTCCCAATTCCTTGCAGAGTTCTCTGCTCAAGCTGACCGAAATCAAAAAAAAAAAAAAAGGCAGTCTGCCAAGTTTCACAACATTCCTCACCCACTGAACTATAAACATTGTAAAATTTTGTTTTTTAGATCAAAGGAATGAACTATATATTTTTAGTCAAGACCCAAGAGAGGAAAAAAAAAAAAAAAAAAAAAAAAAAGGTGGTTGTTGCAATATTTTATGTCATACTACTTGCAAAGCGGTCTTTTGAATGCAATTTTTTTTGGTAAAAAAAAAAAACTAATGAATTAAAAAAACGAAACATTAAAGTTAGCCCAATTTTTTTTTATAGAATGTGAAAGAGGTTACGTCATGAAAATCGTGATCTTTATTCTAAGGGGGGTGGGGGGTGTCGCAATTCTCCTTTTTTCCCCAGAATCGTGCAGCTCTATCCCCTAGGCAAGACGAGGAGTTAATCATCACTGCAAAAAGGTATAGGTTCCTCCCACTCCTAGATTTCAGCTTTAACATTACAAACTATGTGCAGACCACAAAAGCCGTCAGCAGGTACCTTTCAATCATCCTTCTGCTCTTCCATTAGGCAAACAATTTTGTAAGAGTTGCGATTTGCATATATATGCCTTGGCAGGACAAAAATCTATCCTGGTGATAGGTCGATAAGACACCACGTATTAGACGCTGGAATGGGCAAAGGCCTAAGCCGGCAATAGACGGTTCAACACGGATCGGCATGTATGGGCAACCAGCCTGTCAGATTTCTCAAGCAATTATTTCCAGCGACTACATAATCTGTGTTCTCCTGGCCAGGACAGCTCCCCTGGCCAGGAGAACACAATAGCTCAATGGGAAGGATTCCTCCACCAACATTGCCTGTGTTCATGGGGGAATCAAGCGATTCACACCATCTATGGCCGGCTTTATTCTTCACAACCCAGAAGTGGAGAAATTTAAGCACTGGGGAGCACAAGCAGGATCAAAGTTAACTGCCGACAACCTATGCGGTCAGCGGTTAGATAGTTCTATTAGAGGTGTGCACAGGTTTTTTTAAATTACAGAGGACACCATTTGATTAAGAATAGTCAAAGGGAAAAGGAAAAAAGACCATTTCACTTATTGTATCAGAATTATTAAAAAGGACAACCATCATAAAAATAACCATCACCATTAGACAAAAACCATTAACATTGAAAAAAATCTGCCCTTTTGCCAAGCTTTCATATTTGGCAGTTACATCAACTACTTTGGTTAGGTAAAAGTTATATATGTTGCCTCAAAAAGGGTTTGGATCAGAAAATTTAAGTGGAGAGATCCTATGCAGTAACCCCAGAGTAAATCCTTGTACATAGGTGGAAAATCTCACCAAACAAAATACCTAATAGAATATATTATACGCTATGCTGGTCCAAGGACATGTGCATTATTAAAATAACTATACCTTTTTAAATTCCCCCACAGCCCTGAATGCTACCTACCTGCACACTTACTTTACTCTTCAACCCAGTGATCTTCACTGTGTTGTCCTGCCTGGTACCACAAGCCTTTCAAGCAAAAGTTCCCCCAGGGCGTTTTAAAATGCATGCATGCCGCAGCCCCGTTAGTTTTGATGGGAAAGCTGTATTCATGATGGTCTCCTGGGGTCCAGCAGTGTACAGCTAACCCTTAGGAAGTAATGGGGCTATGGGTTATATGCACACTAAGAGAACGTTGTCACTGGAAAGGCTGTGTGGCACCACGCAGGGCCACACAGCAAAGCCTGTTGGATCAAGGAGGAAGGTGTGCGTTTGTCCATGTGGGCAGAACTCAGATGGATAAGGGGGAAATGATTAAACATTTGTAAAAAAGGTAGTTATCCTCTAAAGAACCCATTCATATCTGAACGTAATCTTCTGGTCAAAGTTTTCAAACCCACAGTAATGGTGCATTTTTTTTCTTTTTCATACGGCCACACCATGAAAACTCAGTCCTCAATGTGCCTGCTGCGTTTTATAGCACACAGTGCATAAAGTACACAAGCATGTGAAACTGCATGCAATATTGTAGGTTATACCTGTGCATTACTGCATGCACAGAAATGTGAACGGTCAAAGTACATTTTTGACATAATTCTGTTGTAGTTTTCATGTGCTTGCACCTAAAATTTTAATAATTTGATTTTCTGAACAAAATTATGCACATGATTGATTTGGTAGGTTAAAACCTATGGGCCAGATCCCAGTTTCTTTCAATACCTTAAAGTCTATATAATATAAAACTCACATGCCATACACTGAATAGTTGAGGGATATAACAGGTGAGAATGGAACTATGGCCTTTGGACTATTCCTACAGAAAAAGTCTGGTGTAAGTGCACCTTAATACTAATCTTAGTAAATCTTCGATAAAACAAAAATTGTCTAATGGAAATGCGTATTTTTCAAGATAGTTGTCATTTAGAGTATATTTCACACACAAAATAAAAAGACAGAAAAGCCAAGAAAATATTGGGGTATGTTAAGGGTGGCTGAAGCACCTCTGTTAGAACCCAGTTCATGTCTGGTCTCAAGTTGGCATTCATACAGGCAAACAAAGGTAAACATTAGCTACAAAAAAAAAAATAAATAAAAAAAAAAAAAAAAAAAATAATATTACACAATTGGCAATCTTGCTTCCATAAAAAATGTATACAATTGTTCATTATAATAGTGCCCAGTTTAAAATCTAATTATGCACGGCATGCTTATTGATTTGCCAACTGCTGCCTGTCTGCCCGCTTAATACATATTGACACTGTCAAGGAAGCACGTTATGTTAGCTCAGTAAATGTAAACGCTGGAGATAAAGAAAATGTAAAGACCATGCAAAGCTAACAATCTCCTATGAACTAAAGCAGCAGTATAAGTTTTACAAAAGGTCCATTTAAAAGTATACAGTGTAGCAGTAAAAGAATTTATAACAGCTCCATTTAGACAGTAAGACATATCTTCAAAATGATTTAACCAAATTATGTGTGGCTGTCCTATTGGAAAAAAAAAAAAAAAAAAAAATATAGAAATCTGCATTTTTTGTGAATGGGGCCACCCCCCCCCCCCCAGAACTTGTACATTAAGATAAAAAGACCACTTCTCCCACACCAGTTTGGTAAAGTAAAAATTGAACAGATGCCAATATGCTGTCATGGAATAGTATTCATAAACCTGGTGATTAATGCTCACTAAGTAATCAGACAACTTTTCTTTATGGTGGACACCAGTATCGTGCACAGATGGACACCACCACAAAGAAAATAGCTCATGAATGGATAAATCCAGAAGAAATTAACAGAAGGGTTTCAAAGGCCCCTCAATCTATGCAGAACCAAGAAATACCGGAATTGGGAGGAAAGATAAGCAGCAACATGCTTTATATGTGAATGTGTGTGGCTTTATTTGTAGTGTCTGTGTACCATCAATTGATTGCTTAGTTAAAAAACAAAACAAAAAAAAAAACCTAACTCTAATAGTAATTTTAGAGTCTTGAGAAGGACACTCCAACATGTAAGCATATACAGTTACAAAGTATGAAGACATGTAGGAGACTCCCTAACAAGGCAGGTCCAATGTTAAAGATACAAGACATTTTATACATCACTAGACTGAAACAAAGCAGGCAGAATGAGCTGTACTTGTACAAAGGAAAAAAAAAAAAGTCAGGGCTCATAAATTATACTAACCTTATTACAGTGACGTCCGATGCCCATTAGAAAGTTGTCTGGTTTAATGTCTCTGTGTATAAAATTCTTTGTGTGTACATATTCAATTCTACTGATCATCTAAATATATATATAAAAAAAAAAAAAAAATCAACGTGCAGAAAATTAACATACAAAAACCATAATGAAATGAGGCACAATTAAAGCACAGCATACTAGCACATTATGACAGGCTTATCTGTAAAAAGGTATCACGCCAGCCGCAGAGTTACTTCTGACAGGGCTAACACCTTCATCCAGTCTTCCTTACGGGTTTGCAGACTCCAGCCATTCGAATGGCTGAGCTGCAATGTTGTCACGCCCACACATGCGCACAGGAGCCATGGCACAACACTCTTGATTGACCGCACATTCAGTGTGCCCTCAATTCAGAGCGCAGTGAACATGCACCAGTGACGTCACTGGCTGCAGAAATAGTAATATCTCCTAGACGGTGCATGTTTAGGAGATACTTATTGTACCTACTTATTGTACCTACAGGTACGTTTTATTATAAGCTTACCTGTAGGTACAAGTGACTAGTGTTTACTACCGCTTTAAAGACATCCCTGTTAAAAAAGAATACTTGCCTCTCCAGCTATTTGAGCTACTGGAGCTCACCTCACCATTGAGAAAAATCTTGCCTGGAAATCTGCAAAGACACTGATACTTCTGGGAGTATTCCTCTCCTGTGTCTCTAGCTGTACTCAGTGGTGACTTCATTGTAAATACTGGATGGAGATCAGCAAGAGGAAGCACTAAGTACAGTGGAGAATGCAGCAGATGAACACTTTTGGGAGTGTGTTTCTCAAGATTTCTCTTCAATGGAGAGGCATTCAGCAAACCAGGAGAGGCAAGTACTTACTCTTTTAAAAGGAGATTATCTTTGGGAATATCTGAGACATTGATGTACTATTGCCGACAGCATCATGTCTTTTTATTTTGCCATAGTTCCACTTTAACTATTTCCAGTTCAGGCCAATTCTGACATTTCTCTCCTACGTGTAAAAATCAGCATTTTTTCGCTAGAAACTTTTTTAGCACAGGCCCTGGAGAATAAAATGGCTGTTGCAATTTTTATGTCGCTCCATATTCACACAGCAGTTAAAGTGTAAATTTTCAGGGAAAAAAAAAAAAAACACTTTATTTTTAGTGAACAAAAAACATACTATTTATCGGCGTAACACACGCAACTTTTAAGAGGGAAGTTTCAGGGGGAAAAAAAACGAAATAAAAAATGTTAAACAAAGAACTTTGAAGCAAAATGAGGGTCAGTCCATAAATGCAGCCTGATCAGTGCCCATCTGCAGCCTCACCATTGCCAATTAATGCAGCAGTCACACAGTCCCGCCTCCTATGATAGACAGAACAGTAATCCGATGCTGGGCCAGGAGGCAGGACTGTGTGACTGAGCACCGGGTACACAGGAGATTGCGGCTGTGTGTAATCCAGCAGCGCTCGTCCCTTCTCCCCTTAGAGAAAGCAGGAATCGCCGTATAACACACACGTGATTTCCCCCTGATTTTTAGGGGGGAAAGTGCGTGTTATACGCCGATACAGAAATACTTTTTTTTGTAAAATATAAAAAAGATGTTATACCGAGTAAAAACATATACATACACATATATATATACATATATACATATATACATATATATATATATATATATATATATATATATATATATATATATATATATATATTAATATATATATATATATATTAATATATATATATATATATTAATATATATATATATATATTAATATATATATATATATATTAATATATATATATATATATATATATTAATATATATATATATATATATATATATATATATATATATATATTAGAGGTCGACCGATATGGGTTTTTCTCTGGCCGATGCCAATATTTAGAAATCTCGGTGGCCGATATGTGATGCCGATTTTTTTGGGCCGATATATTAGGCCGATTTTTTTTTTTTCCTTTTTTTTTTCCTTCATCTCATAAAATTTAACAGTTAGACCCCTTTCACACTGGGGCGTTTTTCAGGCGCTTTTGGGCTAAAAATAGCACCTGTAAAACGGCTCCCCTGCAGTCTCAGTGTGAAAGCTTGAGTGCTTTCACACTGAGGCGATGTGCTGGCAAGATATTAAAAAAAAGTCCTGCAAGCAGCATCTTTGGAGCAGTGTATACCACCACTCCTGCCCATTGAAATGAATGCGCACCGCTGCCAAAGCGCCTGCAAAGCATTTCGGCAGCGGCGCTTCAGGGGCGCATTTAACCCCTTCCTCGGCTGCTAGCTGGGTTATAAGCGCCCTGCTAGCAGCCGAATAGCGCCGCTAAAATGACGGTAAAACGCTGCTAAAACTAGCAGCGTTTTACCGTCAACGCATGCCCGCTCCAGTGTGAAAGCAACCTAAAGTGATACAGAAAATTTTTTACATTTAAACATTTATTAAACAAAACAAACCTCCAATCAGTTCACTTGTATGTAGAATTTAGATTAAAAAAAATATAAAAAAAAAATATATCTTAAAAATACACAAAAACAGGTAATCAAAACTTTTGGACGAAAAAAAAATGGGCTAACTTTACTGCTTAGTTTTTTAAAAAATTTATTAGTGTATTTTTTTTTTTAATTGCGTTTGAAAGACTGCTGCGCAAATACCGTGTGACATAAAATATTGCAACAACCGCTATTTTATTCCCTAGGGTCTCTGCTAAAAAAAATATATAATGTTTGGGGGTTCTAAGTGAATTTCTAGCAGAAAATACAGGATTTTTACTTGTAAGCAACGAGTGTCAGAAAAGATTTAGTCTTTAAAATGGTTAAACTGAGAACTTCTACACACAGAGTTCAGCTCATTCAGAAGTGTAAACATTGTATCAATTCAGGTTCTTTTTATCAGATTTGGCAGGCTGCCCAGAGAGGGGAGAGAAGTGCTTCACAGAAGAATACAGGCAACTTGTATTGACTTCAGAAGTCATTTACAAGTCGCGCTGAGTTATATCGGCCTTTTTTATCAGCACAATCGGCCGATGCCGATTAAGAAAAAACCGTCAAATATCGGCCGGCTGATATATCGGTCGACCTCTAATATAAATCTATCTATCTATCTCCAAAAATAGATTAAAGCTGCCAACACGTAATTTGTGATACCAAATCCTAAATCATACTAAAATATATAGTGTAGTGCGCTATATTATTAAATTGTATACTAGGACTATAGTACAACACAAAGTGTATATAAAAAATAGTGACAAATTTAAGTGCCCATATACAGGTCCATCAAGCCACAGCTGTAACCAATATGCAAGTAAACATTTCCAGTGAAAAGGTGCAAACAAACTACGCTGAACCACCAGGTGAGCCAAGTGTTCATGGGATTAGTTAGTAGTGTACAGAAGATGGTCAAGAATGTTTCCACTTTCTGTTCAGCTCACTGGAAATGACAGGGACATTGCATTTCTGGAAAGATCAACAGGTATTTTCTGCATTTAATGGGGGGGGGGGGGGAGCCTCTTAGTGCTGGTTCACACTTGTGCAATGACAGACATCACATATGATTCGCACCACACTGCTGTGCAAATCACATGCGATGTCCATACAGCGCTCCCAAACAGACACAAAGATGCTGCTTGCAGGACTATTTCTAATGTCCTGCAAGCGCACTGCCCAGGTGTGAAAGCACCCATTGCAGAGAAAGGGAGGCAGTCTCCAGGCGCGGCTTCTAGCATTAAAAACGCCTGAAAACTGCCTCAGTGTGAAAGGGGTCTAAGAGCAGAAACAAAGCAGTTTATAACAAGCTTACATTACTCTCCAAGTGCAGCATTCTTTCCAACGATCCCTCCCCTTCAAAACCTATCTTTAGCAATCGGTTATTAGCACACCGTCTATATTCAATCCTGGGCATAGAGACCGATATATGTACTAGGGTAAATAGAGCCCATGCAATAGAGTACAACGGCAGTCCCTATTGGCACCCATTTTCCATAGAATGGGGCACAGGTTGCAACCACTATAAGCACATCTTGCAGCTAAACTTGATTAGCAAATATTTTGACTGTTCCTGTGGTTGAGGACAGGGCTTTTGTGCATAATCATAAAAGTGCAATTACACAACATCTCTTGAAATGTCAGCTGCAGCCCTCTTCCAGCTTCTTCTGCTTATACACATCAGACCCATTCTACTCAGATTTTATACACAGTGTGAGCTGAATGTGGTCTGCAAAGACCAGTTTTAGCATATCTTCCATCTCTAGAACAGATAAAATTACCTGGTCTGCTAACATAAGCACAGTTTTCATTGTGAACCTGCGCGAACAAAAGTTGAACAGATCTTCGAGACTTGGCCCAAGCAGATCCATGACTAGAACGTTGTAATCTTTTTCTTGTCCATACCACCTAAATGTAAACAAACATAAGCATGTGTGACAACAATATACAAAATTAATGAACAGTTGACATATCCCACTGTGTGATGTGGAAACAGAGGCCCTAAATTTAGAATACTTTCTACATGTAGAGTACTTTCCTGGCATCTAATGTTAAAGGGAAAAAAGCTGATGTTTCATGTGATGTGTTACATATGTGTTTAGTGTTGTATACAAGTATGGAAAGCACTTATGAGCGTCTAGCAGGTTTAAGGAATTTTGCAGCACAGAAGAAAATGTGCAAGCACAAATTGTCATATAACATTAGGCAGGCTAACCTATTAGTAGCAGGGTGAATATAAATCAATGGAAAAAAAAAATTCAGTTTTTTTTTTATCATCACGTTTTAATAAAAATGCTTTTGGGGACAAAAAAAAAAAAAAAAATCTATCTAAAGATAGTTTTCTATTTAAAGATACATTAATAATTTAGTTTATTCAGCACGAAATGGAGCTTAGTTATCTAGCACGAGACCGTATATTCTGCAATATTTACATTTTTGGTAAACCCATTCAATTAATCTAAGCTCTGCAAGCTGAGATAACCTGCACTGCATTGAGGCAGTCACACAATTTCACAGTAACCATAAGAAAAAGTTTTGCAAATCTATGTACACCACAAACTGTATGAGTGAATCGGTTCTGATATCGCTGTTTTACTAACCTGACAGCTTATTATTCTAAATAGGAAAGCTTGCTGGTAGTTAGAATCTTCAATATTTGCAAACAAAATAAAGAACAAGTCCTTTCAGATCCATCAAGGCAGCGCCTGTTAGCGGGCATCCACTCAACTGCTGCAGTCATGTCCCTCACCTTGTTGTGTCACTGTTGCATCACCAGCCCTCCATTAAAGTGAATGGGACGGTTGGTGAATCAACAGCAAGTCAGAGGAGGAGCCGCTGCGGGACAGAGATGACAGTTGATCTTTAAAAATGATGATTTAAATCTGGTTGATTTAAATCAAGCTATTTTACTAGTGATTCAATCACGATTTAAATCGTAAATTATAACTGACTTGATTTAAATCAAATCTACCCCGATTAGTAGCAAAAGGAAGTAATTCTGAGGACAATTCACAGTCCATGCCATGACCCTCTAGTAGCAACACAACTACCATATCACGGACTGTGGAAAATCTTGCATTTCATTTGGGTATCAAGGTCCCAGAGTCTGGAGAAAGTGATGAGGCACAGAATACAAGTTGCACAAGGTCCAGTGTGAAGTTTCCACAACCAGTGATGATTTGGAGAGCCGTGTCATCTGCTGGTGTTGGTCCACCGTTTTATCAAGTCCAAAGGCAGCGCAGCTCTATACCGGGAAATTCTAGAGCACTTCATGCTTCCCTCTGCTGACCAGCTTTACAGAGATGCGGATTTAATTTTCCAGCAGGACTTGGCGCCTGCCCACACCGACAAAAAGTACCAATACATGGATTAACCGCTTCAGATCTGGGCCATTGCCAAATGACGGCAACAGCGCAGATCTAAATTGCCGGGACGACGTCTATTGACGTCGTCCCGTGCACGAGCGGCCTGCGCGCCCCCTGCAGGGCGAGCGCGGCGGGCTCGGTGATCAGCGAGTCTATCAGACTCGCCTGATCACAGATCAGAGTAAGGGGTCGGTCCCGACCCCTTACCACATGATCAGCTGTCAGCCAATGACAGCTGATCATGTGATGTAAACAGAGCTGGTAATCGGCTATTTTTCCTCCTCGCGCTGACAGCGTGAGGAGGAAAAAAGAAACCCGATCACCGGCGGCCGTGAGAGGGACATCAGTCCCGATCACGGCGCTCTTCTGATACAGAGCAGTAGGCAGCAGTGCCGCCTACCAGTGCCCATCAGTGCCACCCCCATCAGCGCCCCCCATCAGCGCCCCCCATCAGCACCCACTTCAGTGCCCCCCATCAGCACCCACTTCAGTGCCCCCCATCAGCACCCACTTCAGTGCCCCCCATCAGCACCCACTTCAGTGCCGCCCACCCGTGCCGCCTTAACTGTGCCCACCCGTGCCGCCTTAACTGTGCCCACCCGTGCCGCCTTAACTGTGCCCACCCGTGCCGCCTTAACTGTGCCCACCCGTGCCGCCTTAACTGTGCCCACCAGTGCCGCCTTAACTGTGCCCATCAGTGCCGCCTTAACTGTGCCCATCAGTGCCGCCTTAACTGTGCCCATCAGTGCCGCCTTAACTGTGCCCATCAGTGCCGCCTTAACTGTGCCCATCAGTGCCGCCTTAACTGTGCCCATCAGTGCCGCCTTAACTGTGCCCATCAGTGCCGCCTTAACTGTGCCCATCAGTGCCGCCTTAACTGTGCCCATCAGTGCCGCCTTAACTGTGCCCATCAGTGCCGCCTTAACTGTGCCCATCAGTGCCGCCTTAACTGTGCCCATCAGTGCCGCCTTAACTGTGCCCATCAGTGCCGCCTTAACTGTGCCCATCAGTGCCGCCTTAACTGTGCCTATCCGTGCCCATCAGTGCAGCCTATCAGTGCCCACCAGTGCCGCCTCATCAGCGCATATCAATGAAGGAGAAAAATTACCCGTTTGCAAAATTTTATAACAAACTATTAAACATGATTTTTTTTTTTCAAAAATTTCCATCTTTTTTTGTTTGTTTAGTAAAAAATAAAAAGCCCAGCTGTGATTAAATACCACCAAAAGAAAGCTCTATTTGTGGGAAAAAAATGATAAAAATTTCACTAGGGTGCAGTGTAGCATGACCGTGCAATTGTCATTCAAAGTGCGACAGCGCTGAAAGCTGAAAATTGGTCTGGGCAGGAGGGGGGTTTAAGTGCCCAGTAAGCAAGTGGTTAAGGATCACGGTATCACAGCTTGATTGGCCAGCATATTCGCCTGACCTTAACCCCATAGAGAATCTGTGGGGTATTACCAAGAGGAAGATGACACAAGACCCAACTATGCAAATCAGCTGAAGACTGCAATCAAAGCAACCTGGGCTTCCGTAACACCTCAGCAGTGCCACAGGCTGATCCCCTTCATGCCACTCCACATTGATGCAGTAATTCATGCAAAAGGAGCCCCGACCAAGTAATGAGTGCAAACTATACTGTGGACATACTTTTCCGTAAACCAACATTTCTGTATTAAAAATCCTTTTTTTTTTTTAACTGGTCTTTTATGTAATATTCTAATTTATTAAGGTACTGAATTTTGGGTTTTCACTAGCTGCAAGCCATAATTATCAAAACTAAAAGAAAGATGCTTGAAATATATCACTATGTGCAACGCATCTCTATAAAATATCTGGGTTTCACTTTTTGAATTTAATTACCGAAATTAACTTTTTGATGACATGCAACACCTGTATGTTGGCCTATGTGTCAGTGAACATTTGGGCGTTTACAGGCTGAAAAATAAATAAACCCATCACAACTGCGTTTTTTGATAGGAGCTCTTGGACAGAAGAGACAATTGACGTGCCTAAGGTGCATCAAGCATTTTTTAGTATTTTTCTAGTGTTTTGAGGAAAGATACTTATAAAAACAAATGTCTATGTAAAGAGCCAATTAAAAAAACGGCTCTTTACCATGTGGCTGGATGTGTCCAATCACAGCCTGTCACATGTCCAATCACAGCCTGTCACATGTACTGTCTACATGCACGGCGCTCGCAGAGCGGCGATCGGGGACGATGTTTGTCACCCTGAGACAGCCCAACCCCAACCGCAGTAAAGAGTCAATGAAATTGGCTCTTTACCATGTGACCGGCTGTGTCCAATCACAGCCAGCCACAGAATGTCAACAAACCGCGGGAACGAGATGTTACCAGGCTCTCCTCCTCGATCGTGTGTGAGAAGGAGATTGCGGTAACATCTCGCTACCACTTAGTGTACACTAACCACACTGATTACCACCCCCTCCCCCCCCAATAAAGAGGACCTGTCACCAGCCAAAGTACCCGAGTGCCCGGCCACCAGAGTACCCGAGTGCCCGGCCACCAGAGTACCCGAGTGCCCGGCCACCAGAGTACCCGAGTGCTCGGCCACCAGAGTGCCAGAGTGCTCGGCCACCAGAGTGCCAGAGTGCCCGGCCACCAGAGTGCCAGAGTACCCGGCCACCAGAGTGCCAGAGTACCCGGCCACCAGAGTGCCAGAGTGCCCGGCCACCAGAGTGCCCGGCCACCAGAGTGCCCGGCCACCAGAGTGCCCGGCCACCAGAGTGCCCGGCCACCAGAGTGCCCGGCCAGAGTGCCCGGCCACCAGAGTGCCCGGCCACCAGAGTGCCCGGCCACCAGAGTAACAGAGTACCCGGCCACCAGAGTAACAGAGTACCCGGCCACCAGAGTAACAGAGTACCCGGCCACCAGAGTAACAGAGTACCCGGCCACCAGAGTAACAGAGTACCCGGCCACCAGAGTAACAGAGTACCCGGCCACCAGAGTAACAGAGTACCCGGCCACCAGAGTAACAGAGTACCCGGCCACCAGAGTAACAGAGTACCCGGCCACCAGAGTAACAGAGTACCCGGCCACCAGAGTAACAGAGTACCCGGCCACCAGAGTAACAGAGTACCCGGCCACCAGAGTAACAGAGTACCCGGCCACCAGAGTAACAGAGTACCCGGCCACCAGAGTAACAGAGTACCCGGCCACCAGAGTAACAGAGTACCCGGCCACCAGAGTAACAGAGTACCCGGCCACCAGAGTAACAGAGTACCCGGCCACCAGAGTAACAGAGTACCCGGCCATCAGAGTAACAGAGTACCCGGCCATCAGAGTAACAGAGTACCCGGCCATCAGAGTAACAGAGTACCCGGCCATCAGAGTAACAGAGTACCCGGCCATCAGAGTAACAGAGTACCTGGCCATCAGAGTAACAGAGTACCTGGCCATCAGAGTAACAGAGTACCTGTCACCAGGCCATCAGAGTAACAGAGTACCTGTCACCAGGCCATCAGAGTAACAGAGTACCTGTCACCAGGCCATCAGAGTAACAGAGTACCTGTCACCAGGCCATCAGAGTAACAGAGTACCTGTCACCAGGCCATCAGAGTAACAGAGTACCTGTCACCAGGCCATCAGAGTAACAGAGTACCTGTCACCAGGCCATCAGAGTAACAGAGTACCTGTCACCAGGCCATCAGAGTAACAGAGTACCTGTCACCAGGCCATGCCTCATAGAATATACGTTGGGGTGTTTGCTTTCCAAAATGGGGTCATTTTGTGGGTAATTCCATTGTCCTGGTGTTCAAGGACCTTCAAAAGTGTGATAGGTAGGAATGAAATGAGATGTGTAATTTATGCTCCTAGAACGCCCGAAGGTACTACTTCAATGTTGGGCCTCTGTATGTGGCCAGGCTGTGTAAAAGTCCCACACATGTGGTATCGCCATACTCGGGAGGAGTAGCAGAATGTATTTTGGGGTGTAATTGGAAGTATCCATATGCTGTGTGTGAGAAATAGCTTGTTATGACAATTTTGTGGAAGAAAAAAAAAAAACAATTCTTAAATTTTCCCAAGACTTGTGGGAAAAAAATATAACTTCAAAAAACTCACCGTGCCTCTTACTAAATACCTTTGGGCTGTCTACTTTTTTAAAAAGGGGTCATTTGGGGGGTGTTTGTACTTTCCCGACATTTCAGAGCCTCGAGAAATGAGATTGTCGGGTGTGATCAATTTTCAATGATTTACACCATAGCTTGTAGGCTCTATAACTTTCACAGATACCAAATAATGTCCACTAATTTGGGTTATTTTTTACCAAAAAGATGTAGCAGTATAAATTTTGGCAAATTTATGGACAAAAATGACTTATTTGCAAAATTTTATCATAGAAACTAAGTTTTTTTTTTTTTTTCAAAATTTTCGCTTTTTCACTTATGTCACAAAAAATAAAAAACCCAGTGGTGATTAAAAACCACCAAAAGAAAGCTCTATTTGTATGAAAAAAATGATAAAAATTTTGTTTGGGTACAGTGTTGCATGACTGAGTAATTGGCATTCAAAGTGTGAGCGCTGAAAGCTAAAAATTGGTCTGGGAAGGAAGGGTGTATAAATGCCCTGTATTGAAGTGGTTAATGCCGATTTTTTCCTTACAGCAGTTCTGACATTTTTTCCGCTACCTAGTAGTGTGCATGGACCCTAAATGTGGTAGAGATCAGGGAAACCTGCTTCACCTTCTCTGGATGTACCATAAACTGGTGTGGTACTGAGATGGAGTTATAAATTATATACATCAGATTTTCCATATGCAGTTAGAATGTAATCCACTTTTTTGTATTTTAGGGTATGTCATTACTGATAATCACCATGCTGTGGTTAATGCAACACGAATACTATTTACCAGGAAAAAAAAAAAAGAAGTGGTGCAAACTTTCGTAATTCAAACTTTACCATCACTCAGTAAATGTGTAGCTTTTATCCTTTACAAATGGTTACCAGCCTAAAAGTGACGCACACAAATAAGCAAACATTTCAGCTTGCTGGCCAAACAAAACATGATCCTGGGCTCTGATGCATTATAACCTAGAGACCCAACCACCACACCGTATATGTTTTTCTATGACTGGCTTATGCACTGCTTCCGGGGGTAATGCTGTAACCATACACAGTTGTGAGCATGTCTTGTGATCTTCCAATCCTGTGAAAGAGTGCCTGTCTTCTCCAGCTAAGTGTTTTTGTTACATGTCATGTATATATAAATGTAAATTGTATTCTGAAAAATGGATGCAAAGAGCAGTTATATTTAATTGCTGATACTATGATTGCATCCTTTACCTCCCCACACCCCCTCCTGTCCTTTGTGTATTGCATGGTTGTTAAATTGATATTGAGCAATTAAATCTTTAACCGCTTGCTGACCAGCCACCATTATTATACTGCGGCAGGTTGATACGGCTGCGCAAATCATCGCTTCAAGAGCTCTAGGGGGGAGCGCACCTGCGGTGCAACGCCGATGCGCATGGCCAGCGGCCACGATTTGCTTCTCAGAGAGCCAGAACGGGGATCGATCAATGTAAACCGACAGTTGGTCATTCTGTCAGTGAAGTAGAGAGATCCACTGTTCCTAGTGATCAGGAACAGCGCTCTCTTCTCTACCCACTGTCAGTCCACTCCCCAGTTAGAAACACCTCCCTAGAAAACACTTAACCCCTTTCCCTGCCAGTGACATTTATACAGTAATCATTGGCTATTTTTAGCTCTGATCGCTGTTTAAATGTCAATAGCCCAAAAGTGTGTCAAATCTGTACGCCGCAAACCCGCTTAAAATTTCTGATCACCGCCATTACTAGTAAAAAATTAAATAAAATTTATAATAAAAATTCCATAAATATATTCCCTATTCTGTAGACGCTATAACTTTAACGCAAATCAATATACGTTCATTGCGATTATTTTACCAAAAATTTGTAGAATACATATTGGCTTAAACTGATGAAAAAATTTGTTTTGTTTTATTTTTATTTTGTTTTAGGGATATAGCAAAAAGTAAAAAATTGATTGTTTTTTTCAAAATTAACGCTTTTTTTGTTTATAGTGCAAAATAAAAACTGCAGGAGGTAATCAAAATACCACCAAAAGAAAGCTCTATTTGTGGGGGGGGGGGACGACATGTGTTTGTGTACAACGTCGCAATTGTTAAAGCGTCGCAGTGCCGTATTGCAAACATAGCATGCACACAATGTGGGGCAATGTCTCTCCCAGCAGCATCCGCTGGCAGTACCTGTCACTATGTGCAGCGCGCGAATATATTCATCAGAAGCCCTGGCAATTCCTCGCCTGCCCACAATGACAGCAGTCTTGACAGGATGCTGCGGAGGAGTAATGTCACCCCAACACAGTCGATAGCATCCAAAAGCTTGCTAAAAAGAAGGCTAGGAAGCAGCATTGCTAGGGAGTTTCAAGAATCCGGCTACCAGAAAAAGTATATTCCTTGCTTTCAGAAACAAGTAACCTGGTAATGACAAGGTCACTTTAATGTTAGTAGTTTATAAACCCTTAGATCCAACCCTGCTGCAACTTCACAACCGGTTACTGGAAAAGCTATTTGGTTTGAATCTTGTTTCAGATATGGACAATATCTTAGCAACAGGAACAATAAACTTAGTAGGCATATAGAATAGATGCCATTTGTGCGCACACTTATATGCCAGTGGATCTGCAATTCTGTACTGCCAAATCTTAAAGTGGTTGTAAATCTCAGGACATAAAAAATGAACAAGGCATAGCCCTCTAGTGTGTACTTGTCTCAATTATGAGCACCAAGTGTTCTGTCTTCTGCTTTGTTCCTCTTCTGACATATTTGACAGCCTCAGCTCTGTGTCTGTGTTCAGGGGGGTGAGTGCATTCCCTCCAATCAGCTCTCCTTACTGAGCTGTGCAGAGTCTAACTTAAGCTCTCCATCCCTTTTCTGAATGCTCAGACAAGCTTTATAAATTCTGCACTTTGAACGGCTGTAGAAAAGAGAATACTGAAGATAAACAGGTACAACTCATCTCTCTAACACCTGAGGCCAGTCACTTCACTGGGTACATGTAAGGGATTACAACCACTCTAAGAGAGGCATGTCTGCTCAATAGAACAGTCAGGTCAGGCATGTAATACTACTATTTCCTGGTTTAGTGTTGCAGCTTTCTGCTTGCTTACTGGACAATAAATATGCATTTTTTCACTGCCATTTCTGATCCAATAAAGAAAAAGCAGTGAAGCTGAACCGGGGAATAGTTGTATTATCTTACAGATATGCACTTGGCAGAATTGTGAGGCTCACATTACCTCCCCAGGAAACAAACCTATTAATGTATTAAAGAAAAACAAATGGCTTTGGGTTCATCTTAAGTTTGAGCATTTTTCCTTTTGTGAAAATGATTCTCTTATGGTTATATTTATATAAGTAAATGTGTCATTTACCAGTCACCACAGGTGTACTGCAGCATCTTTCTTGTGAAACAGGTCCCAGAAGACTGCAGGAACACTCAAAGCGCATTTAAACATTTTATTTCACCATTTATTGAATGTATTTATTTTTTACACTTTTTCTTTTGGGAAACGTCCCTTGTGATAGCACGGGTAGTGACAGGTAAGCATTAGAGATCCGAGGGTATTTTAGATCCAGATTTCTCCTCTGCACACAAAAACCATCTGATCAAACCAAAGCCTGTTTGCAAAGGCTTTCCACACCCTGTAGAAGTTACTGGGGAGCTGTAGTCATGATCTTGGGATCACTGTTTCTGTCCAAGGATGTGCGTGTGTACACAGACACACACACAGCAGATGGAAAGGCGTTAGTTACCAATTCACCTGTAGGTGTTTGGTATGTGTCACATTCACTGTTTAAACGTTTATGTAATAAAGAAATCTATGTATTCTCTAATCTTTCTGTAAAATATTTAGATGGCTAGTGGGGATTAAAATGTTTGCTGCAATCAAGACACATAGTAAATACTAAATAACATGTTGAGTTTAATTTTTTTAACCACTTCAGCCCTGGAAGAATTTACCCCCTTCCTGACCAGAGCACTTTTTGTGATTTGGCACTGCGTCGCTTTAACTGACAACTGCGCGGTCGTGCGACATTGTACCCAAACAAAACTGACGTCCTTTTTTTCCCACAAATAGAGCTTTCTTTTAGTGGTATTTGATTCCCTCTGCGGTTTTTATTTTTTGTGCTATAAACAAAAAAAGAGCGACAACTTTGAAAAAAACCCAACGCATTATTTTTTACTTTTTGCTATAATAAATATCCCCAAAAATTATAAAAAAAAATATTTTTTTCCTCAGTTTAGGCAGATATGTATTCTACCACATATTTTTGGTTAAAAAAAAAATAAAATCACAATAAGCGTACATTGATTGGTTTGCGCAAAAGTTATAGCATCTACAAAATAGGGGATAGATTTATAGCATTTTTATTAATTTTTTTTTTTACTAGTAATGACAGCGATCTGCGATTTTTATCGTGACTGCGATATTACAGAGGACACATCGGACAATTTTGAAACGTTTCTGGAACTATTAATACAACGATCAGTGCAATGAAAAATGCATTGATTACTGTAAAAATGTCACTGGCAGTGAAGGGGTTAACACTAGAGGGCGGTGAAGGGGTTAACTATGTTTCCCTGGGAGGTGATTCTAACTGAAGGGGTGGGGACTAACTACAGGAAGTGACAGATCGTGGTTCCTAGCTAATAGGTACACACAATCTGTCACTCCTGTCAGAACAGGGAAGTGTGCGTTTACACACACACACTCGTCCCTATTCTGTCTCTCCTTTTCACGATCACTCGTGGCCGGCGGTCATCACAACCGTCGGCCACGAGCATCAGCACCCTCACTGTGCAGCGCGAGCGCCTGCTATCCGGACCCTGTGAGCCCATGTACAGTTAGGTGGTTTCGCGCAGGGGAGCCAACCTATTCCTATCCCAATAGCACTGTATTAATAGCTTAACATACAGTACATACTAGAGCCCTATGCATCAAACAAGTAACTAGAGATTTGACAATAGCGTTTAATTATATTTTTAATGTGGGTGTAGCCAAACAAAACATATTTAAACAGGACAAAGCTTTGGAAAAATGACCTACCGGATGTGTGGGATGCCAACTCCTCCTTGCAAAATCTTATATAGTTTACTTTCATACAACAACTGTGGGTGACGAGCTTTCTGTGACTCAAGTTTTACAGCAACTTCCTGCAAAACAAGAAACAATGGTTAGTGCCGTAATTTGACTTTTGTATTGTTAAACAAAGCTCGACTTGGTGCATACTTCTGGTAAACTTTCAAAAGTTAGACTAGAGCTGGGGAGCTCAACTATTTCACCACAAATGTAAATGAGCCTTTACTATCAGATCTCTGCAAACCCTAAGATTATATGGATACCAAGTGCAGGCCCTCAGAACAGCCACAGGGTTGTGTTAGTATAGTTAAAGCATTACAGATATACCTATCAACCTTTACAAACTGCAAATATCCATATCCACCGATCATTCATAACATTATGACCACTGGCAGGTGAAAGTACACTGATCATCTATCTTCCAATGGCATGTAAAAGCTGGTGGGATATATTAGGCAGAAAGTGATCATATTCTTGAAGCAGATTTTTTTTTTTTTTTTTTTAATGGGCAAGCGTAAGGATTTGAGCCGCTTTGCCACGGGCCAGATTATACTGGGTCAGAACAACTCCAAGACTGCAGCTATTGTGGGATATTCCCAGTCTGCAGTGGTTAAGGACCTACCAAATTTAGTCCAAGGAAGAAAATCCAGTGAACCGGCAACAGGGTCATTGGCTGCCAAGGCACATTGACGCACAAGGGAAGGGAAGACTGGCAAGAGAACTCCGATCAAATAGAAGCGACAGTGTAGTTTAAATTGCTTTACAAGTCAACGCTACTTCTGACAGAAAGGTGTCAGAACGCACAGTGTATTGCAGTTTGTTGCATATGGAGCTGTGTAGCTGCAAACTGGACAGGGCGCCCATGCTGGCCTGTGTCCACAGCCAAAATAAATGCGTGCATCAGAACTGGACCACAGAGCAATGGAAGACGTTGGCCTGGACTGATGAATTCAGTGAGTTTGAGATGTTGATTTTGCCTCCAAATTCTCCAATCTCAATCCATTCGAGCATCTGAGGAAATTCGAATCCATGGAGGATCTGCTCATTACAGCTTAGAGCTTGGTTGCAGACACCACAGCATACCTTCAGAGGTCTAGTGGAGTCCATGCCTCAATGGGTTATGGTGGGAGGTCATAATATATTAGGGCCGAAATCGGGGTGTGTGTGTGTGTGATATATATATATATATATATATATATATATATATATATATATATATATATATATATATATATATATATACACACAAACTATATTGTCAAAAATTGCAACGCCCGCCTTTACACGCACATGAACGTTAATGGCGTCCCATAGCCCATAGGGTTCAATATTGAGTTGGTCCACTCTTTGCAGCTATAAAAGCTTCAACTCTTCTGGGGAGGCCGTCCACAAGGTTTAGGAGTGTGTCTATGGGAATGTTCTTCCAGAAGTGCATTTGTGAGGTCAGACACAGATGCTGGATGAGAAGGCCTGGCTCGCAGTCTCTGCTCCAATTCATCCCAAAGGTCATCAGGTTGAGGTCAGGACTCTGTGCAGATCAGTCAAGTTCCTCCACCCCCAAAGTCGCTCATCGATGTCTTTATGGACCTTGCTTTGTGCACTGGTCCAAATCATTTGGTGGAGGAGGGATTATGGTGTGGGGTTGTTTTTCAGGGGTTTGGCTTGGCCCTTTAGTACCAATAAAGGGAACTCTTAAAGCGGACCTCGACTCATTTTTTCATCTTTCCATCTATTAAATCTTCTGCCTTTGTTGTTTTAAAGCGGGATTCCGGCCAGGATACATTTTTTTTTTTAAAAGTCAGCAGCTACAAACACTGTAGCTGCTGACTTTAAATAAGTACACTTACCTGTCCTGGGTGCCCGGCTCTCGGGTCCCGGCACCGCCATCCTAAGTAAGGGAAACAGGCAGTGGAGCCTTGTGGCTTCACTGCCAGTTTCCTACTGCGCACGCGCGAGTGGCGCGCCGCTCTGTGAATGGCCCCGTGGTTTTCTGGGAACACACACAGTTCCCAGAAGGCAACGGGGCAGCTCACCGAGGAGCAGGACACGCCAAAGAATAGGAAGAGGCAGATTAGGAACAAGCTAGTTGAACCTAGCAACAAGGGTTCAGGTAAGTTTAAAACATTTTTTTTTTTCCAATTTTTTTTTTTTTTTACGATTTTTCATGCAATTTTTTATTTTAGGGTGGCCCTCCATTTTAACTTTAGATAGTAAATTTTTTTTTTTTTTCTGCCAGTAAATGCCTTATACAGCCCACTTCCTGTTTCTTGCCTGGAAAAAAGCCTAGGCTTATGACATTATGCACAGCTCACTCATGAGAGTTTGCCAGCAAGGGAGGGTGAATGAGTCATAAGATGGCCAATGAGACCTGTAAGGCTTCAAAGCTGGAGGTGGGGTGCCTCTGTCTTGGTAAAACCAGGAAGTGAACAGGCAGCAGCTTCATCTGCCCACAGTTAAAATGGTTGCAGCCAGACTCAATGCAGTGAGATTTCTGCAGCATATTTGGCAAGTACAGAATCACAGTATATATAAAATAATATGCAAAGCGGTTGGAGGGAAGCTTCAGAATGGCAAAGATGTCTTTATTACAAACTATGTGAGCAGACTGCAGTTCCTCTTTAACCACTTAAGGACCAGGCCTATTTTTCAAACGTGTAGTTTACAATACTTAGAAAAATAAAATATATAATGTTTGGGGGTTCTAACATCCTAGAGAATAAAATGGGGGTTATTGCAATACTTTATCACACCATATTTGCGCAGCAGTCTTACAAGCACAATTTTTTTGAATAAAAAAAAAAAAAAAAAAAAAAAAAAAAACACAACAGTAAAGTTAGCCCAATTTTTTAATCTATATTGTGAAAGATGTAAATTGATACCCAACATGTCCGCTTCAAAATTGTGCCCGCTCGTGGAATGACGACAAACTTTTATCCTTAAAAATCTCCATAGGCGACGTTTAAAAAAAAAATCGTACAGGTTGCATGTTTTGAGTTACACAGAGGAGGTCTAGGGCTAGAATTATTGTTCACGCACTAATGATCGTGGTGATACCTCACATGTGTGGTTTGAACACAGTTTTCATATGCGTTCGCTTCTGCATGCGAGTGTGGCAGGACAGGGCACGTTGAAAAAAAAAAAAAAAATTCTTATTTTACTTTTTATTTTTACACTGTTCTTTTAAAAAAAATAAATAAAAAAAATATGGTGTCACTTAAAGGCCCCTTTCACATGGGGCTGTCCTTTTTACTTCTCCGCTTGCTCAGCGGGGATCGCTTCGTTGATCCCCGTTGAGCCAGCGGATGACAAGTCCGTCTCTGCACTCTGTGCAGGGATGGACCTGTCAGAGAGATCTCTCCTCTCTATGTCCTAATAGGACATCCATCAGTCAGGATTTTGTCACCGCTGACATCCGACGCTCCATAGAGCTGTACGGAGCGACTGTTCAGATCCTCCTGAAAAAACTGACAGGTGGATCTGAACGGTCCGCGCATGTGAAAGGGGCATGACGGGGCATGACGGGGCATGACAGGACCTCTTAAATATGAGTTCTGGGGTCAATAAGACCTGAGATCTCATATTTACACTAAAATGCAATTCCAAAAAAAAAAAAAAGTCCCTTTAAGAGCTATGGGCGGAACTATTTTCATATTACTGGTTTTAGAAACACTTTAAGGTGTTGGCATACCAAGACATTTTGGACTATTTCATGCTCCCAACTGTGTGGGAACAGCCCCTTCCTGTTCCAACATGACTGCACATTAGTGCACAAAGGAAGGTCCATAAAGACATGGATAAGCGAATTTGGAGAGGAGAAACTTGACTTGCCTGCACAGAGTCCTGACCTCAACCCAATAGAACACCTTTGGGAAGATTTAGAGTGGAGACTGCGAGCCAGGCCTTTTCGTCCAAAATCAGTGCCTGACCTCACAAATGCGCTTCTGGAAGAATGGTTAAACATTCCTATAGACACACTCCTAAACCTTGTGGACAGTTCTCCCAGAAAAGTTGAAGCTGTTAAAGCTGCAAAGGGTGGGCCAACTAAATATTGACCCCTACGGACTAAGACGCCATTAAAGTTCATGTGCGTGTAAAGGCAACTATCCCTATATCTCTATCTATACATACACACACACACACCACACTCAGCAGATGGGACAATTTAGTGCCCTTTCACAGTGACAGCATGGCTGCATTAGAAGGGCTTTACTACTACTTAGAGAAGCTTTTAACCCATGCTAGCAGCCGAATAAAGGGTTAAAAACACCTGCCATCGAAGCGCTTTGGCTGCACTGCCCATTGATTTCAATGGACAGGGGCGCTGTAGAAGCGGTGTATACACCACTCCTACAGCACCCTAAAGATGGTGCTTGCAGGACTTTTAAACATCCTGCCAGCGCAGCACCCCAGTGTGAAAGCTTTCACACTGGGACTGCACATGAGGCATTATTCAGGTGCTTTACAGGTGCTAATTTTAGCACCTGAAACCACCTCCAGTGTGAAAGGGGTCTTATAGTTAGTATGAGGTCTCCCCGGCTTTTCTTTTAAGAGATATCTTTCTCCAAGGTATGCTTTGTGAACGGTAACACAAACAGTTGGGTTTTCTCAAATTTGACTGCAAAAGAGGAAAGATGCCTTAAAGCGGAGCGCCGCCGAATTTTTTTTTTTTTAAAGTCAGCAGCTACAAATACTGCAGCTGCTGACTTTTAAAACATGGACACTTACCTGTCCAGGGCGCCCACGATGTCGGCACCCGAGGCCGAACCATCTCTCCGTCCTCGGGTGCTGCCGCCTCCATCTTCGGTAAGGGAATCAGGAAGTGAAGCCGTGCGGCTTCACTTCCTGGTTCCCTACTGCGCATGCGCGACTCGCGCAGCGCAATACAACTGGTCCCTGCTGTCTGTGGGATCCGTGTGTTTCCCAGCAGGCAGCGGGGAGGGAGCAGGAAATGGCGTAAATAACCGCAGATTCTGCGGCTATCTATGCCGGAAGTGGGTACAGATACCTGTAATATACAGGTATCTGTACCCCCCTCCCCCCTGAAAGGTGCCAACTGTGTCACCGGAGGGGGGGAGGAATCTGATGAGTGGAAGTTCCACTTTTGGGTGGAACTCCACTTTAAGTTCTTCCTTAACAGTTTTCACAAAAACATAAACAAAATCAAAATAGGAGAGGTATGATTATATCCTGTCAGCTATAACAATACATAGCCCCAAAGACTGCAAACAATTTATCAAAACTTGTTGAATTAAGAGCATCTGTTCTGCCCACATCCTGGTACTGCTTCTGTATCAAACAATGCAAAGGCCACCCACTTGTAGGTGGTCTGGACCCTGCCAAACACTTGATCTGACTCAAGGTGGAGCTTCCCAAGCTATACAGCTGCCTATGCAACTCAACCCCTATCTTCCCTATCCAAAATGTCACTTTCCCAGGACGTGAAACAAGTGCAATATACTCACTCTTAGCCGTCCACCTCAAAAAAATTATTTGAGCCTGCTGCACCTCCATATACATACAAACGTTAGCACACATCAGAGGCACACGTACGTCAACTGTGCTACACATTACATTACTTCCAGGCACACTGGAGTGAAAGCAAAAATTCTAGGATAATAAAACAAAACTACGCTATAGGGAATTAAAAACCTGACTCAAAATATAAGCAGCAATTCTCCTGTATGACATAAAGCACAGTATAGCACATATTAAAGAACTTAGAATTGCGCTAAAAATTGTAATTCCAAAACATGCAACATAAAAATTTTAAGTACAGCTTTTTACTTGGGGTTTTAACCAAACTTCAGTCTTAAAATGATTTAACCGTGTGCAAAAACCGTTCTGCCAGAGAAAGGGTTAAAATACAAAAGGCAACCCCCCCCCCCCAAATATTTTAGATAGAGTAAGGAAGGGTTACACCTCACAGATTTCCCCCCCCCCCCCCCAAATATTTTAGATAGAGTAAGGAAGGGTTACACCTCACAGATTTCCCCCCCCCCCCCAAATATTTTAGATAGAGTAAGGAAGGGTTACACCTCACAGATTTCCCCCCCCCCCCCAAATATTTTAGATAGAGTAAGGAAGGGTTACACCTCACAGATTTCCCCCCCCCCCCCAAATATTTTAGATAGAGTAAGGAAGGGTTACACCTCACAGATTTCCCCCCCCCCCCAAATATTTTAGATAGAGTAAGTGAGGGTTACACCTCACAGATTCTCTACCCACACCCGCTTTTTAGAAACAGAGTGGCTGTGTAGGCAGAGCCTCGTGATTCTCATTTTGGCCAGAATCGTGCAAATCTAATCTTATTGTTAAAAGGTATCAGTCAGGAGAAGGGTACAAAAGAATTTAAGGCATTAGATATACCATGGAACACAATGAAGATGGTCATCAAGTGGGAGAAAATATGGCACAACAGTGAACACTACCAAAAACTGGACGCCCCTCCAAAAATGTATGAAAAGACAAGAAAAAAAAACTGGTCAGGGAGGCTGCCATGAGGCCTACAACATTAAAGGAGGTGCAGGAATATCTGGCAAATACTGGCTGTGTGGTACATGTGACAACAATCTCCCGTATTTTTCTTCATATGTCTGGGCTATGGGGTAGAATGACAAGATGGAAGCCTTTTCTTATGAAGAAAAACACCCAAGCCTGGCTAAATTTTGCAAAAACACATCTGAAGTCTCCCAAAAGCATGTAGGAAAATGTGTTCTGGTCTGATGTAATGAAGGTTTTACTTTTTGGCCATATTTACAAAAGTTATGTTTGGTGCAAAAACATTGCACATCACTAAAAGACCACCATACCCACCGTGAAGCATAGTGGTGCCAGCATCATTCTTTGGGGCTGTTTATCTTCAGCTGGAACAGGGGCCTTAGTCAAGGTAGAAGGAATTATGAACAGTTCAAAATACCAGTCAATATTGGCACAAAACCTTCAGGCTTCTGCTAGAAAGCTGAACATGAACAGAACTTCATCTTTCAGCATGACATAGACCCGAATCATACATCCAAATCAAAAAAGGAATGGCTTCACCAGAAGAAGAGTAAAGTTTTGGAATGGTCCAGCCAGAGCCCTGACCTGAACCCGATTGAAAATCTGTGGGGTGATCTGAAGGGGGCTGTGCACAGGAGATGCCCTTGCAATCTGGCAGATTTGGAGTGTTTTTGCAAAGAGTGCCAAATATTGCCAATTTAAGATGTGCCTTGCTGATAGACTCATACCCAAAAAGACTGAATGCTGTAATAAAATCGAAATGTGCTTCAACAAAGTATTAGTTTAACCACTTCAGCCCCGAAAGGATTTGCCCACTTTCTGACCAGGCCATTTTTTGCGATACGGCACTGTATCGCTTTAACTGGCAATTGCACAGTCGTGCGACGCTGTACCCAAACAAAATTGATGTCCTTTTTTTCCCCACAAATAGCTTTCTTTTGGTGGTATTTGATCACCTCTGCGGTTTTTATTTTTTGCGCTATAAAAACAAAAAAATAAATAATTTTTTAATTTATTTTTTGCTATAATAAATATCCCCAAAAATGATATGTTAAAAAAAATTAAATAAAATAAATTTCTTCCTCAGTTCAGGCAGATATGTATTCTACATTTTTTTTAAAGCCAAAAGTAACACAATAAGTATATTGTTTGATTTGCGCAAAAGGTATAGTGTCTACAAAATAGGGGATAAATTTATGGCTTTTTTACTAGTAATGACGGCGATCTGCGGTTTTTAACGGGTCTGCGACATACAGACTCGGACACTTGACATTTATACAGCGATCAGTGCTAAAAATAGCCACTAATTATTGTATAAATGTCATTGACAGGGAAAGGGTTAACACCGGCGGCGATCAAAGGGTTAAATGTGTTCCCTCGTGTGTTTCTAACTGTAGAGGGATGGGACCGACTTGGGGAGGAAACCGATAGCTGTTCCCAAGTACTAGGAACAGACGCTCTGTCTCCTCCCCTGACAGAACGGAGATCTGTCCACTTACATGGACAGATCTCCGTTCTGTCCTTCTCAGGAGCAATCTTGGCCGCCGGCCACATGCACTGGCTCCTACGTCACTCTGCGGGCGGGCGCATGCGCCCCCTATACTCAAAGCACCCACCGTACAGCTATGGCGATGCGCGCAGGAGTGCCATACTGTCAAACGACGACGGGTGGTCGGCAAGTGGTTATGGATGTGCACACTTATCCAACCATAGTTTAGTTTATTTTTACTTCCCTCCACCTAAAAGATTTCAGTTTGTTGTTCAACTGAGTTGGACAGTTTATAGGTCACATTAAAAAAGGTGGAAAAAGTTCTGAATTTTTTTTTTTTTTATCTTTGTCTCGTAAAAAAAAAAAAAAACACATCACAGAAACCTGACATTTTAACAGGGGTGTGTAGACTTTTTATATCCACTGTACATAAAGTTACTATCTAGGGACAAACTATGTACTTGGAACATAGTAATCTTACTCACTGCGCTTCCAAGAAAAACTTGTGAATCATTTCCCAGCATGAACAAGACTCCTGAATTATTGCAAGTAGCTCAGTGTCAGTTACACAAAGGTTTTTAACTGGGAGAGAGGAAGAGTATTTGATATGGCATTGCTCGGGAAAGGTTAAGCATGGCTAACTATACAATTAAAAGATTTTTTTGGAGGAGAGTTTGGATGAGCAGTCCTCTAAAATATTGTGAGAAATTATAGAATGGGGAGACAAACATTTATATAAAAGCAAATTGTAGCAGTAATGTCACCCAGGGCCCATTCACAACAGAATATAGCAGGGTGGATAACAAAATAACCCTGATTTTGATTTAAATCAGATTTTTTTTTTTTTTTTTAAATCAAATATTTTAATAAAAAGCTTTTGGAGTAAAAATCTAAAAGATAGTTTAAGGTACATTAATAATTTAGTTTATTCAGCATGAAATGGAGCTTAGTTATGTAGCATGAGGCTGTATATTCTGCAATATTTACATTTTTGGTAAACTCATTCAATGAATCCAAGCTCTGCAAACTGGGATAACATGCACTGCATTGATGCATTCACACAATTTCACAGTAACTAGGAGATAAAAACAAAGTTCAGGAATATTGCTTTATCCCATTGTTTTTCAAATCTATGTACATTCCAAACTGTATGACTGATTCGGTTCTGATATTGCTGTTTTACTAACCTGACAGCTTATTCTAAACGGGAAACCTTAATTTTGTTTGCAAATATTAAAGATACTAACTACCAGTAAGAATGAGTCCTTACATTTAAAGAGCACCTGTCATTTCAGATCCATCATGGCAGCGTCATGGGGGGGGGGGGGGAGACACACACTTAACATGACTTGTGTACTGACCATATGAAAATCTGACGTCAAGCCGTTCTCCACCGAAAATTTACTAGCCTGTCATCCAACATTTATTGGCTGAAAATTAAACACCAATTGTCAAAAGAAGCATACTAACGGTAAGATTTTAGGACAGTCTGTCGACAATCCCCTTTTTAACGCAACACACCTAAATTGCATGTAAAATGCAAAGGTGCGAACAGGGTCTTAAGGTCTCTTTGGACTGGTTTCACACTGCTCAGGTTTGGCTGCAGAGCAGGTGTACCTGCTGTTTTTGTGTGTTTAACCAGTGGTCCCATAGAATTTCTATTAGGCCATACATTTTTGCTGTGTTTTCTGAAAATGCACAAAAAGTCCTGCATGTTACATCTTTGGCGAGCTCTCAGAAAATGTGTGGTCTAGAAGTCTATTAGGACTGCAGCTAAAACCACAGGTAAAAATGCACAAAACTGCTGCTACACCCACACTGCAGCCAAACTGGTGCACAGCAGTGTGCAGCTGGCATATTGTTTGCGCCAAGCCAGCTCAAACCATTTACTGCACTAGCCTCAGCTAAAAGTAAATGTAGCCTCAGCTGTGCTTTGTTTCAGGAGTGGGATGGGAACTTTCTATCCCAATGCCGAAACAAAATATATTCTGGCTGAGCAGCACTCAGTGACTTAGCGGAAGCTGTGTATTCTATAAATCAGGGTCTTCAAACTACTACTACCCTCCAGTTGTTCAGGAACTACAATTCCCATCATGCCCAGTCATGTCAGTGATTTACAATGACTCATGGGATGTGTAGTTCCGTAACAGCTGGAGGGCCGTAGTTTGAGGATCCCTGCTCTAAATGAATACAAAGCTTCTTTCTATTGCCTACGTCAGAGACCAAGACATCATTTGCTTGCCTATCCTCCTTAGCCACTCAGAGGAAGCTTTCTATTAATTGACAGATTACAAAGCTTCCAGTGAGTGGCTGAGTGCCCAACTATTTTAAGTAAAGTACACATTTAAAAAAAAAAAAAAAATAATATCATATGAAAAATCCAGCTTTCAAAGCAATCGTCCAAAAATATGATCGTTAGTACACAGCTTTCGAGAGCAGATTACGACAATTTATCTATAACAATCCAAAGGGACAACATGTAGCTGAGGATACAAACAGGTCATACGACGAGCCCAGTTAGGCCCAAAATGGTCTTTACTTGCATACTTGTTCTAAGTCTGATTGAAAAGAAAGGAAGTCAGGGGATCATCAGGTCAGTCAAGCAATTACCATAATCAGAAATGTCAACCTCCGTATTTCCCTTAGGACAGATACTTTACAGCCCATCTTCCTACATCTGCTATTTTAAAAGAAATGGTCAGTTGGGATTGTCTGTAGGTTACTGCACATTCTTACAGCTGGGTAAAACAATCTTGTCATTTGTGAACATCCAACCGTCATTGTATACCTACCTGTAGTTTGCAATTTATAAAATGACTACGATTTCATTACACTGCTTAACATTGATTGTAAAGGCAGGAGGTTTTTTTTAAAACTTAATGCATTAAAATAAAAAGCCTTCTATGTGCTAAGCGTCCTGAAGTCCCTCTAGAGTTCCAGTGATGTTGTAGGATTGTCTCGGCTTCCCGAGACTCCCCTCTTTATTGGCTCAGACCGCAGTGCGGCATCATTTGGCTCCCAGTGCTGTCAAAGTCAGTCAGCCAATGAGGAGAGAGAGGGGGCAGGGACGAGCCCCGACTACGTGTCTGAATGGTCATCAGGAGCTGCGATTCAGCTCGGGCGCCCCCCCCCATAGCAAGCTGCTCGCTGTGGGGACCCTCAACAGGAGGGAGGGGCCAGGAGCACTGAAGGGGGACCTGAGAAGAGGAGGATCCGGGCTGCTCTGTGCAAAACCACTGCACAGAGCAGGTAAGTATAACAGGTTTGATTTTTTAAAAATACGAAGACTTCAGTATCACTTTAACTCACACTTAAGCCAACCTGTAATATATATACACATACTTAAACTTCTAAAGTTTACAAGGTTGTATTTTTAATTCTAATATTAAAGCATCTACACCCAGGACCAACAATTGAATAGATTACAGTTTACCAACCCTTAGATGTGGTGAGTTCACGTTTTAGAAAAATAAATGAATGCACAAAGTGTGTATTTATCATTTTTTGTTGCAGAAGCATTGCACTAGCCATCAGCAGATAGGTGACAAAGAAATCATTTCAGAACTTTTCCCACCTTTAATGTGACCTATAAAAACTGCACAACAAACCTATAAACAATTGAACAAACCAAAATCTTTAGGTGCAAGTAAAAACAACATCTGGGCTCTGGCTGGGCCATTCCAAAACTTTAATCTTCTTCCGGTGAAGCCATTCCTTTGTTGATTTGGATGTATGATTTGGTGCTTAAAATATAAAGTACCTACCTCTTCATGTTCAGCTTTCTAGCAAAAGCCTGAATGTTTTGTGCCAATATTGACTGGTATTTGGAACTGTTACTAATCCCCTCTACCTTGACCAAGGCCCCTGCTGAAGAAAAACAGCCCCAAAGCATTATGCTGCCACCACCATGCTTCACGGTGGGTATGGTGGTCTTTTGGGGATGTGCAGTGTTATTTTTGCACCAAAAATCTTTCGGAATTACGGCCAAAAAGTTCAACCTTGTTTTCAGACCATAATACATTTTCCCACATGCTTTTGGGAGACTTCAGATGTGTTCTTACAAAATTTAGCTGGGCTTGGATGCTTTTCTTCAAAAGAAAAGGCTTCCGTCTTGTCATTCTACCCCATACCCCAGAAATATGAAGATTAGGGGAGATTGTTGTCATGTGTACCACACAGCCAGTACTTGCCATATATTCCTGCATCTGCTTTAATGTTGCTGTAGGCCTCTTGGTAGCCTCCCTGACAAGTTTTCTTCTTTGGAGGGACATCCAGTTCTTGGTAAGGTTACCATTCTGCCATATTTTCTCCACTATTGATGATGTCTGTCTTCACTGTGTTCCATGGTATATCTAATGCCTTGGAAATTATTCTGTACCCTTCTCCTGACTTATACCGTTTAACAGTGAGATCCCTCTGAGGACCATGGCTTTTGCTGTAGAATGCAACTAAGAAAATGTTATGAAAGACCTACTAGAACAGCTGAACTTTATTTGGGGTTAATTAGAGGCACTTTAAAATGATGGCAGGTGTGTACTGACTCCTATTTAACATGAGATTGAATGTGACCACATTCTTTTAGTTTTCTATTTTTACCCCCCCCCCCCCCCCCCCCCAAAAGACTTCAGTTTGTTCAACTGACTTGTACAGTTTATAGGTCAAATTAAAAGGTGGAAAAAGTTCTGAAATTATTGATCTTTGTGTTTTTTCACATCACAGAAACCTGACATTTTAACAGGGGTGTGTAGACTTTATATTCACTATATGTCTGCCTTTCTTCATGACCATTACATGGCATTTGATGGGATTAGTGGATTACACAATATAAACACTGGTATCGCTGTCCTTTCAGTTCACAAAAGTGACCAACAGGTATATTCTGTACTTGCTGAAAAAGTGTTCTTAGACTGGAAAAAGAAAGCTAATGCAGCCACCACATCTTAGGACTGGCAAGCTGCAATAAATTACATTTTCTTTTTTGGACCATGATAGACTTTAGAGTGGTTGTAAAGGCAGAAGATTTTTTTACCCTAAAGCTGAACTCCACCTTTTGATACACTTTATATAGAAATTATGCCCCTTCAGTAAAGCCTCGTGCACACAATCAGATTTTTGGACGACCGTTCGTCTGTTTTTTGTTGCATGCTAGTCTCATGTCAAAAGTGAAGAGGTTACTTGCCATACGAAAATTCTCATAAGACAGAATTCAACTTCAGAAGTGATGTAATGTGTTGAATAGTTTCGTATGTTGAGTTCACTTACGACAAAAATATTGTAGGCTGCACATCCAGCTTTTGTCGGATGAAAAATCGGAAGCGCCTGTCGAAAGCACCGTACTATCTGAAAAACGGCAGATCGTTCGGACTAAATTTTACTTTCGATTTTCAAATCGTGTGTACGGGTCTTTACATGAGACCACTGGATGTGCGACATAAAGCTTCCTCAGAGTCAGAGAGGTGGGCTGATGTCACAACCTTCAAAATAAGCTTTGTAATCAGTGAAAGAACACATCGCTTTCTTTGAATGGCAAGGTGCCAATCAGATAGACTACTGTGTACCCGGAACACAGAGCAGTATGCTGTAGGTAGCGTCAACATCCGGGGCCTCACAAGCTGGCCCAAACTAACTACATAATGTTTAGCTACATAATCAAAAGCTGGCATTCAGCTTTAATGCATTCCCTGTATTAAAGTGATATTTTTTTAAACAAAAAAAAACAAGACTAATAAACAAACATTATACTTACCTGCTCTATGCAGTTCAGTATCCTCTTCTCGGGTCCCTCACTGGTGCTCCTGGCCCCTCACTCCTGCCGAGTGTCCACGCAGCAAGCAGCTTGGGGGTACGAGTGTCCATTCAGACATGGAGCTGCAGCTCGGCCCTTCTCCTCGTTGGCTCACTGACTGACAGCAGCTGGAGCCAATGGGGCCCACTGCTGTGTCTCAGCCAATCAGAAGGGAGAATCCCAGACAGCCAAGGCTATCGTGCAACATCGCTGGACAGAGATGGGGCTCAGGTACGTATTAGGGGGGCTGATGCACACAGGTTTATCTTAATGCATAGAATGCATGAAAAAGAACAAACCTTCAGCATTTAGAACTTTAAAGTGGAGTTCCACCCAAAAGTGGAATTTCCACTCATCGGATTCCTCCCCCCCTCCGGTGTCACAGTTGGCACCATTCAGGGGGGAGGGGGGGAGCAGATACCTGTATATTACAGGTATCTGTACCCACCTCCGGCGTAGATAGCCACAGAATCTGCGGTTATTTACACCACATCCTGTCAACCCCCCCCCCCGCTGTCTGCTAGGAAACACACGGGTCCCAGAGACAGCAGGGACCAGTCGTATTGCGCTGCGCGACTCGCGCATGCGCAGTAGGGAACCGGGAAGTGAAGCCGCACGGCTTCACTTCCTGATTCCCTTCCCGAAGATGGAGGCGGCAGCACCTGAGGACCGAGAGACGGTTCGGCCTCGGGTGCCAACATCGCGGGCGCCCTGGACAGGTAAGTGTCCATGTTTTAAAAGTCAGCAGCTGCAGTATTTGTAGCTGCTGACTTTAAAAAAAAAAACATTTCGGCGGAGCTCCGCTTTAAGATAAAAATGTTCTTGTATTTGTATCGCCCCCTCACCCCTCATATACTTATCTGAAGCCCTCTAAATCTAGCGTTGTGCCTATCTGCAGCAGCACTGGTCTCCCTCTCTCTCCGCACAGAACACAGGCAGCAGGAGAGACAAGCCACGCTGTGTGTGTATGGATGCACACAGCCCAGTTCAGAAGCAAGTCTGCACATGTGCCCCGTACCAAAATAAATACATAGGCTACCATTGTAGTCCTTTCCTGATAAGGCTAGCTGACAATGTGATGCTGATCCAATGGCTTTATTATTTGTAAATGACCAAAAAAAGTCAAATATCCTGATCTGCACACTTACTCGGTCACTCAGAACTATTAGAGAAAAGCTGTGATTTCACTAGTTATAAGTTTGTTTTGACTAAATTAGGGGTGCACCGAATGGGTTTTTTGGTGCCGAAACAGATACCGAAAATGAAAAATACACTAGGCCGAAAACCGAAACCAAAAATGACCGATACTGAAAATAACCGTTTTAAAAAAAATATTTTTATACAGGACATGGTCAGAGACTGGGGACATGGCCCAGGACGTGGCCAGAGACTGGGGACATGATATAAGAGCCTCACCAGTGCCCGTCAGGTGCATCCTTGCCTGTGTGACCCCAATGCAGCCTACCTGTGCAGGGGAAGAGAGGAGAGCCGCCGCCAGGTTGATTAGAGCGCCGGGAACATCACAGCTTTCATTTCAATAGCTCTGTCTTCCCCGTCACATACAGCCCCTCCCCCTTGTCCGGGGAACTTTGATAGACAGATCACCCGTCCCAGGATTGTACGGGTGATCTGTCTATCAAAGTGCCCGGACAAGGGGGAGGGGCTGTATGTGACAGCGTGGCGGGGAAGACACAGCTATTGAAATGAAAGCTGTGATGTTCCCGGCGCTCTAATCAACTAGTCAGTGGCTCGCATCTCTCTTCTGTGCTAAACGACACCCCCGTGATGGGCAGAACCAGAGGCGGGGGGGCAGAGCCCGCCCCATTTTCGGCCTTTTTTCTCTTTCGGCAAATTGCCGAAAAGGCCATTTTTTCGGCCGATATGTTTCTGTGGCTGAAATTTCGGTGCATCCCTAGCCTAAACAGAAACAGTCATGATTCGGCGCATTAAATATTCAAAATACTTAGTCTTAGGCCCCTTTCACACGAACGGACCATTCAGATCCGCCTGTCAGTTTTGACGGCGGACCTGAACGGGTGCTCCATGCTAGTCTATGGAGCGACAGATGTCAGGATGCGTCTAGGCTTTGGAAGTCAGATGTCTCATTACTTTTACTTACATAGTAGCCAAGGTTGAAAAAAGACAAGTCTATGTGTGCGATTTTGTCAGTATTACATTGTATATCCCTGTATGTTGTGGTCATTCAGGTGTTTATCTAATAGTTTTTTGAAACCATCGATGCCCCCCGCTGAGACCACCACCTGTGGAAGGGAATTCCACATCCTTGCCTCTCTTACAGTAAAGAACCCTTTACGCAGTTTAAGGTTAAACCTCTCTTCTACTAATTTTAATGAGTGGCCACGTGTCTTATTAAACTCCCTTCCATGGAAAAGTTTTATCTCTATTGTGGGGTCACCAGTATGGTATTTGTATATTGAAATCATATCCCCTCTCAAGCGTCTCTTCTCCAGAGAGAATAAGTTCAGTGCTCGCAACCTTTCTTCATCACTAATATCCTTCAGTCCCTTTATTAGCTTTGTTGCCCTTCTTTGTACTTGCTCCATTTCCAGTACATCCTTCCTGAGGACTGGTGCCCAGAACTGGACAGCATACTCCAGGTGCGGCCGGACCAGAGTCTTGTAGAGTGGGAGAATTATTGTTTTATCTCTGGAATTAATCCCCTTTTTAATGCATGCCAATATTCTGTTTGCTTTGTTAGCAGCAGCTTGGTTTTGCATGCCATTGCTGAGCCTATCATCTACTAGGACCTCCAAGTTAGGGCTTGGAGATTTTTATTTATTTTTTTTTTTTTTTAAGAAAATCAAAATCTGCGATTTTTAAAAGAAAAAAAAAAAAAAATCTAAATTCACGATTCAAAATTTTTTTTCTTTTTTGGACACCGCGCCGGTCCTGAGGAGCTGCAGGCAGGAGTTTTTAGGCGAGGCCACAGCTTCGGTCTAGTCCGCGGCGTCCAGCCTCGCGGACTAGGCCGAAGCCACGGCCACGCCTAAAAACTCCTGCCCGCAGCTCCTCAGGACCGACGCGTTAGAAAAAAAATTGATTTGCTTAAATTTTGAATCGATTTGACCTCTCAACTCGATTCAAGATTTAAAATTGATTTTTTCCCCAGCCCTACTCCAGGTCTTTTTCCATCCTAGATTCCTCCAGAGGTTCTCCCCCCAGTGTATAGATTGCATTCATATTTTTGCCACCCAAATGCATTATTTTAAGTTTTTCCACAATAAACCTCATTTGCCATGTAGTTGCCCACCCCATTAATTTGTTCAGATCTACTTGCAAGGTTTTCACATCCTGCGGAGAAGTTATTGCCCTGCTTAGCTTAGTAACGTCCGCAAATACAGAGATTGAACTGTTTACCCCATCCTCCAGGTCGTTTATGAACAATTTAAATAGGATAGGTCCCAGGACAGAACCCTGAGGGACTCCACTACCCACCCCTGACTAGAGTATTCCCCATTTATCACTACCCCGCCCTTGTAGCCAGTTTTCAATCCATGTACTCACCTTATGGTCCATGCCAATGGACCTTATTTTGTACAGTAAACATTTATGGGGAACTGTGTCAAATGCTTTGGCAAAATCCAGATACACCACGTCTACGGGCCTTCCTTTATCTAGATGGCAACTCACCTCCTCATAGAAAGTTAATAGGTGACTTATTAATGTTAAGTTTCCCAAGTCTATTTCTAATTCTGTCCTGTTAGCCTTGAGGGTGCTTCCTGTGATGTGTTATGAGGATAAACAGCCGTTTTGGATACTGAAGCCCCCCGATTCCCTCATGAAGACTGAGGAGAATAAATTCAATACCTTGGCCATCTCACCATCCTTTGTAACCAGATTTCCTTCCTCCTTTATGAGGCCAATATGGTCTGTCCTCCCTCTTTTACTGTTTATATACTTAACCACTTCCCACCCAAGGGTGTCATATGACGTCCTGGACTTTCAGTGGGAATATTTGAATGATGCCAGCAGCTACAGGCATCATTCAAATATCCTTGTTTTCAGCCGGGGATTCTGTGCACCATAAGAACGATCATAGAGGCAGTTCCGTCACCTGTAAGAACGTTCAAGCAGCGGGAGGGGACACCCCCCCTCCCGCCGCTTCTCCGGGCTCTCCTGTGCCATCGGGGACACAGAGAAAGAATCGTCCGGCGCCAGACAATATAGATTTCTGGTGACCAGATGGTCATCAGTCATCTCTATGACCGTTGGAGGCCCGGGCGCGACGTTATGACGTCAAGCCTGGGTCCCCAGAAGTAAACAAAGCCACGATTGCGTCTGTCAGCATGAGATCGGTGATTTTTTTTTCCTCAATCTCATGCTTTCCAGCCTGGAGGAGAGATGTGGGGTCTTATTGACCCCACATCTCTCCATAAAGAGGACCTGTTATGAATGATTCCTATTACAAGGAATGTTTACATTCCTTGTAATAGGAATAAAAGTGATAAAAAAAAAAAAAAAAAAGTTGTAAAAGTAAGGGAAAATAAAAAAAAAGTAAAATTTTTTAAAACACCCCTGTCCACGTTAGCTCACGCTCAGAAGCGAACGCACACATTAGTCCTGCCCACATATGTAAACGCTGTTCAAACTACACATGTGAGGTACTGCCGCGTGCGTTAGAGCGCGAGCAACAATTCTAGCTCTAGACCTTCTCTGTAACTCTAAACATGTAACCTGTAAAAAATGTTAAAGCGTCGCCTATCGAGCTTTTTAAGTACTGAAGTTTGTCGTCATTCCATGAGTGTGCGCAATTTTAAAGCGTGACATGTTAGGTATCTATTTACTCGGCATAACATCTTTCACATTATACAAAAAAATTGGGCTACCTTTACTGTTTTGTTATTTTTTAAATGAAACTGTTTTTTTCCCCCAAAAAAAACGCCTTTGAAAAATTGTTGCGAAAAATACCGTGCGAGATAAAAAGTTGCAATTTCCGCCATTTTATTCCCTAGGGTGTCTGCTAAAAAAAAAATATATAACGTTTGGGGGTTCTGAGTAATCTTCTAGCAAAAAAAAAACAAACAAAAAAAACAAAAAAAGATTTATACATGTAGGAGAGGAGTGCCAGAATATGCCCGGTATTGAAGTGGTTAAAGAATTTCTTGGATTTTTTTTTGCTTTCCTCCGCTATGTATCTTTCGTGTTCTCTCTTAGCCGCCCTAACTGCAACCTTACATTTCTTGTTGCATTCTTTATAAAGTTTGAATGCTGATGATGATCCCTCAACCTTGTTTTTTTGAAGGCCTCCTTTGCTTTTATATGCATTTTTACATTGGAGTTAAGCCATCCAGGACTTTTGTTCACTTTTTTAAATTTCCCACTGGGGTGCACTGGCTAATGCCCTTATTTAATATGATCTTAAAGCAAACCCATCTCTCCTCTGTGGTCTTTGTACCTAAGATTTTATCCCAATTTATATCTTCTAGCAAGGTGGCTCTTTTGAAATTCAGTGTCTTTGTATTTTAACCCCTTCCTGCCAAGGCCAATTATCAGCTTTCAGCGTCCTCGCACTTTGAATGAGATTTGCGCAGTCATGCTACGCTGTACCCATATGAAAAAAAAAAATTTTTCACACAGAGCTTTATTTGGTGGTATTTAATTACTGCTGGGTTTTTATTTTTGCTTAAAACAAGAATTTTGAAAACAAACATTTTTCTTAGTTTCGGTAAATCAGTATTATTCTGTAAATAAGTAACTTTTCTCCTTCACTGATGTGAGCTGATGAGGCGGCACTAATTTGCAATGCTGATGGGCACTGATTTATACTGCTGGGGCTGCACTGTAATCAGAGCACTGATGACCTGTACAGGTCTCCCCTGCGAGAAGATGACGCTGCCCCAGAACGTGTGCATCATGGCCGCCGTCATTTTACTATACGGCAGGCGGGAAGTGGTTAATTTGGCCATACACTAGTGGAATTTTGCAAAACAAAAAAAAACAAACACACAAGTGATATTAAACCCAAAAAATATATTGCAGCTTACCAATCCTTAAACGTGGTAGTTGCATTTGTTTTTTTCTTTCTTATTTCACCTGGTGATCCTGCAAGTAACACACTTTCTGTCTTAGGCAGCCCATACACTCACTGGACCATTTTTTTCATACAATTAGCAATGTGGATGGGGAATCCCTCCCGTTGTATTATTGTATCAGCAGGGAGCTTTTCCCGCCACCAGAATGATCAGTGATGTCGGTGTTGTCAAAACAGCCAACTCATCAAAATCTCCAACCACGTCACTTCTGGTTATCCTCCAACATCAGTAATTGGAGATTGACGAGTTTGCTGTACAACACCGGCAGTGTATTCACTACGATGAAATGGCCGTTTTGACAGAACAGCAGCCAAGGAGGAAAAAGCTGTTGCAGCCTTGGAGGCTGCTGTTGGTTACTAGCGGGCGGACCAACAATGTCCGCTCATATTGAGTACCGAAGATTTGGCTGTTTTGACAGAACAGAGCACTGATCGTTCATGAAAAAACAGACAGGCTGGTTGTACACAAGTTGATCGTTTGATCGACATGTGTACAACCAGTGAGCCCATACATGGATCAAAATTCAGCTGTTCCCTGCTGAAGCGGTCAAATTTCGATCCATCTTTGAACACCAGCATTGCCAGTTTGAGGGGAGGGTAGTGTTAAACTAGTAGATTTTAACAAATTGAAGCTGAACTCCAGATAACACTTTATAAGCAGGTACGGAAACTTTTTTTTTTTTTTGTTCCTTGGGTAAAGGTTTTACATAAAGGAATGGGACCTTAGATTGTAAGCTCCTTGAGGGTAGGGGCTGATGTGAATGCACAATACAAGTCTAAAGCACTGTGTAAATTGATGGCGCTATACAAGTACCTGTAATAAATACAATCGGACCACTGTAAGCACCCCTGTCAGCGTTAAATGCTTTGTGTAAGACCCCTTTCACACTGGGTCGTTTTGCAGGCGCTATTGCGCTAAAAATAGTGCCTGCAAACCGACCCGAAACAGCTGCTGCTGTGTCTCCAGTGTGAAAGCCCGAGTGCTTTCACACTGGAGCGGTGTGCTTGCAGGGCGGAAAAAAAAAAAAACTCCTGGAAGCATCTTTTGAGCGTTGTGTATACACCGCTCCATCACTCCTGCCCATTGAAATCAGTGGGGCAGCGCGGCTATACCGCCGGCAAAGCACCGCTGCAGCGGGCAGTTTTAACCCTTTTTCGGCTGCTAGCAGCCGAATAGCGCCGCTAAAAATAGCGATATTTTACCGCTGACGCAGCAACCTCCCCAGTGTGAAACCGGCCTTACAGACTGCCACTTTGTCCGGACAGCTCAGTATGTTAAATGAAGTTGAAAAATAACAGGCCTATTGGCTGGATCACCAGCTGAAAGGAAAAAAACCTTTAAGCGGAGTTCCACCCAGAAAATGGAAATTCTGCGGATCGGAATGCCTCCCCCCTCCGGTGCCACATTTGGCACCTTTCAGGGGAGAAGGGGGAGCAGATACCTTTCAAATCCAGGTATCTGCTCCCACTTCCGTGCATACACATATACAGGGATGGAAGCAATTGTATAATTGGGATTGGCAGTGTTCCCCTGCCATCCCTGTGAGAGGTCTGCCCTTATTTATAGGGTACCTTTTGTCAAGGTTTACATATTGACAATATTTATTTATACTGTTTTTCTATGTTTATGCCTTTGAGCTTTGTACATGGTATTTCTTTACATGCAATGTTTACTATACTGGTCAAATGTTCCCACATGGACTGTCTCTATCCAGGTGTCTGACGCACTCTCCCTGCCTGGTCAGTTTTATGCTCGTGTGTGGATGGTTTGGCGCTTGGGTGTCGCTGTGGTCCTCTTCACCACGGGAGCTGCGATGCGCTCAGCGGCCCCGCCCCTTCCTTGCCTTGTGTTTGGGAGGAGCGAGCGGGTACCCCTTCGCTCATCGGTGCCACGCCATTGTGTGACGGCTGATGCGCCGTACGTGTGACGTCAGTCATGACGCCACTGCGCCAGCGCTCAGCCTTAACATCCTGTTTTTCCATAAGGGGGAGTCTCCACGCCTGTCACTGAGTGTTCACTCGGTTGAGGTGTGGCTTCCCTCCCCCATTGGTTCACCTGCATGACATTGGCGGCTTATACCCCCCCCCATTGAAGTGAGCTGCTCATTCTGACCAGTCTCCCTCTGGGGTTATTGCACACCAGTTATACTGGTTTGCTGGTGGTGTTTTGAGGCAACGTTGGGGTAAGTTTTTTGTTGTTTTTGGTCCAGATCCCCTTTTTTTTCTTTTTTCTTTCTCCCTTCTTTTTGGTGGTGCAGCTTTTTAATTAAATGTAATTTTATTTCTATTATTTTTTTTTTTACTTTTTTTCCCACTTGCCACTTCTGCAAGTCTTCTACACCTCCTCATACTCATACAATTGTTCATCACTTTCAGACACAGGTTTTTCAAGAATTCTTGGCACCACCGCTTATAGAACTACACTGGGTTCACTATTAAGAATTACTATTATCATTTATAACATTTACTGTTATAATTATACACACATTTATATTTTGTTTCCAGATACCCCTGTTTCATGAAATACACACCATTTTTTGTCTTATGGAGACTCCAGTCATACCTTACACGCTCTTACACTGCCTGATGTTGCATCCCTGTATTATGCCGTCTCAGCTCCCGTGGTGGGGTTATGTCCTCAGCCAACCCTGTGTCGGATGCCCTGCACTGCATTTACTGTCTGAGTGGGCGAGTGTGGTTGGTTTACTATTTTTACACATATATTAATTCTGATTATTTTTCTTTAGAGTACGGTTTACTACATCCCTACATATATTCCATAGGTATGTTTATCGCATCTGCTCCTGATGAGTGGGATAACCCACGAAAGCATCGAGCTATACTTGATACCACACCCTATACCGACTGACGTTTATTCATTTAACCTTTTTTACTCTAGGAGGTTGTTTATATTCATTTGGTGGATGTACATTACCATGTGGGCGCATATGCCAGCATCGGGCTTACTGACATTTTTATATGTCCAGTACTCTGATCATATGTCTCTGTATCTACGCTCTCTTACATCATGTTTAGGCCTTGTGCACGCTCCATGTACATGAGATAAACTATGTGCTTTAAAATATTTAATAAAATTTCTATATTGTACAAACACCTCCACTATCCAATTGCTTAATTTAAAGTCCCAACTCCCGTGTAGTCTCTACCCACTTCCGGGCATAGGTCGCCGCACTTTGTGCGGTGAACTACGCAATGTCTGGCCCCTTCCCCCCCAGCTGTCTTCTGGGAGACACACAGTTCCCAGAAGACATCAGGGACCATTTAGTACGACTCGTGCATGTGCAGTAGGAAACAGGCTGTGAAGCTACAAGGCCGCGATGTCCGCCAGCCACCCACGAGAGAGACAGAACGGGGATCTGTCAATGTGAACAGACAGATCTCTGTTCTGTCAGGGGGGGAGAGAAATTCATCTGGTCATAGAATGCACTAATAAGAATGTCTGCACAAAACGTAAATTTAGTGTATGGTCAGCTTTAAAGGAGAAGTGGGGGATAAAAAAAAAAAATTCTCAAAAAATTTTGCCCGGCAGCTGTCCTCCACCCCTCTGAGTCGATTAGGAATCACGGACGAAATTGCCGAGATTCTAATTGCAATTCCACAGTGTGTTAATTAGTGCAAAATGCGCAATGTGCGCTGGGTGCCATTCATACTAGATAGTAGAGCTGCACGATTCTGGCCAAAATGAGAATCACAATTTTTTTGCTTAGAATAAAGAGATCACGGTTCTCTCATGATTCTTGCAACGTAAAATCTTTCACATACAAAAAAAAAAAAAAAAAAAAAAAAAAAAGGAAGAAGAAATTCTCTAGGGTCTCTAAAAAAATATACATAATGTTTGGGGGTTCTAAGTAATTTTCTAGCAAAAAAAAAAAATTATTTTAATTTGAAACCAACAAATGTCAGAAAAAGGTTTAGAGCCGGTTCACACAGGGGCGACTTGTCAGGCGACCTAGCCGCCTGACAAGTCGCCTCCCGTTCTGTACAATGGAACCGTTCTAATAGGAGCGACACAAGTTGCTCCGACTTAGAAAAAGGTTCCTGTACTACTTCGGGGGCGACTTGCATAGACTTCTATACAGAAGTCGTTTTGCAAGTCGTGCCGCCCCTGTGCGAACCGGGGCTTAGTGTTCAAGTGGTTAAGCTTTTTTCACTTACAAAGTCTATTCCATTGGCAAATTGTTACAAGGTTTATACTTAAGTTCAACTGATAAAGTATGTTTTGATTCTTGGCAGACTGCCCAGTTTTTTCCTTCCTTTCTTTTGATGGCTGTGGCTTCAGAAGAGCAGAGAGAATTCTTTGCATAGAAAGAATCAGAAAACACTTTAATCAAGATCGCAATAACGATTCTTGACGATTAATCGTGCAGCTCTACTAGACAGCACCCCAAACATGGTGCGATTTTGACACGATGGCCATGGGACTTTTAAAAAAAAAAAAAAAAATGCGTGAAGCTGGTCATCAAAAAAAAAAAAAAAAAAAAAAAAAAAGGGGCTGGAGCTTCTTTTGGGCAACAAACACGTAGGGCAGCAACTGAAGTGAACTAGCTGTTCTGTGTGCGACACACAGAATCGCGTGAAAATCATCCACACAAAAAATTGCAAGCTGGAATGGGAGTTGCTACTACACGAAGTGTGAATGGAGCCCAAGACCAAGACCTGAACGATCACAGGGCTGCCGACTGCCAAGTTCTCGGCCTTCACTGAGCAAGACCATTTCTCTGCTTCTCCCCTCATTGGAGTAGCTGGTTCAGTTTCTCAGCAGTGCACTGAGAGGCTGAGCCAGCTGCTGGTCAGGCATCTGGGTTGATCCCAACATTATTGCTGGGATCCCTGTAAAGACTGGACCGGGTCAGTAACTCCAGCCATCAGCAGACTGTCACCTGAATCTGGGTCACAGGAGTGCAGAAATAAGTACATTCCTGTGACACAGAAGAGAAGTGTGACCAAAAAAAGCTTTGGCTATACTTCTTTTAAGGCCTCTTCACTTCCCCACCCTTCCTTTTATCTGCAGGTGCAAACAGAAGTCCTGTGGAAGCTTCAATTGGCAATTTGGAACCTACAAAGGTCTGAGGACTTTTCTGCCCTGTACCATGTTGGTTGGCATTAATTAGGGCAGTTGATGTAAGCCTACGACAGACAATGCTTGTAGAATTCTAACAAAACTAAAAATGTTCATGTTTTCCCCTTCTTAGTGGAGGTTTTATTTTTGTCCCGTTTGAACACAAGTAAACTGAAATGAGTTGAGTATTACCTCAGAATGTCGCAACAAAATGCCACTCTCTTTCCAAAACACAAATACAGCATGTTTTGTTATAACCTTTTCAATGTCATACAGATAAAAGACAACAGCAGGGTTTCTAGCATTCATGGTCACAAAGAAAAAAAACAAATAATCAGGTTGCCCTTTCACATCTGAAGAATGCCCAGTCTAATCCCCCGATGTCAAAAAACAAAAAACAAAAACACAGACTTTTGGGTAGCTAGTATATACCAGAATCACCTGGCTTTAAAGACAATTATAAATTACAAAAAACTCCTGGGATTAACTTGCATTAACACTTCACATGTATTTTATACACACACGGAACTGCCCTGAAAAATTGGGAGGTCAACAGAACAAACATTAAGCAGACCTTTTTTTGTAACAAGCTTCACCGGCATAGGGATATAAAACTTTACTTGCCATGAACTGCATTCCCCAGCAATAAAACACAGGAAAACGCTATCCAGCGAATCCATATATAGAATTTCTAAAAGTAGCAATGGTGAGAAAAGGCTTCAACTATCCAATCCAAATGGACTGCACTTTAGATAAGGTTGTAGGCATGATGGAGCCAATTTACCTCCACAATCTAATAAAAATGAAAAAGGATTAGAGTTCCTAAATGAAAAATAGATACAGTTTAGGCATTATTCACAATGACAAACCTGTCTTCATCATATGCATTTAGATCTCATTTCTAAATGCAAGTAATGATTTTTTCAAGGGTGCCATTCACACTGAGCATTTAGCTGCAGTCAGTATAGCAGTTTTGAAAAAAACAAAAGCTTGTGTGTCCAGAATCTGATTAGATACGTGGCCAAACACATTCAAACATGCCAAAACCTGTTTCAAAGTAGGAACATCTAAATTGTAGGATAAAGGAACTGCCAAGCAGAAAAGCCATTTATACTTCCCAGTAGGGTTGCATCGATACAGGTGCAGATAGCTTCAGACCCGGTTCACATATGTGTGCTTCAGGTACAATTCCAATGCGAATTGTAGTGTATGAGATTAGAAATTGCACCTGAACTATACTAAAGAAAAAAAAAAAAAAAGAAAGAAAAAAAAAAAAAAAAATTAATATCGCACTGCGGCCAGCCCGCACATGAAAACTGAATTGAAACCAATGTCTCGGCAAGTGAAATCTGTGTGGTTTACCCATCAGTTTTTAATGTATGTATGCTGTGAACGAACTCAAAAAAATATTAATAAAAATCATGACATTAAAAATAGGTATCAGCAAATACTTCAGAAACCATATCAGTACTTGGTAAAAAAAAAAAAATACAAAATGTATTATTAGTGCATTCCCAACTTCACAGATAGCACGTCCTGTGTTTAGAAGAGCTGAAATGCAGGACTGGCAGTGTAAATGAGGCCTACATTACTAGGAAACACTGCGCTGAAAAAACTGTCACAAATAACATAGGAAACAACTGACCAACAACCCATCGCTATGACCACCACAAACAATGATTCATTAGGGAAGACACAACATGGGCAAACCATCTGCAAACAGGAAGAGGAAATATGGGATACAGACAATTCCACATCACTAACTAGACCTACTCTCAGAACAAAAATAGAGAGCAACTACTGCAAACACGGGCATAGTACTTTACACAACATCTGGTTGCTATTCTACACAAAGGATTCAGCACTAAAAAGATTTGTGACTTGAGCCCATGTACATAGCAGCGTCACTCCTAACGCTGGTCACACACATCACAGTCCACTCCAGACATCTCAATGTATGCCATGCTGGGTAAATATGGCAGGAAATATTCATGACAATTATAAGAAAACATCTATGATTAGAGACGCAGTGAGATACTACCAGATTTTAGTGTTTATGTTATGGTTCCATGGCTCAAAATGCAACTTGTGCCAAAAAATAAAAATCGATTTTCACAACCACTGTTTTTAATTTGTGAACCCTTACCAATCTGCAGTTTTTTCGATCACATGCATGTCACAGTGCATAGACAAATGTGTTTTGTGACACTGGATTGGAAAAGAATTCTGTGGATCCTGAACAGTGGATAGGAGCGTGTTGGGCTGTATACTCTGCACAATACCTGACAGTGGCAGATCATATTGTGACAATGCTTCTAGGAACAGAGAGCGAGCACAGATATCACCTAAAAGGAAACCTTGATTCAGGCTGGCAGTGCTGATCACCTTCCTAAACACAAGTCTACAGAACTGCAAAGCCAAAAGTTACTTTTATGAAGAGCACTGACATGTCCAAGGTTTTTAGCATCCCCCATGGGCTCCCTTGGAGTCTGGGGCCCCAAACAGCGGCCCATTCTACCCTCCCTATAATTTACTACTGGGGATATCATTTTTTGGCATCTTTTCTTACCCCTTGCCATAATCATGTATGCATCATACAAAATACTAGGATTGTAAATAGAAAAAAGTGTGAACAACAAAAGCTTATAACAGGCCAAACACCACATCACAAATAGTGAATGATCCCCCTCCCAAGAGGTTCTTTTCACATTCAATGCTGCAGTGTCCGACCCTTCGTCCTATATAAAACACCCCGCTATAGCCTGTGTATGTGATATAACAGCACTCATGTACTCCCCACTTCTAGCAGGACTCCTTTATCTGGAGAATATCACATACAGAGCATTAGAGTCACGCATACGACCCCTTCCCCCACCAGCTGGCACTCTCAATAGATCACTCTATACAGGGCTGAGTATCCCCAGCAGCCAACAGGGGTTCTCCCCCTCAGGCCACCTATATACAAGGCTATAATCCACCAGCAGTCTAAAGCCCCATACACACACTATCAGATTTTCTGTTGATTTTTGTCTTCAGATTTACCAAAACCATGTAGTGCAAGGGCCTGCCTGATTGCATACAAATTGAAACTCCTAAGGTTTGACCTCATATTATATGGTTTTGGTAAATCTGAAGGAAAAAAAAAAAAAATCAGCAGAAAATCTGATAGTGTGTATGGGGCTTCAAGAGGGAGCTCCTACCAGACCACCCTGAACAGGGTGAACCCCCCCCCCAGCGGCCAACAAGAGTTCTCCGCTTAGGCCGCCTATACAGCAGTCCAAAGAGGAAGCTCCCACTAGATCAACCTATACAAGGCTATAAACCCCTATCAGCTGGCATTTCCTACAGGCCATCGATTACAGGGCTATAACCTCTCTCACAGCAGGCTACCCTATAAGGAGCCACGACCCCTCAGCACATGCTGATAAGGGGGTACTCCACTCTGGCCAACCTATACAGACCTTTATCCCTGCCCCCACAATAGGAAACCCCACCAGACTACCTTATACAGGACTACAACCCCCTAGCACCTACAGGGGGAGCTCCCACAGGCCCATAAACATAAAAACATACATAGGGTTACAAGCCTCCTGGCAGGGAGCGCTTTCACCAGCTGGTCCCCTCCCCTCGATAGAGGTCCATAACCCTCACAGAGGCCAGCAGAGGGCGCTCCCTTCAGACCACCCTATAGAGGGCTATAACCTCACCCCCCCCCCCCCCCCCAAAGCGCCCGGCAGAGGGCGCTCCCTTCAGACCACCCTATACAGGGCTATAACCTCCCTCCCCCCCCCAAGCGGCTGGCAGAGGGCACTCCCCTCAGACCACCCTATACAGGGCTATAACCTCACTCCCCCCAAGCGGCCGGTAGAGGGCGCTCCCCTCAGACCACCCTATACAGGACTATAACCTCACTCCCCCCAAGCGGCCGGTAGAGGACACTCCCCTTAGACCACCCTATACAGGACTATAACCTCCCTCCCCCAAGCGGCCGGCAGAGGGCACTCCCTTCAGACCACCCTATACAGAACTATAACCTCCCTCCCCCCAAGCGGCCGGCAGAGGGCGCTCCCTTCAGACCACCCTATACAGGGCTATAACCTCACTCCCCCCAAGCGGCCGGTAGAGGGCGCTCCCCTTAGACCACCCTATACAGGACTATAACCTCACTCCCCCAAGCGGCCGCTAGAGGGCGCTCCCATCAGAGCGCGCAATACGGGGCTACGTTACCTCGCCGTTAGTGATGTTGATTGCCAGGTAAATATCTCCAAACGAGCCAGATCCTATCTTCCGCACCAGCTTGTATTTCCCACCGACAATAAACTCGGCTTTAGAGCCGCTGCTGCTCGCCATGATCCGTAAGAGTTACAGGCGACAATGAGTCTAGTCGTAGCCGTGCTGGAATGGCACGAAGGGGGCCGATGGCGCTGCCCGGGTCCCGGAGAGGAGGGAGGGCTCGTTGTTTGTGTTCGGTCTGCGCGGTGTCCCCGCTCCCCTCACGGTGGCTGCCTTTCCTTCCGTCCGCGCGATGTACGGCTCTGAGGAGCCTCCCGGACTCAGTAACGCCGGGTTATGTGTGGTGTTCCCTCCCTGTTGTCACAGCCGCAGCCCCTCCGCTCCTTCCTTAGGCCGCCATCTTGTGTTCTCTTCTTCCTGCTAACCCCTCCGCTCTCACTCCCTCACCACAAAATGCCCTCCTCCGTGCCGCACTGCACCCTGGGTACGAGGGAAGGCGCGTACTACGTCGACCCACAACCGTCCCGGGGCCCCGCCTTTCCCTGGTAGGCGGGTGACGTCACGGGACTCCCGTGCTGCCGGCGGCCATGTTAGTTGTGGGCGAAATAGTTAGAGCTCGTTTGGGACTGACGCGTGTTTGTAGGAGTGTTAATCAGGCTAAGAGCTACGTCGCCTTTCTTTTACTTATGCAGTTCTTTTAACGTTAGATAGCATCGTGACGGCTTGTTTTTTTTTCCCAGAATTTTTTCTTGCGCGAAGTCTTTCCTGCAAACCAGTCACGGCGATACTGAGCTAGAGACAAAATGGCTTCGCGCCCCACCCCCTCCACCTATCGTGCAGTGTCCCGGTAAACAAAGATGGCGGCGCTGGTGACTGATAGGAGAGGTGTGTGGTGTGTGGAGGAGCTGCCAGCCCCCGAATGCCTAGTAACTGGCTGAGACAAGCTCAGGGCGTCATACCACACCCCAGTGTGTCATTACTAATACTCCATACACCCTGCTGACTGTGCACATAAGCCAAGCTCTCCTGACACGTTCATACATGGCCGCTTTCCTGTACAAGTCCTATTCACCGTCTTGTGACTCAGCAGCTTTAACCACTTCAATACCGACCACTTTCACCCCCTTCCTGCACAGGCCAATTTTCAGCTTTTACCCACTGTCGCACTTAGAATAACAATTGCACGGTCATGCAACGCTGTATCCAAACTACATTTTTTATCTTTTTTTTTGCACACAAATCGATCTTTCTTTTGGCGTTATTTAACCACTTCAACACAGAGCACGTTCACCCCCTTCCTACCCAGGCCAATTTTCAGCTTTTAGCGCTGTCGCACTTTGAATGACAATTGCGCGGTCATACAATACTGTGCCCAAATGAAATTTGTGTCATCCCCCCCCTCATCTTTCAGGACAGCTACTTGAGAGATGATTGGCTCCACCTTCTACAGGAAACACAAATCAGACACCATTTAAAAGGCCCCTCCCTTTCCTCTGTCCCTCAGTTGTTTTGTGTTTCCAGACCTCCAGGAGTACGCACCGTCATGTTTGTTGCTTTCATTTGGGTTGGTGACTGTGGTTAGCGGACAGGGGTAGGAGGAAGGCTGACCTTTTTACAGCAAGGAATGGGATCAAAAATTCCAAAGATTTTATTCCCATGTTTTCCTGGTAAGGAAGGCATCAGGAAGATTTCGGATGGTCATCAATCTGAGCCTCCTAAGGCCCCATGTACACTGCTGCTGCTAAACGGACGTTTAGAGGCAGTTGAACACTTTTTTCAACTGCCCCTGAACTCATTCAATGTTATCTCATGTGTTTATGTACAAAGGTTCGTTTTTAAGCAGTTGCGTTTATAGTCCTTTTTTTTTTTTTTTAAGGCAAAAGAATGAGTTTAGACGCCAAAGTTTCCAACATCTCAGACTCCAAATGCTTCTAAACGCGGTAATCTGCAACCAGCAGCGTTTCATTTATAGGTGTTTCTTGTTTTTGCCCATTAAAAAAAAAATATATATATATATATATATATATATATATATATATATATATATGTGGCAAAACAGGCTTTTTAAACGTGGGTTACTAACTGTCAAGTTAAATTGTTCAGGAGAGGTTCTAAAAACGTCCCATGTACATGAAGCCTTCTAAACTTCCTCCACTGCCAGAGTTTTTTTTTCCAGAATTTTTTCTTGCGCGAAGTCTTTCCTGCAAACCAGTCCCTTCTCATTGGCCTGCCTTACCAACCGCTCAGTGTCTGCCAACCCTGTCCTCCAGTCCCTACACTGGCTCCCAATCACCCAGCGAATTAAATTCAAAATACTAACCACAACATACATAGCCATTCACAACTCTGCCTCGAGCTACATCACCTATCTTGTCTCCAAATATCACCCAAATTGTCCTCTCCGTTCTTCTCAAGACCTCCTACTCTCAAGCTCTCTCGTCTCCTCCTCTCATGCTCGTCTCCAGGATTTCTCCAGAGCCTCTCCCATCCTCTGGAACTCGCTACCTCCACCTGTCCGGCTATCCCCTACTCTTGCTACCTTTAGAGCCCATTCACACAGGGGCAACTTTGGATCCGACTTCAAGTCGCCCCTAGTCGCCTCAAGTCGCGCTACATGAATAAATCAATGTAAGTGAATGGATCTGTCTTAATGCACACTACTGCAGTCGCTCCGACTTCAGAAAAGGTTCCTGTACTACTTCAATCCGACTTGAAGGCAACTTGTACCCATTGATTTCAATGGAAGTTGCCTCCAAGTCTGATCACTGTTCATACTGAGGCAACTTTACAGGAAGCAGAAAGGAAACAGAAAGTAATTTCCTCCACTAAACAGCCAGCCCCCTCCTTCTCACACACAGCTGATAAGCTCTGATTGGCCACTTGTAAAGTTCCCTGTCCTGGAGGCGACTTCAAGTTGTGTTGTAAGTTGCCCCAAGTCGTGCTGTGATTCATACTCAAGTCGTGTCCAAGTTGCCTCCCAAAGTCGTGCTGGAAGTCGTGTTGCCCCTGTGTGAATGGGCTCTTAGGCAATCCCTGAAAACTCATCTCTTCAGGAAAGCCTATAACGTCTCTAACTAATCTTTTACCACTTCCATCAGCTCATTCCCCACAGTTTCAACCTTTTGTACCACCTGCTCCACCCTATTAGATTGTAAGCTCTTCTGAGCAGGGCCTTCTTAATCCTCTTGTATCGTATTGTATTATAACTGTATTGTCTCCCTTTTATATTGTAAAGTGATGCGTAAACTGTTGGCGCTATATAAATCCTGTATAATAATAATAATAATCATAATAATAAACAGTTTCTTGGTTTACAGGCATTTCCGGATGGAAAGCATTTACTCGACTGGATGGGTGTGCACATGACGTAGGACGTCTGTGAAGGGGGAGGGGCTGATGCCGGCGCCGGTGTGAGGATCTGAGGCGAGCGGCTCCGGGCGGGAGAAAGACGCGAGCGGGGTGAGAGACCGCAGCGTCCCCGGTGTAAGTACGGTACCGGGACACATCGTCTCCTGTGGCGGGGCCCCCCCCTTCTCGCGCTCCGTGCCCGCGGACGGCTACACACCAAAGGCTACGACCCAGCCGGCCGGCACTGCGGCTTAGGCTGGGACGTGACAGGACTGAGGACGAGCGGACAAACAGCTGATAAACAGCTGACTAGTAGCGGGTGGAGAAGCCCAGAGAGCGGGATGAAGTGAAGTCACTGAAGCAGTGCGCTGCCCGAAAGTATTCAACCTGATGCCCTGGACACCTGACGGTCCTCCCAGGCACTACCTTTCTCCCCCTGCTACGTACCCAGGACCAGGACTCCGATCCTATTCTGAAGTAGGGCTACAGCTGAGAGACAGCAACAGAAGAAAAGGTAGGGAGATCTCCCTCTCCTAGTGTGAAGAAATTGCACGGTACAATGGTGTAGGGACGGTTAACAACTTGCAGAACCAGTGTCTGAGTACAGTGAACTTTTTTTTTTTTTTTTTTTTTTTTTTTTTTTCCTTATCCCCTGGGCCTGTCAGCGATTTATTTAACCAGTTTTGTGTGTTATGTTCGAGGTTTGGCCATCCTCCTATGTTTGAGACCTGGTATACACCTACCACAGTACACCTTCCAAGTACCTTGCTCTGTTTATGGTGGAGACATAGGGAGGGGGACCGATAAGGATAATCATTCAGATCCCAATCACTAGGAAGCCTACCATAATACCAGGTATAACCCAACACCTACGTAAAGACTCCTCCCAAGGCGTGCAATAAAGATAGCAATAGGCGAGGAGGGCTAGGAGGGCCCCCCCCCTGGATTTTATTTGTATTGGAACCTATTTTTTTTGGTTTTTGTTATTACACTCACGCGGTGTGGAAGCACCACCAGGAGGGAACGAGTAATACGCCGAGGGAGCAGGCCTAACACCTTAAAAGCTGACATTCTGTGGAAGCATGAGAGGGCGGTCTCAAAAAACAGTTGAATCTAAAAACCCAAGAGAGAGCCTCAACACTAGTTCCATACAAAAATACCTTACAGAACCAAATCCAAAGAGCCCAGGACAGGATATGAAACAGTCAGGAACAAAAGAGAAGAAAAAAGATCAGCAGAAGCAGAAGGGGGGACAGGGGGATAGGCCTAAGGAGGACCTAAGTCTGGAGGGGGGAGCACTGAGTGACACCCTGGAAGAGCAAAGAAATATGGAACGTGGTATGAACAAAACAGAAATGCTGGAAATGTTCGCTAAGTTGGAAGGAGTGATAAAATCGGAAATCATGAATGTTCGCTCAGACATGGGCCAATTACTCCATAGGGTGGAAGAGGTAGAAGAGGTATCAGTGAAGCAAGCAAAAATGATCTCTGACCTCCAAGATCAAATTGGCAAGATGCAGAGCGAAAATCGCATGTTGTCTTATAAAATGGAAGAGCAGGAAAACCAGAGCAGGCGACAAAACCTGCGTATCAGATCCATCCCGGAACAACTAAATGAAGATCTCGGGGAGAAATTGAGAAAAATATTCAACCCCATCCTGGGTAGAAAGGAGGAGGAGGTTCTTAGGATCGACCGGGCCCATAGGGTGAGGAAACCCCCTAACCTCAAACAGGAGATCCCCAGGGATGTTATCGTGAAGTTCCACTCGTACGAAGACAAGGAAAAAATATGGAGGAATCTCAGGGGTGCACCCCCAATTTGCTTTGAAAATAAAAATTTACAGATCTTCGCGGACATATCGGCTGGAACCCTAGCACGAAGAAGACAGTTGAGACCCCTATTAGACCAACTTCGAAGGGCCAACTTGAAGTACAGCTGGGGGTTCCCAACATCCTTGATAGTTGTCAAAGAAGGGAGAACACACAGGATGAGATTCCCAGAAGAGACTCAGGATTTTTGCGCAAGTGTGGGGATTACGATGCCGGAGGAACTGAGATAAGAATTTCAAGGAACTCTATTCCAAGTTATTTTTGAGTGTGGGGTCGACTTTGTTTTCCCGGGTGGGGGGTGGGCTTGGGGTTGGGGGATGGGGTTTTTTTTTTTTTTTCCTCCCCCTTATCCGGGGTCCTCCCCCTCATTCGGGGGACTGGTGAGCGTAACAAAGACGATGTGACTTGGGTCTCTGGTTAACTAAAGTGTAATGTGGTGGTGGCTGCGCGGGTGTGGGGGGGCGGGGGGGGGGGTGGGTACCCCGGTAGGAGCGCTGGCCTCTGGTCCTCTTAACCTCCCTCCGTGCTGGGGGGGAGGGGGGGAGAGGGAAACCTTTTTTTTTTTTTTTTTTTTCTTCTCTCCTTCCTCTCTTCACCTTGCGCGGCGGGGGGGAGGCACTGGCTACCGGCATCTGAGCACCACCCCTTGAAGTGGTGCGCGCTGTATGGGATCGAGAACATCCTCTACAAGCGGGCTTAGGGCTGGGTTGCAGCCGGGGGAGTGGGGGGAGGGGTTGGGGTGGGGGGAGTCTGGGGGTGGGGAGGAAGGGGGAAGGATGTTCCTGCGAGGGGGATCTTAGGAGTGCAGAGAGAAGGGGTCAGGGCCTTGAACCTAAGAAATGCCTGACCTCAAGTTCCTTACTTACAACGTAAAGGGTCTCAACTCTCCTGTAAAAAGACATAAAATCCTGAAGGAATTACAATATTATGGGGCTGATATAGTCTTTCTCCAGGAGACTCACCTGGAGTTGGAGTCCAGGATCAGGCTTTTCTCCCCAGGCCTGCCGCAATGGTTTTACAGCGATTCCCCCATTAGAAGAGCGAAGGGGGTGGCAATTGGTCTCTCAAAGTCCTCAAACTTCTCATTACTAGACAGATTGTCAGATCCGGAGGGCCGGTACATCTTTTTAAAGGGTAGCATCGGAAATAAAATATTTACTCTGGCGAATATATATTGCCCAAATAAGAACCCAATTGCATTCTTCGGACATGTGTTGACAAAGTTGATGAGCTTCAGAGAGGGAGAGGTGGTGCTGGCGGGGGATTTAAACTTCTACCTGGACACGAGTCTCGATAGTACGTCCCGGGCACAGGGGACGAGTAGGTCCTCTACCGCCGCAATCGGGCGGCGGCTTTTCAACTGTCGCCTTGTAGACGCATGGCGGATGCAACACGCCAAGGATAGAGATTTTACCTTCTTCTCCCCTGTGCACGGGACGTATTCGAGACTAGACCACATCTTTGTGGACCATGGCCTCTTGGATCAAGTGGAGGAAACCAAAATAGAGATCATCTCACTTTCAGACCACGCACCGGTCACTTTGACGATGAGGCTCCCCGATAGGGCCGAAAGGACTTATGCGTGGAAACTGAATGAATCCCTGCTTAAAGACCCAAAAGTATTGGAGAAGATACAGGAAGAGGTTGACTTTTACTTTAAAGTGAATGACACAGGAGAGGTTTCATATTCCACTCTATGGGAAGCGCATAAGGCGTTCACCAGGGGGGTCCTCATCTCCATGGGAGCGGGAATCAAAAAAAAGAGAAGGGAAGAAAGGGAGAGGCTGATCGCTGAAATTTTTACTCTGGAGCAGAAACACAAGGAGAGAAGGGGACAGAGTCAGGAAATTTTCCACCGACTTGTCGGCAAAAGAGAGGAGCTGAGGGATGCTATGGAACAGGAAACTAAGAGATCCCTCAATAGGTTAACAAAAGAAAATTACCTGTGGGCAAACAAGTCTAGCAAACACCTGGCCAGAATGATCAGAAAGAAAAAAGACAGGAATTTTATAGGCAAAATTCAAAATAAAAAAGGAGAGCTAATTGGTACCAGTAAGGGTATAGCAGAGGAGTTTAAAAAGTTCTATGGGGCGCTCTACTCCATAGGACAAAATAGAACGGGCAGTCCAACACACGGGGAGAGGGTCAAGGAATTCCTGAGGGGGGCAGGAGTGGCGGAGCTCACAGAGGAAGAGAGAGCGGCCCTTGATAGACCGATCGGAGAGGAAGAGATCATGGCAGCCCTGAAATCCTCCCCGAAGGGCAAGAGCCCAGGCCCTGACGGCTTCACCACACTATATCTGGAGAAGTTGAAACACATTTTAGTCCCTAGACTGTGCCAATATTGGAACGATCTGGGTATTAATTGTGAAATGGGGAGAGAGGCGTTACTAGCCTCAATCACTTTAATATTAAAAGAGGGGAAAAACGATAAGCTTTGCTCCAGCTATAGGCCCATCTCGTTGTTGAACGCAGATGTGAAGCTCTTTGCAAAGGTTCTGGCAAGCAGACTGAAGGAGAGAATGGTATCCCTAGTACATGCAGATCAAGCAGGTTTTATACCCGGGAGACAGAGCAGAGATAACGGCGTTCGAGCAGCACTCCTTATGGAGTTAGGTAAATGCAAGGGACCCCCAGCTCTATTCCTGTCAGTTGACGCGGAAAAAGCGTTTGACAGGGTAGACTGGGGGTTCATGATGAAAACGTTGGAAGCTATGGGGGTGGGGCCGAGATATATCACTTGGGTTAGGTCCCTCTACAGTCATCCTACGGCTACAGTTAGGGTTAACGGGGTTCTCTCAGAACCTTTTGTGATGAAAAATGGCACTAGGCAGGGGTGCCCTCTGTCTCCTCTATTGTTTGTTCTGTACCTGGAGCCTCTCCTCGCCACCATCCGCAACGACCCAGATTGCAATGGGGTAGGAGCGGGAGGGGAGGAGCACAAACTCGCGGCGTTTGCCGACGATATATTGTTTTTTATTACCAACCCTAGAATCACCCTCCCGAACCTGCTCAGAGTAATCAGAGGTTACGGGGAACTATCAAATTTCAAAGTCAACTTGAAGAAGTCGGAGATCCTAAATATTAGTGTGGGTAAGGAAGAGGCAGGCCACCTTTCTCAGGTATTCCCATTTCCTTGGAAAGAGGAAATTAAATATCTAGGTGTAAAACTCTCCAACTCCATAAACGAAATGTATCTTAAAAATTATATACCATTGCTGGACGAGATTAGGCAGGAAACTAGAAGGTTGGCGACGAGACCGCTTTCGTGGCTCGGTCGCGTGAACGCGGTTAAGATGATACTGACCCCTAAAATATTATTTAAATTTCAGATGCTTCCCATCCCACTCCCTCTGTATTACTTTGGAGCCTTAAGGAGATTGGTGGCAAGATTTGTCTGGGGTGGCAAAAAACCACGTATTTCCTACGCGGTTTTGAGCAGGGAAAAAAAAAGGGGGGGTTGGCCCTACCGGATTTTTATAAATATTACTTAGCTACCACAATATCACGGGTTATTGAATGGTCAAAAAAGGACACCGAAAAGAGATGGGTTAGATTAGAACACATCATGAGTAACACTGATCTACGTAGGAACATATGGAACCCACCAAAATATAGAGCACTGGGCACAAACACAGCAGTTTTGACACAAAATACTCTTAAATGTTGGGATTTGGTACACACACAGAACAATTGGACTTATAACTCACCTTTAATTTATATGAAAGACAATTCTTTTTTTGAGCCAGGGAAGAGGAAGGTGGGAGGGAATTGGTTAAAAGACGAGGGCATCCAACTTAAAAACTTCCTTAATAATAATGGGAGTATACGCACATTTTCCGAGTTAAAGGCAGACCCAGGGATAGGGGTGATGGACGCGTGGAGGTACCTTCAGCTCTCGCACTTCATTGGAAAACTACCAAAGCCACTTAGAGGTGAAGAGGAATATAGACCACTCGAGCAGCTCTGTGTGAGGGAGCGGCCGACTGGGACCATCTCACAAATCTATAGGACTCTGGGTAGGAGGTCGGAGCTGGAGGTGCCCCCGTACATCAAAAAGTGGGAACGGGAATTAGGATCACAATGTGGTGAAGTCACCTTAGAGAAGATTTTGAAACTGGTACACCTGGCAGCACAGGACTCCAGGAGAACGGAAAGTCATTACAAATGTTTGGCAAGATGGTATGCCACCCCAGACAGACTAGCCAAAATGGACAACACCAAATCCAACTTATGTTGGAGGGGATGTATCTCTGTAGGTTCTATGGCCCACATGTGGTGGGAATGTAACACCATTAAAAGTTTTTGGGGAAAAATCATAAGTCTGATCAAGGTAATAACAGGAGAGGTTATCCCGACAGACCCATGGGTGTGTCTATTTCACGGCACGTCAAAGACGCTGAGGAGTTACCGTTCCTCTATGGTACCTATATTACTTGATGCAGCTAAAAAGCAGATAGCAACAAAATGGTTAGACCCGGCTGCACCAAATATTCGGGACTGGCTCCTCTGCGTCAACGAGGTGTACAACGTTGAAATTTTGGATAGCAGAGGAAGGGATCCTGGGGAGGGGGCGGTAGGGGAAAGTAAATGGGAGGGATGGCAAAGGTATAAAAAGACTTGGAGTTATGCCGAGGAATTTTTAGACAATACTTGAGGGGTCGGCGAAGTGGACATGGTTATGTGTCCATGAATGCTCCATGGGCCTCCTTATAGATCCTTCTGCAGGAACGGGGGTGGGGTGGGAATGGGGGTTTTGGGGGGGGAGTAGGATGAACTCTGTTAATGAATTTGTATTTTCTTTTGTATATCGAGGGGATTGGTTTTGTATGGAAAAATATTAAATAAAGTATTAAAAAAAAAAAAAAAAAAGAAAGCATTTACTCACTCAGGAATCTGTTATTGCCAGAGGTATTCATGGTGACCCTAGATTCTCAGGATGCTTACCTCCATGTTCCAATATACCAGGATCATCAGAGGTTTTTGAGGTTTGTGATTCTCTCGGAAAACGGCTTAAGTCATTGGCAGTTCAGAGCCCTTCCTTTTGGTCTCTAGGCAGCCCTGAGAATCTTTACAAAGGTCATGGCCTTTTTTCTTTTGCAAAAAATTTCAATCGTCCCTTATTTGGACGACTTTTTGATCTTTGCCCGGGACAAAGAGGGACTGGATCGGGATCTGCAAGTAGTTCTGCAGACCTTCAAAAGATTGGGTTGGAAAGTCAATCTGCAGAAATCTGCTTTGGTGCCCTCCCAGAGCTGTCTTTTTTGGGCTACCTGATAGACTCAGTCACCCAAAGAATTTTGTTACCGGAAGAGAAGATCTCCAAGTTCCCCCTTTCCGTGCAGAAATTCAGGTGCAATCCCCAGGCATCCCCGCATCAGATAATGCAGCTGTTGGGCTTGATGACTGCAGCAAGTCCGGAGTGCCCTGGGCCCAATTGTATTCCAGACCCCTACAGGCGTTTCTTCTGCATTGTTGGTATCGTAGAAAGGCCTCTCTGGACCAGGTCGTGCGGCTTCCAGGAGACAATTCTCTCAATCTGTCCTGGTGGTTACGACCGGAGCATCTGCAGGTAGGGAAGGCTTGGGTCCAACGTTTCCCGGTAAAGATTACCACAGACGCCAGGTTGGGGGTGCATTCAGAGGATTGGCAGGCTCAGGGCACCCGGCAGCCAGAAGAGGCAGCCCAATCCTCAAATTGCAGGGAACTTTTAGCAGTAGGAAAAGCTTTGGTCACTTTGAAAACCAGGGTTCATGCAAAGGACCTACTGATTTTTTTTTTTGGACAATGCCACGACAGTGGCTTACCTCAACAAGCAGGGGGGTACTCGCTCAGACAGCCTGCTAGTGTTGAGTCAGGAGATCCTTTCCTGGGCAGAGGACAATGTTTCCTCAATCAGGGCAGTCCATATCAATGGGTTGGCAAAAATACTGGCAGATTATCTGAGCAGAGTAACTGTCACTTCCAGCATTTGGAAGCTGAACCAGGAAATCTTCCGGGAGTAAGTTGTCAAGTGGGGAATGCCCAAAGTGGATCTGTTTGCTTCCACCCACAACAGGAAGCTTCCAGCTTATTTTTTCCCTGGAGAGAGAAGCAAAGTCCCTAGGGACAGATGTGCTCTCTTTCCAGTGGAATTTTCTCCTGGCCTACGCCTTTCCTCCAATTCCGCTATTGCCCCTGGTGGTCCAAAAGATTGTGCAGGAACAAGCAGAAGTGATTCTGATTGCCCCATGGTGGCACAGGAGGAGTTGGTTCTCCGAGCTGAGAGCACTCTCAGTAGAGTTCCCCTGGCAGAGAGAAGAGACCTTCTACACCATGGACCAATGCTACATCCAAACCCTCAGATTTACCGTCTGACGGCTTGGAGGCTGAGCAGCGCATCCTATAATTGAAAGGATGTTCAGCTAGGGTTATTGAGACTATTCTAGACAGCCATAAATTAGTCACAAGGAAGATTTATGGCAAAGTTTGGAGGACCTTTGTAGTCTGGCAAAAAAGGGCTGGGGTAGACTCGTTTTCCATTCCCTATGTTCTGGAAGTTTTACAGAGGGGAATGGAAAAGGGGCTTGCTGTCAGCACTTTTAGGGTTCAAGTTGCTGCCCTGTTCATGGAGAAAAGACTGGTGGAGGAGCCTTTAATTAAGATTTGTCATTGGTATTGAACGCCCTTACCGGACCTCCTTTTGAATCACCGCGCGACGCCTCTTTAAAATTAGTCACCCTAAAGATGGTTTTCCTTTTGACGATAACTTCTGGGAGAATGGTCTCTGATTTAGGTTCTTTCTCGTGTAAAGATCCTTTCTTGAGGATTTTAGACGACAAAGTTTTGATCAGGCCTGACCCTTTGTACTTGCCCAAAGTTTCGTCTGACTTCCACAGGTCCCAGGAAGTGGTTCTTCCTAGCTTTTGTTCCTCCCCCAGGAATCCGGAGGAAGAAAGGTTCAGTTTTTTAGATGTAAGAAGATGTCTCCTACACTACTTAGAAGTTACTAGTGAATTTAGGAAAGATTCCCAATTCCTGTTTATTTTTAGTGGTCCCAATAAGGATTCCAAAGCTTCCAGAGGTTCCATTTCCAGATGGATTAGAGAAGCTATATGTGAGGCCTACAGGACAATCCCCTCCTACCAGAGTTAGGGCTCACTCTACTAGGTCGCTAGCTGCATCTTGGGCAGAAAGAGAGGGTGCATCATGGGAAGATATTTCCAAAGCTGCTATCTGGGCCTCCTCTCATGCATTCGTCAGGCATTATAGAGTCCAGATGCTCTCCAGCCAGGAGCTCTCCTTTGGAAGGAAAGTACTTTAGGCTGTCATCCCTGCCTAAGGTATAGATCTTGCTTATCCTCTCAAGTAGCTGTCCTGGAAGATGAGGGGGGAAACCCCCTGTTAGACTTACCGGTAACGGTATTTCCACGAATCTTCCAGGACAGCGTCTATATTCCCACCCTATTCTTTTTTCACTGATCCCCTTTTTTTAACCTGGTGGTGGTGCATTAAAGTGGTTGTAAACCCTTACAGACCACTTTGACCTACAGGTAAGCCTAGATTAAGGCTTACCTGTAGGTCCAAGAAATATCTCCTAAACCTACACGGTTTAGGAGATATTTGCAAAAAGACAAGCACCACTGTCTACGGCGCATTGAGCATGCCGCTGCTAACGGCGATATGCCGTTAGTGGCGGCTCCCGTGCGCATGCCGGTGCCACAATACCCGGAAAGAAGATGGACGCTCCGTAGCAGAGGGGACAACGGTGACATCGCAGGCTCCTGTGTCAGGTAAGTGACACATAATGGGCTACTATGCGATGCATAGTAGCCCATTATGCTTTACCTTTGCAGGGAAATAAAGAGGATCAGGGTTTACTTCCTCTTTAATGAGTCTGTTATTCCTCTTCCGAGTTCACTTTTGGTGGAGGTTTACTTGATCTTCATACAACTGAGGGTCAGGGGAAAGGGAGGGGCCTTTTAAATTGTGTCTAATTTGTGTTTCCTGTAGAAGGCGGAGCCAGTCATCTCTCAAGTAGCTGTCCTGGAAGATTTGTGGAAATACCGTTACCGGTAATTCTAATGCCCTGTACACACGATTGGACTTTCCGACGGAAAATGTGCGATCAGAGCTTGTTGTCGGAAATTCCGACCGTGTGTGAGCTCCATCGGACATTTTCCATCGGAATTTCCAAAACACAAAGTTTGAGAGCTGGATCTAAAATTTTCCGACAACAAAATCCATTTGCGTAAATTCCGATCGTGTGTAGACAATTCCGATGTGCCACGCATGCTCAGAATCAAGCAGAAGAGCCGCACTGGCTATTGAACTTCATTTTTCTCAGCTCGTCGTACGTGTTGTACATCACCGCGTTCTTGACGTTCTGAATTTATGATCAACTTTGTGTGACCGTGTGTATGCAAGACTAGTTTGAGCCAACATCCGTCTGAAAAAATCCGATGGATTTTGTTGTCGGAATGTGCGATCGTGTGTACAGGGCATAACATAGGTTTTTCTTCCCACAAATAGAGCTTTCTTTTGGTGGTATTTGATCATCTCTGGGGTTTTTATTTTTTGCTAAACAAACTAAAAAAGACCGCAATTTTTGAAAAAAAAAGTTGTTCTTATTTTCTGTTATAAAATTTTGTTTTCTCCTTCACTCACGGCAACTGATGAGGTTGCACTAATGGGCACTGATGAGGTGGTACTAATATGTAGAATTGATGGGCATTAATAGATGGCACTGATAGGCAGCACTGATGAGGAGGTACTGACAGTCATTAGTGACTGGCACTGATTGGCATCTGTGAAGGGCACTGACAGGTGTCACTGATTGGCATTGTGGTGGGCACTTCTGGTGGGGGCTGTGCTGATAATGCGCTGATTATGAGCACACACCCCCCATATGACAGGAGAGCCGCCGATCGGCTGTCCCTGTCAGCGCGAACTGAGGAAAGCCGATTACTGGCACTTCCTGGTTGTCGCTGTGATTGATCACGTGGTAAAGAGCCTATGTCATAGGCTCTTTACCACGATCGGAAATGCGGTTGGTCAGAGTGACACCACACCACTGATCGCCGCTCTGCGGGGGTGCGTACGAGCGGCTTATCCTGCTGGACGTCATATGACGCCCAGTTAGGATAACGGAGCCACATGGCGGACATGAGTTCACAATGGGGCAGGCGGGAAGTGGGTAATAACCACTGGGTTTTTTAATTTTTGCTAAACAAAAGAAAAAAGACTGACATTTTTTTAAAGGAAAAAAAAAGTTTTTCTTCGTTTCTGTTATAATATATTGTAAATAGGTAAGTTTCCTCCTTCACTGATGGGCACTGATGAGGAGGCACTGATTAGCACTAATATGCAGCACTGATGGGCAGCTTTTATGGGCACTGATAGGTGGAACTGACAGGCATCACTGATGGACACTGAAAAGCATCACTTGTGGGCACTGATTGGCATCACTGATGGGGCTGCACTGATAACCACTGCACTTATGATCAGTGCAGATCTCCCCCCCCCCTATCAGGAGAGCCACTTATCAGCTCTCCTCTACTCATGCTGTCAGCATGAATAGAGGAATGCCAATTATCGGCACTTCCTAGTTACACTGTGATTAGCCGTGATTGGAAACAGCTGATCACATGGTAAAAAGCCTTTGTCATAAGCGCTTTACCGTGATTGGAGATGCGGTGTCTGAGCGACACACACCGCACCACTGATCCGTTCAGGAGGACGTCATATGACGTCCAGTGAGAACGAGAAAACCACCGCCCGGCCATTAGCAAAATAATGTGGTTGGGATGTGGTTAACCACTTGCCAACCACCGGCCGCAGATGTAGTGCGGCAAGGTGGCTCGGCTGGGCAAATCGCCGTACCAGTACGGCGATTCGCTCACTAGCCTTTGTGGACGCTCCAATTGACCAGCGGGGGAGCCAATCAGCAGGTCGAGTCTGCCGGACGTCCATGATCATTCCCCGCAGAGACAGAACAGGGATCTGCCGAAGTAAACAAGGCTGAGATCTGTCTTTCTGCTAAGCAGGAAGATGGATCTGTGTGTTTCCCCAGTCACACAGTCCCCCATACAGTTAGAAAACACAAACAGGGAACACATTTAACCCCTTGATAGCTCCTGATGTTAACCCCTTCCCTACCAGTGTCATTAGTACAATGTCAGTGCATATTTTTAGCACTGATCACTGTAATAATGTCACTGGTTCCCAAAAAATTGTAAAAAATGTCAGTTAGGTGTCCGATCTGTCTGCCGCAATGTCGCAGTCCCGCTAAAAATCACTGATCCCCGCCATTAATAGTAAAAAATAAATAAATAAATAAAAATGCCATAAATCTATCCCCTATTTTTTAGACGCTATAACTTTTGCAATCAATATACGCTTATTGGGATTTTTTTTGCGAAAAATATGTAGAGGAATACATATTGGCCTAAACTGATGAATACAATCTATATAAAAATAGTTAGCGCTAATAATGACAAATAAATGTGAAATAAAATTATAATATTGACAAATACTTGAGAAATTCAGTGCATATCCAAATAAGTTCATAGATCATTAAATAAAAAGTCCATCTTAGTGTAAACAATTATGATCACCACGTGTGGCAAGTACCAGGGGGGCCGCGAAGGCGAACTGTAGATAGAATCCTAGTGGTTTCTTTGCACAGGACTCCACTGCCGCCATTTTTATACATATAAGCGCTTTTTATACAACTGAAATGTAAGTGTTTCTCTGTGAATAAATTATACGTTTTTTTATGGAATTACACTATATGGCCCCTTCTTCATTCCATGTGGGTTGTGTCCGAGGACCTTTTTGACTTCTTTATGGAGAAGATTCCTGTGCAAAGGAACCACTAGGATTCTATCTACAGTTCGCCTTCGCGGCCCCCCTGGTACTTGCCAGTTGGCAATCTAAGCCTGTTTGATTCGCACAGTATATGCTCTGTGAGTCCCAACTCTCTGGTAAGCCTCCATTCATTCTGGTGGTGGTATTTGCACAATCCTATGTTTTCCCACACTGGATTCTTTTTGAAGGCTTTCAAGAACATATGTGTGCCTCAGAGTGCCGCTAAACTTGGGTGACCCATGTGGTATGCATCAGCTCTTGGGTCTATTGTTTCTGGAACACCTTCATCCAATTTTGGGACATTTCTGTCAGGATTTCAGCTTTTTTTTCACGTGGTGATCATAATTGTTTACACTAAGATGGACTTTTTATTTAATGATCTATGAACTTATTTGGATATGCACTGAATGTCTCAAGTATTTGTCAATATTATAATTTTATTTCACATTTATTTGTCATTATTAGCGCTAACTATTTTTATATTGATTTGATTTATTAGCAAAATTTCTATTTGCGTTGTTAGCTGCTTGCAATTGAGAGTAAGCGCATGGTTTTTTGTTTTTTACTAAACTGATGAATACATTTTTTTTTTTATATATATTTTTTTGGATATGGTTTTTTTTTTCTCAAAATTGTCACTCTTTTATAAAAACCGCAGAGGTGATCAAATACCACCAAAAGAAAGCTCTATTTGTGGGAAAAAAGATAGTCAATTTTGTTTGCGTACAACGCCGCACGACTGTGCAATTGTCAAAGTAACCCAGTGCTGTATCAAATGAAATGGCCTGGTCATTAAGGGGGTAAATCCTTCCGGGGCTGAAGAGGTTAAAGCGACCACTTGACCTGCGGAAGATTTACCCCTCTTCATGGCCAGGCCTTTATTTTGCATTTTAGCACTGCGCTACTTTAACTGACAATTGCACGATCATGCAACGCTGTACCCAAGCAAAATCTATATAATTTTTTTTTCTCCACAAATAGAGCTTTCCTTTGGCGGTATTTGATCACCACTGCAATTTTTTGCATTGAATGAAAAAAGACTGACAATTTTGAAAATAAAACATATTTTTTACTTTCTACTTTGAAAAATCCAGCAAAAAAATGTAAAAAATCTAATTTCTTCATAAATTTAGTCCTATATGTACAGTGAGGATCGAAAGTTTGGGCACCCCAGGTAAAAATGTGTATTAATGTACATAACGAAGCCAAGGAAAGATGGAAAAATCTCCAAATGGCATCAGATTACAGATTAGACATTCTTATATGTCAAAAAAAGGTAGATTTTATTTCCATCATTTACACTTTCAAAATTACAGAAAACAAAAAAATGGCGTCTGCAAACGTTTGGGCACCCTGCAGAATTTATAGCATGCACTGCTCCCTTTGCAAAGCTGGGACCTGCCAGTGTCATGGATTGTTCTCAATCATCGTCTAGGAAGACCAGGTGATGTCAATCTCAAAGGTTTTAAATGGACAGACTCATCTGACCTTGCCCCAACAATCAGCACCATGGGTTCTTCTAAGCAGTTGTCTAGAAAACTGAAACTGAAAATAGTTGACGCTCACGAAGCTGGAGAAGGCTACAAGAAGATAGCAAAGCGTTTTCAGATGTCAATATCCTCTGTTCGGAATGTAATTAAGAAATGGCAGTCATCAGGAACAGTGGAAGTTAAAGCAAGATCTGGAAGACCAAGAAAAATATCAGACAGAACAGCTCGCAGGATTGTGAGAAAACCAATTCAAAACCCACGTTTGACTGCACGATCAATGAAGTTCAATGCTTCTGAGCATGCGTCGAATTGTTTCTGAGCATGCGTAGGAATTTTGCATGTCAGAATTGCCACAGACGATCGCACATTTTTGGATAGGAACTTTTGCCGACTGAAAAATTGAGAGCATGCTCTCAATCTTTTGCTGGCTGGAATTCGGCCAGCAAAAGTCCGATGGAGCATACACACGGTCACATTTTCCGATTAAATCTCTCATCGGTCTTTTGGGGGCCGAAATTCCGATCGTGTGTACGCGGCATTTCAGAATTTGTGAAAGACCCCCAAAACCATATATTTTCTGAAAGCATATGACCTCTAGAATAAATAGAAGGTGCTACAGATTTTTATAGACCCCGCTGAATTTTCGCAAATGTTTATCAAACCAATATATTCACAAAAAATACACTAAAACCATTATTAGCAGATAAAAACACAGCTAATTTTACAAAATTCCTACTAGATATAAAAGCTTAACCTGTATTGAGGTAAAAAATATTTGTAAATTTTAAATTGCGCCTTTTTGAGAAATAGTGAAAATCGGATGTACGCAAAAGGAGGTTTTCCTTTTTTACACTTACAGCTTTCAGAATTTGTAAAATACCCCCCAAACCATACATTTTCTGAATGCACATGGCCAGTAGAATAAAAAGAAGGTGCTACTGATTTTTAAGGCAGCGCTATATTTGGGAAAATGCGCAAAAATACACTAAAATCATTAATAGTGCACATAAACACAACATAACTTACAAAATTCCTGCTAAATTGCTTCTAAAGCATTGTTCACATGTGGCGTACTAAAGTGTACGCCCATGGAGGGCCATGTTTACCCACACAGGGATGCACAGGTGTTCCGTGCATCCCCGTACAGGCAGCCGTTGTAAATTGGGATGCAACGACTGCACAGGCATAGCTGCTGTTCCCAATCTGACATCCGTGTGGGTGTGGGTACATGACCCCGAACGCAGACAGTGTGAGCTCAGGGGCATGCATGTGGACCTACATGGATGTAAAATTGGGAGCAATGGCTCTGTTCGTGCAGTTGCTACATCCCAAATGACATCAGTGGGACTGCCTGCACAAAGATGCATGGAACACCTGTGCGTCCTCGTAAAGGTACGCTGTGTATGCCCTGTGTGAATAAGGCCTTAGGCCCCTTTCACACAAGCAGACTGATCGGGTCTGCCTGTTCATTTTTCAGGCGGGCCCAATCGGACCACCCATTGCGCTCTATGGAGAGGCTGATGTAAATGGACATGTCCAATAAAAACAGACAGATTCCATTCCCCATCCATCTATCAGATCGGATTGGATGGTATCAGATGGAAATTGACAGGTAGTCTGTTTCCATCCGACCGCCCCATAGAGAACAGCGGCTGTGTCCGTGTTCGCTCTGTATCATCAGAGCGGACACGGACCTGTCAGCTGCCTGCTCAGCAGGGATCATCAGACCGATGCTTGACAGAGCCCACTCCATGTGAAAGGGGGTCTTACCAGGAGCGGCTGGTTCATTAGGGGCGCTGGGGCACCACCTCCATACAGGGTGCCGGACTCATACTTTGTATGAGGTTTTTTTTTTTTTTTTCAAGCTACATGATTAAAGCCTGAGGCACTAATTGGGTTGAAAAAGGTTGGGCTCGGGGCGCAGAGCATTGCACCCCAAACCCACCCACTTGTGACAATAGCGAATTAATATTCACTATTGACTTCTGGCTTCATTGGCCGGGAGGAGAAGCTGAGAAAGCCATGGAGGGGGTGAGTGCGGGCGGACCTGGGGGGGTCTTACTATGTTTGTGGGTTTTTGTTTTTTTGGGGGGGGGGGGTCTTTGGTGAGATACCAGGGGTCTAAACAGACCCCTATATCTCTGTTTTTGAGAGAGAGAAAGGGACTGAAGATAGTCCCTTTCTCTGTAACACTTTACCTGAATGAATAAGGAATCTGTATAGAGAGATTCCATTCATTAGTAAAATGACAGTCTGATATATGGTAACTGCGAGTGTTACTATTTATCAGCTGTTAATGGGACATCTAAGAGCAATCTATAGTGATCGCTGCCTGCGCCCTCTCTACTACAGGGGGGGCTTGGTAAACACATGTTTACCAAGCTCTCCCAAGCCCCAACTTCACCCACACCCACACCGCTCCCCCCCTTCCCCCATGCTCTCAGCATGACAGATCGCTGGAGCTTAATGTGGTCAGCAGCTGCAAGCTGCAGTAGGGGAAGGAGGGACGCCGCTCTGAGCAGCGATGGATCGGGGGTGCGGGGGCTGTTACTGGGGGGGGCGATCTGACTGGAGGGGCGACACATCTGGATCCCCCCAAGGCCAATGCATCACCTAAAGCTGGCGGGAGCGGCAGAGGAGGGATGCTGGCTAATGATGGTTGCTGCGGGGAGCGGGTTTGCTGGGGGGGGTCGGATCGGGTGGAGGGGGGGTAATCAGAGCCGGGGGGGGGGGGGGAGGAGAGTGGGGGGGAGCAGTTTTAGGTGGAAGTTAGTGGCAGGGTAGAGAGGCAGGGGACAGGGAGGCGGTGGTATGATGCTGGGGACCCTGATGTGAGGAAGGGGCTCTCTGGGGACCCTGATGTAAGGGGAGGCTCTCTGGGGACCCTGATGTAAGGAAGGGGCTCTCTGGGGACCCCGATGTAAGGAAGGGGCTCTCTGGGGAGTCTGTTGTAAGGGGCGGATCCGCACGCAGATATGTAACAATAATTTTATACACACACACGTGTATGCCCGCCCAAGCGTATAACTTTCTTTATTTCGCTGCTATGGGTTCTAAACCCAGATCTTTTGTAGACCTAGAAAAACCCCTGCTGCACACCCAAACATTTACTTGTGTATGGGGATGGATGTGCACTCCTGGATACAGACTGTTTGCCTCTTCATCCCTGTATGCAAGTAAGGCCTCATGGACATTTTTTATCTTTCCTAGAAGCCAGCAGCGTTTTTGTAGACAAAACGCCTGATGCTTGAAAACGTGTTTAACGCTTTTACAAGCATTTACAGGCGTCAAGCACTTGGGCGTTAGTTCATTTCATTGGCCAGAATAGTTTATTCTGTTCATTGGCCTATGTAGGTTGATGCAATTAAAAGATCCATTTTCACTCAGAAGAAAGGGAGAAGATGTTCAGAGAATTTATGTTTAGTATATTGTGGGGGACTGTGGGCATTACCCATTTAATTGTCCCAACAAAGTTAAAAGAACAATTGCTGCAACTGATATTTGGGTGCCTGAACAAATAAATTCCATTGCTCAGTTTGCCTCACCCTTGATCCATGAAGAACATAAATTAAATTCTCTGCTATCTCCTTTTGTCATCCCTATTAAATCTATCATTGAGGGTCATAACATTTCTTGCTCTGCTATGCTGGTCCTAGAATTCCTAATTATTGTATTAGAACTTCAATTAAGGCACCATTTATACCTGAGCGATTTTCTGATTAAAGCTTTAAAAAGCTCAACAAGGCAAATCCCATTCATTTCAATGGCCCCTGTTCACATCTGAGCGTTCTTTCATCTGTAGCACAATCTTTTTGGCAGATTGGGCACCATACACTTTAATGCGAACGCCTGAAAACATGTGATGTGAGTGCTTTACGAGCATTTTGCTTTTTCAGTTTTCTGCTCAAACAGCAGCTTTCCACCCCTAATCTCATCCATCTCTTCTCCCCCTTGTGCATTCTATTGGCTAAACAAAATTGTCTGCAGTTGTAAAATGCTTGTAATACACTTTTAAGATTGCTAAAAAAAACTGTCAAATAAAATCACTTGAAAATTGCTCTGCTCAGGTCTGAATGCAGCCGTAAGGGGCTCAGGGGTGGCTGGATGAAAATTTAAAAATGGGCTTTATCAGACACTCAACATCTCTTGCAGTGGCAGGCCTGTTCTTTGTTGAAAAAAAAAAAGGACTTCACCTTGCATCTGTGTATCAATCACAGGGATTTGAATAGATCATTATTAAAAACTGTTATCCACTCTCCTTAAGCCTCGTACACACGATAGGATTGTTGGCCAACAAAACTGTGGACTTTTGTCCGAAGGGCGTTGGCCCAAACTTGTGTTGCATACAAACGGCAAGGAATTGTCGGCCAACAAATACGAACGTAGTGACGTACTACGTTGTTTTTCAGCTCTTTAGCGCCACCCTTTGAGCTCCTTCTGCTAATTTCTTGTTACTAGAAGTTTGGTGAGTGTTGATTCGCGCTTTTCATTTCGTTTCTGAACGACCATTCGTCAACCAGCCATGTTGCGGAATCGGAGGAGATAACATGTTATTTATTATTGGCCTTGGAGTTATTGCTTTGACATTATTTTTTGGTTGAATAATAATGATTTGATTTGGTATATTTTCTATAGTTTTGGATGCATAGAATGCACTTTTTGGTTAATAAGTTCTATTGGCAGATAGCATGTCTAATTTTATTTGTTTTCTTTTTTTAATGCACAATAAAAAAATTGTGTAGAATAATACTTGGCTATGTGTTTTACTTCAAATGACATTTTGGGAGTAGGCAGTTACATTTTAAAAAATACATGTACAGTGTAAAATTAACAAGGAACACCAGCATAGTTGTATCTTTGATCTTAAAATCTACGGGATAATGGTGTTGTGGTAACTTGCCCAAAAAAAAAAAAAAAAGCAGCATAATAATATTATTCTTGATATGACTAGAAAAAAAAAGCCTTTGAAAATTTGTTTGCAATAACGCCATCAGTATCACCAGCAAAGCAGCTTCATTATTATCCCATTAAAGAAGAAGAGAATGTGCGCTGTATTTCGAGATTTCATAATCTGCCACGTCACGCATGTTAATACTCCATTACGAGCGCTAGTTTACAAGACTGACTGCTTCTGGCTCGTTCTTGCTTCCGAGCATGCGTGTTTGTACTTTGGACTTTTGTCCGACGGACTTGTGTACACACGCTCGGAAAATCCGACAACAGACATTTGTCTGCGGAAAATCTTAAAACCTGCTATCCAAAATTTGTCCGCGGAAAATCCGACAACAGTTGTCCGATGGCGCATACACATGGTCGGATTTTCCGCCAACAGCCTGTAATCACACATTTCCCGTCGGAAAATCCGATCGTGTGTACGAGGCTTTAATCCCCAAAATCTTGAGACGACTCAGCTCGGCCAAAATTGTTACCAAAGTAGATTTAGGGGGAGCACATAACCTTCTGCACATTTGTCAAGGAGATAAATGAAAGACTGTGTTAAACCACTTAAGGACCAAGCCTCTTTTTTAGACGCGTTTGTTTACAAGTTAAAAACATTTTATTTGGCTAGAAATTACTTAGAACCCTCAAACATTATACATTTTTTTTTAACACCCTAGAGAATAAAATGGCGGTCGTTGCAGTACTTTTTGTCACACTGTATTTGCGCAGCGGTCTTACAAGCGCACTTTTCTGGAAAAAATACACATTTTTGAATTAAAAAATAAGAGTAAAGTAATAACAGTAAAGTTAGCCCAATTTTTTTTAATATTGTAAAAAAATGATGTTGTGCCAAGTAAATTGATACCCAACATGTCATGCTTCAAAATTGCGCCCGCTCATGGAATGGCGACAAACTTTTACCCTTAAAAATCTCGATAGGCGATTCTACAGGTTGCATGTTTTGAATTACAGAGGAGGTCTAATGCTAGAATTATTGCTCTCGATCGACCAATCGCAGCGATACCTCACATGTGGTTTGAACACCATTTTCATATGCGGGCGCTACTCACGTATGCGTTCGCTTCTGCACGCGAGCTCGGCGGGGCGTGTTTTAAAAAAAAAAAAATTTCTTTTGTTATTTATTTTACCTTTTTATTTTTTATTTTTACACTGTTTTTTTTAAAAAAAAATTGAAATTGTGTCACTTTTATTCCTATTACAAGGAATGTAAACATCCCTTGTAATAGAAAAAAAAGCATGATAGGACCCCTTAAATATGAGATCTGGGGTCAAAAAACATCTCAGATCTCATATTTACACTAAAATGCAATAAAAAAAAAAAAATTGTCATTTAAAAAAAATGGCCCTTTAAGAGTTATGGGCGGAAGTGACGTTTTGACGTCGCTTCCGCCCTGCAATGTCATGGAGACCATCTTCCCCTCACTTGTCTCCATGCCAAGGAAGGAGGAACATCCGGCTGAGTTCAGCGGACCGCCGGCTGAATAAGAGGATACAGGGGTTATGGCAGCTAGCTGCTGCTATAACAACGATACCCCCCCCCCCGTATATCGTCGTGCGGCTGTCGGGAAGTGGTTTAAACTTGATATGAACATTTTGAGTCTTTGGTCATGCCCTTTTGCCTTTGCAATGCTCCTGCAACTTTTTAACATTTTTTTTCTGTGGCATTTGTTGGACCAGTTTTTTATTGCATACTTGAATGATATCCTCGTTTTTTTAATAATCTAGAAGAGCATCGAAAACATGTTTCTACTGTCTTCAAAAGATTAAAGCGATTGTAAAAGGATTTTCTATTAAAATAACAAACATATTATACTTACCTGATCTGTTTAATAATTTTGCATAAAGTAGTCCCTCATCCTCCTCTTCTCAGGTCCCCTGCCAGTGCTTCTGGCTCCTCTTCGTCTTTGTGTGCCACCATAGGAACTGGCTTTCTATGGTAGCACGCCTGCGGGCTCGATTCAGAACCATGCTATCTGTGTCTATTGCCACAGACAGCGCTGCTCAGCCCCCCCCCCTCCTTTTCTCATCACAGGATTTGATTGAAAGCAGAAGGAGCCAATTGCTCCTGCTTCTATCAGTCTGCCCTGCGAGGAAGGAGAGAGACACTGCTCTCAGGCACAGCACTGAAGCGAGATCGGGCTCAGGTAAGTATAATAAGGCTGAGTGGGGGCTACACACAGAAGGTTTTTTTTACCTTAATCCATAGAATGCAGTAAGGTAAAGAACCTTTTACCTTTACAACCACTTTAGGGGGGGAATCAACTTTATATCAAATTGGAGAAATGTGACTTTGAACAAACCCAGATCCAATTCTTTGGATACATCATTTCTCCTAAAGGAGTGAGCTTGGATCCTAACACAATCAAAGCAGTGATGGATTGGCCTGCCCCTAGGAACATTAAAGAAACACAACTATTTGTTGGATTTGCCAACTTCTACAGAATATTCATAAGGAACTTCTCTAAGGTGATAGCAGTAATTACGTAGACCCCCTTTGTGTGGTCACCTAAGGCACAGGCTGGCTTTAGGAAACTAAGGACTCCTTTCACTTCTGTACCAATAGTGGTAAATCCTGATCCCGAACTGCCTTTTATCGTGGGAGTGGATGCTTCAGATCCTGCCATGGGATCTAATCTTTCTCAGCAAATAGGAGAAGAGATGCAGCTTCATTATTGTGCCTATTTCTCTTGTTTAATGTCTTCAACTGAAAGGAATTATGACGTTGAGAATAAGGAGCTGCTGGCAATTAAGGAATCCTTTTCTGACTAGAGGCATCCACCTGTAACTGTTCTCACTGGTCAAAAATTTCATTAATTCTGCCAAGAGATTGTTTTCCAGACAAGCACGTTGGTCTCTGTGCTTTTCCTGGTTCAATTTTATTATTGTGTATCGATTTGAGTCAAGGAATGGTAAGGCCAATTCCTTATCGTGGATGTACGATCAAGTCTCCAAAGAACTTTCTAAGGGCCATGAGTTTCAAGGCATTTTTTTTAATCTTCCTAAAGAAAGGTATAATAATGATTTACTTCTCAATCATCCTCCTAAGGACATTCACCTCAATTATAAGAGCAGCTTATGGATTTAAGTGCATCGTCTCTTTGTACCTGAAGCTGCTCGGGTAGAGGCCCTCAAGTTGGTTCATGTCTTGCTGGGTATTTTAGGTTTTCCAAAACAGAGGAACTTTTATCATGTTTCTTTTGGTGGCTGGGTTACAAGAAAGTTGTCAAAGCTATGTGGCCTAGTGCCTGATCTGTGCATTCAGTAAGACACCCCAGTTGTCTCCTTTGGGATGTTCCAGCCACTGCATGTTCCATCAAGACCATGGAGGTCAATTTATATGGACTTTTTGGTCTACCTACCTTAAAAGAAATTACCGTTATCTTGGTAGTCAACCGTCTCACTAAAATGGCTGTTTTGTTTTTCCAGTTAAGTGGGTACCAAATGCTGAACAAATTGCATAACTGATATAACTCTATGGAATTCCTGATGATGTAGTGTCTGACAAAGGAGTATAGTTTACTTCAAAATTCTGGAAAAGCTTTTGCACAGTTTTAGGTGTGACAATTAATCCCCAGTCTGATGGTCAGTTCGAGAGGACCAATCACATTCTGGGGCAGTATCTTCAATGTTTTGTCAGTTCTCTTCAGGATGACTGGGTGGACTATCTTCCTACAGCAGAATTCGCTTATAACAATTCTAAATATAACTCCACTTCTTAGAGTTTGTTTGTCTTAAACATTGGATATCATCCAGTTTTCATTAATGATCTCCCTAGTTCGACTCCAAAGTTTGGGGTTGGTAAAAAAAAATAACGTTCATACCCTCTGATTAACAAGAGAATTCCACTAGAAGTTTCCTCCCAAACCTGGCTCTAAAATGTGCAGGGACAGTCCTGGAAGAAGGAGAGTACTGTCAGAAACCAGATCTGAACCAAGGACCTCTGTTGCATCTGGCAGTGGCTCTTCTTACCCTGCCACCTGTCATGTACCAGATAAGACCAGAACTGTGTGGACTGCAACAGAGGAAACCCAGACGTGTATAAGTGAAAATATAAATGATTTTATTAAAGATACATGAATAAATATAACACAACCACCTCCAATATCACTCAGTGCACCGCAACCAATACAAAACAGAACCCCACAAATAATAATAATAACAGAACAAGTATATACGTAAGTAAGGGAAATACCAAGATTGTAAACAGAGCCAGGCCAGGGTCGTCAACAGGAGGTCAGCAACAGGGGAAGGGAAACAAACAGGACAAAGAGAGGATGGGTGGATCACAGGAGGGACGGGTAAGATACAAGGCTCAGGGTTCAGGTAACAGACAGGGAACAGGATCCACAGGTTCTAGGAATCAGGTTTCAGGAATCAGGTAATCAGGATGCAGACTGCAGGTCAGGGCTCAAGGAAAATACCAGGGCAAGATGAGTGTGCACTTGCCGGGTATTTATACTGCAGCTGCTAATTAAGGTCAGGTGACACCTGTCTGCAGAGGCGAATACCTGCTCCATACTGCCAGGATTCCTCCGCTGGTGGACGCCAGTACTGCGGCCCAAAGGTGACAGAATACCAGCAGGAAAAAGCTCTTCTGACAGCTCCAAACTGCCAGGAGACACCTGCTGGTGGACCTCAGTACTGCACACCAAATGATCACCAGCGGAGGGGACCTTTCCTGACAGTACCCCCTCTCGAAGGAGCGACCTCCGGACGCTCCAACTAGCCGTTGCTGGAGAATCTCCATGGTGTCCAGCCGGGCAGCGGGCACCTCAAGCTGGGCAGCGGGCACTTCAAGCTGGGCAGCAGGCACATCAGGCTGGGCAGCAGGCACGGGGCACTTCAAGCTGGGCAGCAGGCACATCAAGCGGGGCAGCAGGCATGGGCACTTCAAGCTGGGCAGCAGCACATCAAGCTGGGCAGCGGGCATGGGCACAGGCTGGGCAGCAAGCTCTGGGTCATCAGGCTGGGCAGCAAGCTTTGGGTCATCAGGCTGGGCAGCAAGCTTTGGGTCGTCAGGCTGAGCAGCAGACAGTGGCACATCAGGCTGGAAGGCTGGCACATCAGGCTGGAATGTAGGCACTGGCACCACCGGCTGGAACACTGGCACCTCTGCCTGGAACACTGGCACCTCAGGCTGGAACACTGGCACCTCAGACTGGAAAACTGGCCCCTCAGGCTGGAACACCTCCGGCTGGAACACTGGCACCTCCAGCTGGAACACTGGCCCCTCAGGCTGGAACACCTCCAGCTGGAACACTGGCCCCTCAGGCTGGAACACTGGCTCCTCAGGCTGGAACACCTCCGGCTGGAACACTGGCATCTCCGGCTGGAACATCTCCAGCTGGAACACTGCCACCTCAGGCTGGAACACTGGCACCTCAGGCTGGAAAATTGGCCCCTCAGGCTGGAACACCTCCGGCTGGAACACTGGCACCTCCAGCTGGAACACTGGCCCCTCAGGCTGGAACACCTCCAGCTGGAACACTGGCCCCTCAGGCTGGAACACTGGCCCCTCAGGCTGGAACACCTCCGGCTGGAACACTGGCACGTCCGGCTGGAACACCTCCGGCTGGAACACTGGCACCTCCGGCTGGAACACTGCCACCTCAGGCTGGAACACTGGCCCCTCAGGCTGAAAAGGGGACATCAGGACATCGGATTGGATAACAGGCACTGGGACGTCAGACTGGATAACAGGCACTGGGACGTCAGACTGGATAACAGGCACTGGGACGTCAGACTGGGTTGCAAGCACTGGGACGTCAGACTGGGTTGGATTAGCTGGTGCGGAGGCCGGTGGGCTACTGGCAGGATCATCTTGGTTGGAAAAAACTTTCGTTTTTTTCTTGGGTTTAGTCACTGAGGCTCTGTAGGTGGGGGGTGCAGCAGACTGGAAAGGAGGATTGGGATATGGTGGAGAAGAGATAACAGTAGCTGTGGGAAGTTTTTGTGGATTAGTAGGCAGCTGAGAAGAGGCAGGTGGGTTGAATGCAGGATAGGTACAGGGAGCAGAGACCGGATATGAGTATCTGGTTGGGAGCAATGTATACTGAGTTGCAACTGAGTTTGGCGTGGGTGATGGAGAGGCAGACTTGCGGGCAGGTAGGTGTCTGATGGCAGAGGTGGTTTGTTGCGGATTGGTTGGGGCTGGTTGTAACATATCAGACAATGCTAAGAGTATGGGTTGGACAAAGAACGGATCACATGCTGCCTGTCTAACAAGGGTCTGTACTGAGTGAATACACTTCAAAAGCTTCTGCTGAGAACAGATGGAATAGTGCTCAAAAAAGCATGCGGAATCATCCTCAGCACTGAAAGGGGGAGAAAAATCATCGCTGGTCTTAGGAACACAGGACAGGTCTAGCTCAGCACATATTTGGATCAAAGGCTGCACATCCCCAAACAACACACAGCCCTGGGAGTGAACCAAACGGATGAGCTCAAGTAGCTGGTCATTGGCATAACATAATAATAATTCCCATGGTGATGATACAAAAGAACCAGAAAATGCAAAATGCAACGGTAAAGATAAAAAAAAAAAAAAAATAAATAAATGTGAAAATGAGAACAAAAATATTATAATAAAAATATTAATAATAAAAAAAAAAAAACAATTAAAAATTATTAAAAAAAAAAATAGAAACAAAATTAAATAATAATAAAAAAAAAAGAGGAAGGCAAAAAAAATGGTGAAAAAATTATGGTATAAGAAGTGGACATGGATAAAGCATGCGTATTGGGAAAACACAAGAAACAGGGAAGCACGTATCTGTGCAGGGTTCTTAAAGATATATATATTGTAGCAAGGCTACATCTGTAGGGGTGGTCTCATGAGGAAACGGGGTGGCTTAAAGTAGTGTGTGCACCTCAATATCCTCGTTCAACCCCCCAGGTGCTAAAGTGCCCAAAGAGTAGATCCAGTAAGTTTCTTGCTGGCAAAGACGTTTATACCGCTCAGTGGCAGGGTATTTGGCCGGGATTGCTTCAATGACCCACATACTGAGGCCAACTGTAGATCGGCCGTGGTGAGTCAGGAAGTGTTTAGGGACGCTGTGGTGGTCACGGCCTTTTTCAATAAAGCGTCGGTGCTCCCCAAAACGTGCCCTTAGGGCTCTGATGGTTCTGCCGACATAAATTAGGCCACAGGGGCAGGTGAGGCAGTATATAACGAAGTCAGTTGAACAGTTGTAGAATTCTTTTAGGGTATAGTTTTTTCCTTTGACAGTGAAGGTTTTCTGACCGTGTTGTATGAACGGGCAGGTTAAGCAGAGGGGTTTTTTGCATTGATACATCCCTCTGAGGGGTATCAGGGTAAGTGGTGATGAGGTGGGTTGGGTAGGCTTAATTCTACTGGGTGCAATTTTACTCTTAATATTTCTGGATTTTCTATATGCCATTTTAGGTTTGGTATCAACTGTGGTTCTGAGATGAGGGTCTTCCAACAGAATAGGCCAGTGTGAAGCCAGGATCCTCTCCATTTTCTTGTATTTGTCATGAAATTGCGTGATGAAGCGGGTAGGTTGTTTACCAGTGGTAGGAGGACGGTTGGGGCCTGGGGATAGACTACGGTAATGATGGAAGGCCGCGTCTATAAGTGGGGTGGGGTATCCTTTGTCTAGGAATTTTTTTGACAGAAGTTGTCCATGGGTGTCATAGTCTGAGTCTCTGGTACAATTCCTTCGAAGGTGGCAGAATTGGCTGCGGGGGATGTTGTTGACCCATCTCGGATGGTGGCAGCTATCATAGTGTATAGTAGGTTTGGTAAAGTTTCTTGCATATATAGTTTTGTTGTCGTGGCAAAGCTGGAGGTCTAGAAAGGCCAAAGTGTCAGGGTCAACAACATGAGTGAAGGATAGGCCCAAGCTGTTATGGTTGCAGTATTGTACAAAGGTCATGATGTCATCAAACGTGCCATCCCAGATGATCACTATATCGTCGATGTATCGGCCGTAATATATCACGTGGGCGGTGTGGGGATGGACAGCTGCAAGGTACATATGTTCCCAATATCCCATAGTGAGATTGGCATAACTGGGGGCACAGTTAGCCCCCATGGTTGTTCCATTGATCTGGAGGTAGTGTGTGCCTTCTGATTCGAAGTAGTTGTGTTTGAGGCAAAAGGTTAAGGCCTCAAGAATGAAATTGGCTTGCCGGGGTTGGTGAGGGGATCATTGGCCAGGAAGTGTTCAACAGCACAGACTCCCACATCGTGGGGGATGGAGGTGTATAATGATGAGACATCAAGAGAGAGCCACCAGTAGTTCTGTTCCCAAGTGTAAGGCTTCAGCATATCAAGTAGGTGGGGTCCATCACGTATGTAGGAGGGGAGGTTCTGTGCCAGAGGTTGAAGGAATTGGTCAATGTAGATGGAGAAGCCACTAGTGACGCTGTCCATAGCGGCTACTATTGGACGGCCAGGGGGATTGGTTAGATCTTTATGGATCTTGGGTAGATGGTAGAAGTAGGGGGCTTTATAGAAATTTTCACCTGCCCCTGTGGCCTAATATATGTCGGCAGAACCATCAGAGCCCTAAGGGCACGTTTTGGGAGCACCGGCGCTTTATTGAAAAAGGCCGTGACCACCACAGCGTCCCTAAACACTTCCTGACTCACCACGGCCGATCTACAGCTGGCCTCAGTGTGTGGGTCATTGAAGCAATCCCGGCCAAATACCCTGCCGCTGAGCGGTATAAACGTCTTTGCCAGCAAGAAACTTACTGGATCTACTCTTTGGGCACTTTAGCACCTGGGGGGTTGAACGAGGATATTGAGGTGCACACACTACTTTAAGCCACCCCGTTTCCTCATGAGACCACCCCTACAGATGTAGCCTTGCTACAATATATATATCTTTAAGAACCCTGCACAGATACGTGCTTCCCTGTTTCTTGTGTTTTTCCCCTCACATCCCAGTTCGCCCTTGAAGTTGCAACACTGGTCAACCGAGCCCTGACAGAAAAAATCATTTCCAAATCCGAAGCCTCTTTTATTACAAAAAATTTCTATAAAGTCCCCTACTTCTACCATCTACCCAAGATCCATAAAGATCTAACCAATCCCCCTGGCCGTCCAATAGTAGCCGCTATGGACAGCGTCACTAGTGGCTTCTCCATCTACACTGACCAATTCCTTCAACCTCTGGCACAGAACCTCCCCTCCTACATACGTGATGGACCCCACCTACTTGATATGCTGAAGCCTTACACTTGGGAACAGAACTACTGGTGGCTCTCTCTTGATGTCTCATCATTATACACCTCCATCCCCCACGATGTGGGAGTCTGTGCTGTTGAACACTTCCTGGCCAATGATCCCCTCACCAACCCCCGGCAAGCCAATTTCATTCTTGAGGCCTTAACCTTTTGCCTCAAACACAACTACTTCAAATCAGAAGGCACACACTACCTCCAGATCAATGGAACAACCATGGGGGCTAACTGTGCCCCCAGTTATGCCAATCTCACTATGGGATATTGGGAACATATGTACCTTGCAGCTGACCATCCCCACACCGCCCACGTGATATATTACGGCCGATACATCGACGATATAGTGATCATCTGGGATGGCACGTTTGATGACATCATGACCTTTGTACAATACTGCAACCATAACAGCTTGGGCCTATCCTTCACTCATGTTGCTGACCCTGACACTTTGGCCTTTCTAGACCTCCAGCTTTGCCACGACAACAAAACTATATATGCAAGAAACTTTACCAAACCTACTGCTGGTAATACATTTATACACTATGATAGCTGCCACCATCCAAGATGGGTCAACAACATCCCCCGCAGCCAATTCTGCTGCCTTCGAAGGAATTGTACCAGAGACTCAGACTATGACACCCATGGACAACTTCTGTCAAAAAAATTCCTAGACAAAGGATACCCCACCCCACTTATAGACCCGGCCTTCCATCATTACCGTAGTCTATCCCCAGGCCCCAACCATCCTCCTACCACTGGTAAACAACCTACCCGCTTCATCACGCAATTTCATGACATATACAAGAAAATGGAGAAGATCCTGGCTTCACACTGGCTTATTCTGTTGGAAGACCCTCATCTCAGAACCACAGTTGATACCAAACCTAAAGTGGCATATAGAAAATCCAGAAATATTAAGAGTAAAATTGCACCCAGTAGAATTAAGCCTACCCAACCCATCTCATCACCACTTACCCTGATACCCCTCAGAGGGATGTATCAATGCAAAAAACCCCTCTGCTTAACCTGCCAGTTCATACAACACGGTCAGAAAACCTTCACTGTCAAAGGAAAAAACTATACCCTAAAAGAATTCTACAACTGTTCAACTGACTCCGTTATATACTGCCTCACCTGCCCCTGTGGCCTACTATATGTCGGCAGAACCATCAGAGCCCTAAGGGCACGTTTTGCGGAGCACCGGCGCTTTATTGAAAAAGGCCGTGACCACCACAGCGTCCCTAAACACTTCCTGACTCACAACGGCCAATCTACAGCTGGCCTCAGTGTGTGGGTCATTGAAGCAATCCCGGCCAAATACCCTGCCGCTGAGCGGTATAAACGTTTTAGCCAGCAAGAAACTTACTGGATCTACTCTTTGGGCACTTTAGCACCTGGGGGGTTGAACAAGGATATTGAGGTGCACACACTACTTTAAGCCACCCCGTTTCCTCATGAGACCACCCCTACAGATGTAGCCTTGCTACAATATATATATCTTTAAGAACTCTGCACAGATACGTGCTTCCCTGTTTCTTGTGTTTTCCCAATACGCATGCTTTATCCATGTCCACTTCTTATACCATAATTTTTTCACCATTTTTTTTGCCTTCCTCTTTTTTTTATTATTATTTAATTTTGTTTCTATTTTTTTTTAATAATTTTTAATTGTTTTTTTTATTATTATTAATATTAATATTTATATTATAATATTTTTATTTTTGTTCTCATTTTCACATTTATTTTTATTTTTTTTAATTTTTTTTTATCTTTATCATTTATCATTGCATTTTCTGGTTCTTTTGTATCATCACCATGGGAATTATTATATATTTATTTTTTTTTTATTATACTTACCTCCATTTTTTGCCCCCATTGTTACTCCCATTTTTACTATTGTTAATATTATTGTCTTCATGTTTTCTACCATGCACTTCTTCATATATACGTTTCCATGACACTGACTATTATATAACCTCCTTTTTTTCTCTGTGTATATTATGTTATCTTGTAGTTCCCCTCCCACCCACAGGTGGCGCTGTGCTTTCTTTTGACAGATGCTGGGACCTGTTATCCCACAGCACTGCCATATAAAAGCACATTGCAGACACCTCCCTATTAGGCCTATTGAAGGAGCAGTGGCTCTGAGCGCGTAGCCTTCTCTCAACCTCCCTGCTAGCCCTCCTCCCTGGAGGATCCCTCCCCTGGATACCGAACCCAGAAGCAGACGGACGACCTGTGACGTCATGCACGCTCCACGTGCACTCCATGCCAGCCCCTAGTCTCTTCCTGATGGCCACAGAAGGAGATCCCTGCTGGTAATCCACCTTCTGCAGCCCAGCATCCCTGCAGTGTCACCACCACAGGATCAGAGGGAACACCGAGGACCACATACCTATACAGATGAGCCTTTTATATGTTTTCATCCTGTAAGTGTGTTTTTACCTGGTGTCATTAAACATCATTTGTTAATACTACACTCAGGTGGCGCTTCCTTCTCTACCCCTCTCTGCTCCTGAGATGGTAAAGGTAAATAGTAACAGCTAGGCATCTCAGTGTCAGTTCCTAGCACCTAGCAGGAACATTATAGGGCAGTGGTTCTCAACCTGGGGGTCGAATGACAATTTGCCAGGGGTCACCGAATCCTGGGCTGTTCCTGAAGCCCACACAGCTCTCCCAGCCTTTTTGCGGCAGCCCAGCAGGCCTGTCCCTGGAGCCCGCGGCAACCCATTCAATCTCTTCGCAGCCACCCATTCAGTTCACGGCATGGCTGGGGGGCAGAGACTAGATGTCAGCTGACTGGTGAAGAATGTTAAGTGGGCGGGGCTGGAGGAGACCCCATCTCTGATTTCGGCATAGGTGTCACTGCTATGAGACACCACAAAGTCGGAGACAGTGAATCCAGAGACACAGTAAGTAACACTACCTGTGATTATAGTTGCCGTTAAAAGTCCCCACTACAGTTCTCAGATCAGCAGATGACCTTGATCAAGAGAACCTAAGTTGGCTGATCAGAACTCCCCCAGTACTGCCACTCATCCCATTCCCCCCAGCAAGGAGTAAGAGAAGGAATAAAAATAGAGAATACATGGAAGAGAGAGGAAAAGAGGGGGAGGAACAAAGAAAAAAGGAGAGAAAGAATAAGAGAAAAAAGAAAAACGGCTAAAGGTATGGGGGAAGAAAAAAAATTAGGATAGAGGGAGATAAAAGGGAAAGAAAGAAGAACAAAAGAGAGAGTGGTACATCCTAAAATGTACCATAAGGGGTTTTAATACTGTACGAGTGGAAGGGACTCAGGGAGCGCTAAATGTCCATGGGTTAGGGGCGCAAATTACTTGTCTTGCCTTGGGTGCTGACAACCCACACTACGAAAATTATTTTACTATTAGGGGTCCCCACAACTTGGGAAATTTTATCAAGGGGTCACGTCACTATAAAGGTTGAGAACCACTGTTCTAGGGAGTTTCCACTCAGGCTTCATGAGGTACGTAAATGGCCCACACCTATAGCAAGGACATTATTTACCTTTGGTCAAAGCTGCACATTTTTTTCCCCACAGATGCCTTTATTTGCATACATAGCTAGAAGTATAACAGGTTATGTTAGTGTAGGTAAATTGTCAGGCTTGGCTGGCAGCCAAGCCTGGGTTTTGTTTTATCTGGGTTGGGTGAGTGACTCAGGGAGGGCTGGATGACTCACAGGCAACATCTCGGAGACCTCCCCCTACTTCTAGAAACTTACAGAAGATTCTAGAAGCATGAGAGTAGAGGAGAGGAGGAGCTGCCTGGGGTATTCTGAGGGTCCTGACCAATCCCCAATAGATGGGTTGACAGGGATCAGACCAGCTGGGGGCAGTGGAGTTTGGGTGGCAGTGCCTGAAAAGGTGGGGCTGGGATTAGTAGCCACAGGAGGAGGACAACTGGGCACTAGGACTTTTTTTTTTGCTAAACTACCAAAGGGGCCCGCAATTCCTGCCTGCAAAGGGCATTTGTTACCAATCTAACTGAGCCTTTGTTGGATCATTCGAACAGTGCCAGCTGGTCCTGGGAGTTGTTGTTCTACAAGCAAGATTGTGCTGGAGGTAGAAGGAGAAGTGTATATACAGACTGTATGTAAATGTGTCCCTGAGGAATTCTTTGGTGATAAAGTGGGCATCCCAAAATACCCCAAACCCTATCCAAGTTCAATACCCCAAATAAAATACAAAAACAAAGCTGCAAGGACTGATTCTTGACACCAGTGTGTGGTGGAAAATTCTGTGTGCCTGGCTGTGCAGGGTGGGAGATACAGTGCCTTGAAAAAGTATTCATACCCCTTGAAATTTTCCACATTTTGTCATGTTACAATCAAAAGCGTAAATGTATTTTATTGGGAGTTTATGAGATAGACCAACACAAAGTGGCACGTAATTGTGAAGTTGAAGGAAAATGATAAATGATTTTCAAAATTTTTTACAAATAAATATGTGAAAAGTGTGGCATGCATTTGTATTCAGCCCCCCTGGGTCAATACTTTGTAGAACCACCTTTCACAGCAATTATAGCTGCAATTCTTTTTGGGTATGTCTCTACCAGCTTTGCACATCTAGAGAGTGCAATTTTTGCCCATTCTTCTTTGCAAAATAGCTCAGGCTCTGTTAGAATTGGATGGAGAGCATCTGTGAACAGCAATTTTCAAGTCTTGCGACAGAATCTCAATTGGTTTAGGTCTGGACTTTGACTGGGCCATTCTAACACATGAATATGCATTGATCTAAACCATTCCATTGTAGCTCTGGCTGTATGTTTATTGTCATTGTCCTGCTGGGAGGTGAACCTCCGCCCAAGTCTCAAGTGTTTTGCAGACGAAGGATCGATTCACATCTATGCATGCTGCTTTTGAGCATTTCCGCAGTGCTTTTTGCGCTACTTGCCGCGTTTTTGGACATTATTATTATTTTTACACTGTATATAGCTGGTTGATAAGGAGGGGGGGGGGGGCGGGAAGAATTGCCGGTTAAAAAAAATTGTGAAAAAAACAGCGTGGGGTACCCCCCATGTCCATACCAGGCCCATACCAGGCCCTCGTGTCTAGTATGGATTTAGAGGGGACCCCCCACGCCAAAATTAAAGAAAAAATGGCATGGGGTCCCCCCCAAAATCCATACCAGGGCCCTTATCCGAGCATGCAACCCGGCAGGTCAGGAAAGGGAGGGAACGAGCGAACATCCCCCCCTTGAACCATACCAGGCCACATGCCCTCAACATGGAGGGGTGGGTGCTTTGGGGCAGGGGGGCTCTGCACCCCCCCACCCTAAAGCACCTTACCCCCATGTTGATGGGGACAAGGGCCTCTTGCCGACAACCCTTGCCCCAGATCCCGGCCTCCTCCCATTTGAAAGAGTATCGGGTACATTGTCCCCTTACCCATTCACCAAAAAAAAAAAGTAGTGTAGTGTTAAAAAATACAGTAGACAGTTTTTGACGAGTCTTTTAATAAAAATATCTTCTTTCCCGCTTCTTCCTCCGGTCTTCCTCCATCTTCTCCCACATCTTCATCCTCTGGGCGTCTCCTTCTCCCGCTTCTTCTTTCGCTTTTCTTCATTCTTCTGTCCTCTGTCCGGTGTTCTTCTTCCTCTGCCGCTGACGACCCTCCTCCGATGCTGCGTCCGCTGATCTGTCCGCGAAGAACACCGGCAAAGAAGACAAGAGAAAGAAGAAGAGCGGAAGAAAAAGCAGGAGAAGGAGAAGCCCGGAGGAGGAAGATGCGGGAGAAGATATTTTTAATAAAAGACTTGTCAAAAACTGTCTACTGTATTTTTCACACTACACTATTTTTTTTTTTTTTTGGTGAATGGGTAGGGGTACAATGTACCCGATACTCATTCACCAGGGGGGAGGCCGGGATCTAGGGGCCCCCTTGTTAAAGGGGGCTTCCAGATTCCGATAAGGCCCCCGCCCGCAGACCTTCGACAACCACCGGGTAAGGGTTGTCTGGAAGAGGCCATTGTCCCCATCAACATGGGGGTAAGGTGCTTTGGGGTGGGGGGGCATAGAGCCCCCCTGCCCCAAAGCACCCACCCCACCCATGTTGAGGGCATGTGGCCTGGTATGGTTTGGGGGGGGCGGCGCTCGCTTGTCCCTGACCTACCGGGCAGCATGCTCGGCTAAGGGTCTGGTGTGGATTTTGGGGGGACCAAAATCCCCCCATTTTTTTTTTTTATCTTGTCGTAGGGGGCTCCCCTCGGAATTCATACTAGACCCAAGGGCCTTGTATGGACCCCACCAGTGTTAATTTTGGCAGCAAATTTCGATTTAGTTTTAGTCTTAGGACTAAAATGGCATTTTAGTTTTAGGTCCCATTTTAGTCTTCTGCAATTGTTTTAGTTTTAGTCATATTTAGTCGACTAAATCTCCAGTACATTTTAGTCGACTAAAACTAATTTTAGTCATCTAAAATCTAATGGGTGTAATTAAATTAGTAATCAGTAATGCATTAGTTAACATTTCTCTACAATTTCCAAACTCATTATATACTGCTGGAATGAAAAATCTCATATATTATTTAAGGTATTGAGGTATGAACATGCACTACAGACCAGTGTTAATTTTGAAGTCAAATTTAAATTTAGTTTTATCCTTAGTCTTTTGACTAAAATGCCATTTTAGTTTCAGTCCTATTTTAGTCTTTTGACAAAAGTGCTGTTTTAGTTTTAGTCGTATTTTAGTCATCTCAATTGTTTTAGTTTTAGTCGTATTTTAGTCGACTAAAATAATAAAAATGTTTTAGTCACCAAAATTAACACTGGACCCCATGCTGTTTTTTTTTCACAATTTTTTTTTTAAACGGCAATTCTTTTTTTTTTTTTTACATTCAGCGGGGAAGCCCGCTGACAGCTGATGATTCATTGGTTGTTAAGGACGCAGCGGCAGGCTCCTTAGCAACCAGCTATATACAGTGTAAAAAAAAAACGCAAATCGCGGTGGTACTTGCGTTTTTGATGCGGGTCCATTGAAGTCTATTACATGCAAATCGCTGCATTTTGTGTGGAAAAAAGTCCCTGACCCTTTCCAAAAACGCAGAGGCACAAACATGCATTGATGTGAACATGTTCCATAGGAACCCATGTTAAAAAAATGTTCCTGCATTTCTGCAAAATGCATCAAAAAACACATTAGTCTGAATAGAGCCTAACAGGTTTTCTTCTAGATTGCCTTGTATTTGGCTCCACCCATCTTCCCATCAACTCTGACCAGCTTCCCTGTTCCCGCTGAAGAAAAACATCCCCACAATATGATGCTGCCACCACTTTGTTTAAAGGTGAGGATGGTGTGTTCAGGGTGATGTACAATGTTAGTTTTCTGCCACACATAGCGTTTTGCTTTTAGGCCAAAAAGTTCCATTTTGGTCTCATCTGACCAGAGCACCTTCTTCCACATGTTTGCTGTGTCTATCACATAAAATCCCAATAAATTAATTTACGTTTTTGGTTGTAACATGACAAAATGTGGAAAATTTCAAGGGGTATGAATACTTTTTCAGGGCACTGTACCTGCATTCACCAGTGGCTTCTGCGGGGGTAGCACTACACATAGGCAGTTTTTTTTTTGGTAAAGGTGAACTAAAGCCAGCCATTCATTGATTGAAATGTTTCCGCTTCAGTAGGGATCGGCCAAGATTCGATCCATGTATGGGCAGGCTGATTGTACCCAAATCGAGCCATCGATCAACTTGGTTACAACAAGCCTGTTTTTACTACATACAATTACTGCCGCCGGCAGTAATCATTGTGTTCTGCTACCCGGGAAGGTTTCCCGTGTGGTGGAAGAAAAGAAAAGCAAATCATCTATGGGCTGCCTAACCCTTTACGTTTTGAAAATGAAATCTATGTGATTGGTTGGCATGCATACTGCTTCAGATTATGAGTGCTCCAGTTTTGATAACTGGCACATCAAGGCACTTCTGGAAAACGACCCTAATACTTAGTACACACAAGGAGTTTTTTCCCGTTCAGCACCGTAGGCTGAACAAAAAAAACTGACAGATCAATGTACTAATACAGGCACTGCTGTGTAGCACCCTCTAGTGTGTGCTAGAAGTAGGGTAGGAGAAAAGCATATGTTTCTGGCCAGGAATAACCTGAGCCAGGGAATTGGGTCAGGGTTATTAGAGGCCAGGGCTGGATGACTCATCCTGGCAGCTCTCTGGTGCATCTCCTTGGTCTAGAAGGTTGGAGAATCTTCTAAAATTAGTGGAGTGGAGGTTAGGAGGAGCTGCCTTGAATATTTCTGGAGCCTCAGCCAATCCTCAGAGGTAGGCTGGCAGGGGGCTGAGAGCACTCTATAAACAGTGCTGACCTCATGTCAGGATGTCAGTGGCCCTCAGGGGTGCCCCCTAGTCTGGGGGGGTGTCCTGCCTTGGGTCGGGGCTCAGGTGCTGGAAGGATTCTGCCATGACACACAGGAGGAAGCCCTTCCTGGAAGCAAGAGAGGACAGAGTGAATAAATAGCATTGTTGGGAACTAACAAGGGGGGAGACTGCCATATGTAGCCAGTCCCCCTGAAGGCAGCGATGTGCTTAAGTCTTCGTCCTTCCCTCAGAGATCTCCTGAGAGTCAGCCGGGTGGGCTGGTGAAGAGTCAGTCGGGAGGACTGATGTGAGAGTTAGCCTGGAGGGCTAGTAAAAGGGGCAGCTGCAGCAGCCAAGTGGGTTGGCAGTGCCTGAAGAGGTGGTGCTGGGACCAGTGGCCACGGGCCACACAACAAGGGGCTTCGAGTTCCCTGTAAAGGGCTATTGCTAAAATCTGACTGGGAGTCTGTCAGATCACTCTACAGTGATTCAGCTGGAGCAAGCAAGTGTGTGCAGGAGGCAAGTGAAGGAGACTGTATATAGGAAAATGTCCCTGAAGTTTTTCTAAAGTCAAGTGGGTATGCCATAACCTACCATCCCTATCCAAGTTATTTACCCTCAATAAATAAAAACAAAGTCATGGACTGTTCTCTGTCTCTGGGTGCTTGTGGAGATTCAGTGTGCCTGGCTGTGCAGGAGTAGGGGATCCAAGTTCATCAGTATTCCCTACGGGGGGTGTTCTACAGTTAGTTAAACAATTTTCCCGCTGAGCTATTGTGTTCTGACAGGGGAACTGACCTACCCCTGCCCACACCTTCCCCCTGCCCACTTCACTCCTGCCCACGCACGCTCTCAGCCGGTTTCTGCTATGGCAAGCTTAATAAAACAATGGATGGGTGACGGCTCTCTAACATTTATTCCACAATTAGTGATGAAGCTCAGGCATGTTCGAATCCTAGTCCAAAACCACAAGGCCGTCAGAGAGCTCTCACCTGTACTGGGTCAATCATTTAAGTGCCTTTCTAAGCCACAGAAGGAGAAAGTGTGAGCTGACAAGTCCAGAAATGAAAAGGTCATATCCTATTGCGGCATAGATTCACCTGCTTCATTAATAATAAAAATTAATTAATAATAAAAATCCGCCAACAATCAGCTCCCCTCCATGCCTGTTTCCTGTGTGCCGTCCAATCCCCACTGCTCTTCCCCACCTGCACCTGCAGGCACAAGTTGTGGACACAGAAGGGGTTCCCTAATCCTTCACCTTCCTGAATAAACACCGGAGTGCTCAGTACTGAGCACGCTAATGTTCATTCATAATGAAAGAGGTAGTAAACATGAATTGGCATGTTTACTATCTTTTTAGTTTGTGAATGAACACAAAGCACTCTGAACTAAACATTTCTATGTGCAGTGTTAGTAAGTGCAGGGCTGCAGAGGAGAAGGAAACTTTTTCTCTATCTCAGAATTTTTTTAACCCTGATATCTTCTCAAAGCCCATACTGGTAAAAAATTATATGTTGGAGGAGTGTATTAAGTATGAGAAGAGAGGCAAGTGGCTGTTTTATGTGGGAGAAGGGAGCTTTATTATGTGAGAGGAGGAAGGCAGGGGCCTGCATTATTTTTGAGTGAGGGGTGGGGGTGGGGTGGGGGTTGCATTATATGTGCGGGAAAAGGACAGGTTGCATTGTTTGCGAGCATGAGGAGGAGGGACGAGGGTCTGTATTGTTTGTCATTGGGGTGCACAGTGGATGAGGAGGTGCAGAGGTTAGTGGTGATGGGTGTGTAGAAGTGCCAATTGAACAAGAGGTGCAGTAGGGGCAGAGGTCAGTGGTGGATAAGGGGTTGGGGTTTGTTGGGGGGATTTACTTAGAAGAGCGGGTTTACAAAATACAAACATACATACTCACCTAGATGGCTGCAAAATCGATCTGATGCTGCCGCTGTTTACCGCCAACTCTAATGTCAAGAACTAAGTGATCAAAGACTGCTGATCGCTCAGTTCTCGGTCTTCAGTGAGCAGAGAGCTGGTGACTGTCAGTCACTGGAGCACTGGGCTATGGAAGGGGCAAACATGGCTGGTTCAGGCTCCCACTGGTGAACTGAGAGGCTGAGCCAGCTGCTGGTCAGGCATCTGGACAGATTCCGACATTATTGTCGGGATCCCTGCAGAGTCTGCACCGGCTCTGTGACATCAGCCGACAATGGCTGAATTGGGAAACAGGAATGCAGATAACGTAATCCTAAAGTTGGCCCTTCAAATGATAACTAAACACCCTTGCACTTATCAGTTGTCGATGTGGACCAGAAACCTAAACTATGTTGAATGGCGCTCCATGAGAGAGGCTTCTGTGCAGGCTAACAATTGGACAGCTTTTGTATTCAGGTATATAAAGAACCTAGTACTCTGACACGCTACACCCTGACATCTCCCTATCACCCAGCATCATTACCACCGAACCCTTTTGCACCCCTGACTCTGAATATTCCTGCCTTTCTGCATCTTTGATACTACAGTTCTCTGTATCCATGACTCTGAACCTCCTTGACATTTAGAACCCCTGTCACTGACCCCCAACATGCAAACACTGGGGCTGATTTACGAAACGGTGCGCCAGGAACAGAGCGCGAATCCCCCATTTACAATAGCGATCTCGGCGCACGGGAGAATGCAATCTTTGCGCCACTATGGACATGGCGCACAGCATCTTCAATTCAATATTAACAGAAGATGAAAGTGCCAATATTAACGACTGCCCAAGTAACAAATATGCCCAAAATAGAATGAGAAAGTAACTTTTTCAGAAAAAGCCTGCTGTGCCTGCAAGTACATTTAGAACTGCGTGAGATCAATGTAAGCAGTGCGCATGCGCAAGCGGCTCTTGCGCTCGTTCAAATGCTTTTGTTCACTACGTAGGCAATATCTTAGTAAATGTTAAGCAGCGTACATGCAATTGCGTGAGTTGAACGGGCGCACCACTAAACTTGACTTTTTTTTTTTTTACACTGGTTCACCTTTATGTATTTTTTTAAGGAGATTTTCACACAGGTCATGTTAGCGTGTTACGTTGCCAACATGTGACATGCACCTTGTTAAAATTATGTAAAAAGACTCTCGCTCCTCTAGCTCCTCCTAAAAGGGCATTTAACCTTCCCCCTATAATGCATATGATTTCCATGGGCTAACTTTTGCTTTCAAAGGGGAACTCCACAGTCCATTCTCCAGTGCTCTTGTCTCCCCCCTCTAACCTCTTGGATTTCCATAGACAAAATTTGCTTTCAACCACTTATCTACCGGGCACTTTCACCCCCTTCCTGCCCAGGCCATTTTTCAGCTTTCAGCGCTGTCACAATTTGAATGACAATTGCGCGGTCATACAACATTGTAACCATGTGAAATTTTTATCATTTTCTTCACAAAAGAGCTTTCATTTGGTGGTATTTAATCACTGCAGGGATTTTTATTCTTTTCCTAAAAAAAAATGAAAAAAGACTGAAAATGTTGAAAAAAAAAGTTTTTCTTAGTTTCTGTCAGTAAATTTTGTAAATAAGTCATTTTTCTCCTTCGCTGATGTGCGCTGATGAGGCGGCACTGATGGACGCTAATAGACTGCACTGATGGGCACTGATGAGGTGACACTTATGGGCACTGATTAGGTGGCACTGATAAGGAGGCACTAATATTCTGCACTTATGGGCACTGATAGATGGCACTGATAGGCGGCACTGATGAGTGGCACTGGTGGGCATTGATAGGTGGCACTGATAGCTGGCACTGACGGGCCCTGATTGTCGGCACTGGTGGGCACTGATAGGTGACACTGATGGGTATTTATTGGTGGCACTAATAGGTGGCACTGAAAGCCAGCACTGACTGACATCACTAATGGGCACTGATTTCTGGCTGTGGTGGGCACTGATTGTTGGCACTGGTGGGCATTGATTGCTGGCACTGGTTAGCATAGGTTGCTGGCACTGGAGGTGCTCTAATGTAATCAGGGCACTGATCATCAGTGTCCTGATTACATCTCTCACTGTCTGTCCCTTGCAAGGAAATGCCGCCGATCGGCCCTCCTCGCCACACACTCTGTCACTCTCTTTGTATTTTGTTTCTTATGTTTTTGCAAAACAGATGTTTTTTAGAGCAAGAATTTTTTAATTTTTTTTTTTTGGGGGGGGGGATATTTTTCACTGAAATATTTTTGATGTTATCAATCTGTGTTGTTTGTAGGTTGTTAGCTTCACTTTGATTTAATTGTCTGTGCTGCATTATTTTGCAAAATCTTCCTCAAGCTGCTGTGCTACTATATGTTTAAATCCTTAAGAGACTGTCCGTTTGTGGGCGCAGTCCTTTTAATTCCTGTTAATTTCAAATTAACATACATGTGTTTTTTGCTTTCCTTCCTTTTTTCCAAGTCCTGTTTTGTTGACCAATTTGTAGCAAATTTTTATGTGCAGACATCCTCAAAAACTGACAAGACTTCTAATCTCTCTGCACTCTATCCCCAAGCAAAAATAAGAAAGGATTTCATTTAGTTTAACTTTGCAAAGACACATTCCTAAGTTCAACTGTGATGCATGTCAATGGCCCATTTAGACCTTGTTTGATAGAAAACACCAGTTGCCTTTCATTATAAACATTTGTTAGTCCAGTCCTGGAAATCTGCATCTGCTGTAATATTAATTTCCATAAAAATTGGGTTCCTGCATTTAGATGCACCAAATGCATCTAGATGCGCGACCGCTGTGTATATGAGATGCGCAACTGCTGTATGCGCTGAGGTATGTACCCGTGGTGCATATGTGGTTCCCAGAAGCGGTGGCCAGCACACTGGAATGACATCACGCCCCTCCAGGAAGTTGCTTGTACTGCTGCTAATTTCTTCCCATCACCATGCCCCGCTTACTATTCTCTGAGGAAGAGATGATCCTTATTTGCAAATTAAGATCATTTTTGATTTATTTTTACATGGGGTGGTGTTTGTGTGGGTCATTTGTATGTCTAAATGATTTGGCCTCAAAACACACACTTACTTCCTTTGTACAGATTCACTTCCGGCCAATGTATATGTACATTGCTTCCTGCTTCAGTGTGTGTGTATATAGATATATCTATTGATGTAGGTTCTTGTGTCCACTAGCAGAGGGAAGTTGGGTAGATGCCACACTCCCAATTCTGGAGGCATTATAATGGTCTAGCACAGGGGTGTTCAAACTACGGCCCTCCAGATATTCAGGAACTACAATTTCCATCATGCCTAGTCATGTCTGTGAATGTCAGTGTTTTACAATTCCTCATGGGATGTGTAGTTCCGCAACAGCTGGAGAGCCGTATTTGAAGATTTCTGATCACTCTAGCATGTCTTGAAAAAAGCTGTTTTTTCATGTGCCTTGTATAATGCCCAAGAAATATCATCGTTAGGAAAATACAAGTGGGTCATGGCACATCTACATTCCAAATTTGGCACTTAAGATGGTCATGCACTATGCAATCTGATTGGCCAATCTCTGTACAACTCGATATTTAGGCAAAATAGGTAATAGGAAGATGCACAATAAATTCAAAATATAGCAAATAAAACAGGCTCTTGCACTAAATCTAATTTATTTAAGATCTAACTGATTGCAGTGTATGGTCACCTTTAAAGATCAAGATCTGGAAATATTAATTTATTGAGTTTAGAAACACTTCTCTGTTCTTTGTAATGTATAAAAAGATTTGGGTAAAAAAAGAAAAAAACACATTTCAAAGATATATTAGAAGTGATAGGAATGAGATTAGCATCAAAAGGGTTAATTAACTGAGTACAACTACTAATTGCCTAACAAAACACATCGAATGAGATGAAATTAACCAATTGTATTGGATGTGCGCTATTATCAATGAGAAAACCGCAGTTACCTTAGCAGCAGTTGCAATTTACATATGCGGGTATTTATTATTGTTATTTGCGCTTCAATGTGCACTGGTTCGCACGCTCAATTAATGACTTTTCCGGTGCACCAATTAATGCATGAACTGGTGCAGTGCCTTCTTCTTAGTAAATCACCCCCACTGTGTTTTTCTGCGAATTAGCAACTCTACCACTGCATAGTTTACCAATTAGTCCCTGCTCCTAATTACCACTTTTGCAGGGACAGGTAGAGAGAAGATGAGGCTCAGGGGCGGATCCAGAGCCTAGTCTCGGGAGGGGCACTGCCAGAAAATACGTTTTTTTGGGGGTAAATTTAACGGGGAAATGGCTGGTGTTAGCGCTTCAATCATCACGGCACCATGGTTGTTATGGTGTCAGGATGATTGAAGCGCATTATTACTATTATTACATGGTTATAAAAAATGAAATGGTTCAACTCACCATAGAATCAGTGGGAGCCCCGAGCGTGTCACTTGCCACTGTTATCTGCCACACGTTGGGGATTGTCACTTGCCACGTCACCTGTCACTAGATGCGGATTGTCACTTGCCACGTCCCATGCCACACGTTGCGGATTGTCACTTGCCACGTCCCATGCCACATGTTGCGGATTGTCACTTGCCACGTCCCATGCCACACGTTGCAGATTGTCACATGCCACGTCCCATGCCACACGTTGCGGATTGTCACTTGCCACGTCCCATGCCACACGTTGCAGATTGTCACTTGCCACATCCCATGCCACACGTTGCAGATTGTCACTTGCCACGTCCCATGCCACACGTTGCGGATTGTCACTTGCCACGTCCCATGCCTGCTATAATTGTCTGCTGTGTCCCAGTCAGAGTCAGGCTTATTTAACTGGTGACCCCCTGTCATCAGTGCTGGGCAGGGAGGAATGGGCTGGCTGCTGCCACTGGGAGAGCGATGGGAGTAGAGCGAACACATGGCTCATCCTGAGCGGATGTGTCAGCGCTGCATCCCGCCCCAGGGGGGGCAGCAGAGAGATGATGTAATCTCTCTGCTGTCGCGGCTGCCTGTACATTCAACAGTGTGGGCGGAACTGCAGGGATGCAGGGCGGCGCTGGGCGGTGAGAGATGATGTTATCTCTCTGCTCCCCCACCCGCAGGCTCCCTGATTGGCCAGCAGCCGCTCACACTGTCACTGAGCCGCACACAGTTGTTCACGTAACGGAGCCGCCCGTGCTCTCAGCTGTGGAGCCGCCCGCCGGCTCCCTGATTGGCCAGCACTGCAGCCGCTCACAAACTGTCACTGAGCCGCACACAGCTGTTCACGTAACGGAGCCGCCCGTGCTCTCAGCTGTGGAGCCGCCCGCCGGCTCTCTCACCCACAGCGATGCCTGCCCTGCCCACCCACTCACCCACAATCTCGGAGGGGGCAATTGCCCTGTTGCCCCCCCCCCCTGGATCCGCCCCTGATGAGGCTGAGCCTAGAGGGAAAGGCAGTGAAAGGGCACATTTCTGGGCTGGGATGAAGAGGAAAGCCAAACATTAAGATGCCCACCACATCCATTAGTACCTAACCCTTTCCACTGCAGCAGCCATTTTCTAGAGACCCAATTTTCTAAGTTTTTTTGTTATTTATTTTACTTTCAAGGTAAGCATTTTGCTTGCAATCCAACATCGCTATCTATCACTTCTATTATTTTGAACATGCAATTCCTCTATTAGGCAGAAACTAAGGGGGAGTCTAAACCTCAATTTTATTTCCTGTATTCTTTTTTTTTTAACAAGAAAGAAATGTTTATTCGATTTTTACAATACAAGCGGTGTAAATACACAGTTGTTCACAGAATTACTGTTACATATATTGTCACAAAACGAATGAGCGAAATCTTAAAACAGAGGAAAGATGTACAGAGTTATTGAATTAGATCACATTAGGAGATGAGATCTGAGGTAGCAATTTCCGGCATTATTATTTGAGGAGATCTTGAAGGCGGGGGGAGAGGAAAAAAAGGGGGGAGGGCGAGGACTGGGAGGGAAAGGAGGGGGAGGGAAGGAGGGGGGGTGGGAATGGGGGGGGGGGCCGAGGGAGGATCTCATCCATCCTATTGGGTTCACAGAGCTCAGACAATGATTAGACATTCAGAAGGTAAAAAATAATGGCAAACTATTGCGGGGCGGGTCCAATATCAAAAACTCGGTGATCATTCTCCACCTCTGTGCCCCACGCATCTATCCATCCCGACCATATCTTGTCAAATTTGGCAGGACAGTTTCGATTGGCATATGTAAGTTTATATAGTGGTAGCACCAAGTTCAATTTAAGGCGCCACAAGGTTACCCTGGGTGGGGCATTGTCCTTCCAGTGGAGGAATAAAATGTGGCATAGTTCAAAAATAGTCTAGTATATTTGCCTCTTACTCTAGAGTCAAAAACATTGAGCAGCATCATTTTGGGGTCTATTCCCAGCTCTAGAGAGGTAACCCAACTAAGGGTGTCAGCTATCTCCAAGCTATCCCCGAGGCGGGGACAGGACCATATCATATGAAAGAAGGTGGCGGAATTCTGACCACATCTAGGACAGGCCACTGGGACGCTAGGATTTATAATAGTTAACCGCTTTGGAGTATAGTAGGCTCTTTGGAGGAACTTGACCTGCATAAAACGGTCTCTGGCCGAAATCATATTAGTGACAAAGGATGACACACGACTCCCACTCCTCCTCTGACAAATCTGGGATGTCCAGTCTCCCTCTATCATGGGTTTTTTTCAAGTCTTTTTCAATGGAGCTATGGACAGATGAAAATATAAGGAGGAGAGGGGTTTATCTATGACCTTGGCTGTGAGAAGTCCCTCCAAAGAGTCTGATTTTAATATGATTTGCTGGGAATTGTCTCCTATACATGTGTCGAAGCTGGTAGTAACGAAACAACATCCATCCCGGCAGTGAATAGGCATGTTTGAGATCAGAAAAGGATCTCAGTTTACCCTCCTGAACTATATGCTTCAGTTTAACTATACCTTTCTTTGCCCAAACCTGGGGGTCAGGTACGGTATTCATGTGTGGTAGATTAGGATTACCTCAAAGAGGAATGTGGGGAGAAAACGTCTCGGGGAAGGCAAAGCGGGCCCTGGCTTTGTTCCAAATATTAATGGTGGTACGCATCAGATCCGTGATGCCATGGTGAGATCTCGCCCCCCTGAACACCACATTACTGAGAGAAGAGTATGAACCCATTATGGCTGCCTCCAATGTTACCGCTGGGTTGTCCCGCAGTTGGGAAAACCACCATCTGACCATCACCAGGACGGCCGTCCAGAAGTAGATCTGAAAATCTGGTAGGGATAGACCACCCTGGGTGACGGGCAGCTGAAGGGTAGTAATGGCCAGTCGTGGGGACCTACCGTTCCAAACAAAGGAAGAAATTATACTTTTTAATTTTGCAAAGAATGAGGCCGGAGGAATTAGAAAAAAGTATAGGAATTTGGGGAGATAAACTATTTTAACTAAATTTACCCTACCAACTGGTGATAAGGGGAAGGGTCCTCCAGGCTATACACGTTTGTGAAAAATTTTTTAGAAGTGGTTGAAGATTCAGCTCATAATATGAGGACAATGGAGTCCCAATCCTTACTCCTGGATACTTGAATTCAGATGTCCAGTTTAGGGGGTGCCTGTTGGTGGATGGTGAGCCGACGAATTCAGTGAGAAAAGGAGAGATTTCCCCCAGTTAACTCTAATTCCCGAGAATGATCCGAATTCATCTATTATTTGTAGTGCCGGTGGGAGGGAGGAAATGTCTTTAAGGAAAAGGAGGGTATCATCGGCGTATAATATAATTTTGTCAGTAATCACACTGATTGAATTCCCTCTGCTGGGGAGGCGGATCTAATACGAGCTGCCATGGGTTCCATGGCTAGCACGAATAATCCCGGGGATAGTGGACAGCCCTGTCTAGTGCCTCTGGACTGGGGAAACAGCATGGACAGTGAGTTATTCATACGTATAGGGGCCGTAGGATTGTGATACAGCATCTGGACCCAGCTAATGAAGCGAGGGCCAAATCCGAATTTGAAGAGAACCACCCAGAGGTAGCGCCACTCAACCGAATGAAAAGCCTTTTCAGCATCTAGAAAGGCGACTACCTCTGTGCCATCTCCATTCGCCCTAGACAAATGTGTGGGGAGACGCTGGATGTTAATGTCGGTCCCTCTGCCCGGCATAAATCCAGACTGGTCCGTGTGCACCAGTGCCGTAATCACAGTGTTCAATCAACCAGCTAACACCTTGGCCAACAGTTTGGCATCCACATTAAGGAGAGAGATAGGGCGATATGAAGAGCACTGTTCAGGAGGCTTGCCCGGTTTAAGGATGACTACTATAACTGCCTCAGCCATTGTTAGGGGCAACAAATTCCCCTCCATGGCATGTCGCAGCACTGTTCTAAACAATGGTAATATTTCCTCTACATAAGTTTTAAAGAATTCAGCAGGTATTTTCTAGGCGAGGTCACAGCTTCAGCCTAGTCCCCAAAGTGCGGCCTTGTCGGCTCTTTTGAGGATTTCTTCCGGCCGATTCGTCCCAAGATGGTCCAGGATGATCCCCCTACCAGGAGGGATCTAGTGTGGGCAATATTGTTGGGTCTGCACCCTGTAAATCTGGATAATAGCCTCCGGTCTTAGGGAGCTCAGACAAACACGTCTGCTCCCTCTGCCATCCTGGACACGTCCCATTTCCTGTATTCTTTTACAATAAGAATAGGATATAAGATAGAATAGGATTGATGTACACTGCTCAAAAAAATTAAAGGAACACTTTTTAATCAGAGTATAGCATCATGTCAATCCGAACAGGCAAAAAATTCAGACGAACAAACGAACACCGTTAAAGTCTATGGGACACGAACATGAAAAACCAAAAGTGCTAATTTTAAAGGCTTATATGCAAGTTTTTGTCATAAAAAGTGTCCTGCCCCAGGAGACGTGTATCAATGCAAAACAAAGTTTTAAAACGGCCATTTTTTCGGGAGCAGTGATTTTAATAATGCTTAATGTGAAACAATAAAAACGAAATATTCCTTTAAAAATCATACCTGGGGGGTGTCTATAGTATGCCTGTAAAGTGGCAAATTTTTCCCGTGTTTAGAACAGTACCACAGCAAAATGACATTTCTAAAGGAAAAAGTCATTTAAACCTGATCGCGGCTGTAATGAATTGTCAGGTCCATTACCAGGCCCTTTGGGTCTGGTATGAATATTAAGGGGAACCCTGAACCAAAATTTTTTTAAAAATTGCGTGGGGGTCCCCCCAAAATCCATACCAGGTCCTTCAGGTCTGGTATGGAAATTCAGGGGAACCCTGCGCCAAAATTTTTTTAAAAATGGCGTAGGGGTCCCCCCCAAAATCCATACCAGACCCTTATCCGAGCACGCAACCTGGCAGGCCACAGGAAAAGAGGGGGGACAAGTGAGCTCCCCCCCTCCTGTCCTGAACCATACCAGGCCACATGCCCTCAACATGGGGATGGTGTTTTGGAGTAGCCCCCCAAAGCACCTTGTCCCCATGTTGATGAGGACAAGGGCCTCATCCCCACAACCCTTGCCCTGTGGTTGTGGGGGTATGCGGGCAGGGGGGCTTATCTGAATCTGGAAGCCCCCTTTAACAAGGGGACCCCCAGATCCCGGCCCCCCTATGTGAATTGGTAAGGGGTACATTGTACCCCTACCATTTCTCAAAAGAAAATGTCAAAAATAGTAAAAAAGACAGGAGACACTTAAGTCCTTTATTAAAAAATAAAATAATAAAAATGTCCTGCGATGGCCATTCATCTTCGATCACGCCGCCCAACGAACCGAAAAAAGAAAAGAAAAAAAAAACGCAACAGCTCCGCCTCCATGGGAGGTTCCTGCCGAGTGAGGCTTCTTCTTGGTGACAGCTGTTATATAGCTGAGGGCGGGGCCACTCAGTGACGTAAACGGGTGACCCGCCTTCCTCTGACGTCACGAGGCAGTATACAGCCAGTTCCTGGAGGATGTAGGAATTGGTACCATTGAATTCCCCCCATGTTCGCCTGACCTAAATCCAATAGAACACCTCTGGGACATTATGTTTCATTCCATCCTGCGCCGCCAGGTTGCACCTCAGTCTGTTCAGGAACTCAGTCATGCCCTGGTCCAGATCTGGGAGGAAAAAGCCCAGGACACCATCTGTCGTCTCATTAGGAGCATGCGCTGACGTTGTTAGGCATGCATACAAGCACTTGGGGGCCATACAAACTACTGAGTACCATTTTGAGTTGCTGCACTAAAATTTCAACAAAATGGACTAGCCTGCTGCATCATTTTTTCACTTTGATTTTCAGGCTGTCTTTGAATTCAGCCCTCTGTAGGCTGATAATTTTTATTTCCATTCAACGATGTGGTATCCTTTCGTTCCTAACACATTACCCAATCCATATCAGTATAGATATCCAGCATTATATTTTTCCCCATGGAGATCTGATGTGTTTTAAAAGTGTTCCTTTAATTTTTAATTTTAGTGTATAATAGACATATGCATGATGAAAAAAATTTGTTTTGTTTTGAAAGGGGGGGAGGGGGGGAGGGGGGCGAGGAACGTACACTTTAAGCAGAGGAGTTTTCAGAGACAGCAGGTGCACACATGGAAAAGCCCAGCCATAAGCCTGCTGATTAGGAGACTGCCACAGAGGGAAAAAAAAGTGCATAATTACCGCCATGAGCAGCGCTTCTGGCCCCAGGGCACTCCATTCCCTCACTGCACAGTTGGAATCAATGGAAAGTGCTCACTGATGCTGGCGGGAAGAGAGGTGGGCGGGGACCAGCCCCACTGCTGAATCTCCTCTATACTGCCGCTGACTGACTGTACTGGACCGGTTTTCACATGTGCGAGGTGGGTCTCCCAGGATCGCTCTTGAGTGCCACCCGAAGGGTGTCCACGTGCCACGTCTGGCACACGTGCCGGGGGTTGCCGAGCCCTTCTCTAATGTATGGAAATCTCAATAAACTTCAATATCACCACAGTATCGGTCTCTGTGGTATGTAAAGTCACAAATAATACACACCACACTGAAATAAGACATAAAAAATGACTGCAAACTTAACAGGAATGGTGCAAACCTCTTTTACAGATATTTGACTGTGGACTGTGTCAGAAAAGCAGTGGACAGTTTCCATTGCTTATCAGTGAAGCCTATCAGTGCCCATAAGTTCAACCTCATCAGTGCAGCATATCAGTGCAGTCTCATCTGTGCCCATAAGTGCCGCCTGCCTGTGCCCATCACTGCAGCCTATCTGTACCCACCAGTGCTGTCTCATCTGTGCCCACCAGTGCCATCTCTTCTGTGCCCATCAGTGCAGTCTCATCTGTGTCCACCAGTGCCATCTCATCTTTGCCCAATAATGCAGTCTCATTTGTGCCCACTAGTGCAGTCTCATCTGTGCCCACCAGTGCCATCTCATTTGTGCCCAATAATGCAGTCTCATTTGTGCCCACTAGTGCAGTCTCATCTGTGCCCACCAGTGCCATCTCATTTGTGCCCACCAGTGCCGTCTCATCTGTGCCTACTAGTGCGGTCTCATCTGTGCCTACTAGTGCGATCTCATCTGTGCCCACCAGTGCCATCTCATTTGTGCCCACTAGTGCAGTCTCATCTCTGCACACCAGTGCCATCTCATTTTTGCCTACTAGTGCCGTCTCATCTGTGCCTACTAGTGCGATCTCATCTGTGCCCACCAGTGCCCTCTTATATGTGCCCACTAGTGCAGTCTCATCTGTGCCCACCAGTGCCGTCTCATTTGTGCCCACCAGTGCCGTCTCATCTGTGCCTTCTAGTGCAGTCTCATCTGTGCCCACCAGTGTTGTCTCATCTGTGCCCACCAGTGTCATCTCATCTGTGCCCAGCAGTATCATCGCACCTGTGCCTACTAGTGCCATCTTATCTGTGCCCACCAGTGCCATCACATATACAGCTATAAATACCCCACCCTCCCTTTCCATCCGATAGACATGCATGCTTTCTACTTTGGGTCTCTACCTGAGACGCCTTTTTGTTCACTCCCCCGTTTATACGTTAATATTATATTTTGCACGCCCCCGTGGTGTCTTTTCATCACCCCTTTCAGGTGCCTTAGCCCTTACCTTTGCTGCCTGGCTACTCGAGATTCCTGAACCAATTACACCTCTTTTTACATTGAGTATTATTATTATTTTTTGGTTTGATTTCTGTATATTAACTATTTCAATTTTATCCAATTTGTCAGCCACAACTATCCTTGCTCCTGAAGAAGCATCTAGGCACGCGGAACATGTAGAGCATTTTTTGATATGAAGTTACCTGTCTTTGAATTGCTGTTCAGCCAGGTCCTTGGATAGCTACTTACTCTGGATAAGCTATCCTTATATCCGTCTTATGTTTAGAGGTGGTTTTGTATAGCAACAATTACATGGAATTTTTTCTGTACTAAAACTATTTGTGTTTTTTTAATAATTATTGTTTAATTATGTCTTTTCAATAAATTATTTTTGTAAAATAATTGGTGTTACTGTGCCTACAAAGTCCATAAGTCCCCTTTCCTTTTTTCACTGAATTATCATGCATGCATTGGCATTTGGAACTAGGAACCATTACCCAGGACAATCAGGGAGTCAGCGTGTGGCTGTGCAGAATGGAGGGGTGGGCAGCAAGGTCTCATGGCATTTGGAACTAGGATAGAAACCTGGGACAGGGAGTCACTGTCAGCATGTGGCTGGCTGTGCGGAATGGAGGGGCAGGCAATGGTTTTACATTTGCATATCAATCCAGATTCTCGATAATGGGTATTCTTGAGCTTTGTTTTGCCTTCTAGTCTCTAATGCCCCATACACACGGTCAGATTTTCCGACGGAAAATGTTCGATGGGAGCTTTATGTTGGAAATTCCGACCATGCGTAGGCTCCATTGGACATTTTCCATCGGAATTTCCGTCACACAAAATTTGAGATCTGGATCTCTGAACTTTGTGCGTCGGAATTGTGTACACATGATCAGAATTTCCGACAACGGATTTTGTTATCGGAAATTCTGATCATGTGTACACAATTCCGACGCACAAAGTTCCACGGAATCAAGCAGAAGAGCCGCACTGGCTATTGAACTTTTTCTCAGCTCGCCGTACGTGTTGTACATCACTGCGTTCTTGACGTTTGGAATTTCAGACAAGCTTTGTGTGACCATGTGTATGCAAGACAAGTTTGAGCCAACATCCATCAGAAAAAATCCATGGATTTTGTTGTTGGAATGTCCGATCAATATGCGATCGTGTGTACACGGCATTAGTGTTACATAACCATTTACGTATATTGAAGTGCATCCCATGTATGGTGGTGTGAGCTCCATTGCAGCCTGTCTTTGGATTTGAGTTTGGTATGTCTGCCTTACGGATAGATGGGCATGTACACATGAACCAGTTTTCTTTCCCAGATAAGTCAATGTAAATGCAAATACAGCTCAGAAGTCAAAGTAACATTAAAGGAAATCACTTCCTCCTGAAAGCATACTATATTGTTTATGAGTCTGATACAGATCTTGAACACTAAGTCTAGATTCACATCTATGCGGTTGCGCTTGATGCGTTTTTCAGGTATGTTTTTCAGTGCATTTTGCATTTTTTAAACCAGCGTTTTATTATGCATTTTGCATGCAGTTTTCATGCATTTTGCGTTTTACGTTTTTTTTTTCTCTTTAAACGCACTGTTAAACACACTGTATATAGCTGGTTGCTAAGGAGGGGGGAGGGGGCCGGGAAGCTGTCAGCAGGGTTCCCTGCTAAAAACTGAATGTAAAAAATAAATAAATAAACTTGCCGGGAAAAAAATTTGCGAAAAAAAACGGCGTGGGGTCCCCCCCCCAGGTCCATACTAGGTCCTTCAGGTCCTCCCCGCCAAAATGTTTTAAATGGTGGGGGCAGGTCAGGAAAGGGAGGGGACGAGAGAGCGCCCCCCCTTCCTGAACTATACCAGGCCACATGCCCTCAACATGGGGGGGTGGGTGCTTTGGGGCAGGGGGCTCCCACCCAAAAGCACCTTGCCCCCGTGTTGATAACGACAAGGGACTTCCTGACAGCCCTAGCCAGTGGTTGTCGGGGTCTGTGGGTGGGGGGCTTATTGGAATCTGGAAGCCCCACTTCAAGAAGGGGGCCCCCGGATCCTGCCCCCACCATGTGAATGGGTATCAGTTACTACCCATTCAACAAAAAAAGTTGATTTTTGACAATTCCTTCATTAATAGCTCTTTTTACTCCAGCCGTCTTTTCCTTCCCGCCATCTCTTCCGGCAGTGTTCTCCTCAAGCCGCCTCTTCCCGCCGCCGCCATCTCTTCCCGCTGCTATCTTCTTCCTCGCCGGCGGTTACCTGCTTCATCTGTTTTGTTGTCGCTCGCTCTCTGACGACTCTTATATAGCCATGGGACGTGGCCATCTGATGATATCACCCGGAGAGCTCTCCCCTTGCCCCTTGTCACACGCACTAAAAAACGCATAGGTGTGAATGTAGGGTAACACAGACGCAGCATTAGGAAGCATTTCAGTTTATGGTTACACTAAGGAATATGACTGTTAAACTATTTATTTCTGTAGCGCTACCCCTGTAGGAGCCGCTAGGTAATTTGCCCAGATCCTTTTCTCAATCGTTTCTTCACGGCACCACACACAATGCAATCATGCGTTCCAAAAAATGCTTCTAAACTCAACTGCCTAGAAACTACTATAAATGACCCTGTGTACATGTACTGATAAGATAACAGAGGAGAGTTCAGGGACAGCTGAAAAAAAACGCCCAACTGCTCCTAAACGTCCATTTACCAGCAGCAGTGTACATGAAGCCCTAACAGCAACTAAAAGTGTTAACTCTAAATTGCTAGGGCTTAAAAAAAGGTCCCCAGGTTCCTGCTGCTTCACATAGGCACTATAATGACACTGACCCTTCACAAGGGATCCTGGGAATGCTGTTACATACAGTCAGGGCTTTTTTTTCTCAGCCAACAGGTGCAGGAACTCCCCCGTTCCGAGTCACCCCTTTTCTCCGCCCCTACCCACCTCCCAGTACCGTCCCTTTTAGACAATATAGAACCAAATATCATTTTGAGGTGCTAAGTAATTTGCATGGAATTTGGTAATGATATCAAGAAAAGCAGTAAAATAGATCTCCTGCAGCCAGCAACAATAGATCCCCCTAACAACAATGGACCAATCACAACAAAATTTCCCTGCCATCAACAATAGACCCCTCCCCCAACAGTAGATCTCTTTCAGCAACAACTGACCCCCCAGCAACAGAAGACCCCCCCAGCAACAATAGGTCCCTCCCCAGCAACAATAGACCTCCCCAGCAACAATAGACCCCCCTTGCAAAAATAGATCCCCAGCAGTGAGCATCAATACCCTGCAGCACACCACAGCACCCCCTTGCCATTACATACAGTCCAAGAGGTGCCGGAACTGCATTCCCCCGCGTTCCCGCTGAAAAAAAGCCCTGCATACAGTAATGCACTTTTTTGAGATTCGGATCCTAAGCGTTTTGGGGTGGCTAAATGATGAGTATCCCAAATCCAGCTAGAATGCTCTCCTGAACTGTACAGGAGTAAATTCCCGTTAGATTTAGATTTCCCAGGATCCAAAAGGAAAGCTGAATAACATCACCAGCACTCATGTAAAGCAGCCAGAGGTTGGGGTCCAAGGTACATGCCCTACAATAGCAGGCAATACACCTGCACTGCAGTGCACCACAACACGGTCAATTGTTCAATTTTTACCTACATCAATATTCCTGCATTTGCTTGTGTATTCCCTACCCCTTCTTTATAGGAATAAATGGCAATGCTCAGGTAAGCATTTGTGTTTTTGTGCCATCTCTCAGGGATAACAAGGAATAGATCATACCTGCGAAAGATATTCTTTAGAATGGGTTGATACCCAGTATAACTAAAAGAAAATCTTTTTTTTTTAGTTGGAGAGGAATTAGAATACCTTTCAGGTTTTTATTGTTGTCCGCAGCGCTTTTCTTCTTATGCCCCTTACAAACGGTCGGACATTGATCGGACATTCCGACAACAAAATCCTTGGATTTTTTCCGACAGATGTTGGCTCAAACTTGTCTTGCATACACATGGTCACACAAAGTTGTCGGAAAAGCCGATCATTCTGAACGCGGTGACGTAAAACACATACGTCGGGACTATAAACGGGGCAGTAGCCAATAGCTTTCACTTCTTTATTTATTCTGAGCATGCGTGGCACTTTGTGCGTCGGATTTGTGTACACACGATCGGAAATTCCGACAACGGATTTTGTTGTCGGAAAATTTTATAGTCTGCTCTCAAACTTTGTGTGTCGGAAAATCCAATGGAAAATGTGTGATGGAGCCTACACACGGTCGGAATTTCCGACAACAAGGTCCTATCACACATTTTCCGTCGGAAAATCCAACCATGTGTACAGGGCATTAGAGAATAGGTGCAAGTACTCCCTCCTTCAGGCCCTACCCACCCCTCCATATTGTCCCTTGGTTCAACCCACCACCTCCTCCCCAGTACCGCCCCTTTTAGAGAATACAAAACCAAGTATCATGTTGCATCAATTTGAATTAAATGAAAGTGAAATTTGTTAATAATAACAAGAAATGCAGTAAAATGGATCCCCTGCATCCAGCAACACAAGATCCCTCCAGAAACAATAGATCCGCCCCAGCAACAATAGATCTCCCAGCAGCCAGCACCCATAGAACCTCCAGCAGCCAGCAACAATAGACCCCTCCCTCAACAGTAGATCCCTTTCAGCAACTATTGACCTCTCAACAACAAAAGATCAACCACCAGCAACAACAGACCTCCCCAACAACAATAGACCCCCTGCAATGATCCCCACCAGCAACAATAGATCCCCCAGCAACCAGCATCAATAGACCCTCCTGTACACCCCAGCACCCCTTGCCATTACATACATTTAGTGCTGGCGGTGCAAGAACAGTGTTCCCCCACATTCCCATGTAAAAAAACCCTGTTTGTGTGTGCCCCTGTTAGGGAGATTCATCCTTTCTGTTTGTCCTGTATACAGTTATCACTGAGAGTGAAAGTGAAAGAAAATCCCAAATTTTGGGTTGTCACCAGAGCAAGAATGGAGGGGACATCTTCTTGCAGACTCTACCAAAGTATTTCTGAACCCAAGATGCTTGTCTCATGTAAATAACTAGACAAAAGCTCATGTTTGTAACAAAAACTTTGCATGGGTTTCCCCATTTTACTCTTACCCAGTAAGCCCCCACACAGATCTCAAATGCATTGCAGACCCACTCCTTATCTTCCTGGTTTATCCCAATGTTTACATTCTTTTTTTTTTATTGGGAATCCTGGGCTTCAGTGCGCAGGTGCAAATATAGATGTGAATGTGAGAGAGCTATTGGAACATCCTGTAATCTTTACATAAGCATCTCCCTGCTGTAGCCCAGGATTTTTTAATAGGATTCAATTGGAAAAATGTGTTACTCTTGGATGAACGTTGTGTGAAAAAAATATGAAAAGTGTTTTATGAGAGCACCTGTTAAGAAAAGCAATTATCCAATTACATAAAAAAATTCACTGCTGGGCTAGTTTATTTTTCCCCACCCACTAGGTGCTATGGCTATGAATTATTGGATGGGCAGAGCCTGATGAAGAACTCTGAGAGAGTAGTTCCCCAGCAGGTCGGTCCTGCCTGTGGTTGAAAGAGGATGGCAATAGGTGGATTCAGTCCAATAGTGGATTTGGAATCCTCCCATTGCCATCCAACATGATATGAGTTGGTCTTAAGTTGGCCATACATTATTCATCCGACTCTCTCATCCACACACCCGAGATGGATGGGAGAATCACTCTCACTGTGCTGTTGTATTCTGATGGAAGGAAGCCTTCTATGTGAAATCCCCCTCCCGCTCCTTCTCTCCTTCAATCCTGGCAGCAGAGACTTGCTATGCAGTCACATGGACTTATGGGATTTGTAGTCTCCATGGGGCGCTGTGCATGGAAACTAACAGGGGGTAACATACAGCCCCAAACAAGATTTGCTGCAGAGAAGGAAAAAAGGGAAAGTTTAGCTGGGCAAATTCTACAGAAAAGGCTCATAGTAGTGGAGAGAGTTAGAGGACCGTGCTGTGGGGTGCCATCTTAGAGACTGTGACCTGAGGGTGGACAACTGGAGCCACTGTCAGGATACAGACATTGCACTGCCTACCACAGTCACCACAGGCATCCCAGAGTGAGGAGACCCCTAACCAGAGGGACCACCATGCTGTGTCGCTGGGTCTGGTGAGAGGGCCTTGCGGCCATTACTTGCTACCACCACTAGAGACTGAGCCATAAGGAACTACCTAACGAGCTACCTTATAGATATAGTACTGCCTGCAGGCCTTGTTGACTGCCTTAAAGCATGCCAACGGTTACTGGGCCCCAACACTTAGTCAGCTGAAGAGTCAGGACTAATGACTGCCCCTTACCAGTTGCCACCCAGAGACCTTTTGCGCCTTTGCTGAGCTAAACGGGTACCTCTTGGGAGACACTGCACCATACCCCAGCTAGTCCCGTAAAAGTGCACTCTAAACCAGTGTAGTATTAGTATCACGCATACTGCATTTAACGTTTATTTGCATTATTGGTTATTGCTGATTTTCTAATTCAATTATTGATTTCAGTTAGTTAGAACCTGATTTTAGATACTTTTGTGTAGCTAATACTTGCAGTCTAGCAGACTGTGTTTAGATTTATCCACTGTGTGCACATACGTTCTATTGCCATTTATACTACCATTTATTGTAAACGCAATTCAATAGATGACATCCATTTATTACTAAACAAGTGTATCTATTTTTTTGGTAGTAGCCCACAGCCAGGTAAAAAAACTTACCCTTGAATTCTCTACAGTATGTGCTAGCAGTGATTTTTAATCAACTAGGTGTGTCAGAAGGGCTGAGATTGCTCTTGGAGTCAAGGTGCAGAACAGAGAACTCAACTTACCATGCAGCTCCTTCAGGGGTGGCGCTACAAATGGATTGAAATTCAGCTGGTCCCTGCTGAAGTAGCCAAATTTCGATCCATGTATGGCTGCTTTTAGTAACTGCCAATTTGTTTATCTGGGAACTGCTGGGAATTCTTTTAGAATCTGTCGTAGCCATAGTGATGCATTTTAAAAATGGCAGTACTATGAACTACCTGAATCTGGCACAGATGTTAATTATTGTACCAAAACTGGCGCAAGGCTTTCATGAATTAGGCGCAGGTCATGTCAAAGGGGCCATGTTACCAGAAAATTGAAAAATGTTACTGCTTTATTAAATTCCCCTTATTGCGTTATACTTTAGGGGAACTTTTAAAGGTAATGAAAGAAGACAGCCATAGGAAATAAACATAAATGTTGGTACTGTAATAGTATCGTGTTGCTTATGTAGCCAGGCCCTGGGCTGCAATACAGCAATATGAAGAAGAAGACATTGGGGGTTATTTACAAAAAGCAAATCCACTTTTCACTATCAGTGCACTGCAAGTGCACTTGGAATTGCAGTCGCTGTAGATCCGAGGGGGACATGCAAGGAGAATAAAAAACAGCATTTTAGCTTACACATGATTGGATGATAAAATCAGCAGAGCTTCTCCTCATTTCAGATCTTCCCCTCAGATCTACAGCGACTGCACTTGAAAGTGCACTTCAAGTGCACTTTCAAGTGCACTTGCAGTACACTTGTAGTGCAAAGTGGATTTGCCTTTAGTAAATCAACCCCATTGTCCTTTGTTTCTTTTCTCCCTCAACTGTGATACTGATGTTATGCTGCACCATGCTCCTCCAGCCAGCAGGGGGAGAGCTATAGCCAAACAAGCTCAGACTTCTCTGCAGAGCACTGAGAATCATGGGAGTTGTAGTCCATGGTGACAGCCATATAATGGGGCCAATGGACTCTTTACACTACAGATCCCAAGACACACTGAGCAGTAAGAGTGAGGATATGGCTTTTATGGAACTGTCCGGGAAAACTTCTCTCTCTTGGTACCGCAGGAGTCGAGGAAAGCATCTGTCTGCATGCTCACTTTTCAGCGGGAGGCTCAACTGGTGGGATTCAAGCCTAAGACGGAGAGTAAAGACATCCGGGGCAGCACAGACCACATCACTGCCCTTGTACTCTTGCTGCAGGGAGATTGGAGCGTCCACTCACCCTCTGCTTTCCACTGCTGATCATTGGAATCTTTTCGGGGAGACACCAAGGGGGCCCTCTTTCTGCTGCAAGAGTTCACAGCAACATCCTGGGGATTGGCGATAGAGCTTGACTTATGCTGTTTTTTGATCATTAAATGCAACAGTGGGTCAGCTATTACACAAATCCTCAATTCGGAAAAGTATGGCCCAAGTAACAGCTAAATTAAAATTCATAGTTACTGCTACATATTTCTTTATGAAAATGTCACCGGCACAGTACAATGAGTATAACTATTATACTATTTTGCTGCTTTGGAGTCCATGTTGAGGCAATGAATTGCCATGATTTACAACAGCTCATGTTAGAAACCAGTGGTGGCTGCAAAACTGGTTTTACTTTAATCACTAATTTCCTGTGTGTCTGGGTTTCTGATTGTGTTAGACATATTTTTCAATTGTTACATTAATGATTCATGCAGCTTTCAAGTCCACATGTATGTGACCCTTTAATTCCTGTATGATGAACTTAAAATTCACTGGGGGTTATTTACGAAAGGCAAACCCACTTTGCACTGCAAGTGCACTTGAAAGTGCAGTCGCTCTAAATCTAAGGGGTGGATCTGAAATGAGTGGAAGCTCTGCTGATTTTATCATCCAATCATGTGCAAGCTAAAATGCTGTTTCTTATTTTCCTTGCATGTCCCCCTCGGATCTACAGCGACTGCACTTGAAAGTACACTTTCAGTGCAAAGTGGATTTCCCTTTAGTAAATAACCCCCATTGTGTGTCTACTTTGTTTTGTGTCCTTTACCTTTCATATAATTCAGTGGAAATGTATGCAAACACAGACATACTGCAATACACTCACACCTTCAATTCCCTGTGTCAAATTACCTCAGCAAGATACACTTCCTGATATTGTAAATGCAACCAGCCAAACATTATAAAAGCACATACTGTATATACAGCAGGTAAAGTAACTTAGTAAGTGATATGACTGATTTCTGATTGGGACTCTAAAACAAAGTTAATACTGCAGCTGCAGGAACAGATTCACAGGACTCAATCACTGTGTTTAAAATGTCCGTTCAGTGTCAAAATGTATTATTACATGTTATTTTATACATAGATAAGAAAGGGGTGGTGTGAGATGTTATTAAAAACTAACAAATAGAAATATGTTATTAAAAGCTAACAAATAGAATATATTATTAAAAGCTAGCGAATAGAACAATTGCAAAAGTAAAAACCTTGAGAAGGGAGGGGGGAGTAGAGAGCGTTTAGTAGGAGATGTAACTGTGTGTTAGGTGAAGGTTACAGAACATATTTCAACAGTGAGAACAAAATGGAGTCTCTTGTGCTTAAATGAACAGTACAGTGAATGTCCATGTCAGTAAGTATTGAACACGTCACCATTTTTCTAGGTAAATATATTTCCAAAGGTGCTATTGACATGAAATTTTCACAACATGTCAGTAACAACGTATGCAATCCAAACATACAAAGAAACCAAAACAAATAAGTTCAGAAATTAAGTTACGTGTAACAAAATGTATTGACAATAAGGCTCCATTCACACCTAGGTGATTTGAATCGCTGGCGGAATTTCAGCTATTCTGCCCACAACTCCAAATCACGGCAAAACGCAGGACACATTTGCGATGCTTGTACTTCTTAATACCACTCCAATCGTGGTGCGAATGTGCTGTGATTGTTGCGTGATGGATCGCGCTGCAATCGTGGCAAATCGCAAAGCTGTCGCCCAAAAGAACCTCCTGCTCCTTTACAAGCTTTGCCAGTTGCCGCAATTGCAGCGCGATTTATTGCAAGGCATAATCACACCGTGATTGGGGTACCATTAAGAAGTAGTGGTTTTGCAAATGCGTCCAGCGTCTTGCCGTAATTTGGAATCATGGGCAGAGTCGTGGTGATTCTGCCCACGATTCAAATCACCTAGGTGTGAATGTAGCCTAATGTTATGGTCGAACAAGGTAAACAAGGCATTAAAATTGTTTCAGACAGCTCTTAATGACACGCATTTGTGTGAAACATATGTAGATCAACATTGTGAAGGGCTAGAGGTCGTGCCGCTTTTCTATGCAGGTTTGGCGGCCCCTTATGTAAATTTGAAAGCGGCATTTGTTTTTATACTGGTTGTTTTTACACTGGATGTTTTTAATGTATATTTGGAAATATTAAAATACTACACTATGAGCAAAAATATTGTTTTTGGTTGGTGCATCTATGCTGATAAATCTGGTACTATCCACTGGTGGAGTGGAATAGAGCAGTCTAGTTATGCCATCTGTGGAGTGAGAGTGGTGATGCTGGATGCCATTTACACAAAGCTCTTATTGCTGTTCTAGTAATAGACAGCAAATCCCTCTGGTGAGTGTGTATTTTTTACCATTGGTGGAGGATTGGCACTACGGGTGTTTCCAAGTGTTGGGTGAAGGCTGAAGTGAAGCACTTTTATATGTTTTACACCCATAACAATATGAACTGTTTATTTTTGTTGTTCTGACTAACTTCAGTTTATGGTTACATTTTTGTGGACACTTTTATCATTTTAGGGCTGCATTTTTTGGTTATTGGTGTACTATATATCTACACTTATTGCATGCGGCTGTTTAAAATTGACTGAAAGACCACGGACTTTATTTTACAAATTTCACTAAGCCAATGTTATGGCAGTCGGGCAGCCAACAAGGTCAGTAACGTTAGCTTTGGATTTTAGGTTAAAATGTAGAAACTGAACAAAGCAACAGTAATTATTATTTAGGGCTGGATCACACCAGTCTGCATGCTAAAATGAGCATGAGGGCTGGTATCCATTCTGTACCAACAGTGGGGTGCGGTGCCTTGTGTTTTTACAGCACGGAGTGAGCTCTGGAGCAGTGCAGAAAAATGCAGACATGTTGCATTTTCTGCACCTATCCACTCCACCACTCCACACCTTTCTTTGTGGTCCACACCTGTTTTCATGTGATCACCATTAGAACCCTTTTATAGAATATAAATGTAATGTACTTCCCATTATGAAAATGCAATGTAGCCAGTTTCATTTGTTGCAGCAGCAATGAAAAAACATACATTGTAATTGCACAATGATACTGCTGTGTGTTCTGTATTGTGGATACTTGAAATACATAGCTGTTTTGTCATTGCTACTTCTTTGATATAAACTTCATATCTATAGAACAAATTCAGTCAAAGCTCCTATGTAGGTGGATCACTGCCTTAGCCAAATTGGAAAGTTCACTGAGCCTTAGGCACACATGAATGATGATATACTCAGAATCCACCTGTCACCATTCATTTATTATAACAAAAACTGAACAGCTGTAATAAGTAAAGTATTTGCTGTTTCAGCAGAACTACAATTAAACTGTACTGTTCCCCAGTGAAGAAAATTCAGAAATCCGCCTGCCTGTTTAGATGGATTCAGCTTTATACACAGATTTAATTAGAGAGAGAGAGTATAAATGTAAGCAGTTTTTGCTGTGCTCCCTCTTTCGAAAGCCTATGTTGCCTAATAAAACCCGTGTCTTTGGTATACCCTCTATAGCATGTTTATTAAAATGAATTTTATATAAAGTAGAAAAACAATTCCTGTATCTGTGTAAATAAACCTTTAGATGGAAAAATGCTTATACAAAATGTAAATGGTCCTGTTCAGAATTTGAACCAGGCCCCCATGCCTTTTAGTGACACTTCTCATTCAAAAGCTGTCTGCATTCACACAACTATTGTGGTACAATATTTTGATCCATTCCATTGCATTGTGGGACAAGTTCTGCATGTATGTGGGTTTAACATTGAAGAAGTTGTTGTGTAAACCTCACACACACTGGACATTTTTAATGCTGCTCTTAGGGGTGTCTGATATTTTTTTTCTTCTGCCTCTAAATGCCCCTGCATGTTAGCCTATGTGTCCATGCACATAGCTATTTAGAGGCAGGGGCATTTATGAGCAGCGATGTTTTTGCAGAAAAAATGCTTGACGTGTGTCATTTCAATGGCTAGAATAAATTATTATCCGATCGTGGCATTGCTTAAAGATTTCACTCTTTTGGAAGGAGGTGTTGGGATACATAAATTTGGTTACAGGTATTATTGTTCACAAAAACCCTTTGATGTGATCTGTCTAAGGCAATAAGCATATATATATATATATATATATATATATATATATATATATATATATATATATATATATATATACATATAAATAGGCAGACATATATTCTGCAGTGGATTCATATATGTTTATTGACAGCTTGGAGAGTCATTATGAGGCACTGGATTACTAGTGCCTTTCCTATAGTGGCAGAATTAATAACAAATATGAAAAAAGTTGCTATATATTGAAAATTTAAGGGTTTAACTCCCAAATCAGACTCAAGGTAATAATTTTTAAAGGGATGGAAAAAGTTTATAAACTGTACTCTAGATCTGGTGGAGCTACAACAATCCTAAAGTGTTGCTAAAGGTAAAAAAAATGTAATTAAAGTGGAGTTCCACCCATAAAACGAACTTTACATTATTCAGCAGTAATAAACATAAATAACGACATTTGGAAAAAAAACATTTTTTTTACTTACTTTTTCATGCCTGTTGCTATGTGGTCCCTTGTAATCTGCCCCTTCCTCTCCGCGGCGGCTGCTGTAATTTCCCTTGTGCTCGCTAGTGCTCCTGGGAGATTTGTGTCATCAATTCCCAGGAGCAACAAAAGTGAGTACACCCCTAAGTAAAAATGTTCAAATTGGGCCCAAACTGTCAATATTTTGTGTGGCCACCATTATTTTCCAGCACTGCCTTAACCCTCTTGGGCATGAAGTTCACCAGAGCTTCACAGGTTGCAACTGGAGTCTTCTTCCACTCCTCCATGACGACATCACGGAGCTGGTGGATGTTAGAGACCTTGCGCTCCTCCACCTTTCATTTGAAGATGCCCCACAGATGCTCAATAGGGTCTAGGTCTGGAGACATGGTTGGCCACTCCATCATTTTTATCCTTGGCTTCTTTAGCAAAGCAGTGGTCGTCTTAGAGATGTGTTTGGGGTCTTTATCATATTGGAATACTGCCCTGCAGCCCTGTCTCCGAAGGGAGGGTATCATGCCCTGCTTCAGTATGTCACAGTGCGTGTTGGCATTCATGGCTCCCTCAATGAACTGTAGCTCCCCAGTGCTGGCAGCACTCTTCAGCCCCAGACCATAACCCTTCCACCACTATGCTTGACTGTAGGCAAGACACACTGGTCTTTGTACTCCTCACCTGGTTGCCACCACACATGCTTGACACCATCTGAACCAAATAAGTTTATCTTGGTCTCATCAGACCACTGGACATGGTTCCTGTAGTAATATATGTCCTTAGTCTGCTTGTCTTCAGCAAACTGTTTGCAGGCTTTCTTGTGCATCATCTTTAGAAGAGGCTTCCTTCTGGGACGACAGCCATGCAGACCAATTTGATGCAGTGTGCGGCGTATGGTCTGAGCACTGACAGGCTTACCCCCACCCCTTAAACCTTTGCAGCAATGCTAGCAGCACTCGTATGTCTATTTTCTGAAGACAACCTCTGGATATGACGAGTGGAACCTGTCTGTGTTAAACCGCTGTATGGTCTTGGCCACCGTGCTGCAGCTCAGCTTTAGGGGATGGAAAATGGCTAACTGAGCCCAATTTTCACTTAGGGGTGTACTCATTTTTGTTACCAGCAGTTTAGACATTAATGGTTGTGTCTTGAGTAGGTATGAGCTTGATGTTCAGGTCGAACATAAGCCGCGGGCCCTTGGTCGGCGGCCGAATGCCCGAATGGTCAGCCCGCCCCTGGATATATATATATATATATATATATATATATATATATATATCAAGGTATAGGGGATGGCGCTGTGTAGAACAAAGGATGTGAAAGTGAGTATTATTAAAGTGACAAGTGTTATGGTGCCTGATACAATCCTATATAAATAAAAATAAAAATAATTTATAAATGAAAAACTAATAAATACTAATAAAGAAAGTGACCAGAAACTACTATATATTATAAAGTGATAAATACTTATTAAAATGTAGATAATTATATTCCTAATACATTAATATGTATATTGAACAACCTCAATCATTATTATAAAAACATGTGTTGATGAAACTACAAATTGACAAGTGTAAAAACTGCAAAAAATTGGTTGTCAGACCCCAGTGCAACACACACACACTACAATTGTGCGAAAAAACGTTAAAAATTAAAAAAATAATTAAAACCAGTCCATAAACCAAGTGTATCAAAAAATGTGTATCAAAGATATATCAAAAATATATATATATATATGAAAATTTTTTTTTACATAAAAAAGGTGTATCAAAAAATATATGTGTAGTCCCAAATAGTTCATATAGTGGTACCATACACAGTGCAATTAGATTGTATAGTGCTTTCCCAGAGGAATCTTCTAATCAATGGAGATCCGTGCAGTACTTTTAGCAATTCCCCCCAATTTGATTGGACTCACCGGAGCTCCCTGCCCCTGCAGGGGTATGAGCGTTTGATGTTGGTCCTCTGCTTCTAATCGCTCCGATCCCACCGGTGCCAATGTCCTTCCACTTAGCTCAATCCAGGTGAACCACTCGTTGAGGGGGAGGGGGATTCACTGCCCCTTGCTACAGCACATATCCCAACCAGGCTTCCACTTGCATGTATTAAATAAAAAATAAGAATAGCTTCATAGCGTAACTTTGTTGGTAACTATAAATTTATTATTATATAATACAGTCCAACAACACGACTATGAAGCTATTCTTATTTTTTATTTAATACACTTGTCAGTTTCATCAACACATGTTTTTATAATAATGATTGAGGTTTTCAATATACATATTAATGTATTAGGAATGTGTGTGGTGTACCGTTTCTAATACACTTCAGGTGGTGTATTAATATATATATATATATATATATATATATATATATATATATATATATATATATATACTCTGCATGCTGGGGTAGGGTCTATTGTTGCTCACTGCAGGGGATCTATTTTAACAAATTCCATGCAAATCACTTAGTAGCAAAAATGATACTTGGTTCTGTATTCTCTAAAATGGGCGGTACAGGGAGGCTGGTAGGAGGTGGAACCAAGGAACGGTGTTTAGGGGCAGGTAGGGAGGAAAAACGAAGGGTGAAGGTCAGAGTTCCTGCACCTATTCTCTGAGAAAAAGAGAATAGGTGCGTAATAGGTGTGTAAACCACTTTGTTAAATCAGAAATTAGTGATCAATAATAACATCTAGTTAACATCATTATTTTTTTGACAAGAAATATGTTGAACAATGCTATACCTGGGTCAAGCTGGGCTCCTCCACATCTTCCTGGGTGGAAGGTCCAGATTGGACTTCGGAAGCCTCAGCTGAGGTGGAAGGAAGAGTGGAAGGAAGGGTTGAGAGTGATTGTCTGATTTTAGTCTGGTCTGACAAAAACCGCAGTCTATCGTAGTACCAGAGCCTGGGTACATAAACGTCATCTGCTGCTGCTCCTGATCTCATGGAATCCTGGACATTTTTGCGCTCTCTATTATATGTGCTCCTCAGGCCACCGATTTTGCACTTCAAATAGGTGATGTCTGCCTATTTCTTGCCTCCAATATCTGTGTGCTAAGTATACCTTTTTTTTATATCCACATAGGGGAGAAAAGACTCAAGACATCTGAGGACACCAAGAACACCACACCTCCTAAAGAAGGGGAAATCCGCACACCACAACCTGAGCATGTGGATTCCGAGGTAAATGAATTGGGCAAAACAGTGACCACAACAGGTGAGTGTCTGAGACCACAGCTTCAGGTAATAGATGTATGCCTGCATATTTATAATACATGGTGTGTTTTTATATTTTAGTTGATGTGGATGTTGTGGAAGAAGAAACTCATTTCACCAGTGCAAATGCACACGTCCTCATCGGGGAGATCATGGTGTGCAATCGGATTTAGAGAAGATAAAGGAAAACATCAATGATGTTCAACAAAAAATGAAGAACATCATTGATGTTTTAGGCAGAATCTAAAACACACAAAAATTGTACCATTTTGTTGTGAAATTTGTTCTTTTAAAGTTTTAAAGTGATTTGAAAGCCAAATTTTGAAGATGCACACAGTGTGTCAACATGTGCTATCTGCCATCATGGGATATCAATGTTTGTGTTTTGTGGGTGCAACCCCTTCCTCGCAACTCAAGTAGGTGAGAGGAACGGGTTGCACCCTCAAAACACGTCCATTGATCCCCCATGATGGGAGCTAGCACCTGTTGACATTAGGCATGGGATCAGTAGTGAAATCCACATTTGAGTCCCAATTTGTGTGCATCTTCAAAATTTGGCTTTTACAGGGGTGACATCACCCCATCTGATGAAGGCAAGATCAACACAGTCTGGACATACTAATGTCTGATATTGCTTTCACTTGAACTTTGTAAGTTCCTGAGTTGTCTATGTTATTATTCTTTGAAACATGCCTGTTTAACCAAAAAAAGGATATTTCTACTGTCAAACCTAAAAATGTTATACACCAAAGATATTGGTTTGTTCAAAAACCCTTTTCTAATGCACATGTGAATGTGCACGGAGTAAAATGTTTTATACTCAACAATGTGTGGCTTCTTCTTTCAATGCTCAATACCAGTTTTTGGAGTAAGTTGGTGTTTACAGTGACAATGGGGGTTATTTACTAAAGGCAAATCCACTTTGCACTACAAGTGCACTTTCAGTGCAGTTTCAGTGAACTTTCAAGTGCACTTGCAGAGCACTTGTAGTGCAAAGTGGATTTGCCTTTAGTAAATAACTCCCACAGTGCTCTAAAATTTGCCCCAATTAGGCCATTTTAGGGACTCAAAACAATTAATTCATGGTGCTGAAAAGGATGATTATTTTTATCATTAATGCATTACATACATTAACAACAAAAACAATGTGTGTGTGTAGCAGACCCACAACATAATAGTTAGCTGAAGAAGAGATTGTCACCTCACGTATCAAATAAATTACGTTTGCACTATTGAAGTAAATGGCCAAAAAGAACAGCCCATTGGAGAACCTAGTATCAGGAACCATGAATCAGATCCGAGACAGAAGTATAGTTAATTCACACTTGTTTATTAATAATAATAATAAGGTAAACAAAGTAAGCGTAGTCAAAACAAGCCAGAGTTCAGTAACGGGATCGGGTAGTCAGCCAAGCAAATGTCAGAGAGCCAGAGATAAACGTAGTACCCTGTTTCCCCGAAAATAAGACCTAGCGTGATTGTCGGTGATGGCTGCAATATAAGCCCTACCCCCCAAATAAGCCCTACCCTGTTTCCCCGAAAATAAGCCCTACCCTGAAAATAAGACCTACAAGGACTTTAACTAGGGCTTATTTGGGGGGTATGGCTTATTTTGCAGCAATCACCGACAATCACGCTAGGTCTTATTTTCGGGGAAACAGGGTAGTACAGCAAGCAGGATCAGGAGCCAGAAGGAACATCAGCCGAGCAAGTCTTTAACAGGAACGCAGGAGAAAGTTTCTGAGTTGTTAACAAAGACGAAGGCAGAGATCAAGTGAGCTGGACGGCTTTAAGTAGGCAGAACTGACGAGCAGAATCAACAACAGCTGGGTAACCTTGGAGAGAGATGGGAGCTGGCAATTAGCCGACAGCTGAGCGGCCAACTCAGAGAATTAAGGGCTGAGCCCAGCCCTGACACCTAGGAGACAGCTAAAAGAAACACAAGCAGTAAATCAAATGAAATATTAGTTCAGTTTAAAATAAAAATTTATTTTAAAAATGTTGCACACATTTGCTGGCATATCAATGGCCCCCCTACCCGCAAAGTACTCCAGATAATTTTGTCTCACTTCGCGGGCGCTTTGGGGGGGCAAGCCAGGATGGCCAACTTCAAGTTCCATCAAATTACTAGTTGGTAATCCAGCCTCAGCCCCAACTGAGGCCACATAAGTTGTAGCATTTTTGCAGAGATAATTGTGTAGAATGCAGCAGGCAAGCACAATATGGTTCAGTTTATGTTCCACCATTTGGATTGGTGTCAGAAATAGGCAGAACTGGCTGGCCATTATTCCGAAAGCATTCTCCACCACTCTTCTGGCTTCGGCCAGCCCGTAGTTAAAAACCCTCTGGCCAAAGGTGAGGGTTCTCATCGGAAATGGCCTCATGAGATGGTCACCTAGCCCATACGCTTCATCAGCGACGAACACAAATGGAAGACCAGCCACGTTGTCTTCCGCAGGTGGCAAGCCCAAGCCACCATTCTGGAGCCGTCTGTAAAACTCTGTCTGGGCGATGACTCCACCATCCGACATCTTCCCCACGTCCACATACAAAAACTCGTATGTCGCTGACACCACCGTGAACAACACAATACTATTAAACCCCTTATAATTATAATAGTATGACCCCGAGTTGGGGGGTGGGACAATGCGGACGTGTTTCCCATCGATTGCCCCTCCGCAGTTTGGGAAATCGCACTACTGGGCAAACTGGGATGCCACAGTCTGCCATTCCTGTGGGTTTGAAGGAAATTGTGGAGTCAAACAAGCAAAAAAAAAATTGTACATTTACACATAAACATTGCAAGCAGATTAGACACAAACATTCTTGGCCAACATAAGTAGAACATTTAATGAAATTAGTATTTTAAGACAAAAGTATAAGGTCCACTTATCAGATTCCTCACCCCCTCTGATGGCCCATTGTAAAAATTTTAGGGGGGGGGATGTTTTGGACAGGTAACCCTCTCCACTTCATTAAGAGCTGAATGCATAAATAATGTGTTTTACTTTGGCCAGCCCCTCCTTATTACACTATTGGCAGCCCACTGGACAGGTAAGAAGTGTCATAATCCAAAAATATGAATACACGCTATACAAATTGAAGCACATTTTTACATTCTGCAATTACCTATCAAGATAATAGAAGAACAAAACTTTTAACAGTACCATTTGAAAGTATTCAGGCAGGCCCTTGCACTACATGTTTTGGTGAATTAATCCATAAATATGACCAAAAAAGAGGTAGGTATAGAGTGTATGGGTTTGGCAAAGTAAGAGGATTGGTATCAGCTGACTTAGCAGTTGAGGGAGAGGGAGGGTTCCAAATGAGTTTTGCTATACAAATTGAAGCACATTTTTACATTCTGCAATTACCTAGCAAGATAATAGGAGAACAAAACTTTTAACAGTACCATTTGAAAGTATTCAGGCAGGCCCTTGCACTACATGCTTTGGTGAATTAATCAATAAATATGACCAAAAAAGAGGTAGGTATAGAGTGTATGGGTTTGGCAAAGTCAGAGGATTGGTATCAGCTGACTTAGCAGTTGAGGGAGAGGGAGGGTTCCAAATGAGTTTTGCCCCCCCCCCCCCAAAAAAAAGCCTCTTGTATTCTGCCTGAATTTAAGGACAAAAATAACATTTGGACACATTTTAGGGGGTGTTTAGGGTAAGCACTACAGGAGCTGACAAAATACATTGTTAAGTGACTAGGCGAGGTGTGTATGGGCCCAGGATAGCATGCTAGGGAGGTTAGTGAAGGCAAATATGCATGAAGGAAAAAAAAAAGGAGCATTAAAGGCTTCCAGCATGCATGAGGACAAAGAGGACATTCACAGCATATTACAATCATGGTAATTAGGGAATGATGAAATAAATACAATACATTAGCAAACATTAAATACATAGAATGTGATGTTAAAGGATAAAACTTACCTTAATACATGCCTTCTGCAGGACATGAATAATGGCAGAACAGGTCTCTGGAATAATGATTCCCAGAGCCTGGGGGGAGATGCCAGTCGAGAACTTGATGTCCTGGAGACTTCTCGCCGTCGCCAAGTACCGCAAGGAGGCGACGAGCCTCTGCTCTGGAGTGATAGCTTACAGCATGCAGGTGTCCTGCTTCGTAATATAAGGGGACAGCAAAGCCAACAGACGGTGAAAAATGGGTTCCATCATCCGGGGATAATTCCTGAAATTATCAGGACTATTCTCACGGATCTCCCGCAACAAAGGCATATGAGAGAATTGGTCACGCTGGAGCAACCAATTCTTCGTCCATGAACTCCTCCTTGCCCTGTTCATGGATTGGGCTTGGGTCAAAGTAAGAATCCCAACACCAAGCCCCTGCACAGCACAAACTCTACGACAAGTACGTACCCCCAACATGGCTAGAAAACGGTCGGCTGGTCAGAACGAAATAACAGAAAGCACTGAAAATCAGAAAGAACCTGATAAGAACGATCTGAAAATCAGAAACGAGCGGACAAGAACACACTGAAAAACAGATAAGAACTGACAACACACACCGAAGAACAAATATGAACCCACAAGCACAAACTGAAGAGCAGTAACAAACTGAAAAGCATGAGGCTGAAAAGCGCCAAACGTCTCTCACCAAACTTCTACTAACACGAGATTAGCAGAAGGAGCCCAAAGGGTGGCGCACTTGGTATTGAACTTCCTTTTTATAGTCCCGTCGCACGTGTTGTACATCAGCGTGTTCTTGCTGATTGGAATGTCCGACAACATTTGCGTGACCGTGTGTATGCAAGACAAGTTTGAGCCAACATCCGTCGGGAAAAAATCCACAGTTTTGTTGTCGGAATGTCCGATCGTGTGTACATGTCTACAGTACATTCGGTGGTGTACTGTTTCTAATACACTTCAGGCGGTGTACACAGTATCTAATATAGTGCAGCCATTGTACACTTTCTAATACACTTCAGGCGGTGTACACAGTATCTAATACAGTGTAGTGTGGTGTTGCAAAACAAAAAATACATCATGTCTGGAAAGGCCACCAAGGAGAGGCAGACGCTCACAGGCCACTAAAAGAGGGAAAGCAGCCTCTGTATCCACAGTCAACAGTGGTGGTCGTGGGCATGGTGCATCCTCTGCAGGTGGTCGTGGAGCACGCTTGTCCTTTTTTGCTACTGCTGACCATGTTATTGAGCCACAATATGCAGAAGAGTTGGTGGAGTGGATAACGAAGCTGTCCTCATCCGCATCCTGTGTCACCCAGGCTCAGAGTAGTTTGCCTTCCAACACAGGTGCCAAAGTGGCCTATCCCACTGGCTCCTTGTCCACAGTCACACCTTTCATAGCCCCACCATCATGCACGGAGGAGTCCCCAGAATTATTCGACCACAGTGTCGGTTATATGCTGCTGGAGGATGTACAGCGATTTGAAGGCTCCGATGTTGGTTCACAGGTTGAGGAAGGGAGTAACGTAAACCTAGAGAGGGGGGGGATGCCACAGAAGGACAGGAAACGGGCAATCATGTTCCCCCAGCTGCAGCATACTGCTAAGTTTTCTCCAGGGAGGGGATGATGAGGTCACTGACTGTACTTGGGTGCCTGAGAGAAGAGAGAAGGAAAGTGAGAAGGAGGAGGAGGCACAACTCCAATGAGGCAGGATGTCCTCTAGGGGGCAGCTTAAGGGCAGCCACCCTATTGCATCACACTGCAGAGCTCCGCAGGTGCAGGGTGCTGCTGACTCCCCGCTGACTTTTAAAAGTTCCTTGGTGTGGACCTTTTTTCATCACGTGTGCAGCAGATTGCACCGTTGAATGTTTGCAACCTATGTCTGAAGCGGATCAAGCATGGCCAGAACAGCAGCTGCTTGGGCACCACATGCTTGACCAGACATATGACGACCTGCCATGCAGTCCGTTGGCAACAGCACTTGAAAGACCCACAACAAAGAAAATGGCAGACTTCTCCTTGCTACTCATCTGGGATCTCCAACCCTACTATACCTAAAGTCCTCTCAAAAACCTGCACTGAGATGAATGAAGGTGTAGCAATAGGTGTCCCAAGTACTTGCAGCCAATCAGCTAGAAGTACACCACCAATTGATTTTAGCAAGCAAATTTCCCTACCCCAATTGCTGAACCATAAAAAGAAATTTGGTCCCAGCTATCCACATGCTCAGCGTTTAAATGCTAGCTTGGCCAAATTGCTAGCACTGCAACTGCTGCCTTTTCAACTGATAGACTTTGCCCCCTTTCATGAATTTGTGGAATGTGCTGTACCTCGGTGGCAGGTTTCAAAACGCCATTTCTTTTCATAGAAGGCCATTCCGGCTGTCTATCGGCATGTGGATGGCAATATTTTGGCTTTGTTGGACAGTGCGGTCAGCAGTAAGGTTCATATTACCGCTGACTCATGGTCCAGCAGGCATGGGCAGGGACGTTACCTTTCCTTCACGGCGCACTGGGTAACTCTGCTGGCAGCTGGGAAGGATGCAGGACAGGGTTCAGTGATTCTGCCACAGCTCTCTCCTCCACCCCCTCCTCTTCTTCTTCCTCTATGGCCTCTTCTGCAGATTTGTCCTGTGAACCAGCGGTGCTCCATAAGAAATCAAGGGGCTACACAAGCAGTCAGGCTAAAAGATGACATGCAGTGCTTGAGTTGGTCTGCCTAGGGGACAGGAACCACACTGGGGCAGAGATTCTGTCAGCTCCGCAGGGGCAGGCTCAGAGGTGGCTGACGCCACGCCAGCTTCAGCCAGGAATGGTTATATGCGACAATTGCACCAACCTTCTCTCCGCCCTCTGACAGGGACACTTGACCCATTTTCCATGTTTGGCACACATCCTGAATTTGGTGGTGTAGTAGTTCTTGAGCAGGTACCCAGGCTTACAAGATCTCCTGAGGCAGGCCAGAAAAGTCTGTGGTCATTTCCCCTGGTCATACAATTCCGGGGGAAATGTCTATTGTGGTTTTTGCTTTTTGACACTTTTTTTTGGTGAATGGGTAGGGGCACAATGTACCCGCTACCCATTCACATGGGGGGGGGATCTGGGGGCCCCTTTGTTAAAGGGGGCTTCCAGATTCCAATAAGCCCCCTGCCGCAGACCCCCAACTAATGGCCATGGTTGTCAGGAAGGGCTCTTGTCCCCATCAACATGGGGACAAGGTGCTTTGGGGTGGGTGGCGCAGAGCCCACCTGCACCCAAAGCACCCACCGCCCCATGTTGAGGGCATATGGTCTCATATGGTTCAGGAGGGGGGCTTGCCCCCCCATCCTGACTTCCAGGCTGCATGCTTGGATAAGGGTCTGGTATTGATTTTGGATAGGAACCCCACGCCAATTTTTTTCTTTTGGAGTGGAGTTCCCCTTAATAGCTATATCAGACCCGAAGGGCCTGGTATGGACTGGGGGGGGGGACCCTAAGCCATTTATTTCCTGGATTTTTCATCTATATTGCCGGGAGCTGGCAATACATTACAGCCACAAGCAAGTTTAAATGACATTTTTTCCTTTAGAAATGTAATTATTGCTGTGGCACTGTTCTACACATCGCACAGATGTGCCACCTTACAGGCAAACTAAGGGGACCCCCCAGGCACGATATTTAAAGGATATTTCATTTTTATTGTCTCACTTTAAGCATTATTAAAATCACTGCTCCTGAAAAAACGATTATTTTAAAAACTTTTTTTGCAATGATACATGTCCCCTAGGGCAGTACCTGGATCCCCATACACTTTTTTATGGCCATAACTTGCATATAGGCCTTTAAAATGATTTTTCATGTTCGTGTCCCATAGATTTTAATAGGGTTTGCATGTTCGCTAGAACTTTTTGCCTGTTCGCGGTGTTCTGGTGTGAACTGAACCTGGGGGGTGTTCGGCCCTTCTTTCACACACAGAAAGCCTGATATACAAAAATGCTCTTACTGCCTCAGGCTGCATTCACACTTGAGTGTCTTTGATTCATTTATAGACTTGGTTTTTTTAGCATTTGCACAGGAGCTTTTGAGCAATTTAGTGGGCGTCTCAGATTGGAGCTGGTTATTAGGGGAAAAAAATGTGTTTTCCCACATTTTTCAGGTGCTCCCAATGAAGTTTATTGTTTCAAAAAATACTTAAAAAGCTTAAGCCCCCATTCACACCTATGCGAATTAGATGCGGCTTACACCACATCCAATTCGCAGTACATTTTAAACTACATTCATATGAATGCATCTGGTTCACATATGTGCGTTGCATTCGCACTGCGCATTGCACAAAAAACGTGTGCGTTTTCTGGGCATTGCGGTGCGAATTACAAGCCCATTATCTTCTATGGGAACGCATCTGATTCGCAGATGCATTGCGTTCTGAACATGGATTTTCTCCTTCTCCTCACTGCACCTCTCCCTCTCCCCCCCCCCCCCTTTCCCTGCTCACTGATCCGCAGCTACAATGCAGAGGAACCTCTGAACAACTGATTTTTATCTTCCCAGTGAAACCTGAGCTTCAATTCGCACCGCACATGTGTGAACCCAGGCTAAAGCTTGTGGCTCAAAACAAACTCATGTACTTTTTTCTTGCTACAGGGTGTGAACAGACACAATGGAAAACAACGAGAACACCCAAATCCACCTCCACCCAGTGCTATGTTCCCTTCAGTGCCTTAATTTGTCTTTAGTGCTGCTATCTATACTTTGGTCCCCCTGGGTCCCCAGAATGCAATGCTTGGGGCCTGAGTGACCAATCTCTTTGCCCCAGTGCTGTCACATGAAGGATGGGGCTCTACTATAGAATACGCAATTAACAAAAATACTGGGTATTTCATAATTGTTACTGACATTTTTGGGGAAGTGATGGGACTAAAAAAGCAAGAGGGGTGGGTTGGGTAACTGCCATGGGGTAGGTTTTTATCCCCTTCCCGAAGAGCATACGCAGATGTGCGGGCTCGGATTTCGGGGGTTATACTGGGATGATGCCCGCAGCTGCAGGCATCATCCCGGTACCGTTTTTTAGAGTCAGCGATCGACTTTCCAGGGATAACAACTGATGCGGCTAAAAGCTGCTCTGCTGTTATACAGGAAGAGCGCGAGGGGACGTCCCCCCTCCTGCTGCCTCCCGCCGCTCTCAACGGGCCTCCCGTTCCACTGGGAGGCCCGATGGACAATCCGCCACCTCCGGCGGCTAGGGACAGACTGGCATGAAACCGGATACGCCTTTGTGCCAGTCTCCTCGTAAACACGGAAGCGACGTCATGACGTCACTTCCCGTTTACTCGGCTGCCAATGGCTCCGGTTTAAAAAAAATATGCAGTATTCAGAATTACCGAAAACGGCGATCTGAATACTTTGAAGTGCAAAGGAGGGATCGGGGGTCTTTTAGACCCCCGATCCCTCCATAAAGAGTACCTGTCACCACCTATTACTGTCACAAGGGATGTTTACATTCCTTGTGACAGCAATAAAAGTAATCACATTTTTTTTTAAACACAATTTATTAATATAAAAATAAATAAAATAAATAAGAAATTTTTTTTTTAAAGTGCCCCCCTCCCTGCGGGCTCGCGCAGCAAAGAGGACGCATACGGAAGTCGCGCCCGCATATGTAATCGGTGTTCAAATCACACATGTGAGGTATCACCGCAATCGCCAGAGCGAGAGCAATAATTCTAGCACTAGACCTCCTCTGTAACTCTAACCTGGTAACCGTAAAAAAAATTTAAACGTCGCCTATGGAGATTTTTAGGTACCGTAGTTTGTCGCCATTCCATGAGTGCGTGCAATTATAAAGCGTGACATGTTTGGTATCTATTTACTTACTACTTACAGAGGGGTTATTTATTTGATGTTTTGTACCTGCAAAGCCTTTTACGTTGGAAAGGCCATTCGAGAACTCAGGCAGAGGATTGGTGACCACCTCTATTATTCTGAGAGTGGTAAACTGACCACGATCGGTAGACACATTGGACTCTACCATAGATATGATACTTCTGTTGTTAGGTTTTCAGTCCTCAAGGTGGTGCAACCTAACCCCGGGGGGGGGGATTGGGACCGTATAATCCTGCAGAGGGAAACATTATGGATAGAGCGGCTCAATGCCACTCTTCCCCCTGGCCTCAACGAGATGGTGTCGTACAAACACTTTTTGTGAATTGCTCCAGCCATCCTCATCCCCCTTTCTTTTCCTTCCTCCTTCCCTTCTTCCCTTCACTCCTGCTTCCCCTTCCCCTCATTCCCATACCTACCCACCATCATCAACACTATGGGAATTGAGTGGGTTTTGATACCCTAATTATTGTCGAGATCACCTAATGTCACTTCACCTATGTGATTTAACCCAATACTTGTGTTAGGATTGGTGACATTCTGGGTGTTATATCCCCAGGAGTTTATACATCCATCACTTATAGTTTTTCATTATGTTTTTTCTATTTCATAGTATAATGCTTTGCTGTTAAGAAGACTGGCTGTGCCCCTCTCCTCAGCGGTCATCGGATTCTGCAGTTACCCTTGCCCCTTCTCCCCATGGCGGACACGTGTTTACCCTGGCAGGAAGCTCTCATCCCTGCTTGCACTGTATTGTCCTGGACCCTCCGGTCCTTAGGTTGCATCAGCGCGCACTTGCGCAGGAGCACAGCACTGTGCACCTGCGCAGTGCGGGTAAACAGACACTGTGACATCAGACACCACCCACGGCGGCGTGACCTGATGCCGACAGGGTTGGGGAGCTCATATAGCGGTCTATGGCAGACCACTGTGTGAGCATAAATAGATTCTCAATGCTGGGCTGTCACGGTAGATCATCTCGTCTGAAGGTTGGTGTGCTCTTGTGAGTGGTGCAGAGATGTGCCTCTCTCTTCCCCATATCCTTTGTACCATTCGTATTCTCCTTTTCCTCCCTTGTCTCTCCCTCCCTCACCCCTCCTGGCTTCTAACCTTCAGCGTTTTGATCTTATCCACCATTGTATTTTACAGACTATCATGTCACTCTGGGACCTTATACATCAAGCGTCAGCTTTGCTGCATCCCTAACTTTAAGTGTCAATTGTTTTACTCCGGGAGTAACTTTAATCTCATTATTACTGTTACATACCGTACTTTGGTATATCCAGCCCATACATTTACAATTGGTCAGCTAAATATCTGGTGAGTTATAGCGTCCTTTTATGTCTTTACACAACGTTATCTTTTTGATCAATTGTATGTTTCGTGGAATTCTTGTGGCACTTCTTCTCCCCCCCCCCCTCCCCTCCTCGTCTGTTCCCATCCCTCCCATCCTTCCCCCCTTTTCCTTCCCTTCCTTACTTTCCTTCCCTTCACTCCTACCCCCCTATTCCCTCCCTCCTCCCCCCTTTCCCACCCCTTTTCCCTCCCACCCTTTTCCTGCCCTCCCTCCCCTCCCCTTTTTTCCCCCTGACCCCCCCACCACCCCCTTCCCTTATTCCTTCGTCCTCCCTTCTCCCCTTCCCTAATCCTCACGCCATCACTCTTTTACCCCCTCACTCAGTTCACTACCCTATCACACCTGGGTGTGCACCCCAAAACATCTGTAGTTTCCATATTTTTATTCTTTATTATCCATCAATCAGATTCTGTTTCTACAATCCCCCGTGTCCGCCGTGGGGGGATTTGTTTGGGTCCTGCCGTTTCACTGACTCCGTCTGAGTGGGTGAGCTAGTCTTCTACTTTGATATAATTTAATGTATCATGTTGTTTTAACATTATTTTGCTGTATTTTCCATATTGTTATAAAAATATTAATTGTTTTATAGACCACCCCTCCTGAAGAAGCGTTTTTTACCGCAAAACTGGTTGATGAATCTCATGTATACCCCTCCCCAACAGAAACTTTACGGGTAGTAATCTTGTTAATTGTGGTGTATACAACTGTTTTTAATATTGTCTGTATATTTTTGTACTTTTGTAATGTATTCATTAAAATGTATATATTTTATGATTTATCAACTGTGATTTATTACCAATTCCCGAGATAGTCCAACTCCAATTTTCAGGCGTGTACGCGCGAGTAGGCAAAAGTAGCAGCAATTGCCTCCGTGCCTCCACTCCTCTATCCTTTCATTTCAAACCTGGATGATGGCACTTCTACTTGGTATATATTAATGTTTAATTTGAGGCTATACTCACTAATTACTTTAAACAATTAATACAGATGAATACATACAGTAACGGTTACACACCAGGAAAAAAGTAACGTAATATGGATGCAATAAAATGTGTCACGTAAAGCTAGTGTAACAGCTGGGAAAATCACTCCTTTTACAGATCAAGAAATACAAGCGACAGTTCATGTCAATTTTCATTTATCAGTAGTTTGCTTCAGACACTAGGAAATGTCAAACAGATGGTGCAAAGATGGTTTCTAAGACGGGCACAAATATTGTTCTTGATGCTATATATACTAGGCAGTTGCACAGAAGCAGATTATAATATCAGCTGTTGGGAAATCACATTGAGTCACATTCTTTAAATTGCCATCTAGGAGATTCCTTCCGGGTTTATATACAAGTTTAGGTGGATTCTCATGGACAATGCTTAGTGTTACAAGAGTTTATGGAATGGAAAGGAGAATGTGGGTGGAATCTTGATCCTCCATGAACAATTGCAAAGCTTGAGATGCCTAATATTAAAATACAGACATGTGGCAATTCTGCTATCCTACAAAACTTTGCTTGGGACTTTCTTACTTCTCAAGGCCCCCTTAAGCTGAAACAAGTGGAGCACTCACCCCAGAGAGCATCCCCCTTGCATCAGGGTCCCCAGAGAGCCCCCCACTTACATCAGGGTCCCCAGAAAGCCTCTCCTCCCCTCTGGGACCCCTGCAGAGACTCGGCGATATGGGCCCCAGATTCGGGGCTATAGCCCCAAAAGCAACCCCCTAGCAATGCCACTGCTCCGAAACTATATACAAACAGGAGGACACTCTTTACTATAGCTGAACTTCAGAAGCAAATATCTTCTGCCAGACTCAGAACAAAATCCACTGTGAAAGATTGAAAAGAATAGTTCTCCCACAATGACAATGAAAAAAGGCTGATTGCCCAGGCTTACCAAACAGTGTTTCACAAACTAGAGTGGACTGGTTCGTATATATCTCTCAGGGGAGGAACTGCTGAACCCAGCAATCCCAATAGTGCTCAGTCCCAAAAGCTGGAGCCAAAAAAGTTAAGCCAGGGAATGAGACTCTATGAGGCTGGCTTCTTTACTAAGGAACAGTTCTCTGCTAACAGGCACAAAATCACCCAGATCAGATGTGTACTCACAAATGTCCTTTAGGTAATTGGATGCCTCCTTCCAGTACCACAGATATATCCCAGTGAGGAAGAGATTTACCAAACTCATAACACTCTCCAGAGCTCCTCTGATGGAATGATTGAGCAGAGATCCAAGTAGATCCAAAGCAGGGCTGAAGTATAGGCCTCCCCAGCTAGCCCTAGCTGGGACCGCGATGAACAGTGGCTTGGCAAAAGTATTAGGGCTCATTTACACTTGCTTCAACTTCAACACATATTAAAGTGCCTACCACTTCAACTTGCTTTTTTGATGTGTTTTTGATGCTTCGTTAATGCGCCGATGATGCTTTAATAGCACTTTTTTGAAGCTTTTATGAATCTTGGCAAATTCATTTTAAATGGGCCCAGTAGAACCACAGCTCAGTAGTACCCCCAGTCAGCAGATCCCCAGCTCATCAGTACCCCTGTTCAGCAGATCACTAGCTCATTGTATCCTCGTTCAGCAGATCATCAGCTTATTAGTACTCTTGATCAGCAGTTCACCTGCTCAGTAGTATTCCTAGCTCTGCTATTGTCCCACTCAGTAGTAATCCCCAGCTCTGCTGATCTTCTGGTTTGCTGTTCCTCCTCTCTCACTGGTCCCCGTTAACCTCCCTCTACATTGCTCCCACGCTACGCAGCACGTGTCACATTACTAGTTACTCCTGCTCTGGTTCCCCCAGCTCTACTGATCCTCTGCCACTCAGTTCTCTCACTCTGGTTGTAGGCAGCTGTAGTGCAGGGCAGCCTAGTTGGCTGCAAGAGGTAGTGGGTTAGCAAGTGTAAATTCTCACTTTCCAGCCTATTTGATATGTTTATGTGTACAAATGTTCAGACCTGTTTGGCCTCTATATTTGTCTCCAGCACCATTTTGGAGAAGCCTGGTGTCCCGATAGGACAAGATTTGGTCGGCCATTTTTGGGTGGATACTTTAGATAAGAAAGCCCAGCCACGTTTAGTTCAGTTCACGTGTGTGTATAGACAGGGTTAGTGAACCCGCTTGTCAGGGAAAGTTAGGAGAAAATAGGGAAAGTGTTCCGGCCTGTGAGGGATAGCTCAGGGTTCCTATGGAGTCCTGTTTCAGCGATCCTGGTCGGATGAAAGACTCCCCATTGCGGATAATAAATCCAGTGTCCTCGCTGTGAGGGAGGGACAAGCGGATCAGATGCCTATATCCATCTGCTGAAGGAATACCATTGTACAGGGTAATGTGTGTGAATATCAGCCTCTACAGATACGCACCATGTGCTTGGGTTTATACTGTGTTAGTCAGTGGAAAGTGCCTATAGTGCTGACGAATACAATTATCGCTTACATCAGAAGTGACTGTGCTGTGTATCTGTGCCTCCATGCTTGGAGTGAAACTACGTGCCTTACTACTGTAAATACTCTTTTTACTACCGTCTCTCCGGTAATAAACGTTGCCTGGTTTATAAAGTCAGTACGTGTGATTCCCTCTGTGATAACGCTACACTCTACCCCTGCTTACATGGTTCCCACTCATTTCTCTCACTCTGGTTCCCACTCACTTTCTGCTATAGCATTCGCATGTTGCAAACCATGTGTGCTCCGCTTTTGTCTGGACCCTACACCAGACATTTCCAGAATATATACACATGAACCCAAAGTGACTGCTGATGACATCTTTCTGAGAGCCAACTGTTATCGTACAATATCAGAAACACTATAAAATTTCATGGAAAGCCTTCCCAGAATGGTCAGGTGTCCACAATCCTTTAACTATATAGTTTATGAGCTACAAATAGTATAGTTTATATATATGTTACGTTGCTACTGTTATCCAGTGAAAAGGGAGACAGAATACACAGACAGATTATCCTTTTTTATAGCATATAGAAATATTGCATTTATTTCCAATATATTATTTTTCTCAGTAGTACACATATTTTGAAATTAAAAGTCCATCAGTGGCTTTAAATCTGGATGGAAATGTTAACTTTTTGGTTTCCCATTGCTTCCTGGGATATCTCATACCTGCAATACCTCCAAAACAAAGCGAAGCTAAAGCTGAATAAAAGCCTCTTAAGCATGTGTAAACAAGCCCTTAGAGTATCAAAGGTATAACTAAAACCTAGCATTCCCAATTATTTTATTTAAAGCTGAACTCCAGGCTCAAAAGTTTTCGCTGAAACAACAATAGCAACAAGGAACCTATTATAATTCATCTCAATCCTTGTCACTGTCACATTTGCTGAGATTTTTGATTGCCATGTTAAATGCTGAGCAAAATGTAGACAAAAGCATGTGAAATAAAAGAAATGAATATACTAAATACTGTTATTACATGTTGAGTGGCCCATTTACGTGTAGTGAGTGAATGCACATGACTTAGCAAGCATTATGTCGGGTGTCAACATGAGCCGCGTTAAGACAGTCCTTTGATTTCCAATGCGCCAAATGTTCCCGCCTGCTGTAAAACCCTGTTTGTATTGCTTCTTTGTGTGAAATACCTGATGTTCCTGCCAGTCCCTCTGTTTTCCTGTTAAATACTAACCACACTAGGCATGAGAGCACAGCGCAGTCAGTTCTTTAGCTGTGTTGGGAACTCTGTGCTCTCCTCCAATGATCAGAATTCTGCTGACATGCCCCCCCCTCCCATTCACTGGGAAGATTAGCATGCTGCTGTTTCTCCACCCTCACCTCTCTATGCAGCTGAGAACAGAGGGTATGTGTTCACTTATAAAAAAAGGGGGGAAAAAAGTATGTATAATGTTATTTTATATCTGTATACACAAATGGTTTACCTTTCACTTCTGTCTTAAAAGGTATGAGTTGTTTTACCATGTGAGGGTTTACATACTTTAATGTGTTGGGGTGCAATTCCCAACACACAAGTCTAAATGGGCCCTGAACCTTAAACAATTATGGGGATACAGCATTTTTTGCAGTAGTGGTTGTTTAATGACTTTGATTCATGTAGGCAAACTAGGGATCACTCTCTTGATATTTTTGAACAGTACGCTGTCTCTGGCCTAATAACCTAGTAAGGTGAAGATGGAGGGACCTGGAATGATATGTGCATGCAAAGCCAAGGTGGAATGGTTCCAAGCTGAATGATGGGCAGGAACACTGAAAATGCTTAAACATTAGGCCAATTTTTTTCAGTTTTGAATAGATTGGGGAAAATTCTGTCAGCTTTTATTTCTGTGAACCCACTGAGGAGGTTTTCCTTCACTTCCTGTCTCTGTGACACCTATACAACAAAGGAACGTTTGGTTATCACCGGTTTAGGAAGGCATAGTCAGCAATAAAAACATTGTCAGAGATTATATCTCTTTCCCGCTTTACTAAGAATGTGTTTTTGTTCTTGTCTGTCCTGATGTGAAGTGAAAAGAAATCTCTTCAACTGGGGCATGCATAACAATAAAAACCCAGTAAGGACTCTAAGCTTCTCCTCTATCCTCCAAAATGACATACGTTTTAACTAGAGTTGGGCTTTAACCCTTGACTTTCATTGATGAGTCCCACATGTCATAGTATTCAAAGGGTTGAAACAAGCTCACAGCTGCACCACAAAAAAGTTGTTCAGTATATGGCAAGCGGAAGAGAAGAAGGAATATCCATTACTACCTCTCCTCTGCACAGAAAAAACTTGAAAGCTCTCAGCACTCAATAACTGCTCATAAAGTGTACCAGTCATTCCTGACAGAAATGTTGTCATTCATAACTTCCTGTCTCCAATTGTTTGCAGCTATCTTTGAGGAATACAGAACCCCTTACCTCCCTTTATGTTATAGATGACAAGGAGAGGTGTTTTGTAGCCTTGTCTTAGGTTGACACAGTTGCTTTTTATAATGTAGCATTGACCCCGTAAGGGGCTGCTGAGAATGACCTGGTCTCCCTTGCTAATGTACAGAGCATGCCAGACCCAGACACAGCTTCAAGCACACTGACAAATGGTGGCTTAGCCTAGGGGATGTCTTTTTGTTGATTTATTGCAAACAACGTGAATAGGAGAGAGATAGGGGTGCAGGATACTCTAAAACAGTGGTCATCAACCCTGTCCTTAGGGCCCACTAACAGGCCAGGTTTTATGTATTACCTTGGGGAGATGCAGAGTAGAATACTGCAATCACTGGGCAGAAAATTATATCACCTGTGATGTATTTCAGTTATCTTGCAGAACTGACCTGTTAGTGGGCCCTGAGGACAGGGTTGATGACCACTGCTCTAAAACATTACAAGAAATTAGCAGGAGGACCAACTATAGACTAGTGGTCTCCAAACTCCAGCCCGGAGCTGGATGCAGCCCTTTGCTTGCCTTGATCTGGCCCTTGGGGCACTATTCTGCCAGTGACATTAAGAATGGCACATAATTCCTGCCACTGACACCAACAATGGGGCACTATAATGAGAAGAAAAGGAGTTTAGGGACTTTAAATGAGGCAGGAACCAAAGGGGTAACTGCCTCCATCCCTGTCATTGATTAAAATTGAGAGCAAGTGGTGGGACTTTATATGAAGCACACATCAGCACAAAAGGAAGTCAAGTGACTGGGAAATACTGTTTATTCATGTTGTATAATCTAACATACAACTAAATGGGTATATAACCTCCAAAAGCATTTGATCATTTACAACATAAGTTACATAGTAGTCCGCAATCATTGAAACAGTTGTAGAACAGACAATGGATACATATTATAAACATAGATAAGTTAAAACCAAAACAAAACTAAATATATCAAAAAAATATAAAAAGGGGGGAGAAAAAATAAACAAAGTTAAAAAAGAAAAAAGAAAAAGAAATAAACATAGTTCATATACTGAATGATTATAAACATGAATAAAACCTTAGAGAATATAGATTGGTCAATGGTAGAATAATAGTAAAGTGTAAGGCTTGACGCGTTTCGCTGCCTTATAGCCGCTCATCAGAAACATAAACCATGGAAAATATCTAAAAACAAAAAATATTAGTTCAAAATGGTCAAAAGGATAATGGATTTAAATTAGGCAAATAAAAGAAAAAAATGTATATAAAGGTTTGTTACCAGGTTGCATATAAAACTTACATCTGCATCTGCACAGCGGCAGTGCGACATCGAAAGTTGACAAGAAATCGCAAGGTCTCATCTCCGGGCACCGCGGTTGCGAAAGGGGCGCTAGCAACCAGCACAGACAATTCGTGGGCCATGTGTGTGAATGGACAACCCTTGTGAAGGGGAGAAGAAATGAGCCTGATGGAAAACCTATGATGCAAGAAAAATGCATGAAAAAAAAGTGACTAATGTAGAATGAATATGAGATACAACCGTCTGTCACATTAAACAAACAAATGTGAAAAGACACATAATATCAAAGCGGCGCTCCTGTCAAATTGCTGAGAATTGACACAATTGCATATAGGGTAAATGCACATAAAGTCGCTAAACATTAAATCACAGATCTGACAAGTGCTGAGAATTGACACAATTGCATATAGGGTAAATGCACATAAAGTCGCTAAACATTAAAGCGCAGATCTGACAAGTTCTGAGAATTGACACAATTGCATATGGGATAAATGCACATAAAGTCGCTAAACATTAAATCGCAGATCTGACAAGTGGATAAACGTGAAGGTAAAGTTCATGGCTAGCTTCATAAGTGAAAGAAGTGGAGATGGTCGGATAGTGCACCAATCACCGTATTGAAACCCATGCTCCACACGCCCCTCCGGGGTTCAAACTCACCACAAAGTTGCAGATAATAAGCAATCACGATCTCCCACTGATTTACTGCTGGGCCGGCTTGGAAATCCACATCATCAGCGTATATAAGGAAAAAGTTGTTACTTTATTTTGTCATTTTGTGACTAATGTAGAATGTAAATTATATAAATGTGAAAATAATGAGTGAGGTGAACAGTGAGTGATAAAGGGTGTAAAGAGAAAAAAAAATGCTAACTTATAGAAAAATAAAACAGAAACACAGGGGGTGATAGTGAATAAATACCTGTGAATTATAGATGAAATGTGCTCAAATGGGACTCCTCAAATGGGACTCCCATTTTCCTGAAGACATGCACATGAGCAGGAAATGCATAGAAAACGAAGCTTGAGACACTTGATACAGGAGCTCTCACTTCCACTTCCAGCTGAGACGCACGCCGCGCTTCCTGGTTCACAATCCTAGTGACGGACCGGCCCCTGCCTCATCCCCCAGCTGAGCTGCTATCTGTTGTACTGTACAAGGCATGTAAGTGCTTTTTAATGCTTTTTAAGTGCTTTTTAAATAAAAGACAGTATTACACTATATTGCCTCCTTGTGGCTCGTTCATGGGGGAGCCAGTCTTTACAGATATAAGGATAAGAAGTGTTGGAGTTGCACTCTAAGGTGTAAGATTTTGAGGATTACCATTCACCATCTATTCAATGAAGTTTGATCGATATTTGATCGATATTGATCGATATTGAAAACGATCGATTGGAGTTGCATTTGGCTTGGAGGACCCTGTTTTAACTGATGAAGTTTCCCCTATACTATATGCCTGGTGGTCACTTTGTGGCCAGAGATATCTGGTGAGCAGATTTATGTGTCACTTCGGGTGAAGTACTGTTTTACAAGAAATAAGCACACTGCACTTTAGGAATGCACGGTGTTGGAGACACAGTATACACAGATGAAATATACCAAAATATTAATTTATTCATATTAATATAGATGTTGGACCGTTTTGGCATTATTTTTATGGTATATGTGTTGTTATAAATACCACACTCACACTTTATGGGTGATGTTATGTATATATATGGTTTTGCGCCCAATTTTTCATTATTTATGCTTTATTCATTTTTACAAATTTTTGGTGCGGCCTCACAATATTGTTTTGTATATAATTTTTTCTGGCGCCGTTTCTCATTTTATTTTTCACATTCATATATAACACCTGTACGGCAGGAATTGTGCGTCAGCAGGGCAGGTGGGCATGGACCCCCAGCCTCTACATATATGTGTTGCAGTTTTGTTCTTCGGTGGCCCCAAAACTAAAGCTGCTCACGGTTAAGTACCAACGATCGAGAGCAGATAGGATGGGCTTCTGATAATATCAGCACTGTGCAATCAATCACAGTACCACATAATCAGGTGCCTCCTACTGGCCCAGGGCATCACAGACCAGGAGACAGGCCCCTGCCAGTGTAGAGGGGTTAAAAAAAAGAAATAAAATTGCATCTGAAAAAGTACATGTGATTCTTTTGAGCTTCAACCTTCAAACATTTTTTGCCCTATCAGTGCTGCACCTTGTCAGGGATAGATTCCACCCACTTATGTACATTGAGGGGCTCCAGGGTGTCAGTACTGAGTGGAGAAAATGGATTTTGCAGATATGCCCTGGTTCTGGAGTCCAAAGGCTTTGTAGAGAAGCCTTTAACCCTGTGCCCCTATTTTACTGGAGACCAGCATGCTGACTGTACATGTACATGTCCTTTTAAGATAGGGTCTGTTTATGGTTCAGGACTCTTCCATTGGAGACAAGTGTACCTGTATGTGTTTTTTCATGTTCTGGCCTCAAGGAGAGGCAATCTAATCAGACTAAAAGAGAGGTAAAGTGTCAGTAAACCCACATCATTAAAAAACTATCAATAAATACTATTCATACTCATTCAGTCACTATGAGATTCATTTTCTGTATTCTGCAAAAAACCTAGTTGATCCTGCTGTTCTCTGTCTCCTCTCCCCTCTGTCCAAGTCCCCAATGCAACTAAAGGTTTTGCAGAGCAGTGCTGGAAACTCTGCACATGCTCAGTTTTCCTGAGCATTTCCTCCCTATAACATTTGAGCAGCCCATGTGACTATAGCGTTACACATGTGGGCGTATACACTCTGTAATGTCAGGAACCATGAATCAGACTGAGACAGAAGTACAATTAAATCACACTTGTTTAATAATAATAATAAAAAAAGGTAAACAGAGAAAATGTAGTCAAAACATAGCCAGAGTTCAGGAACCGGAACAGATAGTCAGACAAGCCAAAACCTCAGGAAGCCAGAGCTGCACATAGTAAAACAGCAAGCAGGATCTGGAGCCAGAAGGAATGTCAGCCAAGCAAGTATTTAACAGGAACACAGGAGAGTGTCTCTAGAGATGTGACCAAGGTGAAGGCAGAGATCATCTGGACTGGAAGACTTAAGTAGGCAGGACTGACGAGCAGGATATCATCAACAGGTGAGTCACTGTGGAGCAATAGGAGCTGGCAATTAGCTGACAGCTGAGCGGCCAGCTTTGAGATGAAAGGGCTGAGCCCAGCCCTGACAGTACCCCCTCCTCAATGACCCCTCCCCCACGGAGGACCACCAGGCTTGAGGGGAAAATATCTATGGAAATCACGGAGGAGGACAGGGGCATGTACACCCTAGTATGAGACCCAAGAGCGATCCTCTGGATCATACCCTTTCTAATGCACCAGGTACTATATGCCCACGGAACCTACAGGAGTCAGCAATGGACTGTATTTCATACTCCTCATGATTCTCAACCTGTACAGGGTGAGAACGGGGCACCAAGGTGGTAAAGTGGTTGCAGACCGAAGGTTTTAATAAGGAGATATGAAATACATTCGAGATACACATATTAGATGGAAGGTCTAATGCGTAAGCCACTGGGTTAATCCTGCAAAGAATACGGAAAGGGCCAATAAACTGAGGTGGGAACTTCAGAGAGGGAACATGAAGTCGGAGGTTGCAAGATGACAGCCAGACCCTGTCCCCAACCTGGTAGGAAGGCACAGGCAGGCATCTGCGGTCAGCATGGAGTCTGTACCTATCATTAGCATGTCGCAAAGCCTCCTGGACTTGTGCCCAATTGGAACGAAGACCACAGAGATGCTCCTCTAACGCGGGAATACTCTGCGGAACAAATGAGTCAGGCAACATGGAAGGTTGGAAACCATAGGTCGCCAAAAACAGGGACAATCAGGAAGCAGAATTCAAGGCACTATTGTGAGCAAACTCCGTCCATGTAGGAATTGCTCCAAGGACTGATTAGCTCGTTCTGCGGCCCCATTAGACTGCGAGTGATACGCAGAGGAGAAAGCAAGCTGAATTTCCAACTGTGCACAAAAGGATCGCCAGAATCGGGACACAAACTAACTACCCTGTCCAGGACAATCACCTTGGGTGGCCCATGTAAGTGAAAGATCTCCCGAGCAAAAATGGAAGCCAGTTCCTTAGAAGTGGGCAACTTCTTTAGTGGAATACAATGGGACAGTTTCGAGAACCGGTCAACCACCATAAGGGTAGCTGTGTTGCCCAGGAGGAATCACAGGAACCAGAACCGACTCCATCTTGGAAGTGGAGGAAAATTGTTGTGACAAAGCGTCAGCCCTTACATTCTTAGTGCCGGGTAAGAATGAGACAATGTAATTGAAACTAGACAAGAAAAGAGCCCATTGCACCCTTCTGGGAGAGAAGCATTTAGCCTCAGACAAGAATGTGGGATTCATATGGTCAGTAGGATTGAGAACCAGCACAGTGGTACATTCTTTCAGGGCTAAAATGATCACTAAAAGCTCTCTGTCACAAATCTCGTAATTGCACTCCGCAGGTGACAATTTCCTGGAAAAGTAGCCATAAGCATCCATAGCGCTCTCAGAAGTAGGACGTTGAGACAGAACTCCAGTCTCAGAAGCATCAACCTCAAGGATAAAAGGTAACGTAGGATCAGGATGTGCCAACACACGTTGAGACAAAACTCCAGTCTCAGAAGCATCAACCTCAAGGATAAAAGGTAACGTAGGATCAGGATGTGCAAACACAGGAGCAGAAGCAAAGGCAGTCTTGAGACTCTCAAAGGGCTTAATAGACTCTGGAGACCAACTCTGTGGGTTACCGTCCTTTCTGGTCATATCAGTCAGGGGCTTGACCAGAGACAAGAAGTTACGAATAAACTTCTGATAATAGTTGGCAAAGCCAAGAAAACACTGCAGAGGATGTAAACCCACGGGTCGGGGCCACTGTAGGACTGCTGAAAGTTTCTCTGGGTCCATCGAAAAACCAGCAGTGGAAATGACATGACAAGCCCAGGGAGTTAACCTATTCACGATGGAATTCGCACTTCTCCAATTTACAATAGAGATTGTTCTCTCTTAGTTTCTGAAGCACACGACAGACATCTGTGTGGTGGTTCTCCAGGCACTTGGAAAATATGAGGATATCGTTGAGATAAACCACCACACATAACTGCAACAAGTCTCGGAACACATTGTTAATACATTCCTGGAAAACTTCTGGGGTGTTGCAACGCTTCTGCAGTCTTTCAGCAGTTCATCAACAATGTCCTCCGAGATATGTTGCAGCAATGTCTGGTGGTTTATCTCAACGATATTCTCATATATTCTAAATCCCTAGAGAGCCACCACACAGATGTCTCGCGTGTGCTACAGAGGTTGAAAGATAATAACCTGTATTGTAAGTTGGAGAAATGCAAGTTCCATCATGAACAGGTTCAATTTCTGGGTTATGACATTTCTACTGCCAATTTTTCGATGGACCCAGAGAAATTATCTGCAGTTCTACAGTAGACACGACCCGTAGGTCTACGTCCGTTACAATGTTTTCTTGGATTGTTTTTTTTTTTTTTTTTTTATCATTAAAATAATTACAGTGCCATCATTCACATACAGAAATAGAAGACACAACGAAAACTAAACAGCATTGTTTAGTATCACTTTAAGACATTGTGAGTCTTTGGGGAAACTCAGGGACTACACAGTCTGGATAACCAGGAGGCTGGAAAATTTACATATGACGTTGTGATACTGAATACCCCTGCCAGGGTAACCTACTGTCAGGGCCAGACTTACTATTAGGCTTGATTGGGCTCAAGCCCATGGGCCCCTCCCAATAGGGAAGAAAGACGGCTACAGCGCGGACGCCAATTGCCGGGAGTGTGTCCCTGGACGTCCTCCTGTTTACTTCCCTTCTGCGCGCTGCCACGGGCACGCATCGGGGAAGCTCTGTGTTGTCCGTGTCCCTAGGACACAGCCAATCACAGATCGTGCTAAATGGCCAATCACAGCAGCCATTTAGCACTCGATCGGAGTGTCCAATGGGAGGTGATCTCATATGTAAACATATGAGATCATCTCTCATCGCCGGTTCTCCCTCCTCACACGCGGTCTCTGCTGCTCCATGCTGCAGAGGTGAGTGAACACTCACACTAGTTACAGTTACACTACACAACATAATGCCATCTGTCCCCAGTGCCACCTATCAGTGCCAAATGTCCCCATCACCATCTGTCCCCAGTGCCACCTATCAGTGCCTAAATGTCCCCATCGCTATCTGTCCCCAGTGCTACCTATCAGTGCCAAATGTCCCCATCGCCATCTGTCCCCAGTGCCACCTGCCTCCAGTGCCACCTGCCCCCAGTGCCACCTGTCACCCGTGCCACCTGTCAATGTCACGTGTCATCAGTGCCACGTATCAGTGCCATCTGTCATCAGTGCCACCTGTCAGTGTGATGTGCCATCTGTTATCAGTGTAACGTGTCATCTGTGCCACGTATTAGTGCCATCTGTCATCAGTGCCATGTATTAGTACCATCTGTCATTAGTGCCATGTGTCATCAGTGCCACGTATTAGTGCCATCTGTCATCAGTGCCATGTGTCATCAGTGCCACATATCAGTGTCATCTGTCATCAGTGCCACGTGTCATCAGTGCCATGTATTAGTGCCATCTGTCATCAGTGCCACGTATTAGTGCCATTTTTCATCAGTGACATGTGTCATCAGTGCCACAAATTAGTGCCATCTGTCATCAGTTCCACGTGTCATCAGTGCCACATATTAGTGTCATTTGTCATCAGTGTCATGTTTTTCAAGCTTCAATCAGTGGTCATATAAATAGATTATTAAGTTTTTTTAACATGTAACACTGTCTACGGTACCAGTCAACATTTTGTTCTATTTAAAGTAATGTATAGAAGGTAAGGCCCGAAAGTGACTCAAGCCCAGGGGCCCCCACCATCCTAAGTCCTGCCCTGCCTACTGTGTGAGTTTTTGAACTTTACTTTTGAATAAAAGTGGGCAAAAAGCCCTGCAATGTACTTTACTGGCTGCAGGCACTACACTTGAGTGAACCCTCATGGGCCCAATAGACTTCAGTGGGCACATCTGAAAAACATGTGAACACTCATCGTGAACACATATTGTGTGTTTCTTTTTTTAATAACTAGCTCTCCATTGGTTAAAAATTATTTTAAAAAATGCTCAAGCCTTAGACACACGTAAAAACGCCTATACAAACACTAAAAAAAAAAAAAAAAAAAAAAAAAGAAATAAAGACGCTCAGCTCAAGTGTGAATGCAGTCGTACTGTTACCATCGGTGTATTCTATTTACACCTTATGATAATGTCAGAATTTGTGGAATGAAGGTGGAACATTTACTTACAATGTGACTACCAGTATTGTTTGGTAGTAAAATGGAACAGCTTGCATTCGATAGACTGTGGCTCACATAAGTACCTTGTGAGAATGAGTCTTGTAGCTTCATGTATAAAGAGTAGGAGGGGAATAACGCAAAGTATTTGCTCTGGGTAGGTGCATATCTAAGGCACAGCCAGTGATTCATAGATTCTCTATGTGTAAACCTGACACACTTGTCATATGTGTGGAATGGTGAGTCTGTGTCATAAAAATGCTGCGTTGCTGATTTTCAAGTAGGGTGTGTCCCAACCAGAGGGGTGCATCAGATTGCTATCTTAAGTATGCGAAAGAGATTTAAATTTACTGTAGTGAGATTATTAAAGGCATTGTACACTTTCAAATGTTTTTGTTGGGCATTAGTATACAGTAGTTTTATTCCCTGTGTTGTTTGTTTGTTTTATCTTATAATACCAGAGCAGATCTCTGCTCGGTTACATGCTTTTGAAGGCAGGGGAGACACTGGGGTCTATTAGACCTCCAATGTCTTCGTAAAGAGTACCTGTCACCTGCCCAATGTCACATGGGGGTTTATTACTCTCCTGTGATAGTAATAAAGTTAAATAAAAAAAAAAAGTTAAAAAAATAAAATGATAAAAAATTTAACCATAACCCCTGCTGCCCTGCATGCCCCCAAATATATTCACAAGCACAGGGTGTGTATGTAAATTGCGATTACATCATATATACATGTATACATATATATCAGTGCGAATGTCAGAGTGAGAGCAATAATTTTAGCACCAGAGCTCTCAGTTAATTTTAACTTGATGAGCAGCTAAGGCTTTTAAAGCATCACCTATGGATATTTATATTTATGGGTACAGTATTTTTTTTTTTACAAAATCACAGGCAAACGGAACTTGACATGTTTGGTATCCATTTACTTGATGCAACCCTATCTTTTATATTTTACTAAAGAAATAGAATTTTTTCTAACGTGTGTTTTCACTGAAATTTATTTCATTTCCTGAAATTATGGCAGTTGTGTAAATATCGTGCAACATAAATAAAAGCAACAACTGTCTTTTTATTCTACAGGTCATTTGCTTTAAGAAAATATATAAAGTTCTGGGGGTTTTAGGTAAATTTATAGCCAAAAATGCAGATTTTACATGTGTGTAATGAAAAAAATATTGTTCTAGTGCCAAAGTGGTGAAAGCAGAACTACCACAAACCAAAAACACAATTTAATTACTTTTTAATATTCAAAGCAAACTCCCTCATCCATCCATTTTGATAAACACCCTCTAGCATTTCTGGCCATGGCTATCTTGAGTAAGGGCAGATGATTACTTTAACAATTACTTCCTGTACTCCATCCGCTTTTAGTTCAGACATGCAGGCAGGAGGGTGCGCTTAGCTGAGAAAACCCCTCCTCCCTTCCTAAAGACTCCTGGGATGTGGGACATTATTTTGCCTAGGCCTGGAAACCAGTAAGTAACCGAAGAAATGTAAAAAAGTTTGAAACACTTTACTATCTATTTACTAATGCTAGCAGCATAAGGATTAAAAATAGTCAATATTGATTGAGAGAGTGAATTTCCACCTAAAGACAAGTACACTTACCTATGTCCACGCTGCCTTTCCTTCTTGTGGATTCCTTTTTAGGTTGTCTCTATCCAGCCAGTGTTCTTGCTCCTGTACCACCACTTTGTTGACTGAAAGACTGAAAATACATTTTAAGGGCACCCTGACTGGAAAAAGGTTCAAAAACACTGGTCTAGAGGACGGTGTGCAGTACATGTAAAGTGGGTTACTTGATCTGCCTACAGGATGATTTGCTGCAGCGTCAGGAACACAGAGAGACTAATTTAGTGACATCACAAAGACTAAGCTGACATCGCTAAGCCTCACACGGAGAGTGTGAGGCATTGAGTCATCAACTTGGTGGTGAGAGGCCAATGGCCACAACCTTCTGCCCACTATTTAAGGAGACAGTATCACTTGTTTCAGACACTGATTGGGCACCTTCTTCCGGGTTTGTGGGACACACATTTGAGCACTCCAATATCCAATTTGGGCCTCCACATACAGCGGGGGTTGGACAGGCACTATGGACCTCTGATTCTTCTGATTACCTTTAGTTAGGACCCCCTTAGTATAGGGCTTAGGGGCAAAAATATTGTTCCACTGTTATTTTTGGAGTTACATATTACTCTGCAACTGTTCTTGTATACTTGTTAGAGTGTCTACTGTTGCTTTCCCATTCTTTTGGTTATTGTTTTAGTGTGTTGCAACAATAAATATTCACTCTTCAGATTTGGTGTGTCGCAGAGTATGGTGCTACCCACTGGGAACTGGGAACAGGGGACCCGAGAAACAGTAGCTCCTTCGGGGGTAAGCACTACATCCATTACACTCATCTGTTTTTTTTGTTTTTTTTTAAGAAGTCTTTCCTCAAGATCTCTGAGAAGGTTTTTTTCGTTTATTGCTATACAGCACATGGGCAAGATAAAGCACATGACATCATGCACTCTATCTCGTACATGTCCCAGGGGACATCTGTGCCATTGGAGCTATGTCATTAGTGTCCTCAAGGTAACAAGGAAGTGGACACACAAGAAGTAAACCAAAAACTGTTTTTTATTTTTTTTTAATTAGTGTCAGATGATTTCACATCAGCATTGAAACAGTGAAATTTAGTAAAAGGGGGGATGTCCTCTTTAACAAATCAAGTGATGCAGACATCCCTGCCAGACATCACAGTTAGATCCTGGATTTGTAGATGATATGGAAGCAAAGAAATACAGACTCATCCAGAACCACACCAGTCTGTGAATGGACAAAAAAGAACAGGCAAAATATTGATGAGGTCACCCCTATGTTTTTTTCTCCTTAAAAAATGTTCCCTCTGCTTGACTCACAGCACCATGAAAAGTGTAAAAATCCTTGAAGGGCTCAAAGTGTTAACTCTCCCTCTTTTAGTCTAAGTGATGAGGTGTAGGGAATTAGAGGAGGCTAATCTCAGGACAGGTTATAGCGGAGGTCCACCCTAAAATTAAAAATGACATTAACATGCTACAGAAAAAATATTTTAAAAATTTGAAAAAAAAAAAATTACATACCAGAAATGCCTATTGCTAGGCAGTCTTCCCAATCTGCCTCTTCCTATACCACGGCGCTTCTATTTCACTTCCTCCTCCTCCTCGGTGAGCTGCCCCGTTGTCTTCTGGGACATGTGTATGTCCCAGAAAACCACAGGGACATTCACAAAGCGCTGCACGACTCGCGCATGCGCAGTAGGAAACGGGCAGTGAAGCCGCAAGGCTCCACTGCCTGCTTCCTGTAGTTAGGATGGCGGCGCCGGCACCCAATCTGATGGACGGATCGGCCTCGGGGGGCAGACATCGCGGGCTCGCTGGACAGGTAAGTACCCTTATTAAAAGTCAGCAGCTACAGTGTTTGTAGTTGCTGACTTTTTTTTTTTTTTAACGGCCGGACCTCCGCTTTCAGGATCTTATACTGGTCATAGATCATTTAATGATTTTCAAAGGAAAAACATAACTTAAAAGTGTTTTTATTTGTGTGGAGTTCAGCTTACAGGACAAACTCAGATTGGTTGCAATATGTAATTACAGTTTGCACTTCCTTGCATTTGTTCAAAAATTATAGCATTTTCTGAAATAAAAATGTACTGTTTACTTTAACATGTTTTAAAAGAGTAGAAGAATGTTTAGTTTTTTTTAGATTCATACTTACCTAGGTGGATGCAGTATCTGTCTGATGCTGCATCTGTCCCCCGGCGCCTCTAACACTGAGAACCAGGCGAACAAACAACGTTGATCACTCGGTTCTCACAGCTCCCCGAGCAGAGTTGCTGACTGTCAGTCACAGCTCTTTGCTATGCTCCCTCCACACTCACTGGAGCGCTGGGCTGTGGAGGGGCGGCCAGCTCAGGCTCTCAGTGGCTCACTGAGAGGCTGAGCCGGGTGTTGGTCCAGGGATCTGGCAGATCCAGACTCCATTGTCGTGATGACGCGGAGCCTGGACCGACTTCTGTGACGTCAGCAGAGAGCGGATTTCAGCCCGCTCTCTGCTGAAAATAGGTCACCGGAGTGCAAAACGAACTGCACTCCTGTGATCCATAGGAGAAGTACAGCCAAACGAGCTTTGGCTGTATGTCTCCTTTAACATAAAGCAGGGGTGTCAAACTCAATTTTATTGTGTGCCGCATCAGCATTATGGTTGCCCTCAAAAGGCCAATTGTATCGGTAAGACTATAAAAATTTATGCAGGGCTTTTTTTTCTCAGAGAATAAGTGCAAGAACTCAACCACACTCCCCACCGAACCGCATCAAACAGTGGGTGTGGCCAAATTGCACTAACAGTGGGAGGATCTAAAAGGGGCAATAGATACAAGTGCATTATGTACAGAGTTCAGGGATGCGCTATGTACAGAGTGCGGTTTCAGGGGTGCCCTATGGACAGAGTGCAGAGCTCTGGGGGGCGCTACGAAATAGTGCACTGTCAGGGGTGTGCCACGTACAAAGTGCAGGGTTCAGGGGTGCGCTGTGTACAGAGTGCAGGGTTAAGGAGTGCGCTACATACAGAGAGCAGGGTTTAGGGGTGTGCTATGCAGAGTATGCAGGTTCAGCTCTTTCACAGTCTGTCCACATCTCACTTCCACTCATCCTCAGCTCTGACCTCTGCAACACTCTCCCCCATCCCCCACCTATACTCACATCTCTGTCCAGAGCCCTAATTTCTCCCCCCTTCTCTAAAAACTTCTTTGCATCTCACCTACCCAAGCCCGGGCTCTAGTACCTCCTGGAAGTGATCTCACTTGAAGGTAGATGATTGGTCAGAATCTGTACAATCAGGGCACTGATGGGGATCACAATGCAGCCTACCACATCATGTCCCATCCCACACTACACCTGCATCTCCCTTGACCCCTCCATGAGTGCAAGGCAGGCAAGGACCTGTGAGAGCCACAAAGAGGAAAGCTATCCTTGCAAACACAGACCCCGTAGGGTCTGCTGAGATTTGTGGTCTGTCTGTCACCCTGCCCAGCCAGGCACACACTTTTACACTCCTCAGAGACAATAAAGCAGTCCTTGCATTTTGTTTTAGTTTGTTTTATTGTGGGATATTAAACTTGGATATGGATGGGGACCTATGAGATGCCAAAGTGATCAGAACATTGCAATTTGGGACTATATATACATCTGGTATATACATCACTCCATTTCTCTTCCTGCACATCGCTTCCTCTCTAATCTTTTCCAGACAAGCTAGCACTGATTTGGTAGAACTGACACTGGCTCAGCCAGGCCTAAAGCAAATGCCCTTTACAGGCAGGGACCATGGGCCCCTATGGTGAAGCAGATATAAAAGTCCCAGTGCTAGCTGTCCCTGTGGCTACTGCTCCCAGTATCACCTCTTCAGGCATTGCCAGCCCTCCTGGCTGCAGCTGCCTCACTCCACTGCCCATGACACCACCATCCTCCAGACTAACTCTGCACCCATCCCAGACAGCTCCCCAGTCCTCCTGACGATGTGCTCACTCACCAACCCTCCCGGCTGTCTCTGTGGAACTTCTGGAGACTTGCCTGGCAGTGTCCTCCCCCTGTCCTCTCTTGCTCCTCCTGTGCCTCCTGTCCAGGACACCTCCGCGTTTTCTTGGCAGGCGCCTTTAGAATACCCCAGGTGGCTCCACCTCCCCTCCAGCCTCTCTTTCTAGAAAACACTGGAACATTCTAGAAAGAAGTAAGAGGTCTTAGTGATGCCACCTGTGAGTCACCCAACCACCAGGCGAGAGATAACTAAAGAGTAAATCCAAAAAGTCTCACGCTCACAGAGTGTATGGAATCTCTCAGCTTCCGATAAATTTTGTTGTTGACACTTCTTTTAGCACTTCATGTAGCACAGATATATCATATTGCATATTGGTGACCTCAACACCTAGAAGCCATGGGTATGCAAACCTGCTGTACCAGAGTGAAGAATGAGGGCCCATTCACATCATCATAATGCAGTAATGCTAGGTTGCGGGTGGTTTGATGCGATCTATTATTTTATTTATTTATTTATTACAGGTACTTTCAAAGCACCCTCAATTTACACAGAGCTTCACATATATATATATTGTACATTCACATCAGTCTCTGCCCTAAAGAGCTTACAATCTAAAGTCCCTAACTCACATTCATACATACTAGGGCCAATTTAGACAGGAGCAAATTACCCTACCAGCATGTTTTTGGAGTGAGGGAGGAAACCTATGCAGACACAGGAAGAACATGCACACTCCAGGCAGATAGTGCATTCTGAATAGCTGTTAGATTATTATTCTAAATTCATAATTTAAGACTCATAGGAGTTATATTTATGGCAAGCTGCCAAAAATGCGACATGCATCTTTTATGGTGCTTTATGTGGATGAATAAAATGAACAGGCTGCCTTAAAGTAACACAAACAAATCACAAAGGGTGTGATTGGCCTTGAAAATTGAAATATAGCATGTAGAAATGTAAATACAAGCACATATTCCTAAGGTTAAATCCCATAATAAACAGCAGGGGGTAGTAGAACTCCACAGATGTTTCTCATATGCACTGTCAATTTATTTTGAGACTGTGCATTTGTTTTTATTTTTTATTATTGTTATTATTTTTGTCATTACACATAGACACGCACATTTTTTTACATTTTGTATTTTTATATATATTATATTATTTAATATAAATAAAGAGTTTATGGTTCATATAAAGAAAGTATTTTAATCTTTGTGTCTTGCTTCTAGAACTATCTTTTGTGCGTGCATCCAAGGTAGAAGATAGATCAACTGGATAGAAGCTGGCAAGACAATATTTTCTTCACAGGCCAATCATATTTTACATAAGAGCACTACCGCCAAGGACGCAATAGTAATAGATTACCATGTGATTACCATGACATTTTGCCAAACTGAAGTTCTTCATTTTTCCTAGGCAAAGTTTGCTTGGGTAAACAAATAATCTACTCTTCTTTATTCCCTTTTCACACTGGTGCCACTTGTCATGTGATTTGACAGTTTAAAATCGCATGACAAGTCGCACCCTATTTGTGCCTATGGAACTGTACAAATCGGTGCGACTCCGACTTGCCCTGAATTGAAAACGTTTCCTGCACTGTTTTTGGCGATTTCATGTGCAACTTGCATAGACATCTGTGCATGAAGTCGCACAGATGTTGGCAGGGCTGTCTTTATTATTGATTGGACCCTGGGCAAATATTTTCTTGCCCCCCCCCCCCCATGCAATTTCGCTCTCCATCCCAACATTCCAAAAACTGGTCCAGGCTCACTAGTTGGTTGCTGCACATCCTTACTTTTCACTGATTCGATTACTGGAGGTTACTGCACATTAATACTGCTCACACATTGGTTGCTAGAGGTTACTGAACATCTGAACATTATTACCACTCACTGATTGGTTGCTGAAAGTTTCATACTTTTGTCCATTTTTATCCTTTTAGCATCCATTTATTTACACATGCAGCAGAGAAACAATAAGTGCCATACTTACGCACCAAAAACACGTCAACAGACACAATATATATATATATATATATATAGATATATATAATAAATTACAGAAATCGCAGCTGTTCCCACACTGGCAACCACCCACAGTCAGAACACAAAACATGTAGCGAGTGTGTCGGTACAGGAACCACAGGGAAATCGCATGGTGCAAAAGCACCATGTGACTTCCCTGTGGCTACATTTAAAAAAAAAGGTGCAGGCACCTTTTTTCCCCTGAAAATGCAGGCACAGCTCCCCATACAAATAAATGGGCTGTCGTACCAAGCAGATTCAGGCCTCAAACCCACTCAAGTGTGAGCCTAGCCTTAGGATGCAGGGCAGTGTACACATGTCAGTAGTAGGTAGGGCAGTGTACAGAGGTCAGTAGTATGTAGGGCAGTGTACAGAGAAAAGTAGGGCAGAGGACAGGAGATAACAGGACAGAGGATAGGGGGTCAGTAGGGCAGAGGACAGGGGGCAACAAGACAGTGTACAGATGTCAGTGGGAGGTAGAGCAGTGTATGGAGTTTATTAGAGCAAAGGGCAGTTTGCAGGGTTTAGCAGGGCAGAGGACTGGGAGACACCAGGGCAAAAGACTGAGTGTCACAAGGGCAGAATACAGGGGGTCTAGAGGGAACAGTACAGGGGGGTCAGCATGGCACAGTAAAAGGGGTCAGGAGAGTGCAGGGCACAGTGCAGGGAGTGAGGGAAAAGTACAGGGGGGTCAGGAGGTAAGAGTATGGGGATGGGAGGGCACAGTATGGGCATCAGGAAGGCACAGTACAGGGGCTAGGAGGGCACACACCAGGGGCTGGGAGGGCACAGTATGGGCATCAGGAAGGTATAGTACGGGTGTCAGGAGGGCACAGTACAGAGTTAAGGAGAGCACAGTACAGGGGTCGGGAGGGCACAGTATGGGGGTTGAGAGGGCACAGTACAGGGGTCAAAAGGGCACAGTATGGGCGTCAGGAGGGCGCAGTACAGAGGTAAGGAGGGCACAGTACAGGCATCAGGTGGGCACAGTACAGAGGTCAGGAGAGCACAGTACAGGGGTGGGGGGCACAGTACAGGAGTGGAGAGGGCACAGTACAGGGGTGGGCACACTATGGAGGTCAGGAGAGCACAGTACAAGGGTAAGGAGGGCACACTATGGTCAAGAGGGCAGAATACAGGGGTGGGGAGGGCACAGTACATGGGTGGGCACAGTACAGGAGTGGGAAGGACACATTACGGAGGTCAAGAGGGCACAGTATAGGGGTGGGGAGGGCACAGTATGGGGACTGGGAGGAAACACATGGGGTCAAAAGGGCACACACTAGCTAGGGGGCAGTAAAAACCTGGAGACAGTGACAAACTGTAATAAATCCTTTCATTTCTCCCAGCGCTACATGAAAAACATGCCATTTGTCAGCAAACATGCAGCACTTCTAGGCTAAGCTGCAGTAACTCAGCAGACTTATTTAGCATAGAGTTGCCTGCAGATGAGTTTACCTCCACAGTCTGGACACACTAGCTCAGGACTCGGCTTATCTCCTCAGTGCGCTATCACACCACACTCTTCCCAGCGGGTGTGATCTCACAGGTCGAACACATCCCCATCCCCCCCATCCTACATCCAACAGGAGGCTCCGTCTTAGGGATGTCCCTTCGTTCAGGAGAGTGCCCGCAAAACAGCGGGGGAGCGAGGAAGGGGGTGGTTCAGGGGGCGAAGATTCCAGTCTGTGCGGACAGAGGACAGCAATCTAGTACAGTGATCCGCGATGTGCTGTCCCGACTGCGGCTTTGATTTTTTGGGAGCTTTCTGACAGTTGGAGAGTATGGGCAGCATGGTTTCTAGGGGCAGCTGCATTGGGCCCCCAAAAATGACTGGGCCCCGGGTCCCTGGGCAGCTGCCCCTTTTGCCCTGCAGTAAAGACGGCCCTGGATGTTGGCACATAAATCGCACTGACCGGAAGCTTTGAAATCAAGCTGAAGTCGCGTGATTTCAAAGCTAAATTCAGTGTGAACAAGGTGTTACTTGGGGTTTTTTTTGCTCTTTCTTCTCTTTATATTTAACCATTATTAAGTGTTCTTGCATAGCAAGACCACTTACTGTTATCTCACATATATATTATTCTTATTATAGCCAAATTTACCACCCTAACTTCACCCACAGTTTTTACACTACATAGACAGTAATATACCAAAACGTGCGGATTGTTCCCGATTGGTGTGCTATTACTTTGTGGAACGTTTCATCGAATGGTTCACAAAATATCGTCGTTTTTTTCGGCGAAATTGGTCCCATAGGAATGAATGGCGAAATGTTCAAAACTAGAGTGGGAGGTGACAAAAGCTGACAACCCCATGATCAGCCAAGACATTATGACCACCCCATGATCAGCCAAATAATTTATGACCACCCCATTATAAGCCAAAACATTATGACCACCCCATGATCAGCCAAAACATTATGACCACCCCATGATCAGCCAAATAATTTATAACCACCCTATTATCAGCCAAAACAATATGACCACCCCGTGATCAGCCAAATAATTTATGACCACCCCATTATCAGCCAAAACATTATGACCACCCCATGATCAGCCAAAACATTATGACCACCCCATGACCAGCCAAATAATTTATAACCACCCTATTATCAGCCAAAACATTATGACCACCCCGTGATCAGCCAAATAATTTATGACCACCCCATGATCAGCCAAAACATTATGACCACCCCATGATCAGCCAAATAATTTATGACCACCCCATTATCAGCCAAAACATTATGACCACCCCATGATCAGCCAAATAATTTATGACCACCCCATTATCAGCCAAAACATTATGACCACAACATGATCAGCCAAAACATTATGACCACCCCATGAAGAAAAAAATAATTTAAAAAAAAATCATTTTTGAAAAAAAAAAAACATTTTTGAAAAAAAAAATCATTTTTGAAAAAAATGTTCAGCTCTTTCAGCTAATGATGGGACATCTTCAACTTTTTTACTACTATTTATACTTTTTAAAATATTAAGCTTGTTAACACTTTTCACAGTTACTCCAGCCACTCCAACCACACAACAGTTACTCAAGCCACTCCACCCAGTTACTCCGCCCACTTCAGTTGTAGACTACTGTTGGTGGAGGCAAGAACATTTCACACAATTTCCCCAGAAATTGTAGCTTTTATAGTTTTTATACTGTTGCTGTTGCTTTTCTTCACAGTTTTTTTTTCTTTTTGTAAAAAAAAAAAAAAGCAAAGAAATTAGGCTAATAAAAGTCTGTTTTTGGCACCAGAATAGGTCCAAGGGATTTGAAAGGAGCTTCTGTAATCCTTAGGAGCCATTTAAGCCATTATCTATTGCACCCTCAAAGTGGTAGTTAAGTTTGTAAAAAAAAAAAAATTCACCCTGCAAGGCAATGTCACAATGTGCTAGTATCCATCGAATACTAGCACATTATGAGAGACTTACCTTAAAGCAAAGCCCTCCAGCAGTGTGCTGTCACCACTGACAGGGCTTCCATCTTCACCTGGTCTTCCTTTCAGGCTTCGGCCATCTGACTGGCTGAGTCGCGATGACGTAACTCCCGTGCAATGCGTGTGGGAGTCATGGTTCATGGCACAGATGGTATACCGTTCCTTCAGAGCGCATGCGCTGGTGACATCACCGGGTGCTGATCTGTGGAATGTCTCCTAAACGGTGCACGTTTAGGAGATATTCATTTTATCTACAAGTAAGCTTTATTATAAGCTTACCTGTAGGTAAAAATATCAGACTCGACTTTACTACCACTTTAAAAACCATTGGCATTTCTCATTGGCTGTAATTTAATTTGTCAAAATAGTGACATTTTGCTGAAATCCCATGATTTTCAAAAACATTTTGGTAAAAATGAAAACAATTTGTTTCACTTTTCCCTAGAAAATACCATTTGTATATAAATAATGTATCTATAAGGGCTAGTTTACACTTGCTTCAAAACATGGCTTCGGACAGGCTTTGTTAAAGCTTTCTGAAAGCCACTCAAAACCCCTGTCACTAAATAAAATGGTTAGCTTACAGTCCTGTTTACACCTGCTTTTGCTTTGTGCTTCGATGAGGCTTTGGTGGGGCTTCAGTGGGGCTTTGGTGGAGCTTCGTGGGGCTTCGATGATGCTTTGGTGGGGCTTCAGTGGGGCTTTGGTGGAGCTTCATGGGGCTTCGATGAGGCTTTGGTGGGGCTTTGGTGGAGCTTCGTGGGGCTTCGATGAGGCTTCTGTAGGGCTTCAGGTGAGCTTTGCCATAGACTTCTATGGAGGCTTTCAAGACACTTTGAAGCACCACTGAAGCTACATGGGGTATAATTTTTGAGGCGAAGCTGAAGCAAAGCAAAGCAAAAGCAGGTGTAAACAGGACTGTAAGCTAACCATTTTATTCAGTGACAGGAGCTTTGACTAGTGTTCAGAGAGCTTTAACAAAGCGTGTCCGAAGTCTTGTTGAAGCTGAAGCAAGTGTAAATGAGTCCTATCTAAGTCAACTCTATTGTAACAGAAGCAGTTAGCATGCTGTATTGAGCTGGCCAAACATTAAACAATCTGATTGTACAAACTCCTTTAGACCTACCACAACTATGTAGTGCAAGGGCCTGCCTAGTTGGATATAAATTGAATCACTTGTTTAGTTTTTCCCTTATATTACATAGTTTTGGTAAATCAAAGGAGATTGTGCAATCTAATGGTATAGTTTACGGCTAGCTTTAGACTGATGCACATAACTGCAGTGAGATTTAATTTAAACTGATCTTGCAGGGCAGAGCAACTGATTCACTTTAAAGCTTTAAAGCACTTTCAGTGCGGCTGCACCCATACACTGCAAGGGTTACCTGCTCATTTATGGCTAGGGACCTGATCCTCCACTCCTGCAGGCTCCTTGGTACAGCTAGACGGGTACCTACAGCCTCTTCTCCTCCGCACTCCAGTCCGCTGATGTCATCAAGACCAATGCAGGGCCCATAGCCTCACACTGGGACAGTCCACAACGTTTGCTGAAGGAACAGAGGATCAGGTGCTCTTACATGCCCTAGACCAGTGGCTGCCAACCTTTCGGACCTCACAGACCACTAAACTCACAATTTTGAATCCCTCAGACCACTAACATGTATTTTACATGCCTTATATTTACAATGCTCTGGCTCTCTACCCCAATCACCCCCCCACAGTCTGTAATCAGTGCTGCCATTGAAAGTCTCCTCGTTCTTCACCTTCCACTCTCTGCACTACTCCTGGCACCTCCCTCTGAGTTCTCAGGAGACAAAACCACAAAGGAAGCATCGGATATCAAAGTATTGACTGTCAGTGCGCATTGAGAACAGCACTCGAACCAACATTTGGGGTATACAACCACTTTAAAGTGCTTGTAAACCCTGTTACACCTAGAGTTGCCACCTCATCCCTTTAAACCTGAATTACACAGGTTCTGAGGCTAATTAAATGCAGATAAGGCACCAAGTGAGTTTAATTACCACCTTAATCAGCCGCAGAACCTGTGTAATTAATATGTGTTCAGGTTTAAAGGGATGAGGTGGCAACCATAGTTACACCACGTGTACCTACAGGTAATCCTATAATAAGGCTTACCTGTAGGTACTGTAAATATCTCCTAAACCTGCACGGTTTAGGAGATATTTATCATATACGCTTGCGCCGAACTCCTCTGCGCATGTGCACTGAAGACACGGCTCGATCGTGCCGTTTCTAAAAGGCCTGTGCCGTAGCCGGCGGCTCCCGCGCGTATGTCTGGGAGTAACGTCATCGCAGCTCTGGACAATCACAGCATCGGAGCCCGGGAACCCGGAAAAAACTCTAGGAGACAAGTCACCGGTCACAGCGGTGTGTTGGGACCGCTGCAACAGCTTCGATCTAAGGTAAGTATTTAATAATGAGCTACTATGCAATGCATAGTAGCTCATTATGCCATTGTCTTGCAGGTTTTTTTTTTTTGTTTTTGTTTTTTTTTATATGGGTTTACAACCACTTTAAGTGGTTTATGTATAAAAAAAAAAAACTTTTCTGTATAAATGTTACAAACATTCACACAGCCCCAACAAAACTGTGTAATATATGTAAAAGAACCTTAAAAGTAACACTATATCTATCTTGTTTTTTTTTTTGTTTTGTTTTGTGTGTGTAATATAATTATCTCCTATCGTCCTAAGTGACATTCTTTTTTAAATACCTCTCTCAGAAAGAATACTGCATCATGACCACTAGATGGCACTTAAGAACATACTGTAGGAGATAATTATATTACACAAAATATTGAAAGTTTTGTTGGGGTGGCGCTAATGATTGTCACATGTGTACAGCAAAATTTCTATATAGAACCCTAAATAAGGAGTGCTCTGCGATGATTTACCACCCCAGCTAGCTATGTTTTATTTAGATGTCTATAGTAATTTGGTACAGGTGCCATACCAATATAGTATGAGATATAAATACTTTATTTTGTTTATGTTTTTTGTGTGCGCCTCGTATGCTGCTGGTTCCCACAGAAGTTGCTTGGGCTGCCAAAACTACTACATTTTTTAAGTGTGTAAAATAAAAAAAATTGTATATTTCTTCTAGCCATGATACATTTGAATGGAAGTCAGTGATGTAGCACAGCTTTATTAAAGTGTGTACCTCTTTACAGAGAAACCAGTGTTTGCCAATTACTTCCCGTGATAATAGTGAGGTCTGACGAACCTCAAATTGTGTGGAGCGAATTAGAGCGTAGCACTGAACACAGTGCCATTGTCATTCTCACCAAACTGCAAAAGTCAGTAACCAAAATGATAGGATTTTAATCATGTGTCTATGTTGAGCACCGAGTGAAGGTGACACATTTGACAAATCACAGTCTACAGTGGTTCTAAGCCTCAGACATTAAATATGAGTGTAGCACTGACCCCCGCAGGAGGTGCTGTATTTTAATTGGGCCTGTACTCTGCTTCATTACCCCTTTGTTTGCTCTTAGTCCCCCTGACACAGCTGTGGTGTAATATAGTGTGCAGTAAAGCTCTAAAGACAATTTCACAATATACAATGTAATATACCTTTTTGTCTTTACCTTGGCCTCCACTTGCTTGATGATGCAAAGGAAAACAACACTCACACAATTGTACTTAAACAAGAACTTTGTTTACTGTAATTGCCTTAAAGTAAGACACTACAATAGTTGTACTGTCAGACCAACGTAATCTGACAGTCAACGGATTTCAGCTTACAAAGATATTATACAGATGTAAAGTGTTTGAAATAACCTGCTAGTAATGTGCTAAGTAAGATAGGATAAATGGCAGAGTGAATTGATTTCACTATGAGCACTGTCCTATCCTTTGTACACTTTGTAACTATAAGGAAATCAAATGCTGATTTAATAAAGTATAATACAAAGTTTAGGGAGCTCCCATTATCTGATATCACAGCAACTTCAATATGGCAATGAAACACAAAGCCTGGTGTTTAATTAGACAGTCCTTCTTTTCTTCTTTCTTCTGCTAGCTATGAATAAAGTGAATTTGTAATCCAATGGTTAATGACTCCCGATAAAAGCAAGCTGGATATTTAATTAAAGGTATGATAAAGCAGTACTGCAGCTATCTCTGATGCCAATGACACAGTACCAAGTCCTCAATGAGACACAGGCCCGGGCCTAGTTTTAGCTCAATCTAATCCTCTTGACTTTGCTTGTGGGACTATGGATCCCAGCAACTCTGTGTTATATAGATGAATGTGTAAAAGTGCATCAAGGAAGCTTTTGGGCAACAGCCCTCTCACCCATCCAGGACAGTGTTGTCAGGAAGATCCGCTCTGGTATACAGGGTCCTGTCTCAGGCTGGCCGGCACCTTCGTACTGCTCCGCTCCATACAACGAGATGCTCCGGAACTCTCAGATGGCTCCGACAGGCTCCTCTGGCTCCTTCCCAGTCTTGCCCTGCCGTCAGCCCAGCTCACTGGTGTGGCACAATATTGCTGCTCGGATCGCTCTTCCGTGGAGGTAGGTCCCGCTACACTGGAGACCTCACACAGATCCTCCCAGGCTGGCTATGCGTTTCCAAGAGAGCTAAGATGGCCGAGAACAGTTCTGTTCTCCTGATGGTCGTGGGAGTTAATGGGCATTATGGGTAGGTCTAGTTAATGTCAAATGTAAACAAACAAACACTTCCATGTTAACTTCTTGAACGATGAAAATAAAGATGCAGTTCTAGCATATTTTGGCCATTAGATGGCGCCAGATGCTAAGCTATAACATACATTAATTTTATATATCAAAAATGTGACCGCTACATGAGCAAAGCATATCCCTCTATAGTGTGTACTTGTCTCAATTAGGAGCACCAGGCCCTCGTTCACACTGAGGGCGGGTTTGAACTCGCATGATTTCAAACCGGCATTTCAGTGCGAGTTCGGGGTCAATTTGAAAGAAATATGTGCGGGTTTATGCACAGATATTTATTGAAATCGCCCCTGAAGTGGCCAAAAGTCGTGCAGAAACTACTTTTGGAAATCGCTGCAAAGTCGGCATTGCACCAATTGGGACAGTGCCATTGCCAGCAATAGGCTGCGAATTGGCATGTGATTTGACAAAATGTCAAAATGCATATCAAATCGCTCTGATGTGAACGGGGGCTCCGTGTCATTTTTGTTTGCTGCTTCATTCTTCTGCTATCAGTATGAATCACTTCTGACAAGTTTTCCTGACACCTAGAGAAAAAAAGATGACAGGGGAGGGAGCTCCAGCTCAGCTCTGTTCCTGTGTGCTGTGTGAACGGGAGTGTGTCCCTATCCCCCAATTAGCTCTCAGAGCTCTCCTGTCTGAGCTCTGCAGAGTGTGACTTTAGCTCTCCCCACCCCCCCTTTTTCTCACAGTTCAGACAAGCTTTATCGATTCTGGAGTTTGAATGGATGTAGAGAAGACTGCAGATAAACAAGTACAACTTATGTAGGAGGATTTGTTTCATCTCTGTGTATAACCTGAGGCTAGTCACTTCACTGGATATACGTGAGGGTTTACAACAACTTTAAGGCACATTTAACAGAAATCAGATATGGTAGAAAGTTTGAAGGTCTTCATAAACCTTCACCAGCCCAAAGTCTTCATAAGACTTCTAATGAGGCTCTGTCATAACTGGCCAATTCATAAAGAGTCTGGAGAGTAGATGAGAAATACACATCAGTCAGACCTGGGGGTAGTGACCTATGTTGACATATGCTGAACTTTCATATATCTTAAACTTTCAACTTGCATTCACTTTCCATAATTCCAAAAATTGGAGTTACCTTTTTAAATAGTGATTCCACTAATATATAAGAAGATACCAATCCGTTAGACACCAAACATGCCTAATTTACAAGGTCCAGAAAGCTAATAGGACATTATACCCCCTTAAAGAGGAAGTAAACCCTGATGGGTTTCACTTCCTCTTTTTTCTCCCTGCAAAGTATAAGCATAATGGGCTAGTATGCATCACATACTAGCCCATTATGTTGCACTTACCTGCAAACGAAGCCCGCAATGTCCTCGCTGGTGGCCATGTCCATCTTAACCCCTCTTCCTTCATGGCCACGGACTCTGGCTCTGTGACTGGCCAGAGTCGCGTGACTTTCTTCAGTGCGCATGCGCTGATGACGTCGGTGCAAGCTTATAAGGTAAATATCTGCTAAACCGTGTAGGTTTAGCAGATATTTCCAGTACCTACAGGTAAGCCTTATTATAGGCTTACCTGGAGGGAAAAGTGGTCTGTAAGGGTTTACAACCACTTTAAGAGAAACAAACACACATCAGATCTATATAACCACTTGCTGACCAGCTGCCGTCATTATACTGCGGCAGGTCAGCTCGTTCCTACGAATCGCCATAGCTGTACGTCAGCTCCTTTAAGAGCCATAACAGGCGCGTGCACCCGCCCCCTGCACGGGGGGGGGGCCTGATGCACATGGCCGGCGGCAATGATGTTCCCCGGCCACCTGCTATCACGGGAAAGAGAGCCAGAACAGGGATCTGTCAATGTAAACAGATAGATCCCCTTTCTGACAGGGGAGGGGAGAGAGATCTGCTGTTCCTAGTGATTAGGAACAACGATCTCTCTCCTCCTCCAGTCAGTCCCATCCCCCCACAGTTAGAAACAGCTCCCAGGGAACACATTTAACTCCTTGATCGCTCCCTGGTGTTAACCCCTTCCCTGCCAGTGACATTTACACCAGTGGTGTCACTAGGGTTGGCGTCACCCAGTGCGGTAAAACATGGTGTCACCCCCCCAGAAGGACAGGCAGTAGGGCACTGAGCAGGCTAGCGCATCACGTGCCTCTCATGCCACTCTCAACCCCCCCATCCTGCTGCAGTGCTAATTGATAGTGTCATCCAGGGCATTCTTCTCCGAAAAAAAGGTGTAAAAACTCAACTACACTCCACACCTTTCCCCAAGTTGGGGGGTGGGGGGTTGAGCGTGCCACAGCGACTGGGTGTGGGAGGGTCCTTAAGGGTCATTAAATACCATGAGGGTGCTACATACAGAGTGCAGAGTTCAGGTGGGTGCAGTGTGCAGAGTTCAGGTGGTTGCAGAGTTCAGGTGGGTGCAGGGTGCAGAGTTCAGGTAAGTGCATGATACAGAGTTCAGGTGGGTGCATAGTTGAGGTGGGTGCAGGATGCAGAGTGCAGACTTCAGGTGGGTGCAGAGTTCAGGTGGGTGCAGGGTGCAGAGTTCAGGTGGTGCAGAGTTCAGGTGGGGCAGAGTTCAGGTAGATGCAGAGTTCAGGTAGGCGCAGAGTGCAGATGGGTGCAGGGTGCAGGTGGGTGCAGGGTGCAAAGATTAGGTGGTGCAGAGTTCAGGAGGGTGCAGAGTTCAGGTGGGTGCAGGGTGCAGAGTTCAGGTGGGTGCAGAGTTGAGGTGGGTGCAGGATGCACAGTGCAGACTTCAGGTGGGTGCAGGGTGCAGAGTTCAGGTGGGGTAGAGTTCAGGTAGGTGCAGAGTTCAGGTGGGCGCAGAGTGCAGATGGGTGCAGGGTGCAGGGTGCAAAGTTCAGGTGGTGCAGAGTTCAGGAGGGTGCAGAGTTCAGGTGGGTGCAGAATTCAGGTGGGTGCAGGGTGCAGAGTTCAGGTGGGTGCAGAGTTCAGCTGGATGCAGAGTGCAGGGTGCAGGTGGGTGTAGAGTTCAGGTGGGTGCAGAGTGCAGGTGAGTGCAGAGTGCAGGTAGGTACAGGGTGCAGAGTGCAGGAAGGTACATTGTGCTGGTAGGTACAGGGTGCAGGTAGATACATGATGCAGGTAGGTTCAGGGTGCATAGTGCAGGTAGGTACAGGGTGCAGGTAGCCACAGGGTGCAGAGTGCAGGTAGGTACAGGGTGCAGGTAGGTACATGGTGCAGAGTGCAGGTAGGTACAGGGTGCATGTAGGTACAGGGTGCAGGTAGGTACAGGGTGCAGGTAGGTACAGGGTGCAGAGTTCCACCACCAAATTGCCATCCTGGACAGGACTGTTTTTCCCCTCCCAGCACAGACACAGCTGCAGGAGTGTGGATGGGGGCAGAGAGTTCGGCCGGACAGGAGCGCAGTGCTGTGTCACTTCTAAATACAGAAGCCTGGCTTCTGTGTTTAGAAGAGACAATACTGAGATGAAAGCAGAGGGCAGCACCGGAGATGGCGGAACTCTCTTCCGCCATGTTCCAGCTGAAAAACGCCCTGGTGTCACCCCTCTGGCAGGTGTCACCTGGGTGCGGACTGCACCCTCTGCCCCCCATAGTGAGGCCACTGATTTACACAGTAATCAATGGAAACGAAAATAATTAGTTCCGCATTGACTTCAATGGGATGCAATACCGCATGCGGCCAGAGGCAGGGGGCGCCGGAGAGGATTCTGGCCAAAAGCAGTGTGCAGTACCGCTTTTGGCCTGAAGTGAGGGGCGCCGGAGACCAACAGTGCTGATCGTCAGCGTTCGGAAATGGACGAAAAGGCCCGAGCACACTTCGGCGGACCTCGGCAAACCTCGGAAAGACTCCATTCACGAGCCTTTCCGAGGTTTGCCAAGGTCAGCCTTTCCATGCATTTCCGAATGCCGACATTCGGCGCTGTTCGGCTCCGGCGCCCCCCACCTCAGGCCAAAAGCGGCACTGCACACACAACACTCGCAAACCGAGTTAGGATTCTTAGAAATACAGCGCTCGTTTTGCGAAACGCTCGTTAACCGCATTACTTTCAAACCGAGGTTCCACTGTATTTATCATATTGCATCTTATTGATTCTTGGATGTGATGACTGCTTCCGTTTTCTTTTTTAGGCTTTCTTTCTTCTAATTTCATCTGGTAATCCAGCCAGCAAGTCTTGTTTTTTTAAAAGCATAAGCTCTCCAGCAGAATGTATCAGTTACAATGATGTAAAATGATCAGCTTGTATTTATTCATGTAAAACCTTTATTCCAAAATAAAAAAAACTGATTATTGTAACTGATTTTAAAGTGTGAGCTGGAGTATAGCATCAATGTGTTAGTGTATCTTAATCTGTTAATATGTTTAATACTCCCCTTCCCCCAGACTGACAATGCTGCTCTCTGCTGTGCCTCCTGTGCTCATTTTTTCAGACTGGGGGGCACTGTAATATAGGACGTGTGTTACTGGCAAGATCACCAGAGGAAAAAAAAGAACCTGATGCAGCCACCACATCTAAGGTTTGGCGAGCTGTAATATTTAACATTTTTGGTTTTGGCTTTAATACCACTTTAAAGCAATATTTAAAAATTGTTAAACTGAATCTCTGAATGCTCTGACTATAATCAAGAACTTTGCACCTGTGAGGAAGCCATACTACAGTATAATGTAAATTATTTTACATTCCTTTAATGGGCATGGCAGTGAATAGATGCTGTGAACGGTGCATATTTCCATTAAAACACCTGGTGGTGGCTGCCTTGGGTGTGATAAAGGGTTAACTGGTCAGGTAACCTGTCCCAGTGACAATCACGCTTAATCTGCTGGTGCTTAGATTCAGTTGGTGCTTGGATTGTTGTCCCAGGAGCTGGAAAATCTCTGCACAAGTTGAGATTGAATGTGTAATTGTCCCACTTCCTGTGTTGCCCCACCTTACCTTCAGTACCCATTGCTGTGTACATTTATTACCATACCTCCTGAATTATGTAACATTTAATTATCTGCTGAAACTCCAGCTTGTTAAATTTAGTTTAAAAAGCAGAAATACCTCTAGAGTGTACAGTATACTATACATAACTGGTCAAGAACTTTTCAACCTGAAACCAGTGGTGTCGGGAGGGGGGGGGTGCTGAGGGGGGCTGGAGCCCTGAGTGGGCCCCCAAAAAGACCCGGGTCTCAGGCATTCACAATTCTATTATCAACCCCGAGCCCGAGCGGGGACCGATCTGACTCTGAGAGCGGCCGAGTGACATAGAAGGTCCCGCCTTCTGGAGCCTGCAGCGCCTATGATGAACGTCCCACTGGTCCAATGCCGGGACCATGGGATGTGTGACCATCATAGGCACTACAGGTTCCAGAAGGCAGGAATTACAATGTGGCCGCGTCGAGCATTATGAGATCCCCGCTCAGTGCTCAGGCGGGCGGCTCTCCTATCCTGTCTCTGGATGCCTGTCTGCTGTCTACTGGGATGGGCACACCACACACTACAGCTGAGCTGCAGGAGGAGGTCACCTGAAGTCTGACGTGTAATGGTCAGGTAGGTCAGTGTGTGTAAGGTAGGTCAGTGTGTCAGGTAGGTCAGTGTGTGTCAGGTAGGTCAGTGTAATGGTGACCCCACAATAGGGATAAAACTTTTTTGCAGAAGGGAGTTTAACAAGACTCATGGCCACTCATTAAAATTAGAAGAAAAGAGGTTTAACCTTAAACTACGTAAAGGGTTCTTTACTGTAAGAGCGGCAAGGATGTGGAATTCCCTTCCACAGGTGGTGGTCTCAGCAGGGGGTATCGATAGTTTCAAGAAACTATTAGACAAGCACTTGAATGACCACAACATACAGGGATATACAAGGTACTACTGACATATAATCACACGCATAGGTTGGACTTGATGGATTTGTGTCTTTATTCAACCTCACCTACTATGTAACTATGTAACTATATATGTCAGGTAGGTCAGTGTAATGGTCAGTGTGGGTCAGGTATGGCAGTGTAATGGTCAGTGTGGGTCAGGTAAGTCAGTGTGTGTCAGGTAGGTCAGTGTGCGTCGTGTGGGTCAGGTAGGTGAGTGTGTGTGAGGTAAGTCAGTGTAATGGTCAGGTAGGTCAGTGTGGGTCAGGTAGGTCAGTGTAATGGTCAGGTAGGTCAGTGCAATGGTCAGGTAGGTCAGTGTAATGGTCAGGTAGGTCAGTGTGGGTCAGGTAGGTCAGTGTGGGTCAGGTAGATCAGTGTGTGTGTCAGGTAGGTCAGTGTAATGGTCAGTGTGGGTCAGGTGGGTCAGGTAGGTCAGTATGGGTTAGGTAGGTCGATATGGGTCAGGTAGGTCAGTGTGGGTCAGTGTAATGGTCAGTGTGTGTCAGGTATGTCAGAGTAATGGTCAGTGTGGGTCAGGTGGGTCAGGTAGGTCAGTATGAGTCAGGTAGGTCAGTGTGGGTCAGGTGGGTCAATGTGGGTCAGTGTAATGGTCAGTGTGTGTCAGGTAGGTCAGTGTAATGGTCAGTGTGGGTCAGGTAGGTCAGTGTGCATCAGGTAGGTCAGTATGGGTCAGGTAGGTCAGTGTGGGTCAGGTAGGTCAGTGTGTGTCAGGTAGGTCAGTGTAATGGTCAGTGTGGGTCAGGTAGGTCAGTGTGCATCAGGTAGGTCAGCGTGGGTCAGGTAGGTCAGTGTGTGTCAGGTAGGTCAGTGTAATGGCCAGTGTGGGTTAGATAGGTCAGTGTGCATCAGGTAGGTCAGTGTGGGTCAGGTAGGTCAGTGTGGGTCAGTGTTGGTCAGGTAGGTCAGTATGAGTGAGGTAGGTCAGTGTGGGTCAGGTAGGTCAATGCAATGATCAGTGTATGTCAGGTAGGTCAGTGTAATGATCAGTGTGGGTCAGTGTAATGGTCAGTGTGTATCAGGTAAGTTAGTGTAATGGTTAGCGTGTGTCAGGTAGGTCAGTGTGTGTCAGGTAGGTCAGTGTAATGGTCAGTGGGGTCGGGTAGGTCAGTGTGGGTCAGTGTGTGTCAGGTAGGTCAGTGTGGGTCAGGTAGGTCAGTGTAATGGTCAGTGTGTGTCAGGTAGGTCAGTGTGTGTCAGGTAAGTTGGGGTGGGTCATGTAGGTCAGTGTGGGTCAGGTAGGTCAGTGTGGATCAGGTGGGTCAAATAGGTCAGTATGGGTCAGGTAGGTCAGTGTGGGTCAGGTAGGTCAGTGTGGGTCAGTGTAAAGATCAGTGTGTGTGTCAGGTAGGTCAGTGTGTGTCAGGTAGGTCCGTGTGTGTCAGTTAGATCAGTGTAATGGTCAGTGTGTGTCAGCTAGGTCAGTGTGTGTCAGGTAGGTCAGGGTAGGTCAGTATGGGTCATGTAGGTCAGTGTGGGTCAGTGTAGGTCAGTATGGGTCATGTAGGTCAGTGTGGGTCAGTGTTATGATCAAGGTGTGTCAGGTAGGTCAGTGTGGGTCAGGGTAATGGTCAGTGTGTGTCAGGTAGGTCAGTTTTTACATCGGAGACCCAATCAAAGGCAAATCCAGCTTTGTTCGGGTCTCCTGGTGGGATGAGAGACCTGAAGGAACGGTGGGATGGGGGGCAGGGACATCCCCTTCCGCTCCTTGTAATAACAGCCAATGCTGTTCATTCATGGCAGCCAGTGACAATAGACAGGACAGGCAAGAGGTGTCAGTCACTCAGGTGTGAGTAGATTCCACATTTTCGGACAGATCGTGGTCAGGGAAGTGGAGAGCTGGACTGGAGCTGCTATAGGGAGACATCAGAGTGAGATGGGGAGACAGCTGACAATACAAAGTATGGCCCATACTTTGCAGTATCTGCTGTCCCCAGGGATAGATCCGATCCAGAGATCCCACTGTATGGCGATCTCTGGATCTGATCTGTCCCTGGGAACGGCAGACAATGACATCATTGGCATTAATGATTTGATTCGGAATTTAGAAGTGACCTGCTGACAAGGCCTGTTGCTTGCTGGACCGTGGATGGGATCTGATGGCTGCAGGGAAGATCGCAAGATGCTGCTTGCTGGATGGATCTGATGGCTGCAAGACGTGGGTATAGGTCAATGTCTGTCTACACCTGGGCTGCAGACACCACCCCCCCCTTATCAGATCAGCTCATCTACTATACCTGGGTGGTGAGCACAATGACACCCCCCCAATTAGGCCAGCTCAGCTACTATAGGTGGGTGGTGGACACAGCAACACCACCCCCCCATCAGATCAGCTCAGCTACTATAGGTGGGTGGGGTGGTGGACACAGCAACACCACCCACCTCCCATCATGTCAGCTACACTATATGTGGGTGGTTGTGGACATAGCAACCACCTCCCCCCTTCTCTGTTACCAGACCAGCTTAGGGTGGCACTGTCAGGACAGACAAAAACACCTCTTCCTTCCGGCCTATTCTCACACCAGCTTAGGGCTCGTGTCAGCACACATCCACTGGGCAGCTGCAGTGGATACCTTGCATGCCAACCCCCACCACACACACCCCCTTATCACCGGGAACTCAACTCAGGCAGCTCACCTCGGCTCTCAGCCTCAGCTAGGGATGTCTGGACAATTTCATGCTTCCAACTTTGTGGGAACAGTTTAGGGATGCCTGGCATCCCGGTAGTCAACATGGCTGAAACCATAGTGGCCACCAGAAGTATCAGCACTGCCTCCCCCCTTAGAAGTAGGTTGGTAAACTTCTTCATTGGGAGCCCCCATGTCCCTCAGGGGTAAAAAACTGTTCTGAGTCTGGATATTGTAATCAAAATTATAATCACCATCATAGTGTACTACTTGATGGTCATTATATGGGTTGGGCTGGCCATACCCTTGATTCCGAGGGTGAGTTTGAACAGGAATACGATTGTCAGATGAAGTAAAAAAGTAAGTGCTTTTCTGGTGCCTAGAGCATCTAGGATCCCGATCATTTATTATTTACCAAAGGTGCATAAGAGTCTTGCTTGCCCCCAGGGATGGTCCATAGTGAGTGGGATTGATTCCATCACTTCCCGGGTGGGCAAGTACATTGACTTCTTTTTTGCAACCTTTGGTACGAATGATGCCCTCATATGTGAAGGACACTCGGCATGTCATCAACCTTCTCTCCAATTATAAACCCTGGGTGGGGACATGGTTGGTGATGGCCAATGTCACTTCACTTTATACAGTGATCCCACATCAGTTGGTTTTGGATGCTGTATTATTTTACTTGAATAAAGCTTCTAACTTACCACATGAACAGATAGAGTTTATCATGGAGTTGTTGGAGTACGCGGCTACCCACAATTTTTTTTGGTTTAACAGACAATTCTATCGACAAGACAGGGGCATCGCCATGGGGGCTAAATATGTCCCCAGTTTGGCAAACCTGTTTATGGCCAAGTGGGAGGAGGATGTCGTCTATGCCCAGCCAAGGTCTGGGGTTACCTTGTGGGTTCGGTACATAGACGACATCCTCCTCCTATGGGATGGCAGTGAATCCGATCTTTCAGAGTTAGTGCACTCCCTTAACACTAATAATAGGGGCATCCATCTTGAATATGAGGCCAGTTTGGATACAATCCATTTTTTAGATCTCACGATCTCTGTCAGTGGGGATAGTTTCATTACATCCACATATTTCAAACCCACTGACAGAAATGCGTTTATTCCTAACGATAGCTGTCACCATGCCTCTTGGCTCAGATCTGTGCCCAAGAGCCAATACCTAAGATTGAAATGCAATTGTACAGATCACAGTGTTTTTCTTGCTCAGGCACAGGTCCTTACCCACAGACTGGAAGCCATAGGTTATGTCCCTAAGTTTCTTAACAACACCCTTGACTTTGTTAAGAATGTTGATAGGAATGACCTGTTGAAAGAAAGGATTGGTGGTCGTGAGCATGACGCCTTTCGCAACCCATTTATCACCAGCTTCTCTTGCCAGCACTCTAGGGTCAAGCATATAATAAATAAACACTGGCATATCCTTAAAAATGACAGGGTCCTGAAGTCCATCCTACCCGATAAACTAGGTGGTATTTAAGGGTGCCCCCTCTTCGAAGGATAAATTGGCCCCGAATATCCTGAACCCTCCTAATATAAGACCTACTTTCTTCTCGGAGCTTACTGGCTATTAGCAATGCAGAAGGTGCCAGGTCTGCTCACTTAATGGATGCAGGTCAAGAAGAACCCAGAGTTTTCTCTTCCACCTGCACTTCGCAGAGATTCACCATTGAGCCCTTTATTACTTGTTCCACTACTGGAGTAGTATATATGCTCCAATGCCCGTGCGGCCTGCAATATGTGGGCCGGACTAAGCGACCATTGCAGGTACACTTAAATGAGCATATTAATAATATACGTAAGGACTTTACAAAGCATTCAGTGTCAAAACATTATCTCACTGTCCACAATAGGGACCCATCGAACACCATTTTTAGGCATCGACAAATTTAGGCCTCATTGGAGGGGTAGCTGCCTGGTTAGGAGCATTTCCAGGTTAGAGATGTCCTGGGTGCACAGGATCAAAAGCTACACCCCTTTTGGTCTTAATATAGACACTGATGTCAATTCTTTTATAGACAACTTCTAGTGACAATATCTTATTTTTTAATTATTTTTTATTATTTCTAATTTTTTATTATTTTCTTCAAAACTAATTTTGTTTTTCTATCAGTTTTTCAGTAGCATTATCACATTTCACTAAGGATTATTCATTTGCTATATGTATACCACATGTGCACTTGATCTGAGTCCCAGGTAATAGGAAGATTTTGAATATTAGACAGAGGGAGTTTTAACTCTATTTTTTCAATATATGTTTCGCAAGCTTTCTGTTTACTTGTTAACAGAGAATCTCCTGTTTATGGAGTCTTTTCTTCACATCTAACAATTAATTGACATCTTTTTTATAAATGCACATTTCAGCCCCTTCAATTATATGTCTTATTAAAATTGTCAGGTAATCGTGTATATGTGGCACTGATTGTAGCATGTATGCACGTTTGTTACATATTACATTGTAGTGATGTATGATTGGTGTTGCCCGCGGCTCCGATTTGGTTCTGCGGCGCAGGTTATCACCATATCTAACGTCTATTGCACTCATAATTTCATTCATTATTTGTTGCACTTTTGAGTGGGAAATATGTATGGTCCTAGCTTTCTAGGAATTATAGATATTCAGCTACGGCTATTTTTGTTTAATTTTAAAATATGGAGTTTTAATTTCCGTCTGCCCTTAACACACATACATTCAATATGTATGTCGGTTTTGTTTTTCCCTAAACCAAGATGGTGCTTGTTGTCATCACCCCAGGACTCAGACCGAGGCTTGATTTTTTTCATTTGTATTTAAGGATGCCGCCCGTGCCCCGGGACGACGTCCTATTGATGACGAAATGTGCAGGGAGGAGGAGCGACGTACTGACGTCACCGCTAGATGCCTAGTCCCGGAAGCTGTTTTCGAGGCCGGCAGGCTCGATTTTGATGCTTATTTATTTCTACAACTTTGTAAGTGTTCATTTGTCTTATCATTATTTTAATAAATGTAAAGAATTTTATGCCATGTGAGCCTTTGTTGTTTTATGGGGATTTCACAATGAATCTGAATTGACCCACCTGCGGACCATTTCCATTGAGGCTGAGGAGCCCACCGTGTGCCAGAGAGATCCGGGGCTGGGGTTACAGCCATCTGCTTGGTGTGGACCACCGTGTTCCGGTAAGCGGCAGTGTTTTCTGTGCTGGAGGCATTTTCACTTGTCACTTTCTTTGGGAAATCCAGTGGTATATCACCATTGAAGAGTCACCAGTTTTTTACACGGATTTTTGTTAATTATTTTCACACGTCATGGTCTTTGATTAATTTATACAATCATCATCATCACTTATGGACTTTTTTCACTCAGTCACATGATTGGTTTATAGAGTTTGTTATCTTGAACTCCATTCTAGTTGTTATTATTTATGTATGCAAGTGACAGTACATATTTATCGATTTATACCATTATCAATTATTGATATCTCATCACTTCACCAGTTCATCACCGTTCACATTTACTCCAATAATTTTATTGCAGCATATTCTTTGTTCAATTTGTAGAATATGGAGTATCATTGTATTTAGTGCAGCTTCTTTTTTTGTTTATTTCTGTTGGTGTTGTATAACATCTTGAGCCGTAGCTTCCAATTTAGTCAAATAGCGCATTTTTTTTCTTATTATACCATAGATATTCATGTATGTCTGTTATTCATCCGCCAACGGATGGAGGAAAAACACACATACAGAACACCCGTGTGAAATGACCCTTAAGGACCTTTCATGTTCAGCTCCCTCCCCACCAACACTCAGATTGTTATGGGGCACTTATTTTAATGTAATGGATGCTCTCACTGTCCAATAAGAAGGGCTTTTGTTTGGTGTTGGGGGCCAAAGCTGACGGATTAGTTTAGCAGGGACTGGCCAAATTTCCATCCAACTTTGGCCATGCACGTTGGTGAGAAGTCAATCTAATCTTCAACTTTTCAGAAATGGGAATTTTGGAAATTTTTTGTTAGCGATAACAAATACAGTAACACAGCGGGGAGGATTTCTCCATCCACCTCAAATGTGTGGGGGAACCAGTGCAGTTTTTTTTCGATCAGCCCTCTGACTGATCGAAAAAAACTGATCCGTGTATGGCCAGCCTAACTTTATATGAAAAGATTTGCATATTCCTTCAGCAGCCTACAGTATCACAGTACACACCTCACATTTTGTAAATATTTTATTATTTCCACTGAATAAATGACACTTTGCTACACTGTAAGGTAGTGAGTGTACAGCTTGTATAACAGTGTAAATTTGCTGTCCCTTCAAAACAAATCAACATGCAGCCATTAATGTCTAAACTGCTGATAACAAAAGTGAGTACACCCCTAAGTGAAAATGTCCAAATTGGGCCCAAAGTGTCAATATTTTGTGTGGCCACCATTATATTCCAGCACTGCTTTAACCCTCTTGGGCATGGAGTTCACCAGAGCTTCACAGGTTGCCACTGGAGTCCTCTTCCACTCCATGACGACATCACGGAGCTGGTGGATGTTAGAGACCTTGCGCTCCTCCACCTTCCGTTTGAGGATGCCCCACAGATGCTCAATAGGGTTTAGGTTTGGAGACATGCTTGGCCAGTCCATCACCTTTACCCTCAGCTTCTTTAGCAAGGCAGTGGTCGCCTTGGAGGTGTGTTTGGGGTCGTTAACATGTTGGAATACTGCCCTGCGGCCCAGTCTCCAAAGGAAGAGGATCATGCTCGGCTTCTGTTCGTCACAGTACATATTGGCATTCATGGTTCCCTCAATGAACTGTAGCTCCCCAATGCCGGCAGCACTCATGCAGCCCCAGACCATGACACTCCCACCACCATGCTTGACTGTAGGCAAGACACACTTGCCTTTATACTCCTCACCTGGTTGCCGCCACACACACTTGACACCATCTGAACCAAATAAGTTTATCTTGATCTCATCAGACCACAGTACATGGTTCCAGTAATCCATGTCCTTAGTCTGCTTGTCTTCAGCAAATTGTTTGTGAGCTTTCTTGTGCATCATCTTTAGAAGAGGCTTCCTTCTGGGATGACAGCCATGCGGTCTTGATGCAGTGTGCAGCGTATGGTCTGAGCACTGACTGGCTGACCCCCCACCCCTTCAACCTCTGCAGCAATGCTGGCAGCACTCATACGTCTATTTCCCAAAGACAACCTCTGGATATGACGCTGAGCACGTGCACTCAAATACTTTAGTCGACCATAGCGAGGCCTGTTCTGAGTGGAACTTGTCCTGTTAAACTGCTGTATGGTCTTGACCACCATGCTGCAGCTCAGTTTCAGGGTCTTGGGAATCTTCTTATAGCCTAGACCATCTTTATGTAGAGCAACAATTCTTTTTTTCAGATCCTCAGAGAGTTCTTTGCCATGAGGTGCCATGTTAAACTTCCAGTGACCAGTATGAGAGCGATAACACCAAATTTAACACACCTGCTCTCCATTCACACCTGAGACCTTGTAACACTAATTAGTCACATGACACCAGGAAGGGAAAATGTCTAATTGGGCCCAATTTGGATATTTTCACTTAGGGGTGTACGCACTTTTGTTGCCAGGGGTTTAGATATTAATGGCTGTGTGTTGAGTTATTTTGAGGGGACAGCAAATTTACATTATTATACAAGCTGCACACTCACTACTTTACATTGTAGCAAAGTGTCATTTCTTCAGTGTTGTCACATGAAAAGATATAATCAAATATTTAAAAAAATGTGAGGGGTGTATTCACTTTTGTGAGATAATGTATATTTCAAGAGCTACTGATCATTTTGACATTTAGATTGCACTTGTGACTTCTTTTGGTGATTTGTTTTTGCATCACATGTTCAATTTGAATTGCCAAGGATTGTAAGAGCAGTATAGGAGTTTTGTTCAATATGTTCCCTAAAATGAGGTGTATAGCGATCATAAAGTACACAACTTTTATGATTTTATGTAAGTAACAGTATGTTATTAATCTTCCTAAATTGACCTATTTTGACTGAAAAGCTTTCGTCTCTCGACGCTCTTAGGGCTCATGCACAAAAATACATTCAGATGTACAATGCAATACAAAATTTGTGTAATAATTCAGTGTATTACCAGGAAGTCACAGGTGTTTGCGTACAGCAAGTAGCCAGTACAAATCAATGACAGGCTGCCAGATGCCATGGCTGTTTGCCTGTAACTGTACATCTGAGTGATTGCAGACACAGATGAGCAGCCCTGGACATGAACAATTTGTGTCTAGGGCTGCTCATCCATCCCTCTTCATGTGAAGCCACTCAGCTGTGCAGTTATAGGAGTCTGACAGCCTGTCATTGATATGTACAGGCTGCTGGCTGCAGTTGTATGCATTCTTTGGATGAGCCCTTATCTCGAGTTTGATAAATACATCTAGCACAATAAACTGAAAGTCTCTGAATGTTTTTTATATATATGGCCATATACAGTAATGTACATAGTTACCCACAGAGCTTGCCGCACTTTCATTACTGCACAGGCACAAGATCTGAAGGTGCATGCTGGGTAGCAAGCTGCAAAAAATCCACAAATTAAAATAGAAGTCCACCCTAAGACTAAAATCCTGCATCTACAGACATCCGCAATCTAAAAACGAACCTATCTAACCCTGTGAAGAAAAAAATCAGTACAGTATATGTACCTTTCTGCAGGCGATCTGACCCGATCCCACGCTGAGCTGTCAGCCGCAGCTTCACTGTGGAGGCAGGTGCGGGTGCAGAGGACACGTCCGACGACGGAAGCCCCAAAGTAGCTCTATGGGAGATGTCACTCCCCATTCATTTCACAGCCATTGTCGGCTGTGTCCTCTGCAGAGCTTCCACCGCTGGAGATCGGGTCAGATCGGCTTCAGAAAAGGTATGTATATTCGTTTTTTTCTTTACAGGGCTAGATAGGTTAATGTTAGAATGTGCATGTCTGTAGATGCAGGGATTTTAGTTTTAGGGTGGACTTACACTTTAAGCCAGACTGGCTTCAGCTGCCCAAATCCTGCATGGCCGCAGCCATAATCGAAGGGGACAAAAGCTGTCTGTAAGTATTTACAACGTGTACATGGGCAACATTATCCATTATGCTTATGAGGAATTACAACGATCCAGTGGCAGCTGGTGTTTTTTTTTTTTGGGAAGGGGGGGACACAACTGCCAGCTACCCCCCCCCCCCGGCGCGGTGCTGCATCCCCCCTCCACCACCCGCTGTCCTTACCATGGATGCGGACGGTGAGAGCAGCGGTCGGAGCTGCTGTGGCCATCTTCCAGCGTGGTGGGCTCCTGTGTCCTCTCCTGGAGTCCTCTCCATGGTGCGTCTCCTCTCTGCTCCTCCCGGTGCTAGGCGTCCAATAGATCGCCTGACATTTTGGGCAATCGGGAAATGGGATTCATTTCCCGATTGCCCAACATTTCAGTGTTGCAACAGCGAATATTCATTCACTGTTGCAACACACCTGGGTGGGCTCCGGACACATCCTCTGCGACCAGAGCCCACGCTATTTTGAAGCCTATTAGAACTTATGGCCCTAATCATGTGCTTCAAAAAAAAAAAAAAAAAAAACAGGCCGCTGTAATTCATGTGCCCGGTGCCCTGAAAGGGGCCGGACGCATGAATAGGGGTGACTGCGGCAGCCGTGCATAGATTCATGCTATGCATGAAACTATCCACTGCATATAGGGGGTGGAGAGGAGAGAGGGGGCGGCGCCCGGGCGCCCCTAATGGACGGGCCACAACTGCAATGATCTCTGCAATGCTATTAATGCAGTGTTGGCTAGGAGACTGGAACTCGACTTTAAATACTCTTTAATGGCAAATTGCAATATGGGACACATTGGTTACCCTAAACCCAAATTACAGCAGTTTTTTAGCCAAGTTCTAATGATTTATTAAAAATATATACACATGTATATTTTTTGCTCTAAATCTAATCTATGATATTGCATACTCTGAGACCTGTCATTGTTTGACAGCGCTCTCAGGATACAGCCAACTGAACACCTCTGCCAAGACTGAGGTTTCTGGCAAATGGCTGGAACAAACAGTCTCAAAACAGTAAGGTATTGATGCACTTTATCAAATGGACAATGGAAACAGTTGTCATGAAACTTCCTGAACCTTTTTCAAGAGGCTTTGGTATGAAAATTTTGCTACTGTGAGGATTAAAATGCAGTCCAATTCTTACAAAGAAAAACAAACAGTATTTGGTTAATATGTAATATTTTATTAAGAACCTAATGCTTGCTCAGTAATAACAAGATAAGTGATTAAGAAAGAGAAACAAAGGCAAATACAAGAAGCTAAACGTATGAAATATATGATGCAAATACATTTCTTACATTATATGAATGATATACATTATACTATACAGTATTTATGAAGTTTTTTTTTGTATATCTACTAGGCAACCCATTACACTGTACAACATGCTTTTTTTCAGAAAATGTACCTAAACTGGCATCTCACCTATGTAGATCAGCACCTGTAGCCTGCAGATATTGATCAATTCTTTATCTAGGCTATGTATATAGCATCTGTCCCCAGCTTTAAATGGTTTTTGTCAGCTTCTAAATGGTTATTGCCAGCTTCTAAAATGGGGTTAAAGGCTAAAAAGAAGATAGGATAGGTGCAATGTACACAGGTTTAGTTGCATTAGGTTTTGGTCTCAGAATCTTTTACATTTTATATTCACCCTGGCTTTATAACATTTTTAAAAAAGATGGAGAATTAGGAGAATTCGGCAATGGGAGCCTCTATATTTCTTCCATAACATGTTGCCTTTAACCACAGAAACATGAACTGTGATAGTTCTATTTTGTCATTAGTTTGTTATTAAAATATGTGGTGCTTCCAGGGCTATGAGTGAATCTGTACTAGTCACTGAAACCATCTTTGCAATTTACAGGGGTATAGAATTGTTCTATATTTTATTGGGAGCCACTTAAGTTATGTTAGAAAAGTGTGCTAAGCTCTAGTGTATCTTAAATAACCATTGGCTAACCAAAAATTCAAATGAGACGAGCGAGCCCTTTAACAGAAAAAAATAGAATACTTATACTTTGGCATACATGTAATCTTGAATGTAATCTTCATTAAGAATCCATTATTGAGAAAAATGTTGATGTTGATGCCTTTAGTTGCAAATCCTAGACCCCAAGAACAGTATTTCCAGGAATCCCCACTTCAGCACCCAAGGGATTCCTGGGAAAACTGGACCGTGAGGACCAGGTCATGGAGAACTCTATGGTCAGTAGATAAGATGCATTATCCGGAACAGCACTGGAGCCTGTATATCTTCTCTTCAGTCTATAATATAGCATGAGTTTCGCAGTTAAAGTACATTAAGATATGCACGACAGGTTGAACACAAAGGTTGAACTCGATGGACCAGTGTCTTTATTGAACCTTAATACAATTTTAAGGGAAACACTGCCCAAGGTATAGAAGAGAAGCCAATCCCATCTCTAATCCCTCCTGGCAGGTGCTGGCCCAGCTCGACCCTTCAGTAAACCAAGGAGACAGAAGGAGATACAGTAGCCACAGACCACAACAGAATACTGAGAAATGCTTCTTTATTCTACAAGGTGTCAGGCAATACAGCACAGGGTTCCAAGGATGTTAATGTCCTATTACCATCCTTGAAACCATGTGTTGTATTACCTGTCATCTTTTGGAAGAAAGAAGCATTTCTCAGTATCCTGTTGCAATGTGCAGCTATCTCCTTCTATCCCCTTATCTCCTTATTTAACCCTATCAATGATGTAACTACTTGGCTAAAATTTTGAGGACATCCCATTCCAAAACCTTGGGCATTAATATGGAGTGCGGCTTTGTGAAATTGTGCCCATTCAATCAAAAGAACATTTGTGAGGAGAATTTCATGCTTCCAACTTTGTGTGAACAGTTTGGGGAAGGTTCCTTCCTATTTCAACATGACTGCGCACTAGTGCAAGGTCCATAAAGACACGGATGAGCGAGTTTGGGGTGGAGGAACTTGACTGGCCTGCACAGAGTCCTGACCTCAAACCGATAGAACATCGTTGGGATGAATTTAGGGAGCAGAGACTGCGAGCCAGGCCTTCTCGTCCAACATCAGTGCATGACCTCACAAATGCGCTTCTGGAAGAATGGTCAAACATTCCCATAGACACACTCTTAAACCTTGTGGATGGCCTTCTCAGAAGAGTTGAAGCTGTTATAGCTGCAAAGGGTAGGCCAACTCAATATTGAACCCTACGGACTAACACTTTAATTACATTGAAGTTCATGTGTGTGTAATGGCAGGTATCCCAATACTTTTGGTAATATAGTGTAGCTTATGATTTATTATTTTGCACCTTTGATGAGGATAATAATAAGTTGGCTCTTTGTTTTTTTTATTATACTTTCATTGTATGCTGTTAACGCATATACTGTGAAACATTGGGTGATGCTGTTGATGTCACAGATGATATAATCAGATGTTCTGCCACTAGTATACTGGTTACCAAAATACAATGTACTTGGTATCAAACAATAAAACAAATCTGATACTTATAAATTTATGTAGTTTTCTTTTCTTTTGTATTCTCCTTTTGACTGATGTATAATAAGCTACAATGACTAGAAATTACAGTAGTACATACCTTATCATTGTTCATATGTTTTCTTGTTGGACAAAAGCAACTGACAAAAAAGGCATAAATCCAAGCAAAAAACAAAACTGAAATGTAAACATTATAACGCAGGTTCAATGTAGGTAGTCTGGTGTCTGGCAATATGGAGTAAATGTTTTGTCTTTCTTTGAATATATTTCCTGCTGCCTCAACAAAGTTTCCATTATATTGTGATGTTTATTTCAGTCGTCTTCTTTATGGCAACAAAGTTCCGCCTTCCCGAGCTACAGTGCTTCATCTCAGACTCACAACTGACCAGAGATGCAGCACTGCACCTTGGGCTGGAAGACAGTAGGGAGCGTGGAGAAGTCAGCATCCATCTTACCTTAATGAAGGTTGCTACAAGAGGCAAAACCACACAAATCATGACCTTTCGCCACTCTGAGGACAAATTATGAATATATTAGTATATAATTATAATTTTAAGGTATTTTAATGCTGAAATTCAAGCAGACAGCTAAATACACAGATTAGATACATATAAGGGAACTGCCTTAAAGCATTTGTTACCCCGACACTTCATATTCCTGACATGTGCCTGCTGTACCATGTACTTGTATGTGGCCTAACTATGTTGGGAACTCAGTGTACTCTCCTCCAATAATCAGACTTGTCCTGACATGTGCCCCCCCCCCCCCCTCCCCCTGCACAGCCCTTTAATGGGAAGCTCAGTGTGCTGCTGCTTCTCCTCCCCCCAGCTCTCATGAAGCTGAGAACAGAGGGAATGTGATCACTTATAAAAAAAAGGGTATTTATAATTTTTTTTATATCTATACAAAATGTTTCGCCTTTCATTTCTATTTTAAACTGGATGTTTTTTTTTTTACAAGGTGATTGTTTACAATCGTTTAAAAAATGTCAAAGGATTTACATTGCTGTCTATCCAACCTTGAAATTTACAAAGCCCTGCCAAGTAGAGCAGCCAGGTGAATGATAACAGTTATGCCCCATACACACGATCAGAAATTCCGCCAGCAAAAGTCCGATGTGAGCTTTGGTCAGAAATTATGACCATGTGTATGCTTCATCAGACTTTTGCTGGCAGAATTCCAGCCAGCAAAAGATTGAGAGCAGGTTCTCTATTTTTCGGTCGGAAAAAGTTCCTATCCGTCTGTACACAATTCGGACACGCAAAAAATCACGCATGCTTGGAAACAACTCAACGCATGCTCGGAAGCATTGAACTTTAATTTTTCTCGGCTTGTCGTAGTGTTGTACGTCTCCGCGTTCTTGGCGGTCAAAAGTTCAAAGAACTTTTATGTGACCGTGTGTATGCAAGGCAAGCTTAAACAGAATTCTGTCGGAAAAACCATCCAAGTTTTTTCGGTCGGAAATTCCGATCGTGTGTACGCAGCATTACAGTAGTTTTCTCTCTCCATTCCAAGCCTTCTGACTGGACAGAGGAAGAGCACCAGAAGACTGATGAGGCCTATATATCTGTCAATTCTCTCTCCTCCCTACTATCAGCACGTTCCTTATTGGCAACCCCATTATCCTCATTATTGAGGAGAACCCCATGTTTTACTGGCAAAGTTGGTACTGACTGTTTCACCACTGAGGCGATTGCTAAATCTCAGACCAAAATGCAATACAACAAGACCTAGCCTGCACGTATCTCATTTGGATCTTTTGTCCTGTGATCTGTACTGTTGGCACTTAAATCTGTACTATATTAAAAAATAAAAACTTTACATAAATATAGTCTTAAAAAAAACAGTGTGAGTTTTTTTTTCCACCTCAGTCTTTTAGCCCAGGTTCACACTGAGCTGCAGGAATGAAGCTGTGAGAGTTCAGCTGAACTCACATGATTTCACTCCCACATGTCATTCCCGATTTCGGCCGCGATTTCAGAGACATCTGTGCAGGTTTCTGCAAAGATGTCAATGTAAATCGCAGCCCGAAATCTCAAAAAGTAGTACAGAAACGACTTTTTGAAATTGGTGCGGCGCCGCAAATGCAGCGTTGCACCAGTTAGAACGGTGCCATTGTCAGCAATTGCCACCGATTTGACATGTCAATTCGTACCAATGTGAACCAGGGCTTAGGCAGATTTCCTTTCACTTCTTGCCCTGTGAACTCTGTGAGGGGAATCCTCTCTATGGCTGGCCATACATTATACAACTATCTTGTACAATTTTCCTTTAGATTTACCAAAATCATATAATATGAGGTCAAACCTAAACACTTTCAATGTGTATGCAATCAGGCACTAGATAGTTGAAGGTAAATCTAAAGAAAATTGAATATAATGTTATGTTAAACCTCTGTTTGCATTACCCTGGCTCATGCAGAAAAGGAATTATGAGTTTATGTTGTGTAGTTATGTTGTGTAGTTGTTCTAGATTATTGACCTATTAATGTAATATTAAGTGGGTCACCTGGGCAATTTGCTTTTACAGATTAAGGCTGGGTTCACACTATTGCCACATGCGGCTCACAGCAGGAGTCCGGTGCGTCCCCGTTCACTGTTTCAGGTCCGATTCCAGACCAAATTTTGGGCTGAATTCGGACCTGAAACGGACCAAAAGACGTACAGGACCCCTGTGCAAATTTGTGGTTCTCCATATACATTGTGAAGTGACCTATTCTCGGATGCACACTTACACATGGATGGACTGTGTGATGAATTTTCTCTTTGCACGTTATATGTGTTGCCCCAACAGGGCAAAGAATTTATATAGACAGTTTTCCTAACCATTTTCTATGGACGTTTATATTTAGTTCACATGCTGCCATCTAGTGACCTTTTGTGGTAATGCACTTGTTTTCTTATGTTCTTTTTCCCTTATGTTATGACACTTCCTTTGTATGTAATGCTCCATCCTTCTTCCTGTTATTGTACTTCCTGTGTCATGGATGCAGCGAACAGGCCAAATGTAGCAGGGCACATGTATTCTGCATAGTAAGCTACAGACAATATCATCTTTTGACCGCATAAATACTACAACCTATTCATCTGTTTGTATCTTGTCATCTGCTGTAACCTGATGTTTAGAATAAAAGCACCTTTGTGGATGGAATAGGTATTTGGTGAGTTCAAGCTATCTGATGAGGATTGTCCTCAGTGATTATATCTTATACAGGCCAGGCATAGAGGTCTCACAAGGGATAAATCGCTTCACAAAAATCGGAGTCAGAATATTATATGTAAAGGTCTATGTTTGTATGGGCCTTGCTTATACACTTTCTTCACATTTGCACTTTATATGTGTGTGTGTATATATATATATATATATATATATATATATATTTTTTTTTTTTTTTATTTAATGTTTATTTTATGAATTAATATTGATGGTTTTGTTGTATTTGTTTAATTTTAGCACTGCTTTTTTTATTTATCTATGTTATTGACTGGTATCACAGTTGTACAAGTAGCTGCTCATTGTTTGAATATTGGTGACCTAGCATGAATTTAATTTATTTATATTGCAAAGTCTTTAGTTTAAAGTATATCTAAAGCTTCTTTTATTTTTTGGCATTGAGTAGGGAATGGTTAAAACTTTTTTTTTTTCATCTGTGGGGGAGTACAGAATTTAGCATCATCAACAGTAAGGTCAGAGAGTGACCACAGCTGTTATTGGTGGCATGACCCTTTAGGAGATCACAGATGCAAGCGAGAATACAGATAAGTTGTACTACCATTTTAGGATACATTTCAGGTTATCAAATACTGTATACTACACTATAGGCAGTTAATCAGTGTAGATAGCAAAATAACAATAACATAAAAGCAGTTTGAAAGCCTAAGTTGTGCATGACCAAATCTTGGCAGTAATGTTAGTTGTGAGTTAAGCCGGCTGCTCTCTGTGACAGATACTTTTATATACAACTGTTTAAGGTATTTCCTCTGTCTCTCGCCAGCTGTTAATATGAGGTTTGGACTGAATGTTAGGAAATAATTTAAAACCATAAAAGCCAATAGTGAGCAATTCTTCTACCGCCTCCTTCTCACCTGGCTTCCTTTTTGCCATATGATTGGAATGCTACGCTGTACTCCGTGGCTGTGGGGCCAAATCCACGCCTCATCTTCCTTCATAGACTCTCTTAGGAAAATAAATGGTTGCTGATTTCTTCCACCTCCACAATAGCTGGGGACACATTTTGAAATTCATGCCTGCAAGAAAAAGGGAAAGCTTCCATAATTTAAGCACAATTAGCCTCTTGTACTAATATGACTGAAAAAGGATGTGAATTGTTCTTTGACTACGATGAGCAGTAAGGTTTATTGTGAATGATGCCATTGATCTAATCCAGTCCTCCTAAATCAAGTTCTTAAGAAACCCATAATAGGCCAGAGTCAAAGGGCACCTCTGTTTAAACTAAAATGATGTCATAATGACTGACTTGCATCTAAGTGGGTAGGCTATGGCAAACGTCTGCTCAATTAGAGTTTATTTTAAGTGCCACTAATCTATTCTTTGTTCACTTCAGCATTTAAAGTCTAATGTATATACATTAAAAGCATGTTAAATACTGTTAAACCACGTGCTTGAGTCATATTAATCCTCCTCCGGTTTTCTGCTAGATTAGGATACTAGGCATTGCAGATTGGTTAGATGTATACACACACAGAATAGGTCAAAATAAATTATTCTGTTTGGTGCACAACAGAGTCATGCTACATATTTATTGCCATTTTTTTGTGGCCTCGAAGATTTACACATGATCCTGTGTATAGGGATGCTTCCAGTGTTCAGTGATTCTACCAGGAGTCATCTGCTGCTTCCCAGCACAGAAATATGTGTGCAAACCACTTTGATCCCCTCCATCAAGCACTGAGAGGGTAGCAGTGCAGCCTCTGTCCAGCTGACCAAAATCACAGTGTGCTTTTATTGTAGGACTTTAGCTCTTATATTCCACGCTCAATATGAACATCTGATTCAGACACTGAATGTTCAGCTCACTCATTTCCAACCATAAGCGTACATACATGATACCTCTGGGATACATGTATGACATGTCTAGGTTCCTAAAATAAGAACTGTCAACGCCTGTTCACATCTACCAATTAAAGTTACATAGAATGAGAGACTAAGTCTGATTGGTTGCTGTTGGGCAATACTGGTAAGTCAGACTCTAAAATTCCTATGATTGAGTGATGGCTCTCCAATGGGTTTGAGCACGGTAAAGCTGTCCAAGGTGTCAGAATTACTCAGGAGGTTAGAATGAGACTTCAGTGTAGGACCTTACAAATGCAGATTTGGTAAAGGACTGTAATTTATTTATTTTACTTATTTCAGATACTTATATAGTGCCGTCAATTTATGCAGCGCTTTACATATACATTGTACATTCACATCAGTCCCTACCCTCAAGGAGCTTACAATCTAAGGTCCCTAACTAACATTCATACATACTAGGGACAATTTAGACAGGATCCAATTAACCTACCAGCATGTCTTTGGAGTGTGGGAGGAAACCGGAGTACCCGGAGGAAACCCACGCAGGCACAGGGAGAACATGCAAACTCCAGGCAGGTAGTGTCATGGTTGGGATTTGAACCGGCGACCCTTCTTTCTGCTAGGCGAAAGTGCTATCCACTACACCACTGTGCCGCCCTGCATACAATAATTCTATTGTAAATAAACACATGTCATTACAGAAAACCATTGCCCCCATTAGAAGGCTCCCTGATTCAGTAGTAATTGAAGAATCTAGAAGAAATAAATGGTACATTGCTCACTGCTTTTCTCCATGTCTCCCATCTCATCTGCTTTAAGATTTTGAAAAACTCGATTAGGTCTCAGTTACCAATTCTTTCAGCTTTTCAATTGCTGCAAATTCATCATTGTTGTCCTGAAATTTAAACTGGGCCAAATACTTTTGTGATATGAGAGGCATTCGAAGGAGTGACCAAATCAGGCTTTACAGCTTTTGTTGACATTAAATTAGGTTCCCTCCGAAAATTGGATGCACTCCAATTCTTGTCTCTGGGGATGATGAGTGTTTTCCTGGAAGTTTGACCCCTTGGTCACTGCTTTTATTATGGATAAAGGGGGAGGTCTGGAAGAGGCTGGATCTCATGCGTCTTTATTTTTACAAATTTTTCTTAAAAAAAAAATATTTCTGAACAGATGGACAACAGCTGGTTTATGTCTGCTGCACCTCTGGGGAAAAACATCATCATTAAGTTCAACCACAACATTAACTGGGATACTGAACTCTACTGCTGTCACATTTTTTCAGCATTTCCCAAAATGCCTTGCAGCATGCCTTAGAAGCTCTTAGATTATAGAGATCAGACATCTTATCGTCAACTCTATTTCCTATACAAACTCATTAATTACAATGTAGGCAGATAATATAGGGACATTTTTGCTATCGCCCTTGTGCATATATATGATAGTAGGCTTCTCCCCTTTTAGTACTTAGTTTATATATGGTAGAAATTGTATTCTTGTTTAGAAGTATGGTATGGTATTCTTGTTTAGAAGTCTTTTAAAAAATCTGCTTGCAGGAGTGGTGTACTTTAATTTGAAAATGGACACATTATGGCAGATAGCAATTTGAGAGGAGACCTATTAAACATCTTTTAATAGCTGTAATCGGTAACCCATTTCCTGCAGCCTAATCTGGTATCACAACTTTTTACTGCTGTTATAAATTGTCTAAAGATCAGTATCTTTAAACACTAAAGTCTGGGTGCTGTTTTGTTTGGGCACAGGGACTGTGACAATTCAGCACCACTGCTCTGAGCATATATCTGCAAGGCAAGGCTAGAAAAGCTAACTCAGGGATAGAAATGATCTCTGGAGTTAGGTGAGATTCAGGATTAGGGGGTTATCTTAATGTTTAGGAATATATTTAGGGCTAGGCTTTCCGGGGTTATTTGTTGGGGAAGATTGAAAGTTATTGGCTTACTTTTGTGATCAGGTTAAAAGTTAGGGTCACTATTAAAGAGGGACTTTCCCCTGCCATTACAAATTTAAAAGTCAACAGCTACAAGCACTGTAACTGCTAACTTAAAAAAAAAAAAAACACATACAGTACATAACAGTTTATAAAGTCCAGTGCTGACTTCCTCGCACCTGATTCTTTCCATGGTTTCTGTTCTTCCACACTGCCATCTTGAATTCAGGAGTCAGCTGTCACTTCCTGATGACTTACAGCCATCCCCAAGTTATGCCGCGTACACACGAGCGGACTTTCCGGCAGAAAAGGTCCGACGGAACGAATCCGTCGGACATTGCAATCGTGCGTGGGCTTCATCGGACCTTTTCTGTCAAAAAATCTGATGGACCTTGGAAATAGAACATTTTTCAAATCTTTCCAACGGACTTGATTCCTATCGAAAAAAAATGTTCGTCTGTATGCTAGTCCGACGGATCGAAAACGATGCAAGGACAGCTATTGGCTTCTAGCTATTGAACTTCCTTTTCTAGTCCAGTTGTACGTCATCACGTTTGAAACGATCCAAATTTGGTGGGATCATGTGTAGTCAAGTCCGTTTCGTCGGGACTCCGTCGGAACTCTGTTGAAAAGTCCTTCAGAGTTCAGTCCGACGAGAAGTCCGCTCGTGTGTACACGGCATTACACATGCACAAGAACGCTAACTGCAGGGAGACTGTCTTGGAGCCTCCTGTGATGTGTGATGTGGTATGTCAGGAGACTGCAGGCAGGGTGGGCAGGACAATGGCTATGTTGTCCTCACCTAAAAAGTGGAAGTGGGAGCAAGTTCCACAAGAAAAGGTATTTGCTCCACTAATAAAGAAAAAAAATACAGTATGTGTGATTATTAAATAGGGAGGGTGAAGGAAGTAAATTCATCTTGGAAGTAAATGTCCACTTTCTTGACAAATGTACTCCTTCTTTACCTTCCACACATTCACATGGTGTTTTTACACTTTTTTATTTATTTTTTCTACCTTTTTCTACCATCACGTCTTGCTGGCATTTCTTCTGGGAGCGAAGTTGTTCCAGCATTGCAGTCTGTGCCCACTCATCATGATATCATCCTGCTGATACAATCTTCTTGAGCCTGAGAGGACGCCTTCCATTGGACAGCCAATGGAGAGCATCCACATCTTCCTGGCAACAACATGAACACCAGAAGAAGGACTTTCCCCATCTGCAGTGAGAAAGATAAGTAATCTAGGGACCCCATGCATTATGTGACCATGGATCTTTAAAAATAAAAGATGTTTTAAGGTAGTTATTTGTAACGCAGTAATTATTTGGGGGGGGGGGGGGGAATTTGAGGCAGGCTGTCATTTAAAAAGGGGGGCACCTGCCTTTCTGCTATCCGCTGCCATCATGATGTCCAAATGCTATATGCAGATAGGCTGTGTTGCCTATGACTCTTTTGGTCCCCATGCTGGTAAGCTTGTGGCAATTGTTGATGTCATTGACCAAAATAGAGCTCTTATCGATGGTCCCTGCACTGGTGTAAGAAGGCAAGCCATGCCATTCAAGTGCATGAAGCTTACTGACTTTGTTCTGAAGTTCCCCCACAGTGCTCAGCAGAAATACAGTATGTCCGTAAAGTCTGGGAGAAGGAGAAGATCAATGAGAAATGGACTGTTACTAACTGGACAAAGAGGATTGATGCTAGAGAGAGGAAAGCAAAAATGACAGATTTTGACCTTTACAAAGTCAGGGAAGCAAAGAAAATGAGGAACAAAATAATCAGACATGAGATGAACAAACTCCAGAAAGAGGCTACCAAGCCAGCAGCATAAATTTCTCTTAAAATAAATAAAATCTGGTTTATACTTTAAAAAAAGGTGTGCACCTGGATAGCTGGCTATAAAATGGATATATTATAACATTCAATGTAAATTGCTGAAAATTAGCTAAACACAAAGTAGGAAAGCATATCATGTGCAGTATAAATTATTTCCTCATATAAAATTTAGCAAACATATTTGAATCCAATGACCTAATACACGCAAACACTTAAACTGCTACATGCTGCTTTTTAAACAAAGTAAACTCTAGCATATGTTTCATCTCCAAATATGGAAAGATTTCTTCACAGTAAGAGCTGGGAAAATGTGGAATAGCCTCCCTCCGGAGGTGGTTCTGGCCAGCTCAGTAGATTGCTTTAAAAAAGGCCTGGATTGTTTCCTAAATGTACATAATATAACTGGGTACTAACATTTACTGGTAAAGTTGATCCAGGTAAAATCCGATCGCCTCCCCTGCTGTAACAAATTGGATTATGCTTTGCTGGGGTTTTTCGCCTTCCTCTGGATCAACTGTGCGTAAAGGATTGTGTATATAGGATTGTATGGTTACATAGTTACATAGTACATAGTAGGTGAGGTTGCAAAAAGACACAAGTCCATCAAGTCCAACCTATGTGTGTGATTATGTGTCAGTAAATTATTATTTTGTTATTTTTTTTTATTGATTGAACTAGATGGACTTGTGTCTTTTTTCAACCTAACTATGTAACTATGTATATACTGATGATGACGCTGTAGGCCCCTTCAATTATTTGCAACCTGCTTACAGCCAAGGTGACTGGTCCAGTTCAGCCAAAGATAGCAAAGACCTATCAAAAATGTTGAGGTCCAACTATTATATTTTTCTCTGACAACTGTTACTGCTAATTCTGTCATGCATGCTCCCCTACCTTGTATTGTGCATTTTTTAAATCCAAACTATTATTTATGCATCTCTCATGCCATTAATGCAAACTTCTAAAAAAAAGCATTCACCGCAACCAATTTTAAATTACCTCGATATAAAAGTATTCTTCACTGGTTGGTCTAAGTTACTAAAAATGCTCTTTGGCATGTTAATGGCAATTAACGTTGTGACTGTTATGTTAATATTACTTCCAAGTCCATACTCTAAATAACTACTGTTGTAAAAGTCGCGCAGTGGAATCTGATCACTGAATATGTACAATGTACTTGTTAGATCAGAGTGTATTGGTGTATATGTGTAGCAGATAGACATTATTTGTATTATTTGCTTTTTCTTTGTAAAGTAAACCTGTGATGATAAATATAATTTTCTTTTTCTTTACAAAGCTCCGTGATGTGGGCTTTGTCGAACCCCTGTGAACAAAAAAAGTGAACCGTGAAATCACAGCACACAAAAAAGTGCAAAACAGTTGCTCTAACTGCTGTATTTTGAAACACATAATGAACACCATACAATACAATATTTTTGTAACCTCCCTATATATATGTTTTAATGACATTACTTACTAATGTTAATGATGTTTTATATGTGGACTGCATTTTCCACCTTGTTCCTTTCAATAAAATAAGATTGAACTAAAAGTGCACAACAGATACAGAAATGGCCAAACCTCTGAAGAGGAAGGGCCCCTAAACCTTAACCTCCCTGGACCCAAGGCTCCTAAAAGGGACAAGGCACACCATGGCCTACCTAGGTCAAAGCCAGGTGGACCCCACTCCTTAGCCGAAACCTGCCCGCTAAGTGAGGGGCTTTCCTGAAGAGAAACCCCTCCAGTTGGGGAGAGGTAAAAGACTCAAAGGCCACAGAACCTACCCTCAACATCAGGGATGTCCTCTGATAACCTGTACCCTCCATCTCTGTACAAAAACAAAACACGTGCAGTGTAAGTGCATGTGAATAAATAGTGAAAAAAAAAAAAAAAAAGTTAGCTTAAAGCAGCCCATTCATTTATAGAGCACCACAACATATGTTATATGTATATATGCCGCGTACGTACACACAAAATCCATGTTTTTTTTCCAAGGGATGTTGGCTCAAACTTGTCTTGCATACACACGGTCACACAAATCTTGTCGGAAATTCCGAACGTCAAGAACGCGGTGACGTACAACACGAGCCGAGAAAAATGAAGTTCAATAGCCAGTGCAGCTCTTTTGCTTGATTCCGAGCATGCATGGAATTTTGTGCATCGGAATTGTGTACACAATATCAGAATTTCCGACAAATTTTGTTATCGGATAATTTAAGATCCAGATCTCAAATTTTTTTTTCGCGGAAATTCCGATGAAAAATGTCCGATGGAGCCTACACACGGTCGGAATTTCCGCAACATTACAGTGTGTTGTAATGGGCAGCAATGCACATATAAATCAAAGTATTATTTAAAACTTTTTGACATGACAAATCATATGCTATGAGAGGTTTGACAAGGTAAGATTTAAATATATTGATTTTTTTTGTTCCTGGTTTATATACTTGCTATATTATTAATATTAGGAATAATAAGTAAATACATCATGATAGGCAAGAGATCCTAAGTCTGAGATCTTGCAGGCTCTTTCTGTGATACATTTCTAAAATGAGAATACATCTTTAATGTATACAACAGTGTTAATGTGTCACGCACTGGCTATAGATCATTATCACGCTTTACAGTTCTGATGCAGCCAGGCATCCAACTATAAATAGCTTTTTTCTTTTTCCATGATCCAGATTAAGGGAAAAATGTCTCTTCCTTTTATGGTCTGAAGCAGTTTCTTGGTGCTTCAAACACTTCAAATCCCCCTTAGGCACTAAGCCAGGTTGCTGGGGGTATGCTCTTTCCACCTATTTTTCTTGTGTGGAATTTCATGTGAATTAGGAATAAATAGAAGGGTATTGAGAACCTATGATGAGTAAAGTCATTAGCAAGATTTGATGCTTGCACCTTGCATTGTTTGACAGAGATTCATTTAAACCTGTCCATCTATGTTAGTGTTTAAAACAATGTTTCTTTTTAGATTATCTTTAGTTCATTCATTTATCTCTAGTTTATATTTTTCTTTATAACATTTCTGTTTTTGGACTGCTGGTATACATGTGTAAACAAATGATTCCCTATGGTGGTTTTGGGAGCCAGGGGTGGCCCTCTGGTTAGTACCTGCTGTACGGTCATATTATGGTAATGGAAGATCCTCATTAGCTTAGCATTAGTTTCTTTTAATGTCACTTGCATTAAACAGTGCTAATGAGCCTGTTGGAGGCTAATAGTACCAACAGATTTTATATGATTGTTGCCAGATCTTGACAGTTTTTGGTGAAGAATGAATACAATCAACTTAATGTTGGTCCACAATTTAGGCATCAGACATAGCCTTGGTGCTTATTTGGCTTATTTGGCTTGTATTTGTCTTATCAGATGGCCATTTTTCAAGTAAGGATTGCACTTCAGGTACAACATAGGTGCATTACAATCTTCAACATAAATCACATCTGTATAAAAACAGAAATAACATTTTTTCATCTTTTGAGACCTGTATTTATTTGACTGTGAGGGGGTCCATGGTTATACGCTTCAGTTCCTAGATGATGTACTGATTAAAGCAGGGGTAGGCAACCTCGGCACTCCAGCTGTGGTGAAACTACAAATCCCATCATGCCTCTGCCTCTAGGAGTCATGCCTGTGATTGTCAAGGTCTTGCAATGTCTCATGGAACTTGTAGTTTCACCACAGCTGGAGGGCCGAGGATGCCAACCCCTGGATTAAAGGCTAGGTTCTCCTTTTTATTAGGACCATTAGACTGTCTAGGGGACTCAGTGTGTTAAAAACAGTGTGCAGTTTTCAAATAGTGTCCTTAGTTTTAATGCCATACCAGTAGGCCATGATTGACAACCCCAAAGCCTGCCAAAAAAAATTCCACTGAAGTGATTAGTTATGTCCTGCCCAAGTCCAGGGATACTTTTAACATTAGACGCTCCCTGCTATGACCACAGAAGAAAGGGCATTTCAATGTTCCAAGCACATGCATACACAGTGCAATCTCCCTACCCTATTGCAGCTGCTGTGGGTGAGGAGTAAAATGTGCTTGCACAAGTTTGGAATGCGGAACTTTGCTCGCTCCTGTGATTCTGGAGGAAAAATCACTTGGGCAGGATGCTGCTGAACACAACAGTGGGAGTTTTTGTGGCAGCCTTTGGACATCTTGGTCATGGCCTACTGGTAGCCATTAAAACTAAGAACACTGACGGCTGGGATATCTTTTCCCAAATGCTACAGAGAGATGTTGTAGTTTTGTCTAGGTTTTCCGTTTTTTCTTTCCCTGGTTCATCAGGGGACTGGTCTTCTGCTTTGGACATGGGATCACCCATTCTGTCTTGCTATACTCATGCACCTTCAGAGACCGGTATCCTGTGATGTAATGTATGCACACATACAAGCCTTGCCTTCTTAAGTACACTTTGAACAGGATTCCTAATGTATGGTTTACTCACTGTTAAATGAAGGTGACCTTAGCAAATTTGACAACTGTCTATCGCTGAATTTGTGTGATTGCCTTTTTAAGGTTCATATTGCTGTAAAGTCTGTTTAGAGTGCTGTCAGATTGGGTGCCCGTCCTTCGCTGATGGAACCTATTATTTTATAATTTTCATATTTTGTGTTTTTTCTTTTTTTTATACTTTGTACTGTTTTCTGAACACTCAATAAATACTTTAATTATGCAGAAAAAAACTATGAGCACTATTTGAAAATTGCAGAGTGTTTTTTTTAACACACTAGGGTCTCTAGACAGCATAGTGTATTTAAATGAAAAGGAGAACTTAGCCTTTAATCAGTACATTGCCAAAGAACTGAAGCATACAACCAAAGACCCCCCTCAAAATCATCTAAATAAAGGTTTCAAAAGTTGAAAAACCTTTTTCTGTTTTTTTTTTTTATAGGTTTTACATATTTCACCTGTCCTTGGTGCTTTCTCCTTGAGGAGAAGCCAACATGGTGATTTATGAATGCTTTTACATGTTTCAAGCTGTCCACTACGTTTTCTCTCAGAGGACATTGTGATTTATAAAGAAGATTTTTCTGCATTTACCTGGACTAAGATCAAACTTTGAAACATTAGCGTTTTTTGGTGGTTAAGGGCATCAACAGTTATCTTCAGCCCAGAGACATTATTGTCCAACAGGTCAAAGCCATCAAAGCCATACACAGCAAATATATATGTGCTGATATAGACATAGTTGTGGTCATGTTGTAGCAAATGCAGCACAAGGTATCTTACAGAAAAGTATAAAATGGACAAATCCTATAGCAAAGTGCCATGTTAAATTTTATGAGCCTGTTCTCTTTCTTTCCCTTTTAAATGCTTTTAATTACAGATAAATCTAAGCTACCATTATATTGATTTACAGTATATATTTAGGAATAAAGTGATCTTTTTAGCATCTGTATGGTTACTTGACAACCTTTTCAATAATATCAAACTGGTATTTTGAAAAAACATGAAAACTTTAGTTTTGGTGAGATGCACCACAGTTTTATTAATCCCATGTCCCATTAAAAAAAAATGGACTTGGTTATAACATTTCTGCAATTCTCTACAACTGTTACACATTTTTTAGTTATTGTAACTGCGTGTTTATGTCTCAGCGTAGGATATTCAGAACAGACACAAATTTCCATTTATTCTCCAAATCTGTAATGTTATTAAGGTTCCATCTGATCTTCTTGTGTGGTTTTGGCATCTATCACTGAATGGCTGCTGGAGTTTTTGATGAGGTTATGTATACACAGTTGCGTCTGCATTGTAGTAGAGTACACTAAGCAACATAAACATATTTACTACTGGATTGGTTTGCATTGTATTGTAATTCAGCTTCAAAGCCACATAAGATCAGTTTAGAAATTAGCTTTTGCTGTGTATATGTATATTATTTTCCACATTGAGCTTTGAGAACAGAGCTTATTCTTGTTTTTTCGTATTAGTTGAAATGTAGAGTAAAATAGAATCTTAAATAAATGAAGAACAACATACATTTTCTTTATCAAAATAAATTCTCATGCCCAATAAATTGCTCTGGCAATGTTTTCTAGGAAAGGGTTAATTCAATTTAAAAAGGAAATGGGGAGCGTGTGACACAGACACTTAGTTGCTCTGTTTACCAGTAACATTCTTGATGGGATAAAAACAACTGAACAGTACTGGGAGGTCAGGGAGCATGCGAGAGAAGACTCTTCACATGTTGTGGAATGGAAGGGTCACTGATGGGAACAACAGGAAGTGATGGTCTATTCTAAACCACAGACCCCATCGATGAATTTTGTGGGAACGTGGCATGCTGAATTCTGTCTATTAAATTGTGCCAAAATGCATACCAGGACATGTGGTTTAATGCACTTTTCAAAGTCAAAGACTGCTGATTATAATTATTCCAGCCATAGAGAATGGATTTTGGTATTGTTAGAACCAAACGTTGCGGCAGGTTGGTCTTTGAAATGTAGGCTAAAACCTTTTTATGCCAGTATGCTTTACTGTTGGGTGTCCAGATGATTCCCTAATCAGAATAATCTTAGAAGCCTGCATCTGAGAATCTTAGAAGTCTGCATCTTAGCATTTCACCTGCTGCAAGTCAGTCTGCCAAGTTTCTGACAGTTTGTGGTCAATTTTATTTTACATTTTATTAATTTTCGGAAACTGAAGTTTTATATTGTCATATTTTATTTATAGAAAATTACACTTCTTAAAATGAGGCCCCTGTTTTATCTGCGCCATGGCATCTACTTTTGCTGCCTTGTTCTACGCTCACCTCAGTTCTTCAGCACTACCTTTCCTGTCCTAATTACAAATTATTTTGAAGCTGTAATAGTAACAGTACTACACATTACATATTACAAAATGTTAATACTGCCATGTTTGAAATGTCTTTTACCATCTGTTGATTCACAAGAACTAGAGACAATTCACAGTGGTAGTTATTTTAGACATACCACTGAGCTCAAAAGCACTAGGATCAATTGTTTTTAAATAAAATATCAAATATATTTTTACTAAACAAAATTAGTAATAATATAGAGTACATTATAATGTTACCGAGGATGTATGTGGGGAACCCAACGTTAAACTGGTTACCTACCCCTGCCCTATAATCTGACATATGGGCAGGCAATGGAAAGGGAAGAAAGGGACATGCAGTGACCCAGAGCCTGAAGCGCTGAAGAAGCCTAGGCCTGGGTTGGTCACTGCTTAATTTGATGGTGAGAGTTTGTGTAAGGGTAGGATGGAGTCTCTTAAGAAATAGTTTTCAGAATCTGGCAATGTGTAGGACAAAACCCTTCTGCTGTATTTTTTTTATTACAAGTATGTATATAGTGCCTCAAGAAACTTACAATCTAAGGTCCCTAACTCATAGAACTCACTTAACCTACAAGCATGTCTTTGGAGTGTAGGAGGAAACCGGAGTACTCACTGGGAGCAAGCACAGGGATTCGACCCAACAACACAGTATATACTCCCCACAGCATGTGCAGGTACATGTGCATGGTTGTGGGTTCATGATTTTGTACTTTAAGCTGGCAACAAACAAAACAGAACACCTACTGCATGTGTAGGACTGCAAAACCAATTAGGATATATATCTACCCTGCATAAATATTAGGGAGTCAAGGTGCTGTATCAGGTCTAGACCCTTGGTGGTTAAGATACCTACTTTATAACTGTACATATGTGGCCATGTCTGGAAAATGAAAGTAAATTTACAGTTACAGATTGCCCTCCATGTTGATAGTGTGTCATCTAAAGTTACATTTCTACAATCTTACTTCCTGCATAGGTTGAAAATATTGGTGGCAGATCTTCCACCATTATGAGCAGTGCCAAAAACAATGAAAAAAACCCCACACCTTTCTAGGAGATTTCACAACGTGTTGCGTATCTCCTATTACAAAAAAAATAAAAGAAGCATACAATGATAACACTGGGGTACACAATCTCTTCAATGCACTCTGGAACAGGGAACCATTACAGGAACAAAATGAATGTAGGCTAACGTCTTCTATGTTCCTATCATAAAGAAATTGGCATGACTGTGATCTTATGATCTGATACAAGAAAAGAAAGAAGAAAACTTTTACTGTTCTAGAACACATATAGTAAAATTTTGGGGTGGCATTAACAAAGGAAGTGTTAAATACACACACATTTTGTATGACTAGAGTGAGCATGTGTGGACAGTCAGTATGTTTGTTAGTGGGACATTAGAAGCGTGAGCTGTTTATGTTATGCATTGAGCACACATGCATTAGTCATCTCCAAAGACCTTTCCAGCCCGGACTGATCTATCCATGAAAGATGGTCCATGATTCATCATTACTACAGCCATCCAATATGAATCCAGCTGGCATCTGTATATGTTAGAAACTTAACCTGCCTGTGACTTTAAGAAACCTTCCTGATGTATACCTGGGTTTCTGCGATACTTTCTTAACGGGTGAAAGTTACTTCAACAAGTATTAGCTCCCATAATTGACAGAGCCATTGAAAAAATGTCACTAAAATCTTTGTCTGACTGATTTATGTTGGGGCACGAACCAAATACTCAATCCAACTCCCAGGATAGTAACAAGGTCACTTGTCATAAGTGAATAAAAAACATTACATACCGTAAACATGCATTTTTAATGCAAGGCATTATTTATATTTGATAATGGTTATTACTTTCGTTACATATTGAACTCTATCACTACCTGCCCTTGAAGTAGATTGTGCTAGTCACACAAAAGCACAGACAAGAATACATTCACTTACCCTGTGTCAGAGGACTTTATTTCACTTCAAGGGGGTTTTACATCCCCATATAGGTCTATGGGAGCGAAAATCTGCTTGAAGTAGGTCTAACTCAGGTCAAATGCACTTGTAAGCGAATTCATAGAAGCATCATGATCTCAGAAGTGTGTCTCATTAATGTCACACTGATATCATCAACCCTCCATGACTTCACATAGCAAAAAGTTAGTTACCAACATCTACAACTTACTACAAACAGCTGGTTCTCGACCCTATGACAAACCATTTTAAAAGTGGACTTCTTACATGCCTACACTATCCCCAGATATGTAGGATGGATTTACCAGTTGCTGGCTCAAAGATGTCATCAGTACAGCCAATAGACTGATTCAATATAAATTGGTCCACTGCTTATACTATGCACTTGATCATTTCTATAAAATGGGTCTACTCTATTACTTGTCAACGTACATATTTGCCAGCACATCATGGATCATCAAATAACATCTAAAAGTTGTTGTTGAAAATGATCACATCACAGTGGAAGAGTGTTTCGGAATCACACAGGACCCCTTAGTCGAGCATATAACATACCTAACAAACTCTGTATGGCCCCAAAACGTTGCACTCTTCTGCTGTGATAACATCACTTTGAATAAAAACTTTTGGACGTTATTTGAAGATGTACTGGCAAATATGTGATGGTACCAATTTCCAACTGGCTGTTGCTGCAGCGCCCATTTATTTCTCAGCCCACTCTAGTAAAGTGTGCAATGGCAGTATTTATGATTACTCCATCACTCCATGCCCGAGATATCTTCAAAGCTGAGCCATTACTGCTTTGAGATACACACCAAAATGTTGGCAAGCCTTGGCCTGCTACCACCAGCCTCCACGGAAGTATGTCTTCTAGAACAGTGTTTCTCAAGGCCAGTCCTCAGGGTGCCCCAACAGGCCATGTTTTCAGGATTTCCTTCAGATGAAACAGCTGTGGTAATTACTAAGGCAGTGAAACTGATCAAATCACCTGTGTAAAATAATGGAGAGCCTTAAAACATGACCTGTTGGGGCGCCTTGAGGACTGGAGTTGAGAAACACTGTTCTAGAATACAGTATATCATTGATTTGATCCCTACTAGTGCTGCAAGAACAATGTTTCGTACTGTATGCTATCAAACTCCAAATGCCACTCTGCTACAGTGTAAAGACTCCAACCCTACCTCCAGAAATGCTTGCTTTAAGCTGGCCATACATTATACAATTTTCTTTTTGAATTTCCTTTAGATTTACCTTCAACTATGTGGTGGAAGGGCCTGCATGATTGCATACAAATTGAAAGTGTTTTGGCTTTTGCATGAATGTGTGAACATTCGCCACCCTTTTTAACTGTTATTGTATAACAGATTGTCTGTTGTTTGGTATACGAAAGGCAAAATGACAATCTAACACCTTTCAAAAAATGGCATCAACAAAGCCTTCCTGGACAGGTTGGTGCAGATTTGGTTCACCTGAATGCTCGGTGTTTATGTTGTAGAAATGGGAGTAGTGGGTAGGACACATTTCCGGTGCCAAATTATTTCAGTGTTGAAAGTAACAAGGTTTTCAAAGAGTCTGATTGGTCCTTAACGCATGAAAGTGGTTAGCTGGGTGCTGCCTGCTACCATTACCTTGAAATTGTAGGTAGGTAGAATAAGCATAACAGCCCTTGAACTTACACATTCAAACATCTCTGTAACTTCAATATTGCTATCATAACAAGTTACTATTAAGGCCACATTAAGAATCAATAACCCACAATACTGCCCAAATTAATAATCAAACAGTTCTAACCAGCATGTCCCAATGAACTGAATCTACTGTAACCAATTTAGTGCATATCAAGAAATATGGATTTGTTTTGTGCTATTTTTATATCATATTAATAGGCATAATACAAAAAAGCTCCAGAATAAAACAAGGCTTTAAAATTTTCAACCTTAAAAAATATAATACATTCAACAGGTAATGTAAAGACACGTAACCTATTTAAATACATCATAGGACATCAGTGCACAGTCTGATCACTAAAAAAAAAGATCAGGAAACCCAAAAATTCCCCTGCGGTTTGTAATGTACTGAAATCAGTTTGATATATCTATTTGATAAGGGCAAAACAAATTTTGAACTAGCAGAAATATTGTCAGTCAAATACATGCTGTGTGCTCTACCTGTGCTGTTACATTGTTCCCAGCTATCTGGGAAAAGGAGATGCATAGGTGTGCATAGTCTGTCTTAAAATGACAATCCTGCTTCTCTATATGACCAGTATAGTGAGTGAGCCTTGACGCCCTAAGACAAGAAATGTGTCACTGTTATGCCACGTACACACGACCGGACTTTCCGGCAAAAAAGGTCTGACGGACATTCCGATCATGTGTGGGCTTCATCTGACTTTTTCTTTCGAAAATTCTGACGGACCTAGAAATAGAACATGTTGCAAATCTTTCCGACGGAACCAGTTCCTATCGGGAAAAAACGTTCGTCTGTGTGCTGTTCCGACGGACCAAAAACGACGCAAGGGCAGCTATTGGCTACTGGCTATTGAACTTCCTTTTTCTAGTCCCGTCGTACGTCATCGCGTTCTAAACGATCGGACTTTGGTGAGATTGTGTGTAGGCAAGTCCGTTTCAGCGGAACTCTGTCAGAACTCTGTCGAAAAAACCGTCAGAGTTTATTCTGATGGAAAAAACGGTCGTGTGTATGCGGCATTAGGATCACCATGTGAAAATAAAGGGAAAAAAACCTGGAAAAAGATAATGAATGCAGACTCCACAGCTAAGTACTGGTAAGCTGCAATATATTCCGTTTTTGTTCTTGAGTTTAGTTATTCTTAAAGGGTAACCACACTTTCATGGGAAAAAAAATAGCAAAAAAAATTGCATATACAATTGCGACACAAGTCATATTGTCATTGAACGTTATTAAAAATGACCTTTCCTTTTCAATCATCAGCTCTGTATTTTCCTGTAAAGTGCAATGCAAGATGGCTACCTGGAGGTGTTCTGTACACAGAATATGTACAGAACGCCCCCCCCCCCCCTAAACATAATTTCCTGCTTGCGTGATTGGCTCACTGATTTTCCCAGAAGTCTGCAACAAGATACAAGGCAGATTTTTGGCATTCCCTGCACTAAAAATGTAATTTTTGGTAAGATACTCCCAATAGGAAATAATGTCTAAAGGGATGCAGAACCTGCCACTTTCCTCATTAGAGCCCTGTTTCTGCAGCAGGTGGTTGATAATTATGAAACCACTCCCATTCCACTCACTGAGCACAGGGGCACAGTGGAACAAACCATGATTTCTTCAGAATAACAAAATGTAGGAATCTGCATCAAAGTTTGTTAAAACCCCTGCAATGTACATAGATCACCCAGAGGGGAGAGATCTAAGAGCATTAGATTGATAATGTAAGGGGGTTAACTCATAGAGCCACTCCCTTGCTGGCCCAAAATGCTGCAAGTCTCAGTCACTAGCAGAATCTTACTCACAAGCAAGTGAGCAATTCCATATGCAAAAAAGATTCTGGAATGGGACTTTAAATAATAGACCCCAATAATACATCACAGAAAAAGCTTCTCTTAAAAAATTACAAATATTTACTAAAGTTGTTCTAAAGGTATAACTTTCTTTACCTTAATGTATTCCCTGCATTATGGTAAAAAACATTTTGCCACTTGCTGTGCCTACATTGATCCAGGGCTGTGCCCATCTGCCGGCTTTCCACTACACTACACTGAGAGCAGTGGGAGCCATTGGCTGCTGTCAGTCAAATCCTGTGAGCCGAGATCGGGGGGGAGCAGAGCTAAGCTGTGCTGTGTGTATCTATGGATGTACACAGCTCAGCTCAGGAGCGGACCCCCATGTATGCCCCCATAGCAAACAGCTTGCAGCTGGCTATGGAGTCATTCAGAGAAATGGAGGAGCCAAGAGTGCCAGCAGGGGACCACAGAAGAGCAGGTTTGAGTCCGCTCTGTGCAATAGCACAGAGCAGGTAAATATAACATTATTTTATTTATGTTTTTTAATAAAAAATTACCTTTAGAAACACTTTAATGACTTAAAAAATGTACCAAAACACACACATACAAATTAAAAAACACTCTCAGTTACAAATAGTGTGTATAAAACAATCTTTTTACCACTTAAACTTTGTGCGCATTTAATTTAGATATCGAACCATTGAACAGACAAAGGCCAATGCAATTCACAGAATAGATGTCTCTTCAGGACCAACATTTAGGCTTGGTTCTCATTTGAATGGGCTGCTGTGCCGCATGAACAGCAGAAAAAAAAGGTGCATGCACCTTTTTAAAAATGTGGCCACAGGGAAACCGCATGGTCTTTTTGACCATGCGGTTTCCCGCGCTTGCGCTGTGAGCTGAAATACATTGGGTGTGCGTCAGAATGAATGGCAGCCCCACGTGTCTCACAATAGTAGTGCAATTCCGCTGCTGGTGGCTGCGGGGAGTTCGATGCGATTCCAGCAACTGGAACGCACAGTGCGGGCTAGTGTGAATCTGCCTAAGGCTAGCCTAAGCCTAAAACTACAGGAGGGGGTGGGCACAAAAACCAGTCACCATGCACAGCAGTGACAGGTCTTACTACAGGAAGCTCCTGCACAAAGTGTCACACTGGATTATTGCAGAGCTCTGGAAGAAATACACAAAGCGTTCCAAGGTTCCAGGAAGAATACACATGACTTTTGCATGTAAAAATTTGTATGTAAGCCCAACATTTGATAATCCGGATATATGCTTGCTGTACCATGTACTTGTATGAGAAAGTATCCTGTTCTCCTTGTATTGCGGCCTTTGTGTGAAATCCCTGGTGTTCCTGCCAGTGCCTCAGCTTTCCTATAAAAAAAAACTGACCAGACTAAGCAGGAAAACACCCTGGTCAGTTCTCTAGCTGTGCTGAGAATTCAGCCTACTCTCCTCCAATGATCAGACTTGTCCTGGCATCCCCCCCCTCCCACCACACAGCCATCCACTGGGAAGATCAGTGTGCTGTTGCTTCTCTTCCCCCAGCTCTTATGCAACTTAGAACAGGCTGTATATGATCACTTATAAAAAGGGGAAAAAAAAGGTATGTATAATGTTTTTTTATATCTATACACAAATGTTTTGCCGTTCAGTTCTATTTTAAACCGAATGCATTGTTTTATGAGTTGAAAAAACAATCACTTTAAGATCTGTATTCAGTATTCCAAGTTCGGAGCTGAAGGGTGCTTTAAGGACTTCAAGAAAACTGCCTGAAGCTTACCAAATACTCTGTAAATGCTTACTGAATCTGAAGCCCTTTAAACTAGCATTTGGAAACTAGGATTAAATAATTCCCGTGTGTTGACGGCCTTAGGGTGGCAATGAAGTAAGTGCAGTTGGAATCTCCCTTTGCATGTATTAAGATTAATAGTTCTGTTTAGAGCTGCTGATTCTTAACACATGCTGATTCAGCAAGGGGCCACAGTAAATCAATATTTGGGGCTTTTAAGTTTCTAAAGCTCTGAAACAAAACAGATGAATAGTCCAACTATGTAAATGATTACTACAAAATGTAAAAAGGTGTCCAATACTGTAGACTGGTTGCCACCCAGTTCTGTGGCTTCATTGAGTTCATTGATCTTGGGTAGAATATCAGTTGTCACTGGGACCATAATTAAAAGGTCTGTCTACTCAAATATGATATTTTATTTATTCTTATTGAAGATGCTAGACTCTAGAGAGTTAAACCACAGGATAATTTCTGTCTTTCCAGTAGTTTATTAGTAGCTATCTTCGCTTGAGTTATTGGGTCTGCATAATTGTGGTGGCCATTATAAGGGGGTCCTTCTCTCTCTGTTGGATTTATTTATTCTAGTATATAGAAAACAGAAACAGAGTTGTGAGATCTTCCAAAACTTTCAGATAGAAGACTCAGTCTAACAGACCCTACCTACAAGTAAAATACCGCTTTTGGGATGAATGACCCTTTAATGCTGAGCAGTTCAATGATGTTTAGGGATCCAAGGTCATAAGGTAAATTCACAGCATAAATGAGGACATATTGCAAATAATTCTGTCCTTATATGCTGTGAATGTGTGGAGTCTGTACTATGCTGTGCAATGTGATACAAATGTAGGAATATATATATATATATATATATATATATATATATATATATATATATATATATATATAATGTATTTATTTATTTTTAGTAAACATTGATTTTCCCAGACAGACTTTTTTAACTGCATTTTTCGACTGTCTGCAAATGTCTTGACAGTTGGCAACCCTAGATGGCCATATTCTTACAAATGGTGCTGTTTTCATACAATCTTTTATACAGCAGTAAAAAGGCATGTCTGCAAGGATGACTTTCATTGCTTTGTAAATAATGTACTGGGAACTGTGAGTCTTTAAGTAATTTTTCTTCTAAGAGAAATATTGGGGCTGACCTCATTCTGAATATGCTAGTTGCGTGGCTGTTATGCTGCAGTTTCAATACTGCCCCACAATAATTATGCATGTCAGGAAAGTCAGAGGGAAGTCGGAAACCCTCATTTGCATACCTGTTCTAAGTTTGTGACTCAAAGTAAAAACAAGAGGGACAGTTTCCAACCCAAGCAACTTACAAAATTAGAAGTCAGCCTCCATTTTTCTTTTAGGAATTTATATGGCAATGACAATTTAGGGTGCATTCACACCTGTGGAAGCACCCATGCTCTGAATTAGATGCAAGAACCCCAGGAGGGGTTCCTGCGATAAGCTACAGGAGGCAGTCCCATTGAAAGCAATGGGAGGCTGCCAGTTCCCGCAGCTAATCACTGCCACTAGCATGTAATCTCTCATACATTGATCCCATGCAAGAGATCAGCCCTGGACTCGGGCTGCCTATGCCAAGGGCAAGTCACTTACACTTGTGATCGCTGCATTAAAGACTACATGCGAGTGGCCACAATTAGCTGCGGGAGCGAGCATCCTCCCATTGCTTTCATTGGGGCTGCCTCCCACAACTTATTGCAGGAACCCCCGCTGGGGTTCTCGCTCGCATCTAATTGTAATTCGGATGCATTTGCAAGTGTGAATGCACTATTACGTAGCTCTGGGTATATTCACATCAGTCCCTGCCCTCAGGGTGGTTACAAACTAAAGCATAGCTCCCAACTGTCCCTGATTTGGAGGGACTGTCCCTGATTTGGAGCAATGTCCCTCTGTCCCTCATTCCACCTCATTTGTCCCTCATTTTGGTCAGATCTATATAGCTGTATATAAAATGCACTTTTTATCTTTCAAAAGTGTTTCCCAGTGCTAAACCTTTCATCCAATTTCTAAATTGCTGCATTTTTACATTTTAAAAGCCAATATAAATTAATAGTAATGGTAAAAAAAAAGTCCTTGTGGGGGTATGCTAAGGTCCCTATCTCATTAACAAACATACACATACCAGGACCAAGTTATACAGGAGCCAATTAATCCACCAGCATGTTTTGAGAATGTAGGAGGAAAACCATGCAAGCACAAGGAGAACATTCAAACTCCGTGCAGGTAGTGTCCTGGATGGGAATGTGAATGGGGCACTCCACTGCTGCAAGGCTGCCCTATGCTTTAAAGCAAATATTCATATTTCTAGCACTGTATTACTACCATGGTTCCCAATCAGCCTCTTCGAACTCTGACACCTGCATCTTTCTACAACTTTAGAGAGAGAAAGGGGTTGCTTTACTAAAACTGGAGAGTGTAAAATCTGGTGCAGCTCTACATAGAAAGCAATCAGCTTCCAGGTTTTATCATCAAAGCTTAACTGAACAAGCTGAAGTTAGAAGCTGATTGGCTGCCATGAGCAGCTGCACCAGATTTTGCCCTCTCCAGTTTTAGTAAATCAACCTCAATGTCTGACGTACACCAGAAAACATCCACACAGTTCTGACAGATGTTCAGCTGTGACAGGCACACAAATGCTTGTAAATATTCTGCAGCAATAAATCTGTGAATAAAGAAAGGGATCTTATAAGCCAAGTCTGGTTTACTTTAAGTGACACTAAACAATATCCTTATTCTTCAAGAATATTCCATGTACATCCACTACTTAGTAGGGCTGTAATCTATTTTTCATGAAATAGTGAGTTTTTTGCCTCCTTGTAATTTCCTCCACTCCCAAACTTCTCACTTATCTCCTCACTTTTGTCTGTTTGGAATGAGCAGTGCATGTTAGTTGCAGTTACGTGCAATGCTCTATTCACACTACAAATCCTATAGTCCACAGCCCCTAGTCCATTTTAAGAGTGAGCAAGAGAGAGCGGCTATTTTCTTACATATAGCGGGACCATGAAAAATGAACATAGCCACCTTCTAATAGGAAGCTGGATTACAACAGAGATAAAAAAAAGAATTTAGAGATTTGGAGGAAAGTGAAAGCAATAGAAGGTACTTTTTTGAGTTAAGAATACATACTTGAATTGATTTTTTTTTAATCCAGGAGTTTAGGGTCACTTTAGTAAGAGTAGGAAAGATGCTAGAAAGATGATTGGTTTTCGTGGGATACTGTAATTTACAAATTGATCTTTGCTTTAATAAATAAATTGGACTAAGTTTTAAATGAAGGCACACACACTTGCTAAGGTGTTTAACACAAGGTTATACCGTGTAAAAATACTTTTATATCTGGGCATACAATATAGTGGAAATGTTAAATGATTTGGATGTCCAAGCCTGGCCATACATTATACAATTTTCTTGTAAAATTATCCTTCAGATTTACTAAAACTATATAATATGAGGTCAAACCTAAACACATTCAATTCGTATGCAATCAGGCAGGCCCTTGTACTACATACTTAAAGGTAAATCTAAGGCTCCGTTCACTTTTGTATGACTCCAAAGTTGCGCCGACTTTGGAGTGCAACTTTTGTGCAACTTTGATACAACTTTGGATGGGTGCGACTTAGATACGACTTTGGCTTTGTCCAGGGATAATGGATAACTGTTGCACAACTGCTGCATTGTATAACATTCAGGTAAGACTTTCATGCAACTTTTGAGGGTTAACATTGAAGTCTATGGCCCTCAAGTTGCATGAAAGTCAGACCAAAGTGTTGCATCAACAATTTTGAAGTTGCTGCAACTTTAAGTCGCACATATAGGAATGGTTATCATTGGAAAACATGGGGAACGAATTGTCATGCAAATCTGATGTCCAAAGTTGCACGACAAGTCGCACAAATGTGAATGGAGCCTCAAAGAAACTAAATAAGAAAATTGTGTATTGTATGACCAGCTTTGGTCATTCATTACTGAGTTTAAACGACTTTGTATAAGAAACAGGACAAAAAGGGCTGCTTCCTGTAGTGCGGATCTAGTAAGACCTTATTTGGGGCACACACACATACACTCAGATATACGGAGCTTTAAGAGTATAATGTGTGGGGGAAGTCTTTAAGCCTTCGCCAGTCAAAGCATGACGGTGAGAGCCTCGGGGTTTTTCCAGCGGTTAAAGTGGTCACATCTGGAGGAGCTGCATCTCCATTGCCAAATCCGTGTCCTACTCCTAACAGGAAGTAGCTGTGAGGTTTGGCAGGTCTATAAGGCCACACTCGCCTAGAGAAAATACACTCTTTCTAAGGAAATCTATTATTCTTATCATCAAGGCTGTCATAAATTTCATTATGCAATGCTCAATAAATTACAACAGAGGAAATCTGCTTGGCAGCTAGGAGAGATTACTATGCAGTGCATTGTAAGAAACCTGCCATCAGCTGAAAATCTTATTTTTCAGGTGTACATCATTTTAAATATTTTAGTGCTTAGAAATAATTATAAAGAACGGGATGTGCCAGGTCAACAGCCATTACTTATAAAGACGTCTGCAGTATCCCCTAGCAACCAATCAAATATTTAGTGATCTACCTATACCTAACTGATGAGATCTGGTTGGTATGGGCCAACAGACGTAGGGAGCCCTGGTGCTTTCTTGAGAAATAAACATCAGTGCTCACTTAAACACCCATTACCAACACATGCACTTATTCTGTTTTTTATAAAACACCTTATAGAACATCAACAAATGTTACCTTGATTGTGTAATAGGTGATGCAAGCAAGTCCCCCCCTTGAGCTAATGACGAGTTTACACCTTTTGGGCTACCGACAGACATGACATGATTATCTGGTCCATTACAAAGAGACTGGGGGTTGATTTACTAAAAGCAAATAATGTTCACTTTGCAAGGGAAGTTGCAATTTTCAAGGGAATTTGCTCCAGAGCTTAATGAATGAGGTAAAGCTCTGCTGACTTCCATCATCCAATCAGGTCAAACAAAGATGGTGTTTTTATTCACCTTGCACTGGATTAGGCATTCTTTGCAAAGTGAAATTTCACCACATACACTAAGCTCTGCAGATAATTCCCCTTGCACCTTCTCCTAAAAGTGAACAGCCTATTTGCTTTTATGAATCAACCCCTGAGAGTCATTTGTATGCCTTTGCACATACCTCCTTAGCGACTGATCTAGGGGTTAAACAATTAACTGTTTTAAATTTGATTTCCTGGATGGTAGCTTTTTTCTCTCTCAGAAAATTCTGATCTCAGTAATGTTTTCTCATTATATAAACATGCACATTTATATAAAATGACCATGCCTTTTTATGAAAAAATGTTTTGTATGAAGGCTGTCATGCCAGTCAGTGTCCTGAGCATGTCTACTACAAGCCTTAACCAATCCATTACTGCTTACAAGATATACACTGATGGTGTGTAAGATATAAAAACCCATAGGAACCAACCAGAAACAAATTATTTTATTGATCTGAATACGGTAAACTGAAATCAGATTCTTTGTTGTTGGCTACTGCACTATGCACATCTTAACTTCTCTATGCCTTCCTGTCTTAAATAAGCCAGATATAGGGGTTGATTTACTAAAGGCAAATGGGTTGTTCACTTTTCAAGGGAAGTTGCACTCTGGGGAACTTCCCCAGAGCGTATTGAATGTGGTAAAATGTAACCATGGCAAAAATACCCAATTAGGTGCAAGGAATTAAAAAAAAAAAAAAAAAAAGGGAATTAAAAAAATAATGCATTTTTGCTTACACATAATTAGAGGATGGAGGGCAGCAGAGCTTCACCTCATTTGCTACAATTTGGAGACAATGCCCCTGCAAAGTGAACAGCTTATGTGCTTTTAGTAAATCAACCCCATACAGTCATACACTCCTGTGAAGTCATCCAATGTTTGTCTAGAAGCAGGTATCTGTCCCATCAATACAATTATATCTAAATGCAAAGTTCCCTTTGCAGAAATTGGTTGTGTTCTTTATAGTTTAAACTATAACCTGGGTTACATTATAACCTCATATAGAAAGACGTGGAGTTCTCAACATCCTATAAAGCAGCAAATATAAACACATGCTCTTGATGCCTTCCAGACAGCTCCAGACGAGGGGCTGTACCTTTCCTGGAGTTTGGAAGAGAGTGTCTACAGACACATGCAAAGGAACAGACAGAATGATTCCACACTTAAGCTGGCCATACACCCATAGATTTCTTTCCTTGATTGAACGAAAGAAATCAAACATGCCTACATCCAATAGATGAACCTCCCACTGCAGCTATAGTATCTGATTGGATGCAGGCACTGTTCGACTGACAATTTTCTGCTTGTCTGCTCCGAATTTTCTCCAGTTCATTAGGAACCAGATGAAAGTGTATGGCCAGCTTTAGAGAATGGAGAAAACAGCATGACATTTTGTACTGTACACTATAAACAAATAGGTATTGCCTAATGGTTACTGGTAAAGGCTAGCCATCCAGTATAGGAATTTCACAAGTATTGCTTTGTACCTACTGCATAGTGTAATGCCGCGTACACACGACTGGACTTTACAGCAGACTTTGTCCAGCGGACTTTTCGACGGACTTTACGACGGACTTTCCAAATGAACGGACTTGCCTACACACAATCAACCAAAGTCCGACGGATTTGTACGTGATGACGTACGACCGGACTAAAACAAGGAAGTTCATAGCCAGTAGCCAATAGCTGCCTTAGCGTCGGTTTTTGTCCGTTGGACTAGCATGCAGACGAACTGACTTTTCGACCGGACTCGAGTCCGTCGGACAGATTTGAAACATGTTTCAAATCTAAGTCCGTCAAACTTTTGAGAAAAAAAAAGTCCGCTGGAGCCCACACACGATCGAATTGTCAGACGGAGTCCGGTGCGCCGGACCAAGTATGCCGGAAAGTCCGCTCATGTGTACGCGGCATAAGAGATGTGATGGGGAAATTTACTAAAGCTGTGCACAGTAACCAATCGGCTTCTAACTTCATCTTGTTCAATTAAGCTTTGACAATAAAGCCTGGAAACTGATTGGTTTCTATAAAGAGTTTCATCAGATTTTGCACACTCCAGTTTTAGTAAATAGCCCCCATATGGCTGTTTATCCTGAATGTGGCAGTTGCTTGAATATATTTCCCACAATGCAGGAAGGTCTTTTGACGTATTTTTAATAGTCTTCTTTTCCATGGGAAAAGGAAACAGTAATCTCATTGGATATATGCCATAAATACAAATTGCACTTTTTAGGTATTGCCAGATATGTGAATTTTTGTCTATGGCAGGGCAATGAATGATGAAAAGTTCGGGCCATAAAATACAGCCATTTTATATACACCGTGCAAGGTTACCAGTTATGTTTTTATGATGCAGCATTTTATTTTATAAGGCTGAGCAAAATGTAGTAACCCAGAAGGCATCATCTTTCCGAGAAGAATAATCTGCATTGTCTGCTTGGGGTTAAAGGAAAAAAACTCTGTATAATGGATAAGGGTTGTGGTTGAGTGCTAGGTAAAGAAGATAAGAAGGAAAATATGGCTTCTTTTCATTTAACTTTTTAAATACTTTTTGGAGCAGACATATAATACATCAGCTTACCTGAAAGCCCTTAGCAGTTATTCAGTTCATTTTGTGTTTTGTGCTATCAAAAAAAACAGACGTCTCATAATAAAGAGCAGTTGTGAATGTTTATATGCAATAAAATAACTGCACAGCTGTCAGCATGTGCCTTCTATATTTTTAAATATGTCATTTTATTGGCTTTACTAGATTGCTAAGTAAAAAATAAAACCCACGTGACAAAACATTGACGCATTTGGAACTTTACGTGACATACAGTGACATGTATGACATGTATGTCTGTACAAGTATATCGGGTTTAAAGTGAATTGTTTGCAGTGCGTAGAAATGTGGTTATTAGGTTTGTCTTGCAAATGGGTGCACCAGGAAATAAACACGATTAGTGGCACCGTTAATAGAAAAAAAACAAAAAAAACAATAACTTACTGTCTGCAAGGTTGGCTTGATCTTGTCACCTTGTTCCCCCCTGGGGCTGCAAACGTAGAGCTTGAGCTTCTGTAAGTGTGCTGGTCTTGGGTTTGGGGATTTTCCGGCACTAGATTCTAACCAGCTGGGAGAAAAGACCTTTTTTCTTTTACCTTATATGAGCTGGAGGGAAGAGAGGCCAGGCAGTTATAAGGCACATCTGTCAGGTCAGCATGGGATGCCATTGGTTGGGGGTGTAGTCATGTGACACCCCTCCTTTTCTTGTCTTGACCTGTGACAGTTTAGGAGGTTTTCAGCTTTACCCACTAAGGACTGTCTGTTTGACAATTTTCATATTTCTTCTAAATTTGGAGTTTTCAGACAATGCTAGGGGGCTTGGCTGAGATACCAAGAACCATGTGGGAATCATTAGGGTTGAAAGAGAAGGGGGGTGGGGGAATGAAACAGAGCAGGAGGAGGGATAAAAACAGAGAAACAGAGGAAAAGAGAGAGAGTGAGACCAACTTTGTGCCAGCAACTTGTCTGGGAACACTAATGAACCAAGCTGAAAGGGTCCTGCATTTATTAACCAATTACTTCCCCAATGCATTGCTTGGGCCATACAAGGAGTTAACAATTTTTTTTTCTGTTCACTTCTCCTAAAGAGTGTGGGAATTGTCTTGGAGTGTGTATGAGAAAGAAGGATGGGGGGACTGCACCAAAACAACTCCCTTATCCCTCCTCTGCCCTACAAAGTCTCATAAATGTCAATAGCACTGCCAGTCCCAAACTGGCCTGTATTGCACTATACCCAGCAGGCAAGATCCTAGTCTCTAAACGTGGATATCCATAGCTCAATATTCTCTAGCAATATGATTGATTTCAGCATCTCTAATGAGAAACAGTCACTGCTAGTGACTTTTCTTCAAGAAGAAGGAACAATCTTTTTGTTGTGTACGTGTCCTATACATGGTTGCATCTATGAGCTCTATCTGGCTATGACCAGCCCGATTTTTATACTTATCTATACAGTCCATGGCAAACATATTGCATACGTAAAACATTACTGTCCATTGAAATTACTTTTTTTCATTTCAGATTTGATTTTTAAAAAAAGTATCTGAAAAGGATATAATGTTATTAGTCTGGCCACTGAGTATACTAAAAAGTAGAAATGTAAAAAGGTATTCGTGGTGTTGCGTCTTTAAAGGAATTCTGCAGTTGTATGTTTGTATCATTTGGGAGTTCTGCAGGAAGAGCTATTATAAGTAGCAGCTGGAAGATCTTACTTGGATGACCATGGGAACTTGATTTGATTTCCCACTCTAAAAAATAGATATTTCTACTTTAAGAAAAAAGAGCAAAACACTTTTTTTTTTCTCATACATCATGTTTTTAGACTACAAAGGTTGTTGATGCCTAGAGAATGTGCAATGAGTGGTACTTAAAGCTGAACTCTTGACCAAAAACGAAATAAGTAGCTAAAATACATACAATCCATCTGTTTTTTCTTGCCCGAGAATTCATAATCATGTTCACCCTTGTGATTAAGACACTCCTGCCAGACAGTGCAGCCAGGTCATGAACCTCCCTCTGGAATACAGTGCAGCTAAGCAATGCAGCCTGTATTTTGGAAATGAAGGAGCAGCAGCACACTTATAAGTTCACCTAATTGCCCTTCCCCAACTACATTGAGAATCCCTTAGACAAGACATCGCCAAGTCTTTTTGTGACATGTTTTTATTAAAGCGGTTTCAATCGTGTCATGTACAAAAAAGGGTCAGTATCATTTGTATAGCAATGAATGGTTTATTGTTCTTTGTGATACACTAGCTAATATTAATTAATTTTATTGTAGAATAATTACACTGTAAATGTCTGTATCCCTGAAGAAGAATCCAAAAGAATTGTCATTTGAAACGCGTTGGGTATTTCTGACTCCTATGGTACACAGACCCGTGTGGACAGAACCACAGCCATTCCATCTATGTAACCTTGGTGTATATATATATATATATATATATATATATATATATATATATATATATATATATATATATATATATATATATATATATATATATATATAGAGAGAGAGAGAGAGAGAGAGAGAGATATATATATATATATATATATATATATATATATATATATATATATATATATATATATATATATATATATATATATATATATATATATATATCTCTATATAGATATATATATATATATCTATATAGAGATATATATATAGATATATATATAGATATATATCTATATCTATCTATCTATATATAGATATAGATATAGATATATATCTATATATATATCTATATATCTATATATATATCTATATATATATAGATATATATATAGATATATATATATATATATATAGATATATATATATATATATATATAGATATATATATATATATATATCTATATATATATATATATCTATATATATATATATAGATATATATATAGATATGCATCAACTGCACCAATGCTTTTAGCTTCCTTTGTACTTTGTCTAATTTTGTATAAATAAAGTTTTGTTACTTTTATAAACACGGTTTTCATCCAATTGTCTGCCCAGTACAGTTCCACTTAGGCTGTTTACACACTAGGGCGGCAAGTCTATTAGCAGTAAAGCGCCGCTAGTTTCAGCTGCGCTTTACTGCTGTTTAAAGGGGTTGTAAACCTTTGTGTTTTTTCACCTCAATGCATTTTATGCATTGAGGTGAAAATGCATAAAATGCATTGCAGCAGCCCCCCAGTGCCCCCGTTTTACTTACCTGAACCCTCTTTTTCTCCCCCTGGAGATGGGCACACCAGCTGTAGTCGGTGTCTCGTGTCCTGATTGGTTAGATTGATAGCAGCACAGCCATTGGCTCCCATTGCTGTCAATCAAATCCAATGACGCAGGCGCTGGGGGGTGGGGCCGAGTCCAGCATCTGGCTTTCACACTGGGGAGGCATGAGAGGCACTTTTCAGGCACTTTACAGGTGCTATTTCAAGCACTAAAATGCCTGAAAACTGCCTCAGTGTGAAAGTAGCCTTAAGAGGGTTCCTTTGTTGTTCTATTTCATGGCAGCACTGTGCTCAGCAAAATGCCCCCAACTGCCCCAGAGTGCTGTCCCTCACTGTCCCAGTCTGTCTCAAAACTTGGCAGTGCAGGGGGTTACAAAATGTTGATATTATGGCAGATTAAATGAAATATATTTAACACATGTAATTATTTTAATAAAAACATGCCTGCTTGGAATTAATAAAAATATCAAAAGAGTGTCTCCGCCTCCACGCCAGTATATACACCAGAGCAGGGCTTTTTTTTTCAGTTGGAACTTGGTTGAACTCAGTTCCACCACCTCTGGCTCAGGCCCTCCGCTCCCTGCTCACCACTTGTAAACATAGAAGTTCAGCTTCTGTGTTTACAAGTGACCGCTTGTCTCCCAATGGCTCCCACAGATCTGATCTCCTGAGCGGCTTCCACCGGGTGCAGGATGGGGACAAGGGAGATGCAGGTGCCTGGGGTACAGTGCAGGTGCCAACACCCCAGCTGAATACAGCAACAAAAGTAAGACATGTGGAAGATGGTGGAGCTTTTAAGGAGGGGGGGGGGAGATGGGGCGGGGGCAGTGGGGAGGACTGCATGCCAAGGTCAGAGCTGAAGAGGAGTGAAAGTGAGATGTGGATGAGGATGCAGAGGTAAGCAGTTGTGGAAGAAAACTGAACTCTGCACTTTGTGTGTAGGGCTCCCCTGAATTTTGCACACCCCTGAACTCTGCACTATGTACATAGCTCACCCCTGAACTCGGCACTCTCTGTGTAACCCCCCAGACCTCTGCACAAGGTGTGAGTGGGGGGGGAGGTTTTTTGGGGGGTCATGGTTGAGTTCCTGCACTTATTTTCAGGGAAAAAAAGCCCTGCACCAGAGATGTCAGACTCAACAGCTTAGGTTCCTGAACACCCCGTAAGCACAAATTTGAGGAGAAAGCTGGAGTCCGATAGCAGTCCTATACAATACTTTATTTGGTAAAAGGTAATCGATCTAGGACATCCAAACAAGCACAGCAGAAAGCTCTAGCACATTTCAGCCAAAGCCTTAGTCATAGACTAGTGATTGAGGCTTTGGCAGAAACGCGTTAGTGTTCTGCTGGGTTTGCTTGGATGTCCCAGATTGTTTATCTTTTACCAAATAAAGTATTATGCAGAACTGTTATCGGACTCAAACTCTCTCTTCAAGAATTGGCACTTATGTGACCACTGTGATTGGCTGTCACAGTCAGGGCTGCTGTTAGAAATCATGGGACCACGTACATCCCACCTGGCAGGGCCCCACCGCATGCTAATGCAGGGGTTAAAGCAGGAGATGGGGAGTCAATATGCCTCCTCACCTCCTGTCAAATGTGGTCAGCATTTAGCTCGCTCTTCAGACAGCAAGCACATGTGAATGAACCCTTCATTTTCTTTTCTTTTATTTACATTTTCTTTTTTACATTTTTTAACTGCCCTGTTGGGGGGCTTTGGTAAAATATCAGTGGTCCCCTGATGTGTTACTTTTTAAAGAGAGGAAGGGAAAAAGGACATAGATTTCTCAATCCCCTTCTCTAAAGCCTCAGCTGAACAGATGAATGAATAGAAAGCTCTCAGAGGTTTTCTGCTCATTCACAAACTGAACCATAATAAACGCAGTTGTCTATGCTTCACTGATGAAAAAACACTGGAGCGATCGGTACCGATTGCTCACTGTGTTCTTCCAGTAAAGGTAGATGCTGGTAAATATGACATATTTACCACCCCCCTGATCTCCATCCAGAAATTACCCCCCTGTGTGTCCTCAGAATGAGCACACAGGGGAGCCCGGACATCAGGGGGGTGAGGGTGATCAGAGCAGTGGAAGAGAGGTAGGGGTGCAGATACTAGAACCGATCCCCCTGCAGTGCAGCCACAGGAAGAGAGAAGAGGAGTGTTGCAGAGGGAGCCCCAAGAGGATGGGTGTCAGCAATATGGGAGCTGGCTGTACTCCCTTATCAGCTGCCCTGGTCACAGTGGTCATATGTTCAGAAGCCAGTTCCGCTGGCTACCAATGTTTTCTCTAGACCAAAAGCCGTGTCTGGCAGGTCGGTCTTTGTGCTGGGAGCTGGGAACATTGCCCACCCAGAGACACATATGTGCAGCATGTGGGCATTAAAGCCCAGCTTTTTGCCGCCGCACGTATGTGTTGCTGGGGCATAAAGGTGTTCAGTTTACTCGGAATACTTGAACAGGTCTTTTTCTTCTCCTTGGCAATAATCTGCAGCTGGTTTTACCACAGAATAATAGCATACCTAACTGTAGGCATGGCCATGTAAAAGAATAGATCTATATGTCCCATATTTGCTCTCTCTGAGCATATAGCAGCCTCACCCACCCACACTGGATCATAAGAGGGAGGTTGTCCAGTATGACAAGGGACTGCAGGTGCACAGAAAACATAACTTTTTTATATTCACTGTGAACCAGTGAATATAGTTGCTTTGAATTATGACTAACTAAAGTATGTTTTTTTTTTTTTTTTCTTGTTTGAAGCTTGATATTATATAGGCTCAGTTCACACAGAATAAGAAACTGTATTTTCAGTAATTTGACAAACTATTCAAATATCATCAGACTTAAGGCTCGTACAGACTATACGAAAATTGGGTCAACATTTTCATCTGAAAAAGAATCGTACGATTTTCTGATAGTAAGTACACAACTTTCAACAGCCGATTTCGACCTTCCAAACAGAAATCTCCTAAGGGTCAAACTCCAAAATGTTTCTCTTACGGGAAACAGAACGAACGATTTTCTTTCAATGTGTATCATTTTCATACGATTTTTGTACGAGAAAAATCAGAAACGAAAGACTGCGCATGATCAGAAACAATAAACAACAACAAAAGCCTTTGTCGTATTTTCGTCCATTATTTCCTTCCTCAGTTCCAACTTGCACAACGATACAACAAGGAAAATTGGGCAATCGCTCACCCGATTTTCTTATAGTGTGTACCACACTTAAAAGTAACCATCACTTTTTTGAAAATAAGGACACTTATTCTGATGTGTTAGCTTTGTGAATTGAGCCTTTGGGTTTCTATGTGGGTTCATGAAATTGTATCAAGTAAAAAAGATCAGAAATAAAGTAAAAAAGATCCGAAATGACTGTTACAGTATATATAAATGTTCAATTTCAGTGTATAACTACTATCACACATTCTTTTTATGATAATGTAATAGCCAATTCTGCATGATTGGACATTTCTCCAGTCCCTTTCAAGGTTTCCTATCATGGGCCCTCAGTGATGTAATCGCTGTAATGTAATACTTAGTGATGTAATCATGTAATTTCAGTGATATTTTTTACATTACAAAAAGATGAGCACTCGAGTTGGCAGTGAACGGCTCAGACAGAAAAGGCTACATTCACAAAGCATTAACATAAGGCTAAGGATGTTCATTATAGCATTGTGACTGTAATTTTCAAATCTCATTGGACTTAGCTGAAACGTACTGTTACTTTTTTTGAAATAAGGCCTCTTATCCTGGTGTTTTAGTTTTGTGAACTGCACCTAAAGTTAGTTCTCAAGCCATAACTTGGGGCAACGTGGATAAAGGGTTTAGATACAAAAAGAGCACTTGTCCAGGTTAACAGTTAAAAAGACCAGGACATGACAGGTCAGGAAAAACACAGCAATAAGGCTAAAACCCCAAAGTAGGAATGCACAAGGCCTCATGCCGTGTACATACGAGCGGAATGTCCGAAAGAAAAAGTCAGACGGGAGCTTTTCATTGTATTTTTCCAATCGTGTGTGTGCCCCATCAGACTTTTTACGTAGAAAATTCTGACCTAGAAACAGAACATGTTCTAAATTTTTCCTACGGAACCAATTCCTAGCGGAAAAACCGCTCGTCTGTATGCTGTTCCGACGTACCAAAAACGACGCATGCTCTGAAGCAAGTACGAGACAGAAGCTATTGGCTACTGGCTATTGAACTTCCGTTTTCTAGTCCCATCGTACGTGTTGTACGTCACCGCGTTCTGGACGGTTGGAATTTGGTGTGACTGTGTGTATGCAAGACAGCTTGAGCGGAATTCCGTCGGAACCCCGTCAGGAAAAACCTTCAAAGTTTATTCCGACGGGAAAACCGGTGGTGTGTACAGGACATTAGAGTTCAAGGCAGCACAGTCTGTATAAGGACATACTAATTCTGATAATGTGCTGAACTAGCCATTATTTTGCCCACTTATCAAATGTCTATGAGGTACCCACAGACACTGTTGGCTGAGGTTTCCCAAAACAGGTTATAAACATTGTCACATCAGCACTGATTTTCCCCTATTAAACTAGTAATGGAGGTATCTACCATGTACCTCGCACACCTCTACCCATAGATTAAAAAGCAATAGTCTCCCTAGGCTACTTTGTCATTTGTCACTGGGCCAAACCAGCATTCCTGTGCCAGTTCTGCTTCCATAAAATATTTTCTATAACTGACACTTCTTATTGTTTACCTGAGCCTGACAATGATACACAGGAGACTGTAGTACAAGCAGATAATCATTTATGATCTAACGTTAGGCAAAGTGTAGGCGTGTACACCTGTGTGGCCTGGTGTGCTTTATATACCAAGGTTGCCATGTACTACCAGTTCTGCCTTGAACATGGTATAGCTACATACTCAAGTGGAAAAACTGGACATTGGTCTTGGCATTCTAAAAAACCTTGTTCTCATGAGGTGTATTGCCATACATATTGCTGTGTTTGCCAATGCAAGCACCATAGTTGTGCTCAGCCCATTGCATTAGGGTGTGCAACCCAACGCTCAAACACACATTCCTTTCTCTGCAGCCTCAGCTGCACTGGACAGTGGATGAATGGGAAGTGCTCTGTGCTGAGCGGCTTCCTGTTAATTTACAAACTGAAGCACAGTTTACTATGCTCTAGTTATGATTGAACACAGTGAGCGAGTGTTTTCACTGTGTTCATTTAGAAAAGGAAGGGGTTAGTAAATTACATATTGATTAGCCCCTTCCCCCCGCTCTCTATCCTTAAAATATCCCCCATAGCAGCCGAGGGGTGATGAGAGGAAAGGATGGAAGCCAGCAGCACTACGGTGGGGGCAGCAACACAAGGGAAAGCATGGGCAGTAGGGCACACCTGGCACACCCCCTGCGCATGCCTATAGCAAGCACTGTTCTGTACTCTATGGTATTTTAGGAACTTTGGTCAAAGTTAAAGCATTAAATGAAATAGGACCATCTTAAAAATGCAACACAAGGCACGGAAATGCATGTCAAAGTGTAGTTCATGTGCATAAGGCTAGAGCCCCAATATATATGTGTAGCACATGCCTATAACAGGCCCTGCAGATTTGTCCCAGGTTCTATTTCTAAGTTATTGCACGCCAGCCAGGCACAGAGTAGCTCCCTCAGTCTAACACACGATAACCAGGCAGTGGCTGTCTTTTTTGGCTTTATTACTGGTTAAACTTGGATGTGGTGTGGGAAAGCTTTGGGATACTCCAGAATTGAATGCAGAAAATGTTTAGAGAAATCTTCCTATTCAGCCTACTCTCTTCAGGGGCATTCCACTTCTTTCTAGAGACTGGAGGCACAAGTATTTCTGGGACCCCCAGCAGGGCAAATCCCACTTTCGTAGTACTAACAAAGTCACACAAGGGGTTAAACAGCAGAGAGTCACTAGGATTCCACTTCCAGGCTTCTACTCACTGTGTCCAATGGCGACCCTAGGGGGGGGCCAGAGGGGCCCTGACCCCCCCCCCCCAACATTATGCTGTGCCCCACCATGTGCCCTCCCAAAAAAAAAAAAATTTTTTTTTTTTTTTTTTTACAAAAAATCAATGTCTAAGAGGGAGAGAGTCCCCAGTCAGCTCCTGCAGGTGATTCCTCCCCCCTCCCCTGCTCGCTGACACTGCATAATGCGAGCGTTCACACAACCACGGCCGCCTGATCTGCTCCTTCACCTGCATCCTCATTGGCAGAGAGAAGAGCGAGTTGCAGGAAGGACTCCACCAGGACTTTCAGTTACTGAAAAAACAGACTGATTTCTCAGCCTGTAAATTCCAAGAGATGCCAGACCAGAGCTGTCAATAGCAGGGGCAGGACAGCAAGAGGAGGCTGGGGAACCCCACAGTGGCAGAACACCAGGGCCCAGAGGCAAGACAACCTTTGCAACCCTGATAGTTCTCCCACTGCTTTGGATCCTTATATTTTCTTGATATGCTGGTGACATATATCTCTTGTTTTCTGCCACCCTGGGGGACCCCAATACAGTAGGAAGGGAGCTCACTACTGGGGCCCCAGGATATAGATATATATATATATACACACATTTTATAGTTGCCCCCCTACTTTTGTCCCTGTCCCCCCATGTGCCCCCCCTAAATTTGAAAGCTGGAGACGCCACTGACTGTGTCTCCAGACACTTGGATTGATCCTGTCCAATATTGGCTAGACACTGTACCGTGAATCTCCAGGACGGATCCTTTATGCACCCACTTGACTTGACTGAACTGCTTCCAGGAAGAAAGGCCCCCCTGCTCCTCCTGAGCTGGATCCTCAATTAACCCTCCATGGGCTTCAGCAGACTTGCCCAGAAAGGCAGTAGCCCTTCCAGGCTGGGATCTCCTCCTTCAGGACAAGAACCCTGCTGCTCTAGGCCTCAGACTATTTATGGGCCCTCTCCTGCCTTCTGGGCACATTTCCCCAAGGATTTACTAGAATTCCATCAATATTCTAGCTCAGGGTCTGCCTCTTTCAACCTACTACATTCTAGAACCTACTAGAAGGCAGGGAGAAGTAAATGAGCCTGCAGCCTGTGAGACCCAGAACAGGCAAAAATAATCACACTCCGCTCCACTGACTACAGAGGAGCTAAAAAGACTAAATTCACTTTATCCTCACTAATAACCTAACCTAGGAGGGTGTTACATATACAGTATCTCACAAAAGTGAGTCCAACCCTCACATTTTTGTAAATATTTTATTATATATTTTCATGTGACAACACTGAGGAAATTACACTTTGCTACAATGTAAAGTAGTGAGTGTATAGCTTGTATAACAGTGTTTGTAGATGGGATGACAAACAAGGCAAAGGGAACCTACAAATGTAGTAGGCCTGTGCCGAATGATGTCGGGACACGATTGACAACGACTCAGAGGCAGCTAGCTACGGAAGTGATGCAGGATAGGAAGCATAACGAATTGCCACATTGTGTATGATATGAGTGAGAACCGCAGACGAGGACCACCAACGGAGAAGCCTCAACACACTGGTTATTAAATGCACAGACTCATGATCCACAAAGTGAGCTGGGAAGAGCCAGCCTAGTGACATGACATATCGTGCACCGGAACCGACAAGTAGTACAGGTGAGTGGGCTTCTTAAATACCCCCAGGCTCCTCCCATAAATTTAGGCAACCATACTGGCCTTTGTATATATATATATATATATATATATATATATATATATATATACATACACACAGTATCTCACAAAAGTGAATACACCCCTCACATTTTTGTAAATATATTATTATATCTTTTCATGTGATAACACTGAAGAAATAACACTTTGCTACAATGTAAAGCAGTGAGTGTACAGCTTGTATAACAGTGTAAATTTGTTGTCCCCTCAAAATAACTCAACACACAGCCATTAATGTCTAAACAGCTGGCAACAAAAGTGAGTACACCCCTAAGTGAAAATTTCCAAATTGGGCCCAAAGTGTCAATATATTGTGTGGCCACTATTGTTTTGCAGCACTGCCTTAACCCTCTTGGGCATGGAGTTCACCAGAGCTTCACAGGTTGCCACTGGAGTCCTCTTCCACTCCTCCATAACAACATCACGGAGCTGGTGGATGTTAGAGACCTTGCACTCCTCCACCTTTAGTTTGAGGATGCCCCACAGATGCTCAATAGTGTTTAGGTCTGGAGACATGCTTGGCCAGTCCATCACCTTTACCCTCATCTTCTTTAGTAAGGCAGTGGTTGTCTTGGAGATGTGTTTGGGGTCGTTATCATGTTGGAATACTGCCCTGTGACCCAGTCTCTGCTTCAGTATGTCACAGTACATGTTGGCATTCATAGTTCCCTCAATGAACCCTAGCTCCCCAGTGCCGGCAGCACTCATGCAGCCCCAGACCATGACACTCCCACCACCACGCTTGACTGTAGGCAAGACACACTTTTCTTTGTACTCCTCACCTGGTTGCCGCCACAAATGCTTGACACCATCTGAACCTAATAAGTTTATCTTGGTCTCATCAGATCACAGGACATGATTCCAGTAATCCATGTCCTTAGTTTTCTGAAGACAAGAAACTATTTGCAGGCTTTCTTGTGCATCATCTTTAGAAGAGACTTCCTTCTGGGAGGACAGCCATGCAGACCAATTTGATGCAGTTTGCGGCGTATGGTCTGAGCACTGACAGGCTGACCCCCCACCCATTCAACCTCTGCAGCAATGCTGGCAGCACTCATTAGTCTATTTTCCAAAGACAACCTCTGGATATGAGGCTGAGCGCATGCACTCAACTTCTTTGGTCGACCATGGCGAGGCCTGTTCTGAGTGGAACCTGTCCTGTTAAACCGCTGTATGGTCTTGGCCACCATGCTGCAGCTCAGTTTCAGGGTCTTGGCAATCTTTTTATACTTTAGCTGAAGGGGTGGAAGAGAATAGTGTGCGTCTGTCTCTTCTAGGGGACAAGGTCATATTGAAATCTCCCCCAACAATCATAAAAGGCTGAGCATATTTGCCGAGTTTCCCAAATATTTCAGTGAGAAATTGGATTTGACCTGAGTTGGGGACATAAACATTGATCAAAGTGAAAGAGCGTGAGAGATAATCGCAGTTCAGAAAAATATATCCACCACGAGGGTCCGTGAATGAGGATTTTACTCTTAAGGGGCAAGATTTTCTAATCAATATGGCAACCCCCGCTTTGCCAGAGGGGTCAGAAGCTATAAATGAAACAGGAAAATGTTTTGCAGCGAATTTAAAGGATCCACCCGAGCGGAAATGTGTCTCCTGGACCAAGATTATGTCCGCATTTGAAGACTTGAACTCCTTCAAGGCTAACCAGCGCTTATGAATAGAGTTCAAACCCTTCACATTATAAGTAAGGACTTGTAAAGCCATCACTGTGAAACATGGTTAAGCTATGGTGACCATAAAAGAAAAGCAACATCCATGAAAACATAGACATACAAAATGAGCAAAAAAGTCTATGGTGTATCTTATGGAGGGAAGACATGAAATAGAACTTAACATTAGTGAGGAATGACGATGAAAAAAGATGTAAGCAAAACAAGCAAAAAGTGAAAAATAGGTCAAAAACCACCCAGGAGTCCACAGCCGTGGCCGTGGATCAAAAGGAGGCACATGAGGGGCTCCAACTTCTCTGGAGTGATCCCCACCATCTTCTGACAAAATATAAGAAACTTGGTAGAAAAATTGAACTACAGTCCACAGAAAAGACATCCCATGTACATGGGTGTAAACTCCCCAAACTAGGGGAAACTCAGTGAGGCAAGGGCCGAAGCCAAATTGAACAAACTGCAGGAAAGACATCTTTCAAGGTGGGAGTCTAGAGACAGGATGACGCTGGGGTGTAGAGTAGGTCTTCTGTGGTTTCTGGCAAGCAGGGGTCCAAATCTGGCCTGGGATGGATGCGGGTTTAGGTGTTGTCGGGAGTGGTATGGGTTCTTCATCTGGCAGCGGTGGAAGACCAAGATTGCGTATGAACGCCTTGCGTATGTAAACTCCCCAAACTAGGGGAAACTCAGTGAGGCAAGGGCTGAAGCCAAATTGAACAAACTGCAGGAAAGACATCTTTCAAGGTGGGAGTCTAGAGAAAGGATGACGCTGGGGTGTAGAGTAGGTCTTCTGTGGTTTCTGGAGAGCAGGGGTCTAAATCCGGCCTGGGATGGATGCGGGTTTAGGTGTTGTCGGGAGTGGTATGGGGTCTTCATCTGGCAGCGGTGGAAGACCAAGATTGCGTATGAACGCCTTACTCTGAAGATCCCTCATGGAATATTGAACACCATCCTTCGAGGCAGACAAGCGGAAGGGAAATCCCCATCGGTATGGAAGATGATGATTTTGCAAGTGCGTGGTCACTGGGCGAAGGCTGCAGCGTTTAGCAAGGGTTATAGGAGACAAGTCGCTAAAAATTTGTATTTTAGCCCCCTTGAATTCCAGCCGAGATCTATTGCGAGTGGCCATGGTCAAAGCTTCCTTGCTATCGTAATAATGGAAGCGTACTACTGGGGGTTTAGGAGCTAGTGACCTATGGTGTACTCACTTTTTGTTGCCAGCAAGACATTAATGGCTGTGTGTTGAGTTATTTTGAGAGGACAGCAAATTTACACTGTTATACAAGCTGTACACTCACATCTTTACATTGTAGTAAAGTGTAATTTATTCAGTGTTGTCACATGAAAAGATATAATAAAATATTTACAAAAATGTGTGGGGTGTACTCACTTTTGTGAGATACTGTATGTTACAGATTAATTCTGCACTACAGGTGCACTGATTTCCTCAAATAAGGTCTACTGGGTGAAGTCTTTGAGAGTACAATTTCTACCTTTGCAATTATGGAAACTTTTTTTATACCCTTTTTTATATTATATATTATATTATATACACTATATTGTCAAAAGTATTGGGATGCCTGGCTTTACACACACATGAACTTCTTAATCCTTAGGGTTCAATATTGAGTTGGCCCACCCTTTGCAGCTTTAACAGCTTCAACTGTTCTGGGGATGCTGTCCACAAGGTTTAGGAGTGTGTCTATGGGAATGTTTGACCATTCTTCCAGAAGCGCATTTGTGAGTTCAGGCACTGATGCTGGATGAGAAGGCCTGGCTTGCATGTCTTTGCTCTAATTCATCCCAAAGGTGTTCTGTTGGGTTGAGGTCAGGACCCTGTGCAGGCCAGTCAAGTTTCTCCACCGCTCACCCATGTCTTTATGGACCTTGCTTTGTGCACTGGTCCAAATCATTTAGTGGAGGGGGAATTATGGTGTGGGGTTTTGTTTCAGGGGTTGGGCTTGGCCCCTTAGTTCCAGTAAAAGGGAAATCTTAAGGCGTCAGCATACCAAAACATTTTGGACAATTTCATGATCCCAACTTGTGGGAACAGTTTGGGGATGGCCTCTTCCTGTTCCAACATGACCGTGCACTAGTGCACAAAGAAAGGTCCATAAAGACATGGATGAGCGATTTTGGGGTGGAGGAATTTGACTGGCCTGCACAGAGTCCTGACCTCAACCCGATAGAACACCTCTGGGATGAATTAGAGTACTGTGAAATTCCGTCCAATCAACTTTGCTGCAGTTGGCTGAATCTGGGCTGACCGTATATCTCTAAACACTGCAGAATTCATCCAGTTGCTTCTGTTTTCTGTCACATCATCAATAAACACCAATGACCCAGTGCCACTGGAAGCCATGCACTTGTCTGGATGTTGTGAATGGGTTTTTCTTTACCATAGAGAAGATCCTGAGAACATCCACCTCTGTTGTCTTCCGTGGACATCCAGGCTTTTTTATGTTGCTGAGCTCACCAGTGCCTTCTTCTTTCCTCAGAATGTGCCAAACTTTTGTTTTGGCCACTCCTAATGTTGCTGCTATCTCTCTGATGGATTTGTTTTGTTTTTGAAGCCTTATGCCCCGTACACACGGTCGGATTTTCCGACAGAAAATGTGTGATAGGACCTTGTTGTCGGAAATTCCGACCGTGTGTAGGCTCCATCACACATTTTCCATCGGATTTTCTGACACACAAAGTTTGAGAGCAGGATATAAAATTTTCCGACAACAAAATCCATTGTCGGAAATTCCGATCGTGTGTACACAAATCCGACGGACAAAGTGCCACGCATGCTCAGAATAAATAAAGAGATGAAAGCTATTGGCCACTGCCCCGTTTATAGTCCCGACGTACGTGATTTTCGTCACCGTGTTCAGAATGATCGGATTTTCCGACAACTTTGTGTGACCGTGTGCATGCAAGACAAGTTTGAGCCAATATCCGTCGGAAAAAATCCTAGGATTTTGTTGTCGGAATGTCCGAACAAAGTCCGACCGTGTGTACGGGGCATAACAGTGACCTGTTTCACTTGCATGGACAGCTCCTTTGAACTCATGATGTTGGTTCACAGCAATAGGTTCCAAATGCAAATACCACACTTAGAATCAACTCCAGACCTTTTTCCTGATTAATTGATGAAAAAAATAAAGGAGCAGCCCACACCTGGTCATGAAACAGCTTTTTATTCAATTGCCCAAATACTTTTGGTACTTTGAAAAAGGGGGGTGGCCATTCTTAAGAGCTGTAATTCCTAAACCCTTCCACCGATTTGGATGTATATACCCTCAAATTCAACCTGTGTGCACTTTCAGCCCATATCCATTATATAACTATAGCTTGAAAATGTGTTGGTAAATACCTGAAAACTCTAAAATTGTGCCTGTGTCCAAATATATATGGACCGAACTGTGTATATATATATATATATATATATATATATATATATATATATATACATATATATATATATATATACATACATACACACACACACACACACATACATTATATTTGGAACCCTCCAACCGAGATAGACATGGAACCACACAAAGATGCCACAAGACTCACAACATAACGCAGGCCTGAGGTGTGCCCTGGTCAGCATGCCAAAAAAGGGGGCATACCCAAGATAAGTAATGGATGATTGTAGAGGAGGGATGTGCAAGGAAGTTCCCTGAAAAGGGGAATGGGCGGGAGGGTATTGTGCACTGGAACCAACAAGGAATACAGGTGATTGAGCTGCTTAAATACCCCCCAGGCTCCTCCCAAAAAATTCAGGCTACCATACTGGCCTTCTTATTTATGGTCAGAGCCCTCCAACCGAGACAGACATGGAACCACATAAAGACGCCATAAGACTCACAACATAACACAAACCTGAGGTGTGCCCTGGTCAGCTGCTCGGTATGCCAAAAAAAAAGGAGAAAAAATACCAGGATAGGGAAATAATGTTTTATTGGACATGTGACATTTATTGAGCAAGCTTGGTAAAGGCTTGCAACATTTCAACCTGAGGGTTCGGAATGTACCGGGAAAAGCAGGAGGACTTCCACCTGCCCAACCTTCTGATGATATGGTCCGGTACTCCATGCCGAGACGCGGCTGAGATCGATTTGATACGAAAGGAGTGCCCGGAAAACTGGCTGGGGCAGGGGCATACCTAGAGCATTTGGCACCTGGGGCGGATCTTATATGTGGCACCCCCAACTTTAAAATGTAAAAATACCCCACTGTGGCCCCTGCATACCTCTGCATCCCCCAATATCTCTTTGTCACTACTTTGTACCCCCTCTCCACAACTGAACCCCTTTACATTACACAGCCTCCCCCCGCAACTCTGGACCCCTTTACATTACACAGCCCCCCCTGCAGCTCTGGACCCCATTAAATTACACAGTACCCTACCCTGCACCTCTGGACCCCTTTACATTACACAGCACCCTGCACCTCTGGACCCCTTTACATTACACGGCACCCTGCACCTCTGGACCCCTTTACATTACACAGCACCCTGCAGCTCTGGACTTCTTTACATTACACCACCCTCTCTACCTCTGGTCCCCTTACATAACAGCACCCTGCACTTCTGGACCCGTTTACATTACACAGCACCCTGCATTTCTGGACTTCTTTACATCACATAGCACCCTGCACCTCTAGACTCCTTTACATTACACAACCCCCTTCACCTCTGGACCCCTTTACATTACACAGCACCCTGCATCTCTGGACTTCTTTATATTACACAGCACCCTGCTCCTCGGAACCCCTTTACATAACACAGCACCCTGGACCTATGGACTCCTTTACTTTACACAACCCCCTGCACCTCTGGACCCCTTTACATTACACAGCAGCCTGCACCTCTAAACCCCTTTATATTACACAGCTTCCTGCACCTCTGTACCCCTTTACATTACACAGTACCCTGCACCTCTGGACCCCTGCACATTACACAGCCCACCCCCACCTCTGGACCCCTGCACATTACACAGACCCTACTGCAGCTCTGGGCCCACTGCATGTTACACAACCCCCCAACAGCTCTGGACCCCCTGCATGTTACACAACCCCCTCAAAGCTATGGACCCCTGCAAGTTATACACCCCCCCACACACAGAGTTTTGGACCCCCTGCATGTTACACAGCCCCCCCCAAAGCTTTGGACCCCTGCATGTTACACAACCCCCCCACAGCTCTGGAATCCCTGCATGTTACATAGCCCCCCTCTCCCCCACAGTTCTGGACCCCCTGCATGCTACACAGCTCCCCCTGCTCTGGACCCCCTACATGTTGCACAGCTCTGCCCCTTCCTACCTTACTCATGCACAGGGGGAGACACAGCAGCGCTAAACAGAGGGCGGGAACTGCTGGAGTTAAATTTTCATATTAACAAGCTAATGATTGGTTGCTAGGACCACCTAGCAACCAATTACCTGCTAATTAACTTAGAAAGTTGACTCCAGCATTTCCTGTCCTCTATTCAGCACTGCCCACTGTCTCTCTCCCCCTACCCTGCTGTACGAGAGAGAGAGAGAGAGAGAGAGAAAGAGAGAGAGTGTTTTCTTTCTCCTGCTCCACTGTGGCAATCCAGTGGCTGGTCCTGCGTGTTACCCGGGTAGTGGTACAGTCCGCACCCTGTCACAGCTCGGCTCTCCGGGATCTCCCTGCCCTGTCACCTCCCCAGTGGGGTTGAGGCCTAGGTTAGCCAGGACAATGCAAACATGTTTAATGAACTGGCTAGCACTTTGGGGCTAGTAGGAAAAGGCAACAATGGGCTGGAGCTAGACTGGTTAGGCAGGTGTGACAACAACTGGTCAAGGACCTCTACTGGACACCAATTGTTGTGGGTCTGGAAGAACTTGATGTCAACCCCAGTTCCGGACTGTTGGGTCTTGGACACTGCTAAGTGTAGAACGAAATAGTCTTGGAGGTGGGCCAGGTGGCACCTGCACAGAACCTGGCAACCGGGGCCACTGTAGGTAAACTTGCCTAGCTGCAGGAAACCATAGAAGGCCAGGTAGATAGCCGCTTGAATGACCAGGCTGGGCAGTAAGCCGAAGGGGGACCACAACAGGATAGCCAACATGTCCTGTGCCGAGTGATGTCGGACAACGACAGACATCGGCTCGGAGGCTTGGATCTACGAACCAATCATATGTTTGTAGATGGGATGACAAACAAGGCAAAGGGAACCTACAAATGTAGTAGGCCTGTGCCGAATGATGTCAGGACACGATCGACAACGACTCAGAGGCAGCTAGCTACGGAAGTGATGCGGGATAGGAAGCATAACGAATTGCCACATTGTGTATGATATGAGCGAGAACCGCAGACGAGGACCACCAACGGAGAAGTCTCAACACACTGGTAATTAAATGCACAGACTCATGATCCACAAAGTGAGCTAGCTGGGAAGAGCCAGCCTAGTGACATGACATATCGTGCACCGGAACCGACAAGTAATACAGGTGAGTGGGCTTCTTAAATACCCCCAGGCTCCTCCCATAAATTCAGGAAACCATACTGGCCATATATATATATATATATATATATATATATATCTATATCTATATATATACACACACAGTATCTCACAAAAGTGAATACACCCCTCACATTTTTGTAAATATATTGTTATATCTTTTCATGTGATAACACTGAAGAAATTACACTTTGCTACAATGTAAAGTAGTGAGTGTACAGCTTGTATAATAGTGTAAATTTGCTGTCCCCTCAAAATAACTCAACACACAGCCATTAATGCAGGGGTCTCAAACTGGTGGCCCTCCAGCTGTTGCAAAACTACAAGTCCCATGAGGCATTGCAAGGCCGACAGTTACAAGCATGACTCTCATAGGCAGAGGCATGATGGGACTTGTAGTTTTGCAACAGCTGGAGGGCCACCAGTTTGAGACCCCTGCATTAATGTATAAACTGCTGGCAACAAAAGTGAAAATTTCCAAATTGGGCCTAAAGTGTTTATTTTCGAGCACTGCCTTAACGCTCTTGGGCATGGAGTTCACCAAAGCCTCACAGGTTGCCACTGGAGTCCTCTTCCAGGGCTCTATGACAACATCACGGAGCTGGGGGATGTTAGAGACCTTGCGCTCCTCCACCTTCCGTTTGAGGATGCCCCACAGATGCTCAATATGGATTAGGTCTGGAGACATACTTGACCAGGCCATCACCTTTACCCTCAGCTTCTTTAGGAAGGCAGTGGTCGTCTTGGAGGTGTGTTTGGGTTCGTTATCATGTTGGAATACTGCCCTGCGGCCCAGTCTCCGAAGGGAGGGGATCATGCTCTGCTTCAGTATGTCACAGTACATGTTGGCATTAATGGTTCCCTCAATGGACCATAGCTCCCCAGTGCCAGCAGCACTCATGCAGCCCCAGACCATGACACTCCCACCACCATGCTTGACTGTAGGCAAGACACACTTGTCTTTGTACTCCTCACCTGGTTGCCACCACACACACTTGATACTATCTGAACCAAATAAGTTTATCTTGGTTTCATCAGACCACAGGGCATGATTCCAGTAATCCATGTCCTTAGTCTGCTTGTCTTCAGCAAACTGTTTGCAGGCTTTCTTGTGCATCATCCTTAGAAGAGGATTCCTCCTGGATGACAGCCATGCAGACCAATTTGATACAATGTGCGGTGTATGGTCTGAGCACTGACAGGCTGACCCCCCGACCCCTTCAACCTCTGTAGCAATGTTGGCAGCACTCATTTGTCTATTTCCCAAAAACAGTCTCTGGATATGACGCTGAGCACCTGCATTCAACTTCGTTGGCCGACCATGGAACCTGTCCTGTTAAACCGCTGTATGATCTTGGCCACCGTGCTGCAGCTCAGTTTTAGGTTCTTGGCAATTTTTTTATAGCCTAGGCCATCTTTATGTAGAGCAACAATTCTTTTTTTCAGATCCTCGGCGAGTTCTTTGCCATGAGGTGCCATGTTGAACTTCCAGTGACCAGTATGAGAGAGTGAGAGCACTAACACCAAATTTAACACACCTGATCCCCATTCACACCAGAGACCTTGTAACACTAATGAGTCACATGACACTGGGGAGGGAAAAAGGCTAATTGGGCCCAATTTGGACATTTTCTCACTTTTGTTGCCAGCGGTTTAGACATTGATGGCTGTGTGTTGAGTTATTTTGAGGGGACAGCAAATTTACACTATTATACAAGCTGTACACTCACTACTTTACATTGTAGCAAAGTGTAATTTCTTCAGTGTTGTCACATGAAAACATATAATAAAACATTTACAAAAATGCGAGGGGTTACTCACTTTTGTGAGATACTGTATATATATATATATATATATATATATATATATATATATATATATATATATATATATATATATATGATATTGTTTTCATATTTTACATTACCTATACTGATTTTTGGTAAATTTGTTCACAAAAACATGGATTGTTCACTTTTGGCTAATTTTCGTTTGTATATGTGTATTATGAACGATTGTTTCATCTATGCTTGAGTTGATTATTGCATTTTTAGCACTGTACTAGATGAATGATTAGAAAAATGTATGTTGATATATTACAGATTGCTACTGACCTATAGCTGCATATTCAAAAAGTCAAAGAAAAGCATCTCAGGATACATAAATGATGTATAAAATGTAAGAAGAGCTTTGAATGCATTCACTATTTTTCCAATTTATAATAAATAAATTAATCATTGTAGGTAGCTTTAAATATTGTGTACAGTGTACAAGTAAGGTTGGAAAGGTGAGAACCTCTGTCATGTTTTTATTGCTGATTTCTTCCATTCAGGAAGTCAGTAAGATATGTAATGAAACAAGAAGTGGTGGTCACCACTGTCCCAACTATGATCAGGCCTCAAGCCAGCTAACACGTTACCTTCCAGCCCCTATCACTGCAGACCACATTGCCGCTGTGCTCTCCCACTGTATGTATCAAATTCTGCCAAACCAATTCCTCATTAAAGGTGCAGATGTTTTCAATGATAGAGAGTTAAAATAAAAAAGGAGCTACAGTCTGCCTTATTATATATATTGTAGATTAAATCTGAGATTATAGATCACAAACTAGGGTCCTACTCAGGAAACACCCTTCAATTATTCCTATAAATAAACCAATTAGAGATATGCACATTGCAATCAAAAAGATTCACATTTCATCCATGTAGAGATTAGAGAATTCAAACTAATGAAAGCTGGTTAATATTGGCAGAATGTGTTGTCTCCACAAACCCCTTTGTAGCCCATAACTACAAATTATTGTGCTTGCAGCGTTCTGCACTTAGGCCCCTTTCACACGGGCGTTCCATTTGTCGGTTTTTCATTCATCCATTGACGGATGAAAAACGGACACCAATGTATTTCTATGGACAAGCATCTGCTTTGGTGTCCGTTTTTCATCCGTCAGCGGATGATCATCCGCTGACATACGCCTCCATTAACATCCAATTTTTGAAATAGAAGAAAGTCCTATTATTTTTCCATTTAAAAAAGGAACTGACGAAAAACGGATGTAAACAAACGGTCCAGTTTTGCATTGGTAGTGGATGTAAAAAAAAAAATGTAAAAACTGATGAATACTGATGTAAAACTGATGAAAAACTGATGTAAATAGAATCCATTATTCTTTAAAAAACGGGATTAAACTGATGAAACAAATGGAACACTTGTGTGAAAGGGGCCTAAAGTGTAATCTGTGTTTTTGGGAATGTTCTCTTTGATCTATATAGTCTCTGATTATTTCAATAAAGCCCCTTTCACACTGGAGTGGTGGGTGCGTCGGCGGTAAAGCGGCGCTATTTTTAGCGCCACTGTACCGCCAATTTCGCAGCGCTATTTGGCAGCTAGCGGGGAGCGTTTACCCCCTCTGCTAGCGGCTGAAAAAGGGTTAAAACCACCGCCAAGCTATGCCGGTGGTATAGCCGCGCTGCCCTATTGATTTCAATGGGCAGGAGTGGTTTAGGAGCAGTGTATACACCGCTCCTTCACCACTCCAAAGATGCCATTTGCAGGAGTTTTTTTTAACATCCTGCAAGAGCACCGCCCCAGTGTGAAAGCACTCGGGCTTTCACATTGGAGAGACAGGAGCGGCTCTTTATAGACGCAATGCAGGAGCTATTTTTAGCGCTGTAGCGCCTGTAAAGTGCCTCAGTGTGAAAGGGGGCTAAAGGAAAAAGCAGTACGTTGCAGTATGTTGTTATACCCAGTGAAACCTTGGGGTTGATTTACTAAAACTGGAGAGTGCAAAATCTGGAGCAGCTCTGCATAGAAACCAATCAGCTTCCATTCTTTTTGTTTTTAGTGTTTATCAAAGCTTAATTGAACAAGAAGTTAGAAGCGGATTGGCTACCATGCACAGCTGCACCAGATTTTGCACTGTCCAGTTTTAGTAAATCAACCCGTGTGTCTTATTAGGATCAGGTGATGGCTTACTACACTGTTTGTCAAGATGTATATAAGTAGGTGTAGACCCTCTGCAAGTTTTAATGCAGTCTTGTGTCCCAGCTAGGGAGATCCACACCTCTCTTTGTTCTGGTGACCATTGTCAATGGGACTAAAAATAACTGTAAAATGTTAGAGTTGATATGAACAAAAGAGAGGTGAGATGAACATTCCAATGGGGACAAATATTTTGGTAACAACTGTCTAAGATGAGAATTCCCTAGATTTTCCTTACTTCCTGTTGTATCTCCAGGACAGGAAGGACAATGAAATCTCTCCTAGCGGAACACAGAATGCAAAAAAATACGTTTATAAAGGGATTTATCTCGTCTCTACTCAAAAAAGTTTTGGATGCACAAACACCTTAAATAGCTCAACAGATTATCTACTACCAAAGCATGGTCTTTGGAACCTCTATTGGAAGATACAGTATACCAATTGGCTACTTTGAAATCTTTCAGTTCAAACTGTTTGTCCCTTCAAGGTTAGAGTACCCCTGCAAGCATCTGTAGCATACATAAAGATGCACCCTTGTACAATATGTGTATACAGTATATGTTAGGGAATAAAAACATTTTAGGCGCTGGATGCCATACCACCATTTAATATCTATGGCTAGCCTTAAAATTCATTCTCAAATATCACTTCCCAAATAGGAAATGGCAACACTTAAACACCGTATGAAATGTTTTACATATAGAAATTTATGTGTGCTTTTCATCTTTTCATCCACAAGTGTGCCAGTTCTATGCATGCGGCAGTATATGTAGCCCAGCCTTAAACAGAAGGGCATCTGTTTACATTTGTTTTATATTTCCCTTTTTGGCGAGGTGGAAAGTCTGAAGGCATTGGGCAGCTCAGAAATACAACACTCACAAGTGTCAGAAACTATCTACAATGAGCCTCAGTACAACTGCACACCATAGGCAGCAAGCACAGCAACAGATGTACTCTATATACAAATTCCTGCTCTCAGTACACTACTCCCTCTGACTTGCACAGGAAATCAAATCAATGCAATCTTAAGAAATGTCTTTGAAATCTGGAGTACCACATGTAATCAAGAGGAGGCAAAGCTAAAACTTCCTGAAGCCTAAGCAGGGCTTTCACATTCCTTACATAAAATGGAAGCAGAAAACCACAAATACGTTACTGTGTAACTCTGTCTAAAAAAACACAGGTAGTAGTATGAATGGGATGTTTAGCTGTGTATAGCTGCCAAATGATTTCAAGGGATGATTTCAGGTTTTATCAATTTGTCCTTAGAATTTTTCATTTCTAGAAGTGGCCCTGGCTTACAGCTCTGACCAGGCAAAAAGGAAAATTTCCTTATTACCTGCTTTTTTTATTGTCTTTTTGTAAAAGTGCGTGTATAGCCAAAACTTTTCTTTTTAGTGTTGGATAGAGTAAGTAAAGCTGCGTAAGCTTTGCTCCTTGTGTCCCATTTCCCTTTACTTCCTGTCACAGAGAAACTACAGGAAGTGAGAAGAAATCTCTCTAAAGTAAGGGGAAATCTCTCCCACTTAGATAGGTGTTGCTAGAAATGGCATCCTCATTGTAGGATTATCCTTCACTTGCTGTTCCGATGAAAACTGTAAAATTCTGGATTTTCCATTGCTTTCTCGCTTGGTTACAATGGTCACCAGGATGAACAGGGAGTGTGAATCTCAGTTATGGTGGCACAAATATTGATAAAAAGTTGATAAGGGTAACTCTTCTCTTTCCTTTCCAAAACTCTTACGCATAATAAGAGAATTTAAGAATGCTGTTGTAAAGGAAGCAGCAGGGGGTTATTTATTTTGGGTTATTAACATGTATAAAAGTGTGGATTTGTCTAAGGCCCCTTTGACACGAATGTGCCGATCAGAACTTTCATTCTCCCCTACATGTGTCCATTTACACCCGACTACAGTCAATCTTGTTTGATAAAAACAGATGGAAGAGGAATGGACCCAGCAGATCAGATGGCAGTTGAGTGTAATTGGACAGGCGGACCTCCCATAGAGGAAAGCGGGCTGTATCTGTTCTGCAGAAGCTGACGGGACACAGACCTATCATCCATGCTGCAGACAGGTCCCCTGCTGAGCAAGCGAATAGCAGCCACTCCATGTTAAAGGGGTCCTACTCCCTTTAGATCTAAAATACAGGGTAGGATTCAGGGTGGCCAACATGATCAATTTGCCTGTAACAGATTGACTGTGTAAAAGATATAGTGAAATACACCTTTGGTATTTTCAGGCTTTTATTTACTATGTAGAAAAGCCTGGATAAACATGATCTTGAAGCCTGTACTTTCAAAAAAACCTCTGATGGTTTTTCATTGTTGTGCTCCTTTTGTCATAAATCAGACAAGAAGCTAGAAGAACCTCTCCAACAAGAACACAAATAGGAAGCCTTAATTTTTTTCTCTTCCTGGTGTCTATACACCTTGAGCCTTTGGGTTCTATACACAGCTACCTACAATAAACATTCCTAGCCCAGCCAGGTGTGTCAGAGTGTGTGGCGCAGTTTACATAGTCATAAGCACAGTAACAGGGTACCTAGCACATCAAGTGGCTCCTTTGGGGGTGAGCGCTACACCTATGTGTGGGTGCAGCATGGCAATAACACACAGTCTAGATGTAAATAGTGGAATTTGTATTGAAGTTAAGGCATAACAGCTAACAACAAGCTCAGAGGGAGGAGGCTGGACCGGGAACACTCACAGATGCCAACAGTGTCTAGCAGAGCAGGTATCAGGCGAACTGACATTGTCTGTCTGGAGGGCAGAATGTGGTCTGGCCATTCCTAGTCCAAACAGGAAGATGTCCAAGGGGATTGCAGAGCCCTAAGCTTTCCCTACTCATCTGGAACCTTTCCCTGCCTCTAATACTGTCCCTGACAGATGGGTGACCTTTCCCTACATTACCCACACACGAAACCATGCCAAATCCAGGGGCCAGGGTCTTGAATAGATTCTGCCATACCTAATATGGCTGACAGAGTCACATGGGCAGCCTACATCAAATGGGATCGCTGAGCTAGTGACTCAGGAAACCATAGAGGAACCATGTTCCTCTTGACTTTCTCTCCCTTTGCACTGTCTATGCAGTTGAGCACCACCTGCAGTGGAGGCAACAGGCTGCACCTGCCTACACACCTGTTTTGTGATCCACACAACCCTGTCAGACAACACAGACAGACTTTAAATCTGCATCAATGTCTATTAAAAACGCCAATAAGTTTGGTGAAGAATGTCACGCTTCTGTACACATTGATCCGGCATTGGGTTTTGTCTCCTGTCCGAGTTGCTCAGGTTCTTGCCTATCCAGAAATCCACTCAGTGGGGACACCACCATCTGTCTCAGCATAGAGGGAGGATCACCCAGGACTCACAGACAACAAGGCCCAATAACTCAGCAATGGAAACCCAGGGGAATAAAAAACACATCCTCCATAGTGTGAATCCGCTTGAATAGTTTATTGAAAACAGTAAAAGTAGCGCACTTACCAAAAAGAACAAATAAAACAGCATGTAATATAAATCAGCCGGCCGGCCTGCATGCACCCGTTCGCAATGGGATGGAAACGATGACGTCAGCGCGTCTGCCTTCCTGCATGCACCCGTTCGCAATGGGATGGAAACTATGACGTCAGCGCGTCTGCCTTCCTGACGTCATCGTTTCCATCCCATTGCGAACGGGTGCATGCAGGCCGGCCGGCTGATTTATATTACATGCTGTTTTATTTGTTCTTTTTGGTAAGTGCGCTACTTTTACTGTTTTCAATAAACTATTCAAGCGGATTCACACTATGGAGGATGTGTTTTTTATTCCCCTGGGTTTCCATTGCTGAGTTATTGGCCTTGTTGTCGGTGAGTCCTGGGTGATCCTCCCTCTATGCTGAGACAGATGGTGGTGTCCCCACTGAGTGGATTTCTGGCATAAGCTTCATTACAGCTTACCTCTGGTAAACATATATCTACATAGGTGGTGGATTCTTCTCACAAGATGTTTTTATTCACTAAAGTTTTCAATCACTATTGGTGGAACATATTGCAATAAGGACTGTTGGTATCAGAAGTCACTTTTACTGTCACGAACTTTTTTTGTCACTTTTTACATTATCTACATCTAGTTTTATAGCACATTTCTCTGATTATTTTTCACATATATATTGTGTTGATATCTAATTTATTTTATATTGATCACTTTACAGCATTTGAAATAATTGAGGATTCATTGATTGCTTATATTTAGCGCGGTTCTTTTATGTATTGTACTTATTTGATTCTTTTACCTGGGAATTAGAACTGCAGCTTGGGGGTGTGGGGAAGCGCAGTAATTTTTTATTTTTTCTTGCCTATCCACCCTGAACCTAGGTATTCGTAAATCTTTGCACCTGCATGTTAGTGTTCGAGCAACGTGTCTTCACGTGGAAGCTGGACCCCTCTGTTCCTGTGGTGTTCGCCGCCATCTGAATATTCCCATATTCTGTGTGTTGTTTGATCCTGTCTTTGTTCTCAGTATTTTCCCTCTGGATGTGCAGTTATATTCCCTTTGGTTTCTGTCCATGGATCCCTTCATTTTCTGTTGCTGTGTGTGTCTTTTTCAGCATTGCTTCTTGTTGTTGATTGCCTGCAGCCCCTTCCAGTTTGCTGAGTCTATCTCTCTGCACCGTTGCTCTGCATCCCACCTGCACTTTACACTTGCTCCCTGCATCCTCTCCCCTGGCGTCCCTTCCTAGCTAGCTGCAGCAGGTTTCCTTGGTTCCCAGTCTCCTAAGGCTCACCAACGTTTGTTCTAAAATGGGAAAAGTGCTTACTCTAACATTAGGCTTAACAGTGGAAATGTAACTTTTTTGCACATTCTAGGGTTGTTTCTTCATTTTGAATGGGCTGAAATCGCACCACACCAAAAGTAGTGCATACACTACTGTTTGAAACGCACTGCAACTGGATCGCATACTACTTTTGTACCATGCGATCCGCTGCGGGCCGGTGCAGGCACACGCACTGCGTTTGCGAGCTGCGTTTGGGGTGTTGGTAACTTAGCACTGACACCCACTGCAGACCGCAAGGGCAATATGGTTGGAATTTTGGTTTCCCGCACTGCATTCTAGTGTAAATGGCCCTGAATGATTCATAACACATTATTTTGCACTCTGTACAATTAGATGACAGAATGCAGGCTGAATGTGAGATGGTAAAGTATCAGTACCAGTGAGTGAAGGCAGAAAGTAGACGATTATAGGTCAGGGAAGAAGAAAGAAGGCATGAGGGTGGAATTCACCTTTTAATGTAGCAATGAGTGCGTGGACTCCTTCCATGCTGATGTGCACCCCCTTTTTCTGCATTTGGGGTTGCTTAGGGAGAAGGTTTACAAAAAAAGGGGTACCCCTTCATAAACATTGGTGCTACCCCTGGATGTCTAGGAGGCAGATGCAGTGGCAATATGGGGAGCAGTGTTCTATACACTGCTCCCCATGCCATACCATACCATACCATACCACTTCCATACCATCCCCATACCTATTCCACTCCCACTGCCTCCTGGCCAGGAGGTCCGAAGTGATTTTTCCTATGAAAATAGAAACAAAGATTGGTAAAAACACTGGTCACAATATATTTCTAGCTGGAAAATATCTATCCAACAGTAATTTTGCATGATTATCACTGTATAGCCAAACTATTTTTTAGGTTTGGATACAGTAGGGAGGAGTTAAAAGCCCTCTCAGGTTATTTTTTGCTGTTTGAGTACTATTTATGAGATCTCCCTAAATGCCTTTGTCTGGAGATGCAGCAGAAAGTTTTAGAAAAAAAAAAATCCCAAAATAAGAAAAATTCCCCTCTTAGACGGTTGTCACCAGAACAGATATCCTCATCGGAAGATTTATCCTTACCTCATATACTAAGTAAAATTTTAGATTTCCCCTCAAAATCTATCTTGGTGTTGATGGTTACCACCAGTATAAATAGTGGGGGAATCTTCCCAAAGGGGACACAGACAGCATTTACAGCCTGACGGAGGGTATAATCCTTCCCCATGCTATTCAAAATTAAGAAAAAGTTTAGCATTTATAAACACTTTAATGTTCAAACAAGTTGAAAAATGGGACAGCTTTAAGTGGAATTTTTTCTTCAACCATGTGTATCTGAATAGACTGCTCTGGCCATGCAAGTACCTGCTAACTTTATATGCAGAGCCCGGAACAACTTTGGTAAACATTCTTTAGAAATAGCTGTTACAACCTACCTTGTAAATAATAGAAAGAGAATAATACTATTTAAGTTCAAAGTGTAATTGTAAAAATCACTTTCTCGTCCACTCAAACTGCAAAATGCTTATAAGCCACCTCCGAAGTTTAGTCCTATAAATAGGCAGCTAAGCTTTACGAGCTGAAAATCCAAATGTCAGTTTTTGTTTGTTCTTGGGATGGTAAAATCATGTTTCATGACCCAGCGGGCGTGACCCCACCTTCCAGAGCAGACTTAATAAGGCAATGTTTAGATGTAACCCAGCTTCCCTGCTCCTGTCCTGTCACATAAACACTCGCCATGAACTTTTATTTTCAACAGCCATTTTCAAACTATTCCAGCAGTATTATTATAGGTATAGACAAGGGGTGCGAGAAAAATTATACAACCTCTGAAGTTCCTTAACTGTTAAGTAACCCTTTCAACAATCACTATATGCAGAGTTATTTTCATCCATTAGAGCGTAGAGACTACCATAGCCACAATTATGACACTAATGTTAGCATGATTTTTAGATAGGTAATGCAAATAATTTTAAAAGCTATGATTAGTATTTCAATTATGCTCTACAAAGAAACACAGTGGTGCCAGCGAGGGCAGTTTACAACACAGCAGAGCTGACGCCAGTCTTGTAATAGGCTTTATGTCTTTGTCTTGCTAGTTTATGAGATAATAATTTCACTCGTAGTAAGAAAAAAAATATATTGTTTAAAGGTAATTCTTATTGGATTTCCAATAGTAAAACAATGGTGGCCTTGCAGAACCATACGTTATGGTGTAAAGGTGCAATGGAATCCTGGTGAAATAGCACCCCATATAACAGTTTACAGAAGCAACAAGACACAAAGCAATACATACTCCTTTATCAATGAGAGATACAATTCAATACAAACATGTAGGAGAATCATGTTGACTGATATGTGATACACACTGTGAAAAACCCAAATATGAAACCTTTCAGGGTCTCATATTGTTACTATAGAAAGCTTAGTCCAAATGCACAATACTTTGTGTAACTAGCGTGTGTGTTCCAACATTTTATTAAATTATTTGGGTAGCCACGTATAGGCAGGTTGCCTACAGTTTGCTAGCTAGACAGTGGCTGACTCAGGCTGGGAATGGGTTAATGCCATACTTTGCTGTTCCTGGGCTTTTTTTGGACCCAGCTTATCCACCCGGTATTATAAAAGGGGAAGGCCGGAGTCCAAAAGTTTCCACTCAAAAGAATGATGTGATAACTGCAGAGGAGGACTGCTTTGTCTTGCAGTATGTCGGAGGCACTGGGAGTCTGGAGATCTACAAAATCCTTGAGAACACCTAAAATGGACTTCCACCTTGTCAAGATACAGTACGCCTGGGCAATCTGCTAGAGCTAGTTAGGGACATTCTAATGTTACATGTTCATGTTGGACTATTCAGATAAATTCAAGTAAAAGTTAGATCAGCTGTTCTAAGCCTGGTCTGAAATTATTTAAAAGAGTGCATGATGGTTATCTAATCATCTGTCGTATCTAAGAGCATGGTCAGTAAGCACATATGGGGTATGAATCAAAGCCATTACTTCAAGGTTAATTCCGTAGGACAAGTTGGAGGAGGAAGAATGTAGTTGCCATGGGTAACCAGTAACTAGTGCAAGGAACATTGAGCCAGTCGTGAAGCATGGTACCTGGTGTACGTGACGGGTCCTCTGATAGTGAGGGCATCTGGCTCCCTCCCCAGTGGTCAGTTTCCCATAGTCACCAGGACCAATCCAGCATTATAAAGACCCATATTCTGGTCACATGGTATGGGAGAGAAGGAGGTCATCAGTGGACACATGAGGTCCATGCTAGGTGCATGGCAGGACCCCATTCTGTCACTGGGAGCAAGGTGGCAGAGGTACACACAGGCTTAGTGGTGTCCCTCCTAAACAGGCAACAATGTGTAGTGACACGGGACAGCACATTTTTAAGAGGAACTTTGTATTTCTATTACTGCACACAGTGACACACACATGCAACTCCTGTCTAAATTGCCCTAGTATATATGTATGACTGTGAGTTAGGGACCTTAGATTGTAAGCTTCTTGAGGGCAGAGACTGATGTTAATGTATAATAAATATGTAAAGCGCTGTGTAAATTGAGGGTGCTATATAAGTAGCTGTAATAAATAAATAAATACATAAATTAATTAGTACTTAGTTATTAAGCCTTTTCCAACCATTAACTGTAGGGTGTTTAGAAGGTTTCCAAAAAATTTCTATAATTTTCTTAGCACAGAAAAACAAGAAGCAAAGGAGAGTCATATCTGACTAAATACAACAGTAACACCAGATTGGGTTACAAATATTAGGTATAGCTAGGTAATTAGCAATACTAATTAGCAATGTTGGTGATATCAGACCAGAAGGATTGAATCTTAAAGTGGTTGTAAACCCTGTTACACCACTTGTACCTCTAGATAAGCCTATTATAATAAGGCTTACCTGTAGGTACCGTAAACATCTCCTAAACCTGCACGGTTTAGGAGGTATTTACTATTTATGCTTACGCCAATGTTATCGGTGCATGCGCACTGAAGAAACGGCTCGATCGTGCCATTTCTAAAGGGCCTGTGCCATGACCAACGGCTCCCGCCCGCATTCATGGGAGCAGCGTCCTCACAGCTCTAGCCAATGACAGTGCCAGAGCCCGCGAATCCAGAAATAACTCCGGGAGACATGTCGCCGGTCACAGCTGTGTACGGGGACCGCTGCAACAGCTTCGATCTAAGGTAAGTATTTCCTAATGAGCTAGTATGCGATGCATATTAGCTCATTATGCCTTTGTCTTGCAGGTTTTTTATTTTATTTTTTTATATGGGTTTGCAACCACTTTAAGACAATGCCTACTATATCTTGCCAAGCATCCACTGATGGGCCTGGTATATCTTCTTGCCATTGGGCCTTGGTTAAGGTAAGATATTTTGTGTTGGAGCGCAATAAAAACTAATAATAAGTTGACGCTAGCTTTTGCTGTCCTGGTGGAAAAGCATTTGTTGTTTTGTTCCAAGTTAGAAGTGTGTAATTGTACTCCCGCTAGTCCCAAATGTTTGGCTGCTGCAGTTGCAGGTAATGAAAATATGCAGTTGGAGAAACAAAGAAGTTCAAAGAAGGATTTAAAAGTTTCACCATTGTAAAAGTATAAATGTACAAATTGTACAAATGTTTAAGTCCCAAAAAGGCCCAGATAATGCCATCATGGAGTTTGAAAAACTCCTGCCACACAGGAGCATTGCAAGAAAGCAATGAATCTTTGTCAGGTATAGGTAGTCTAGCAATATGAAGAATATGCAGTGTCATAAGCAAGACCCCAGTGCCCACACAAAAGAGAATATCTCCTTTGTGGATGAGGCTGCATGTCTGTATTTTTATCTACTGTATATATCCCCATTAGTGTAAACATACTGTATTTATGTTACTCAGAAAATTTTGGGCTGCTATATTTTAAAGGGTTTTTATATAATTGAACTTGAGTTTCGGGATCTACACACAAGCCAAGGCCATTATTTAGGGATCTGGCTGTCCATGTATCCATCCAATATACCAGCCAATCAGTTCCATTTATAATTAAAATATCATTTTTGAGTTAAATGTTTATAAAAAGAAATCTTTTGTTGCATTCAGAACAATACCCAGGTCACCACCCCAAACATAAATTATTTGGGCAGTTTTAGTTTTTCTGCCACTAACCTTAACACCATGGTTTTCACTGCTTTTTTAGTCTTATGGATATTTCTCACCATTTTTAACGCTGCACCCAGACTTCCTTGCTTGTGTATCAATGTGCCCTGCATATCCCCTGGCCTGACCAAGCTGGCTGAGGTTCGTCTGTGAGGGAAAAAGTGCCTGTCAGCATCTGAGGGGGATTTTTCCCCCTCCCTTTTTTTCTCTTCACTGACTCACACAGAGCTGCTCACTCTGCAGCCTCCCCTGTGTTCCTATTGGCAAGAGGAGAGGGAGCCAATCAGAGTAAAGACAATTACAGGAACCAATGAAAAGGACTTTAACAGCAGCTGCAAAGGATTCTGGGCTATGTAGTCCCCATCTAAAACAGCCCCATAGCTTTCTATGGACACAGAACTACAAGAGCCAGCCTGCTCTGGGAAGAGAGAAACAAAACACTCCATCTTTATTTCCTGAGGGAATTGAGTTACCACGAGGCAGGGGAAGAGACTGGACTTAGGAGAGAGGTGCTGCCTCCTGGGTCAGTCCACCGTGTCATTTCGGGCACCCACAGCCGGTCGGGGACATCTAGCCTGAGAGAGGGGGATCCCAGGTGCATATCCAGACACACCTGCATCAACGGTGTGTAGCGTTCCAACGTGAGGTGACCTATTGGGTCACTAGAAAAGCCTGCTTTTGCCCATTTGCAGGAAACAAGGACACTACACACAGATAGAGCTGAATGGACACTATATACAGACATGATTGCTGTTAGTCACCTTGTTGACACTTGTAGCGCCATAGAACATCAGGCCACCCAGATATAGAGACACTATATACAGACACCATTGCCCTTATTCACCTTCCTGAGGAAGATCCTGCCTTCTTTGTTTGGTAATCCGTGCTCATTGTATTGATTTGCTCTGCAATTCAGGAGTTTAAGTGCATCAACAAAAGTGGCTAGCTGGAGACACAAGGCCTCATCCTTCTCTAAGGGACTGAAGTTACTGGTGCCATACGGACACACACACACACACACATTTTGAGGGCTCTGTATATAAAGTGGGTGTGTGGGATTGTTTACCTTGAGGGTTAATTCATTGAACATTGATCTGGGTACAGTGTTTGTAGTTGGGCCTGTGATGTCAGGGGACAGAAGAGAGAGGTCTGACATATGAGAGGGTCATTCCTCTGCTTTCCTCCTGCTTGGACTTATAGAGCCAATTTATGTAGAGGTAACCAACCTGATGTAGAGTTGCCATTGCTGACGTGTTACCTCTGCTCTTGGGGTTATTCTCGGGGTTGAAATCCGTTGAGAGCAGCCTGAATAGAGTATTGAGCTATATTGCTCTTAATCTCAGTTATTGCACTCCAATTGAGTACTTGAATATATATACTGTTATTGCATGTTACATTTCCACAAAAATTTTGCAGTAAAGACAATATCTGTGTTTTATCATAACGTGTGTTTCTCATTGGTCATTGCACTTACACTATTGCCAGGTGTGACAGAGGGGGCTGAGACTGTTCTTAGGGTTGAGAGGCAGAGTACGGAACCAAACATACTTAAGCGGCTCCTCTGGGGGTAGCGCTATACTTGCAATACAATATTTTTTTAAGACTAAGGAAAAACAGTTAAAGTTCTACAGGAAAGAAGAAAAACACAGCGAAACGAAAAATAAAATATATTATTCCTGCATATAGGCTTCTGGGATTTCCCCTCCCAACATGAAAATCTCTAATGGGTAATGAAAAATTGCTATTTTTTTCGCAGGTGCTTTATGGTAAAAATCTAGTTATAATGTGACTTTAGCCTGTTCAGAAAATATGATAAAATTTTTAAAAGTATGTTTAAGTGTTGGTGTATATACTATATCTATGGACAATTAATCTATGTTTTTTTCATGGCATGTAAAAAGATTTATAAGTGCTCATATGGCTTATAGCATAGCTGCTTTACTGGTAATCAGGCCAGCAACCAGAACCTAAAATATAACTGCTCACACTCCTGTAATTATAATAAGTATACGTCTGATCTACTTCTGTCATTTGCCAGATACTATTATGCACATGCTGCTGGGCTGGGCCATTTCCTTAATTTTATCAGTCACATTTCTCTGTTTATGCCTTAATTCTGTTATAAGCTTTCATCTGTAGCATTACTTCTCTGCCATTTACGGATCTGCCTGTGACCCCTCTTCCCATCAGCCTAATATGCTCCATTCCTTCTAAACAGAGACATTATTTACATTAACAAGTATTAACAGGCAATCAGTCACTCTGGAAAAACCCTACAGCTAATCTCCAGAGCTAGAGGGGTACAGGAAGGTGGGGGGATTGTTATATACAGACAGGACTGTAAGCAAAATGTATATACAGACATGAGACAAATGTAGGATTTAAAGTAAACCTGTAACAAACCTGAACAATGCAAACTGAGCCCATAGTTAAAATTCTCAACTGAGGTTTTTTTCCGTTAAAACGTATATTAAAAAAAATCAGCAGATCCAGTTAGTTAAATACAAATACAGACTTATTTCCATGAAAGTAAAATTTGGTCACGCCCCTCTCATTTTCTAAGACTCCCTTCTGGTCATTTGGTGTGGCGAGTGGCTTCACTAACCAATATGGAGAATGTGGTGGTGGTGGAGGAAAGGGTGGAGGTTGATTGAAACCAAGCGCAGCTCTTCAACATCTGTTTATACATTCTTTTATCATGCACTCATTTTGGATTGGCCAGGTTTGCAACAGGCTTCTTTAATATTCTTTGGCGCATGTAAAGATAAACCTTTCTCAAAAATCTTTTTAAACGTTTGTTGAAACTCCATTTTTCCAAGTGACTGAAAGATCAAAACAATTCTATGTAATCCGGACCTTTACACATCAAACTTAAAGATCCATCTCACATTTCTGGATGGCCTGCATCCTCTTGTCAAGTTATTCTGTACTATACATCATCGAGGCAGGTGTGGACTCAGAAGGAGGGTTGTGTTCAAACCAGCATCATTACTTGCCAGGTATTTGTGATGGACGAGAATGTACATTAAAGAGGAACTTCACTTTTTAAGTCTGCAGCTACAAAGAGCTGTAGCTGACTTTTAAAATTCAGGTAATTATCGGTGGAGTTTTTACTGCTGTGGGTCCCCTGCACTTCCATCTTGGATATGGGAGCCAGCTGTGGCTTCCTGAAGAATCATAGCTGACCCCCCTCTGTGCATGCATAAGCTCACATAATGCTCTGTGAATGGTCCTCCAGCCTCCTGGGACATGTGACGTGTGCCAATAGACTATGGGAGAGAAGGTGGTGTAGCAAGAGAATTCATCCTCACCTAGGATTATGGAAGTAGGAGCAGGTACTGATAAAATCAGTACTTGTCCCCCCCCCCCCCAAAAAAAAATAATAATGTAGCATCCTCCAAGATAGTTGCTGGAAATTAGATAGATAGAATCAGTTTGTGTTTTTAAGGTAAATTTAGCTGCCACGCTGTATCTGTATTTGTTGTTAGGTAAAAGCATAAGTTGGCTCACTGTACTCAGTGAAGCTGCAATCTACTAGTCCGGTCTGCTCAGTGTGTCCAGTCTGGTCTACAGCTTCATCTGTATCCAGGGAACTTGAGAAGTTTCTGGATGATAGGTGTGGAGCTATGCAGATGGCAGCATAAATATTGATACAGCCCTGGCCTATCCCAGAGATGCTGGCTCTGATGGAATGCTGGGAGACTGTATATATTCTGTGAGCACAATGAGCTCAGAGTCCTTTCCCAGGGTGGATCGGTCCAGCCCAGAGAGCACACTGCCCTCTCGGATACTGCTGTTATGTCTGTTGTCATGAGGCCTCAGGTGGGAGACCTAAGGGCCTGGCTGCTGAGACCATGGCGCTAAAGAAAGCTGACCAAGGGGAGGCTGTCTGCAGAAGATCTAGTCTGTTATCACCAGAGGAGAAGGTGTGGCTTGGAAGCTGGAAGGAGCCAACCAGCTGTTCCTTGAGCCTTGTGTAAGTACAGACATTCTAAAAGATCTTGGGGACCTTTGTGCTTTTGCCAACACTTTGGTGCTAAAGAAAGTCAGCTGTGGGTCTATTTAAAGGGGACATCGGCTGGTGTCATGAAGAGCTTTGTCCACCTAATTTACTACTGAAATTGACTCTGCTCACAGCTAACTACTACTACCTACAAGCACAAACTTTCATATAGCTTGTTCTGAAGTCCTCAGTTGTATATAGTTCTTGTTTTTGGAGTAACCCACCTACTACCCTCAACTCCATCAAAGTTTTCCAAAAATAAAAACAACAACCCTAGACTGGTCATTGAAGATGTGTGAATGAGCCTGTGTGCCTGGCTGTGGGGCAAAGCCTGTGAGGAAGACCTGGATAGTGATCCTGCGTTTCCTACGGGAGTAGCGCTACAATAACTATTAGAGGCTGAGGGGGGGTGCGAATCAGTGGGACACTTTTTACACAAAGTACTGCTTTAACTTCAGGCTGTAATTGCTATCATTGCTGGTACAGACACTTCTTTCCTCTTGCCTCCAACAGGTGCATATAAACAATCATTGGTAAATTTGGGTAATAACAAATATTTATTATGTCCCATTCAAATATAACCTGTTTTGGTAGTAGGTCATGTATTTTACAACAACCATGTACAGAGAGTCTGAAATGTGCCTTACCAAGAAACTCAGAGCATACATCACGTGGTTATTAATGATTTGCAATTACGTGTGCTCTGTGGGGAAAGCGAGACGTTTTCCTTTGTTTTCTTTGGCGCAGATGACTCAATGGGTTCACGTTTCCTACTAGGCTGCTCCTTAAGTTCAAGAGACTTAAAATACATTTGCTGGCTGACCCCAACCCAAGCTTGTGGGTTTGTGCAAATATGGCTTGGAGGAAAACACAGAGATGGGAAAATCTATCATCCCAGGAGACCAAGGTCTCTGCAGCCAAGAGAGCAAGGGAAAAGTGTGAGAATAACCCTAGCAGACTCATTTCTCAGAGGTAATAAGAACGTTTTGTCATCTATAGTTAATAGAAAGTGGTACTGATTACTGTTCCATTAGTATACATTATTACATGACATGCTACAGTCATTATCATAATATTACATGTCATTTTTTTCTATATTAAGTAGTCTGAAACAGCTTTTGTAGATAGGTTTACAATTCCCAGGAAGGGTCTTCATTTACAATCCATAAAACAAAATACATTTCTCTCCTGGGAAACTGATTATTTAAATATACGGTAAGCTTACTAAACAAAGGTTGTTTTGCACATAATGTACATCAATACTGTAACTAGCAGTTAAAAGCAGGAGAAAAACATACAGTACAATGAATGCATAGTTAATTCCAGTATTTTATTTACTAGTGGTCCAGGTTTGGATCATAATGGTCACATGTCATGACAAGGGCCATATTTTAAACTTTGCATGATAGGCCCATGCTTATAGGTGCTACTATAGGAGAGGTGCCTGAGGCTGGCTGTCATATTCAGGCAGAGGCCTATGTCACACCAGTGGTCTATATACAGTATAGTTAGTTGTCTTCAGCAACAAAATCCCTAAAAACTGCAAGGAAAATACTCAGCTGCTTCCATGTGTCGCTCCCTCATTGATGGAAACGCTGGCCAATTTATTTACCAGCAAGGGAGCAATTTCTTGCTCATCCAGTCAGCAGTATAGATTTCCTGGTGCAACTTTATTGCAGAATTTACTGGTCCCTCCTCAACAAATGTTCTTTATCCAATGTGGATTACAATTGGTAGAAGTATATAATCTCATGCTCACAGGTGTATGAATTTATGCTCCAAATTTATCCACACGCATTTATGTGTGTATGGCATTGAGCGTATATGCATTCCACTGGCCATAATATTTATTCTGGTCATTGGAATACATTCACACTTATACGTGTGTTTTAACGCATATATGCATGTAAATTATGCTCATAATCGCCTATATGAATGCAGCTTTGGTGTGTTTTTATGCCTCTAAACGCTGCTCTTAAGGGGACATTCAGCGTATCCCCCCCCCCCAATTTTTTTTTTTCTCTGCCTCCTCTTACCTGGTGGTGTTGAAGGGGCACAGTTTGAATACTACCCCAGCAACCAGATCCAGCGTTGTCCCACTGACATCCATCTGTCAACAGACACCAATGGGTCCCGCACCACCATCTTACTTGTGGCATCATCAAGAGGCCCGCTGGCTCTTCCAAGTTTAGCCAGCAGGGTCTTGCGATGACACGCTGAAGGGCCCACCCCTCTCTACTTACTGGATGAAGGACTAAAGGCAGTGACGTCGGGAGGGGGGGATGGAGCCCCGAATGGGTCCCCGTAAAGCCCAGAGTCTTAGCCATTTATAAAACAATTATTAGCATCGCGCACAAAGTCCGGTCACGCGGGCAGCAGCACCTAACTCCCAAGTCTATTGGATGTCACGCGTTCCCGCCCGCGATCCCGGCATTGGACCAGTGAGATGTCCATCATAGGCGCTGCCAGGTCCAGAAGGAGCCACCTGGACCTGGCAGCGCCTATGATGGACATCACACAGGTCCAATGAATACCGAGGCCACGCGACGTGTGACGTCCATCATAGGCAGGCTCCAGAAGGCAGGAATTACAATGTGCCCGCCGCGTCACTGTGAGAAGATCCAGCTCGGGCGGGCGGCTCTATTCTCCTCTCCTGTCCTGTCCTCCTCACCTCTCCTCCTGCCCTGTCACGAGCACGGTTCTCCTGTCCTGTGTCCTGTCCTGTCCCCCTATCCTCTCCTGCCCTCCTGTCCTGTGTCCTGTCATGGTTCTGGCTGCAGCTGCCTGGAGTGCCTGCTGTCTACCCTACTGTGATGGGCGCGCATCCGCACACTACGGCTGAGCTGCAGGAGGAGGTCAAGTCACCTGAAGTCTGGTCAGGTAGGTCAGTTTGGGTCAGTGTATGTCAGTGTAGGTTAGTGTGTGCCAGGTAGATTAATGTGGGTCAGTGTATGTCAGTGTGGGTCAGTGTATTTCAGTGTGGGTCAGTGTATTTCAGTGTATGTCAGTGTGGGTTAGTGTGTGTCAGGTAGATTAGTGTGGGTCAGTGTAGGTCAGTGCGCATCAGGTAGGTCAGTGCGTGTCAGGTAGGTCAGTGCATGTCAGGTAGGTAACACCCCCCCCAGTGCCAGACTTGAACCTCGGGCTGAAGCCCCTGGTCTTTTTGCCACCTAGCAACGCCCCTGACTAAAGGCCTACATCTCAGGAGGCTTAGTGAGCACTATGCACATCATTCGTCTGGGCAAATAACGTGCATTCAGGTGCTGGGTCGTGCAGTTTCCCCCCCCAAAAAAAAAATCAATAAAAAAAACAAAACAAACACTTCCAGATTTGTGGATAGGGGGGAGGAGGGTGGAGAGGGGAACTTGATATAGAGGGTGAAGGTCCGCTTTAAAATACGGATCTAAACGTCTGATGTGCATGGCCAACTAACACAGAACTGTATTTAGAGAAAAAAAAAAAATATGCTACACACCTGTAAAGCCAGCAATTTTCATTACCATGTGCATGAGGCCTAAGTAAAAAAGGCTTACATTGTTTTTAGCACAGCTGAATTTACTACTATGTACAGTAAGTGGTATAATTGTGATTGAAGGGAATTGGCACCCATTTATTTATACTGTATATGACCCAAGGCTGATTTGGAGTACTAGGTATATGAAATCTAGAAGAACACAATTTGGAAGTTGATTATAATGGGAACTATTTGGACACTACTGGACCCTTAAAAGAATTTCATGGTCTGTGTTTTATTTTTTTGTATTTGCTATATTTATGTGCTTGATGTAAATGTTTATATTAAAGAGTGCAATTATATATTTGTGTAGCGCCCCTGCCCTAGGCTGGATACATTTTTGGCTCTGCTGTATCCAGCTAAGCAACAATTTATTTTTCAGGTCTATCCCTAAGCCTGGTGGGTGATTGCTCCTGCCTGCCTCTGGAAGTAGCTTCCAGAAACAGAATAGGAGTGTTAACCACTTGGTTAAGGTAATATTTATCTGACTTCATCCAATCCTTTGAAGGCTGGCCCAAAAGGTTTGGCTGAGGAGAAAATAAATGTTTGAAAGGGTCTGATCAGAGTGCTCTCTCTCTCCCTGGACTTAAAGAAACTGGTTGGAAGGCACTCCCTTAGGAAGGGAAGAAGGGTGACCCCTAAATGCCGCACATCCACAGTATCCTACAGAGATGAGTGAAATGGCAACCTCAGCCTGGACTCCAACCAGGCCACGCTCCCAACGTGTTTAACTCTGCCCCCCAGAGCTTAGTCATGGGGAACTCCCTTAGGAAGCTAGGCTGGAGAACGACCCCTTTAACTGAGGAGTATTACGGGGGAAGCTGGATGGGGAGCTGTCCCTGGACCTTGTGAGTAGGACCTTTTGCTTAGAGCTCCAGGTGTACCCATGCTTTGAGAGTTAGATGCCAGAAGTTGCTACAAGGACTGTGACTGTTAGTGAAGGACTTTATTGGAGAATCTGTCCTCCTGTACCTCCTTTTATGTATAGCCAGAGAAACTCAACTGTAATCAAAAGCATTTGAACTGCATTTCCCAGAGAGAGATTGTCAGAAGGAGAGGAAAGAGCTGCATTTTCTCAGGCTGTACAGGACACAACTTCCTCTTTTTATGAGAGAGACCGGAGAGTGCACATAGCGGTCTAGTGAGCACTGCTGCATATTGACAGCTGAAGTGGGATCTATAGCGCTAAGTTCGGGGGAGCTGACATCCAGAGTAACCTGGGTGCGGAGCAGAAAGTGGACTAATCGCTGTGTGACCAGATGATGAGCTGCAATATCACTGGAACAGGTGAGCCGGTGCTGTATGGATTTTCTATCTGCTGCTGGAAAGATTGAATCCTTTAGGAAATGATCATACAGCCATCTAGTAGCCTTGTTGCTACCTGTAGGCTTGACTAAGGCTATTCTCACATACACCAATGATACAACTGGGTCTCAACACTAGCCAGCTGAACAGTTAGGACTAAAGACTGTGCCTTTACAGCTGCTACACAGACACCTTCACCTATTGTTAATGAAAAGAGGTACCTCCCAGGGGACATTGCACCATATCTAAGCCAGTCTACACTAGTTATAGTATTATTATTCACATTGCAGTTAATGCTTATATGCACTGTTTATTTCTGACTTTTCTGATTCACGTGTTAATCCCAGTCTAGGGGTATAGAACTCTATTCTAAGTTAGCTTGGCATAGTGAGTATACTGTCTGGCGGACTGTTTCTGAATATACCTCCTGTGTGTTCCTTTTACACTCAAACCACCACTTATTCTAACCTGTACCAATATATTGAGATAATTTACCACTAAATGGTCTTGGGTCTATTTCCTGGTACTAATTCACAGCCAAGTTAAAGGTATACTCAAAAATGTATACTGGTTTTCTTTCAAGTCGTTGCAGTAACTTTCATTCAACCAGGTATGTCAGAGGGGCTGAGGTTGTTCTTGGAGTTGAGGGGCAGATTAGAGAATCCAAATTACCAAGTGGCTTATGTAGGCGTAGCACTACATGTTTTTGGAGTATCCTGAGCCATCGTCTCTCTAGCCCCCTGTGTTCAAGTACTGCAATACATTTTCAAAATATACCCCTAGACTGAGCCTGAATTTTGTCGGTGTCCTCTGAAATGGGTATCTGGGCATGGCAGCATTTGAACACGCAGGGGAATCCTGTATATTTCCTGCAGCCCCTCCGGAGGTGAGCACTACATTTGTCATTTATATAGAGTAAGGGCTGGGTACATTGTGATATATACTGTATAATTATACACATTTTTTTCCCATCATCAATAGACATACAGTCATTTCAAACAATTTTATTTACACATTGTCACAATATTCTAATTCAGGTTATAGGCTAGTAAAACAAACAAAAACAATTCTGTGTAAAAGAGGTGATTCTAACAACAGAGTCTTACTTTTGTGCCAAAGGGCTTATTTAAAGGCATACTATGTTGAAAGTATGTACCACCTGCAAACTGTGTGCTGCTTACTTAGAGCTCATTGGATTAACAATGTCCATAGTACAACAAATACAGCCCAAAAAGCGGGGAGGAGAAAGGGTTCAGTGAACTCCTGTAGCTCCTCAATAAAAATCTGGGATGGATCTTCAAAAGCAGTGTGAGAAAACAGAATAAGGGCGCTAAAGTTAGTGAAACGGCATAAAAAACATTTTATTATATATAACACGCTTACATGTAAAGTTCTTGATAGACAGCATACAGGTGCCAAAAGACCGCACCGTAAACACTGAAGAGTAAAACAGCCAGGGCAATCAAGCAGGAGGTGCAGCAGAGTGAGAGGTACTAGTACTGGAGAGAGATCTAAAAACTAGCGGGCAGCAACATCCATGGCCAAACAGAGGAAGGAGCAGCTGTCAAAAGTGAGCAGTGATTATGGGAATGGTTGGGCCGAAGTCAGCTGTCAAATCCGTCCAATAATTACAGTAATTGACAAGCTTCTACGTTTTTCTGGGGCTCCATCCCCTTTATGAAGCAGCCCAAATATAGGGAAAGAGCCTGCATTTATGCAAACACAGAACGGCTGAAGTGGGAGGGTGGTAGATCATAGATTTTAATTTAGGGTAAAATCAATAATAAATGAATAAAGATAAAATTGTTTAAATCTATTTATTCAACTTATTTTACAGCTGGGGGCAACCTAAGTTGCTTTCCCAATCTATTGATATTCACATTTTGTATTGCTATATGGATATATGACACCTATAGCCATAGGTGTCATGTATCGATTTAGCAATACAAAATGTGAAAATCAATAGGTTAGGAAAGCAACTCTACTATTAGGAAAGCAACTCTACTATACTATACTTACTGTATAGTCTCAGTATGGAAGTTTACTGCTGTCTGGGTTAACTGCACTGTTACTTAATGCAGTTTCTATGGCTTGAGCATGCGTGTCTTTATATGAGTGTTTGGCTGGGATTATCCCTAACATTTCTGACTTGAGCATGTCTTTATATGAGTGTTTGGCTGGGATTATTCCTAACATTTCTATGACTTGAGCATGTCTTTATATGAGTGTTTGGCTGGAATTACTCCTAACATTGTATTCTCTTTGTTAAAACCAATCAAAATGTATTGATCTTACAAAAAACTTATGTATGGAGGCAAAGGGATGAGGAGAGGAGCTTGGACAGCACAGACAGTGATTGGACACTCCCAGAAGAGTAGGGGAAGAAGTATGTGCTAGGGAATTGACTAGTCTAATTTTCTGGCACATTCAAAAGCATATCGCAAGTGAATAAATAATAATTTACAGAAAGGAAAAACACTGCACTTTTCCAGTTGTTTGCTATATTAAATAAGCTTAACAGTAAAGTATGTACATCCTTACATGAAAACTAATACATAATTATTTGACTATATAGGCCTAATAATCTTTGGCGGATGACTGGTTGAATCTTGTTCAGTGCACGCACCTTAAAAGTTTCTTACAAGCTGGACCACAAAGTAGTTCTTTGCAGGAGACAATATCTAAATGTAGATTTCCCGGCCCCTTCTCCCTCTGCCCAATATTTTTATTACAGACCTCCAGACGTCTAAATGTAGCATATGTGCCCAAATTTGGATTTTTTCTCTAGTCTAGTCAATAAGACAGCAAAATAAAGTCACATATTCCCCTCCCTGCTTCTCCCAGCCAAGTGTCAGGGAACAGCACTTAATCCTACTTCTGATGATAAACACGACATATTTGCAGCCCTGTTAACACTTTCATAACAATCCAGTCAATGTTTTGTCATATATACATATATATATATATATATATATATATATATATATATATATATATATATATATATATATATATATATATATATATATATATATATATGTTTCTGTTTTAGAGCTGTCGTGAAAGAAAGATGTTCGGGGAAATCTTTGAAGAAAAAGAGAAAGTGAAGGAAATTCCCCACAGAAATACAGTGCAAAAATAACCTGATATAGGCTTTACCCTTTGCTACAAAATCCAAAATATACAAAAAAAATGTGGGCTATACATGCAGTTTACATAAGAACATAAGTGTAAAAATATAAGGGTTACAAGCCAGAAAAAGTCAGCCATACATGGGTCGAAACTTAGCTTGTTCAGCAGGGTCTGGCTGAATTTCGAACCATGTATGGGTACCCTGGTTGTACACAATCAATCTGTCGATCGACTCGTGTACAACCAGACTGTTGGGTCTTTCCCGAATGATCAATGCCGTCGGCTATAGCCGGCAACACTAATCATTGCGCTCTACCTGCAAGGAAGGCTGCCTGCTGGCAGAACACAATAGCACTGTGGGAGGGAATCGCCATCAACACTGCCTGTGTTGATAGGAACTTGAGCAATTTTCTTTCCTTTCACCCATGGTGGAAGGAAAGAAAATTGCATAATATATGGCCTGGCTTAGTAATGTCCAGATTTGATAAACTTATTGCTTAAAGCGCTTCTAAAGGCAGAAGGTTTTTTACACTATGCATGAAGGCAGAAAACCTTCAGTGTGCAGCTTCCCCCTCAGCCCCCCCATACTCACCTGAGCCCAATTCAGCGATGTGCACGACAGCAGAAGCTCTCTCGGGTGTCTGCTTCCTCATTGGCTGAGACACAGCAGCGAGAGCCTTTGGGTAGCGACAGCCTCCCACTGCTGTCAATCACAGCCAATAAGGAGGGAGTGGGGGTGGGGCCGAGCCATGCTCCGTGTGTCTCATAGGAGCCAGTAAGCACAAGTGCCCCCAGAGCAAACAGCTTGCTCTGGGGGCACTCAGCAGGGAGGAGGGTCCAGGAGCGCCAGCGGGGGACCCGAGAAGAGGAGGATCAAGGCTACTCTGTACAAAACCTTTGCACAGAGCAGGTACATACACCATGTTTGGTATTAAAAAAAGCTGAACCTTTACAAACCCTTTAAAAATAATTATGTATAAGCTATGCTTATTTACATATTTGCGAATCCTTAGCAAGCAGTAAATAGGATTTAAAACAATATCTCACTGGCCTATGCAGCTGCAGACACTGTGGAACAATTTTTCTTTGATGTTTACAAGAGATGTGCTAGAAAAGGTCATGAAATATTTGTGTTGCAGAAGCATCCAGTATTGATTGATTTTGCATATGGAGCAGACAATCAAAGACCCCTTTTATACACTCTTATGCCCCGTACACACGGTCGGATTTTCCGACGGAAAATGTGCGATAGGACCTTGTTGTCAGAAATTCCGACCATGTGTAGGCTCCATCACACATTTTCCATCGGATTTTCTGACACAAAGTTTGAGAGCAGGCTATAAAATTTTCCGACAACAAAATCCGTTGTCGGAATTTCCGATCGTGTATACATAAATCCGACGCACAAAGTGCCACGCATGCTCAGAATAAATAAAGAGATGAAAGCTATTGGCTACTGCCCCGTTTATAGTCCCGACGTACGTGTTTTACGTCACCGCGTTCAGAACTATCGGATTTTCCGACAAACCCCTGCACAGAGCAGGTAAGTATAAAATGTTCATTATTTTAATTAGAAAAAACAAACCTTTACAACCCCTTTAAGAATGACTTACTCCATGGTGCCTGCAGGTATAGAAGTCAGTGAGGGCTTGTTTTAAAGCATTTAACTGCTTGCTAGCAATAAGTAAATAGTTCAATTGCTATTGTCTGGTCAGTTTCTACCTGGGATCTGCCTGCTTTGTGATCACCAGGAGTCAGTGAATGCCATGCTCTGTCTGAGTCCACCAATACCACTGCATCACCATAATGGACACATGGAGCTTAAAAATGAATTCTACTGTTAGTTTATAAAAGATAATATTTTTTGGTCCTGTTTCAGAACTACACAACTATGACATGCTGAGGAGGAGAACTGGCCAAACCCAGGCCTCAATTTGATATTCTATTTAGGTTTGTTTGACTGTTATAACTAGGGGTATTTTTTAAACCACTGTTTTCCCAGAAAGGGTTACCATTTTGTGGTTAGGTTAGATGCAACCCCCCCACTAACGCATACATTATAAAACACCTGCCACTGTAGACACACAGACAACACCAAATAAACTATGTAGATGCTGGCCTGTACCATACACCATGTACCATACACCAGTTATGGTTTTGTACCTAGGGTAGCTGGGTAAAAATGGGATATAAAATCCAACTGAGCAGGGAACAGACCTCCTCCAAGATGACTTTTTACTTCAGCTTTTATGTGTATTGTATTTATGTAACATTACTGTTGACAAAAAGTAGAATCTACATAGAAAGAGGTTGTCTGTCAAGGTCAGCACAATCTCTAAATACAACCCTGCATGCACACAATGCCTTTAAAAGTGGTGCCTCCATTAACATAAGCCCATCAGTTTCTATAAGCGCACGTGGTTTATAATATTCAAGCTTATTAGAAAATATAAGTACGTACAGCACATTATACCTTCTTTGAGTACTTGGTGCCTATTTTACTTTGCTTTGTGCTGCACTTTGGTTTTACATGTTGGCAAGTGGGTATTACTGGGTAGAGGTTTGTAGAATAGTTAATAAACCTATGAGAAATGAATTTGTGAAATCAGATTTTCAGGGGATTTAGAGATTACATAGTATAGGAAAGCTTGTTTTAAAGCTGTTTTCCTGCGTATTAGCAATATGTAAAGAGCTGAGAGGATTAGGGGTCCCCAGATTAAAATGGGCTTTCTTTTTGAATCACTACTTATGACCCCTGGGTATAGTGACAGTACCTTTACCAACAAAAATCTTCATAGCCTTTTTATTTAGCAGTCTCCAATGCTCTTTGGTTTTCTATAGTATTCTAATTTTAGAGAAGTTGTGCTTTTCATGAGAATAATTCTAAACTTGGCACTGCAGTTAGCATGTTTGTTCATATATTTGTTGAGAGTTTTGTGGCAATGCTCTTGCTGGCACAGACCCAATTCTGCCATATGAGCTACAGTTTTCTCCTCCTAGTATGCTGGTAATGCGGTTAAAATTTTAATTAAGTGTGCTTGCATAGCAAGACCACTTACTGTTATCTCACATATATAGTATTAAGTGTTCTTGCATAGCAAGACCACTTAGGACTCTTTCACACGGGACGGATCCATGATGATCTGCCCCGTGAACATCCGCTTGCTCAGCGGGGATCGCTCCGCCGAAGATGACAGGTCTGTCTCTGCACACTGTGCAGCGACGGACCTGTCAGAGTGCCACTCTCCCCTATGGGGGATCAGATGATGACGGACCATAGAGTCCGTCGTCACCCGATCCAAAAACGGATGGAAAAGTAGGTTTTTCCTCCGCTACACTTTTTCGTATCGGAGCGGGTCGGATGTCAATGGACATGTCACTGCTGACATCCGACGCTTCATAGAGATCTATGGAGGGTTTGTTCAGGTCCGCCTAAAAAACTGACAGGCGGACCTGAACAGATCGTTCGTCTGAAAGAGGCCTAATGCCCCGTACACACAGTCGGACTTTGTTCGGACATTCCGACAACAAAATCCATGGATTTTTTCCTACAGATGTTGGCTCAAACTTGTCTTGCATACACATGGTCACACAAAGTTGTCAGAAAATCCAATCGTTCTAAACGCGGTGACGTAAAACATGTACGTCAGGACTATAAACGGGGCAGTGGCCAATAGCTTTCATCTCTTTATTCTGAGCATGCGTGGCACTTTGTGCATCAGATTTGTGTACACACGATCGGAATTTCCGACAACGGATTTTGTTGTCGGAAAATGTTATATCCTGCTCTCAAACTTTGTGTGTCGGAAAATCCAATGGAAAATGTGTGATGGAGCCTACACACGGTCGGAATTAACGACAACAAGGTCCTATCACACATTTTCCATCGGAAAATCCGACCGTGTGTATGGGGCATTAGTGTTATCTCACATATATATTATTCTTATTATAGCCAAATTTACCACCCTAACTCCTCCCACAGCTTTTATACTACACATAGACAGTAATATACCGAAAAGTGTGGATTGCTCCCGATTGGTATGCTATTACTTTGTGGAACGTTTCGCTGAATGGTTCATGAAATATCGTAGTTTTTGTGGCAAAATTGGTCCCATAGGAATGAATGGCGAAATGTTCAAAACTAGAGTGGGAGGCGACTAAAGCTGAAAAATCAGGACATGATATCTAAACTGCCACCACTCCCTCATTTTGAAGCCCACCTACACAAATCTTATATCAAAATGTTCAGCTATCCCTGCTGCCACTAAACATGTCCACAGCTAAGCCATAGTCCTGATAGTTTTCACAATATGACCATTTGTTTGCAACTCACGCCGTCCATTGACATTTATTGAAACTCCACTCTAGCCACGTCAAATTTGAAGGGCAATATCTAAACTGCAACTGTGCCTTCATTTTTAATATTTCAGAGACATACTATGCATCAGAATCTAGGTCTCGATCTTGTGATTCTCACAATATAAAGCTCTTCACTGTAGGATCTATAGTTTTTAAAATACAACCGTTTGAAGTACTGCACAGTTATTACAGCTATCATGATCCTGTGTATTGTGTTTTGAGCAGTGGTTGTGAAGCATAAACAGGGCATGAGCATTGTCAGGAAACAGTGGTTGTAAACACTGATTATCATCAAACAGATAGCACACCTTCACCTCCATTCTACGTCAAGATGCTGAGACCCCCCGAATGCATGTGGTCATACCTTCATCTGCTAGGCTTGATAATGCTGCTAATGTTTTTATAAATGTATGTTTTAATGTAATTGTGAAGCACTTTGGGCAACAACGTTGCAATTAAATGTGCTATATAAATAAATAAAAGTTGAAATGCATTTCTCACTCTATCAAGCTTGTCATGTACACTTTTTACATTTGATCAATCAATTGGTTAGTGTAATGTTTACTATCTTTACTCACTCCAAACACTCCACACAGTTACTCTGCCCACTCCATAAAGTTTTTCTGCCCAGTCCAACCTTTCCACAGTTACTACAGCCACTCCATCCACACAACAGTTACTCAAGCCACTCCTCCCAGTTACTCCGCCCACTCCAGTTGTAGACTACTGGTGGAGGCAAGAACACTTCACGCAATTTCCCCAGAAATTGTAGCTTTCCTAGTTATTCTTATTATAGCCAAATTTACCACCCTAACTCCTCCTACAGCTTTTACACTACATAGACAGTAATATACCGAAATGTGCGGATTGTTCCCAATTGGCGTGCTATCACTTTGTGGAACGTCTCACCAAATGGTTCACAAAATATCATCGTTTATGCGGCAAAATTGGTCCCATAGGAATGAATGGCGAAATGTTCAAAACTAGAGTGGGAGGTGACAAAAGCTGAAAAATCAGGACATGAATTCTGAACTGCCACCACTCCCTCATTTTGAAGCCCACCTACACAAATCTTATATCAAAATGTTCAGCTATTCCTGCTGTCACTAAACATGTCCATGGCTAAGCCATAGTCCTGATAGTTTTCACAATATGACCATTTGTTTGCAACTCACGCCGTCCATTGACATTCATTGAAACTCCACTCTAGCCACTTCAAATTTGAAGGGCAATATCTAAACTGCGACTGTGCCTTAATTTTTAATATTTCAGAGACATACTATGCATCAAAATCTAGGTCTGGGTCTTGTGATTTTCACAATATAAAGCTCTTCGCTGTAGGATTTATAGTTTTTAAAATACGACTGTTTGAATTACTGCACAGTTATTACAGCTATCATGATCCTGTGTATTGTGTTTTGAGCAGTGGTTGTGTAGCATAAACAGGGCATGAGCGTTGTCAGGAAACAGTGGTTGTAAACACTGATTATCATCAAACAGATAGCACACCTTCACCTCCATTCTACGTCAAGATGCTGAGACCCCTCAAATGCATGTGGTCATACCTTCATCTGCTAGGCTTGATAATGCTACTAATGTTTTTATAAATGTATGTTTTAATGTAACTGTGAAGCACTTTGGGCAACAACGTTGCAATTAAATGTGCTAGATAAATAAATAAAAGTTGAAATGCATTTCTCACTCTATCAAGCTTGTCATGTGCACTTTTTACATTTGATCAATTGGTTAGTTTTTTTTTTATAAACTCTTTATTACAAAATTTTTACTTACAAATTATTTAACATAGTTTACATTATCTTTTCTCTTTCTTTTCTTCCACAATATTAACATATATATCTATTTTCATACCCATTCACTCTTACAACTCATTCTTCCCTCTCATCCATCTTATAGTCACTAATACATTCCCCTTTTTTACTAATTTTATACTATATTTTCAGGTCTTCCTATATCTGTCGTTAAGTGTGATTTGTTCCACTTTGCCCAAATCTTATCATATTTCTGAATGTTTCCTCTTTGTTCATACATTATTCTCTCATGTGGTACAACTTGGTTTACTGCTCTCACCCATTGGTTTATGGTAGGTGGATTTGGCTGGATCCATTTTTCCACTATTTGTTTTCGAGCCAGGAATGGGGAAATAAAAGGGGGAAGCCATCTTTGGCCCCCCTTTCCTCATGGGATTGTGGCATCAGCATTTAGGAATTAATTTGAAGGGTTCTCAGGTCATTTTAAAGCTGATTGGCTATTTAGGGTCAGGTGATTCAAGGGGTTATAGAAGGTTAATAGATTGGTTAGAGATTGGTCAGTTAGGGTCAGGTGTCATAGAAGATTCTGGAAGGCTAGCAGCTTAATTAGGGATTGGTCAGTTAAAGTCAGGTGTTTTAGAAGGTTCTAGAAGGTTAAGAGGTCAGTCAGGATTGGCTAGTAAAGGTCATGTGACCTTTTAGAATATTCCAGAAGGCCTTTTTCTGGACTATTTAAGGAAGCTGTTCAGTCAGGAATTTTGCCAGTCACCAGAGAAAATACAGCGCAAAGAGCTCAGGCAAAAGAAGCTATCAATACTGCTGGATCCTGTATTTTTCTCTGGCGGCATGAAGACCCTGGTACGGCAGCTCCTGGAGTGAGCGGAGGCGGCTGGAGGAGAAGATTGGATCCGGCATTGCCTTGCCTTACCTGCAGGTCAAGATACTGGAGGAATTGGGAGAAGATCGTAATCAGCGCCGAGAGCAAGTGGAGAAGATGGATCGCGGCAGCGGCCATGTCAGGTCGCTGAAGCAGTAGTGTTTCTGGCGCCTGTAGTTCCGGAGGTCGAGAGGCAAGTCGAAGAAGAGGGGCGTAGAGCGAGCAAGAGGAAGCGTCTTTCGAGGAGGAGCTTCAGTCCGGCTCCGCCTGCGAACAAAATGGAACGGCGAGAGAGGTCAGCCTTGTCCTCGGATAGTCAGCGCACATGCGCAACAGCATCGAATGGAAGAGGAGATGGGCGGAGCTCTTGGGTGACGTCAGCGTCTATAGTACGGTCGCCTAGACAACCAAGACGGCCTGATAATCAGCTGGGGCTACTCACTCACAGCGGGGAAATCTAGCTTGGTTCCTCCTCCTGTTCCGGCTGCCGGCAATCCAATACCGGTGCGGTGTGCTTCGACCAATGGCTGCTCCTGGAGTCAGTGGTGCTATAGGAAATGATGGTGAGTGTACACCTTTATCCCAACTCTCTGACTTATCTTCATCTTTACAACAACTTATTACGGTTATGCGTACACAGTCTTTTTCTCAAGCAGGGATGTCTGGAGGTGCAGATAATAGTGCAGCAGGGGTTTGGTCAGCTGTTCTGGCTGAACCAAGGCTTATGCCTCAGATGTCTGTTGTTCTCTCACAAGATACTGGCAGCAGCTCAGTGGGCATTGTACCTGAGAAAGGGTTTAGAGAATGCATGCCTTGTTTTCTTTCTCCTCTGGGTTTTCATTTGCCTTCGTCCTTAAGGGAGAAAATCTGGAGAGAGGAATTTATAGATTTAAATTTGGTTCTTCCTCTTCTGTTTTCAGAAGCTGCAAGCAAGTCAAAAGGAGGGTTTTTCCAAAAGCAGCTACACCAGTGATGTTTCAAAGAATGCTTCCGTGGTTACGAATCTATCCAAACCCGCAGATGGCTTCTCTGTTAATTGAGGGTTTCTCAGTAGGCTTTTCATTACCAAACTATCAAGTTACTGGTTGCACGCTGGTTAAAAATTTGAAGTCGGTCAACGACTATCCTCACTTGGTGCGTAAAAAATTATTAAAAGAGGTGGCAGCGGGGAGAATGGAGGGTCCTTTTGATTATCCCCCTTTCTTTAATTTTAGGATTTCCCCATTAGGTTTGGTTCCCAAAAAAGAGCCGAATGAATTTCGTCTCATCCATCATTTATCATTTCCCTTCGGCAGTTCTTTAAATGATCAAATTGACACTGATTCCTCATCAGTTTTGTATACATCTTTTGATTCTGTGGTGAATAAGCTGCGTTTGCTAGGGCAAAACGCATTAATGGCGAAAGCAGATATCCAATCTGCCTTTCAGCGTCTTCCTTTAAATCCTAATTGTTTTCATTCCCTGGGTATTAGTTTCTAGGATAAATTTTATTTTGATAAGTCTCTGCCAATGGGTTGTTCTATTTCGTGTTTTTATTTTGAGGCCTTCTCCACTTTTTTGGAGTGGGTGTTAAGTAAAGTGGCGGACTCTGATTGCTTTATTCAATCTTGATGATTTTTTATTTTTGGGTTCGGGAGGTTCAAGCGATTGTCTTCATTTGTTAAACTCTTTCCAATTATTATGCAAGTATTTTTGAATTCCATTGGCAGAGGAAAAAACTATATTTCCGACTACTTGCATTGAGTTTTTGGGGATAACTTTGGACACAATCGCTATGGAATTTAGATTGCCCACTGAAAAAATGTATCGGCCTACCCAGTTTTTGAGGTTATTCCTTAGACAACATAAAGTAACATTGAAAGAAATGCAATCGCTGTTAGGTCAGTTGGCCTTTGCAACAAGAATATTGCCTATGGGTAGGGTTTTTTCCAGACGGTTATACACATCCATTTCTGGTTTTAAAAACCCGTCAGCGCATATTCGAATTACTTTGGATATGAAACAAGACTTGCTGGTTTGGTTACAATTTTTGGAACATTTTAACAGGAAAACTTTGTGGCAGCAGGATTTTATTATTGATAGTGACTTTCAGCTTTCAACTAATGCCGCTGGCTCAGTTGGTTTTGGTACAATTTGGAAAAAATCATTGGTGTACATCTACTTGGCCTGCCAGGTGGATCGCGAATGGTTTTTGCAGAAACATAGTTCACAAATGGGCACTGATTGGCACCATTATGTTCCAGATCTGCCCAGCAATGCCCCCAATATATTTTATCAGTGCCACCTGTCATTGCCCATCGGTGCCACCTGTCAGTGCCCATCTGTGCCCAGTGCCCATCAGTGCCCACCTATTAGTGCCCATCAGTGCCACACATCAGTGCCACCCATAAGTACCCATCAGTGCCACCCATATGTACCAATCAATGCCACCTACGAGTGCCCATCAGTGCCGCCTATGAGTGCCCATCGGTGCCGCATACCAGTGCCACCTATCAGTGCCCATCAGTGCCACCTATCAGTGACGCCTATCAGTGCCCATCATCAGTGCCCGTCAGTGCCACCTCATCAGTGCCACCTCATTGGTGCCACCTCATCGGTGCCCATCAGTGCCGCCGTATTAGTGCCCGTCAGTGCAGCCATATCAGTGCCCGTCATTGAAGGAGAAAACGTACTTATTTACAAAAAATTTTAACAGAAACAAAGAAAAACTTGCTTTTTTTTCGAAATTTTCTGTCTTTTTGTTTGTTGCGCAAAAAATAAAAACCGCAGAGGTGATCAAATACCACCAAAAGAAAGCTCTATTTGTGGGAACAAAATGATAAAAAATTTGTTTGGGTACAGTGTAGCATGACCGCGCAATTGTCATTCAAATTGCGACAGCGCTGAAAGCTGAAAATTGGCCTGGGCGGGAAGGTGTCTAACTGCCCGGTATTGAAGTGGTTAAACAGGTTCTCATATGACACTATTACATTGTTATTGTACATCTGGCCAATAGTTGTTACTTTTTTCTGTTTCCAAAAATTACTGTATTCAAATATTTCTAATTTTTTGAACGTTGGATTATTCCATAAGGCCGTTTCTGGTGGGGCGTCCTTAAATCCCGTCAGTTTTTTTACCTCCTTCCAAACTGACCTGGCCAGCTTTAGAAGGGGAATTTTTACTCCAACCTTTCTTAATTCTGTTGTTCCTAATCCTACCAGTAGATCTCCTACCTGCATTTTATTTAGCAAATATTTCTCCACCCTCATTTCTTGTTCCTGAACTACCCAGGTTCTTAGATGTTTTAATTGCCCTGCCAGATAATATAAATATAGGTCTGGTATTGCCAACCCTGCTGCAGTGTTAGGTCTTTGTAGCGTAGAGAGTTTTAATTTACGCCCATTTGCCCAGATGAAACTAGTTAGCTGGGAGTTTAATTTTTTAAATATATATTTTGGTATCTTTACCTCCGAATGCGCCATCACATACAGACACTTCGGTAGTATAATAGATTTAATCAATTGTATTCTCCCTGCCATTGATAACGGTAGTTTTTTCCATAGTTTCCATTCCCAGTTTATTCTTCACGTATTCTACCAAGGGGTCTATATTTTCTTTAAGAGCTTCTTCTGGTTCCAATGTGATATTTATTCCTAAATATTTAAATGTTTCCACTATTTTTAATGGGGTCTGAGGTTTCCTCTCCTTTCCTGGCCCTAATAACATCAATGCAGATTTCTGCCAGTTTATTTTAAGCCCTGATAGTATCCCGTATGTTTCTATTATTTTCATTGCCTCCCCTAATGAAGTATGCACATCCTCCATATATAGTATGATGTCGTCTGCATATAATCCTATATGTTCAATCCTATCCCCCACCCTGATCCCTTTGTATATTTTGGATTGTCTAAATCTATTAGCCAGTGCTTCTATTGCCAGTGAGAACAATTGGGGGGACAACGGGCACTCCTCCTCTTTGCAATTTCACTGTAGGAAACAGTACTCCATTTATTAAGAAATTAGAGCATGGTTGTTTATACAGTATTCTGACCCATTTTCTAAATCCTTTCCCAAATCCACTTTTCTTCAGCACTGCTTGCAGGAACTCCCATTCTATGGAGTCGAATGCCTTGGCCGTATCCAACGATGCCAAGGCACTCAACTCCGGGAAGTACTCCCTCAGCTGAACCATCAACTGAGTTCTCCTAATATTATTTGTAGTGGACTTCCCCGGCATAAATCCTGTTTGATCCTCCTGATACAATGGATAAAATTACCCCATTAAGCCTCTTCGCCAATATCTTAGCCAATACTTTATAGTCAATATTTAACAACGATATTGGTCTATAGGACGCACAATCTTTTCTGTCTTTTTCTGGTTTTGGTATCAGTATTACTGTTGCCTCGTACATGGAGGAAGGCATCTCCACCTGATCAAATGCCCCCTATACATCTTAGTCAGCATCGGAGCAGTAATTTCCACATACTGCTGGTACATTTCCAACGGGATACCGTCTGGTCCCGGCAATTTGCCCTTTCCCATAGACTTAATAGCTTCTTTTACCTCCTCTACTTCAATAACTTTCTCCAGTTCCCCTTTTTGTTCTTCTGTTAACTTCAGAAACTCCAAATCCTCTAGGTATTTCTCTATCTCCTCTCCTGTGCATGTCAGTGTTGATGTGTACATTTTCTCATAGTATCTATAGAATGTTTTCACAATGTCCTCCACTGTATTAACCATCTCCCCTTTCTCATCTCTCACCTCTGTTATAGCTAATGTAGATACTTGTTGTTTTATCAGGTAATTTACTATTTTATTGGCGTGATATCCTTGCTCAAAATTTTTTTGCTTTAACTGGAACCTCTTACGTTTATTTTTGATTATTAATTGATTCTTATATTGACGCACCGCTCCTACCTATTTTATCTGGTTCATAATTGAGGGGTTCTTAATAAATTCTGCTTCGGCCTTCTTACATACATCTTCCATTTCCTCTTCTTCTTGTCTATTAGCACATTTAATGTATGATATTGTGGATCTTACTATCCCTCTTAAATACGCCTTAAAGGTGTCCCATGTTACACCCTCCATTATACTGTCACCATGGGCCTCCAGAAACATTACCATTTGCTCCGGTATACGATCATTTGACCCAATCTGGGCTAACCAATAGGGCTGTATTCTATATCCCGGCCGCCCTCCTCTGGGACCTTCAACTCAAAGGTCAGCCCAGAGAGGTCAGACACCCCCTTAAGCATATATGTAACCGAATGCACCATTGGGAGTATTTTCTCGTTCCCTAGTGCCAGGTCTATCCTAGCCACTTACCGACCGGCTCCTGTACATATACGTCGGCACTTTGAAGATGGATATCTCGGTAATGGCAGCAGCTGCTGCCACAACCGAGGTATCCATCTTTACAGGAGCCAGTTCTGTGTACGATAATGGTGGTCTCTGCGGCGGGTTCACCGCGAGATCACCGTTATCGGCGGCAGGAGAGGTGCCACCCCCCCTCCTGCCGCTCTCCCGCGCCCTCTGCCGCTTACCGGAGCCGTCGGTAGCGGCGGAGGAGATCGGGACCTCTCACTGCTGAGATAAGGAGACGAGTGAGGCTAAGATGGACCCCACCCGTCTCCATACCATAGGAGGGCGGAAGCGACGTCATGACGTCAGCTCCGCCCATATGTCTTAAAGGCATATTTTTTTTGTAATTTTTTTTTTTTCTTTTTTGCATTTTAGTCCAAATATGAGATCTGAGGACTTTTTGACCCCAGATCTCATATTTAAGAGGACCTGTCATCCTTTTTTCTATTACAAGGGATGTTTACATTCCTTGTAATAGGAATAAAAGTGATCCAAATTTTTTTTTGTAAAAAACAGTGCAAAAATAAATATAAAAAAGTAAAATGAATAAGAAAATAAAAAATTTTTTTAAAGCGCCCTGTCCCAACGAGCTCGCGCGCAGAAGCGAACGCATACGTGAGTAGCGCCCGCATATGAAAACGGTGGTGAAACCACACATGTGAGGTATCGCCACGACCGGTAGAGCGAGAGCAATAATTCTAGCCCTAGACCTCCTCTGTAGTGCAAAACATGCAACCTGTAGAATTTTTTAAACGTCGCCTATGGAGATTTTTAAGGGTAAAAGTTTGACGCCATTCCACGAGCGGGCGCAATTTTGAAGCGTGACATGTTGGGTATGAATTTACTTGGCGTAACATTATATTTCACAATATAAAAAAAATTGGGCTAACTTTACTGTTGTCTTATTTTTTTATTCAAAAAAGTGATTTTTTTTCCAAAAAAAGTGCGCTTATAAGACCGTTGCGCAAATACGGTGCAGAAAAAAGTATTTCAGTGACCGCCATTTTATTCTCTAGGGTGTTAGAAAAAAAACAATATATAATGTTTGGGGGTTCTAAGTAATTTTCTAGCAAAAAAAACTGTTTTAAACATGTAAACACCTAAAATCCAAAACAAGGCTAGTCCTTAAGTGGCTAGACATGCTCCCTCTACCTGGTGCATGCCACGAATAGGCTCTGACCCCTGGGTTTCTAATCCTCCATAGATCAAACCATCCTACCTCTTTCAAGAAGTTTTCCAGTATTTTAGATCCTTCTACTCTCCCATGGCTTTTTTTCCCAAATCTATCCAACTTTGGGTCCAGCCACATATTCAAATCTCGCATACATAAATATGTGCCTCTGGGTATTCTGACATAAATAACATTGCTTCCTTCAATGCTCCCAATGTGGCTGGAGGTGGGTTATATATCCCCATAATAACAACTGGCAGTGAGTGCACCAGGGCAAAGACAAAAACGTAGGGCCCATCTGGATCCCTCCTTACCTGATGCACTCCCACACCACCGTCTGATGCACCATTAGAGAGACCCCTCTTGAAAAAGTTGTATGACATGAGTGGTAAGACCATTGTATCCATGGTTTTTTCAAGTAATCGAGTCTCTCCTTAACCATATGTGTTTCTTGAATACAGATTATTTTGCCCTGTATTTTTCTAACTTCTGTAAATACCTGTGCTCGTTTCACTTGCGTGCCCATACCCCTCACATTCCATGATAAAAAAGTACAATTGCTAGCCATTTTTACCCATTCTTAATCATTCTTTTACCAGGAAGCCTGATTTCTACTTCTCCTCTTTTCCCTTAGCAACCATATTTTCATTTTCCCTCCATTCATCCATCCTACACATCCTTAGTTTTAGGGCATTACCGACATATCGCATCCGCTCTTATATAGGTAATTCATCTTGTTTCAGCCTGTCTACTCCTCAACCCCCCCTCCAGAAAAAAGAAAAGAGGGGTGCAAATATTAATATACCCCTCCCCATTGCTAGGGAGGGCGGGAAGGGGGAGGGGAAAGAAGAAGAATGAAAAAGCAAAAAAAAAAAAAAACCCATGACATATAGCATTTCTCCCTCCCCTCAGCCAATTCCCCACATCCCCCCCTTCCCCCCCTCTACTGTGTCCCTGTGCTTAAATTATATATGTGTGTATATATATATATATATATATAATGTGTGTTAATACATATTGTTCTCCCCATTGTGTTCCTCTAGCCCATTATACCTTTAATCCCTCTTCCTCTTCTATTACACCCTCTGTTACTCCCGCCCCTCCCTCCTTCCTTATTTCTATCCATCCCATCTATTGTGTTCACTAATTACTTAGTTGATAATTCCTTTATTTATCATGACACCTCTAATATTCCCCCCACGTGTTTGTGATTCGTGTTTCAAAGAGGAAAAGAAAAAAAAAAAAAAAAAGAAAAAAAAAAAACACACCAGCAACCCACTTTTACCACTCAAAATATTAATGTTAAACATCATCCTTATCCATCCCCCTTCAGGGGCACACCAAAACTCCCGCTCTGTGATGAGGGGGGGTTCAATACGTTTTCCCGCATCTCCCCTATTTCCCCTGCTTCAAACCTCCGGCAGGGGACACAGGGGGGAGGAGGCAGTGGTGTATTTAGGTTTTGTGCTGCCCTAGGCCTGACTAAACTCATGCACCCCCTAATTTAAATATGACTCACCCATTCCTTTCAAGGCCACACCCCTTTCTGTTTAAAACCCACCCGGTCATCTGTAAACCACACCCCTTCCTCTTTAGGCTCCACCTTTTCCTCATAGAGCTCCACCTCTTCCTCTCTGTACCTTAAAAGTGGGTACCAAGTGCCTACTTGTAAGCTCCTTGAGGGCAGGAACTGATGTGATTGTACAATGCAGGCCTCAAAATCTCAAGTCCTGAGCCACTAGCCAGGCCTTAGGAGTTACCCACCACCAGTTGCCCCACCCAACACCTACCCTGCCCCGCCCCTAAACATGCTCTCATAAATTATCTCATAAGATGACACTGTAAGGCCCCTTTCACACGGGGTCGATCTGTTTTGATGTACTCCACTAGCTCAGCGGGTATTGCTGCATTGATCCCCACTAAGCAGGCAGATGACAGGTCCATCTCCGCTCACTGTGCTGAGATTGACCTATCAGAGCCCCACTCTCCTCTATGGGAAGATCAGATGTCAGCTGGTGTGGTAAAACATGGTGCCCCCCCTCAGTCCATAGGATTAATAATGCATAATGGTTGACAGGCCCTCTTACCAAACCCAGCGAAACAGCAGCAATGATCCCTCCGGCTGGATGTTCGCTCCCACTGTGTTGTGTAGCGCTCTCTCTGGTGGCGCTGGGCAGCGTGGCACTCTCTCTCTGGTGGCGCTGGGCAGCGTGGCACTCTCTCTCTGGTGGCGCTGGGCAGCGTGGCACTCTCTCTCTGGTGGCGCTGGGCAGCGTGGCACTCTCTTTGGTGGCTCTCTCTCTGGTGGTGCTGGTAAGTGTGGAACTCTCTCTGGCTTCCCCAGCACAGTCCTCTCTTTTTCCTGTCTCCTATAATTGGCTGCTACAGTGTGGTACTCACTCCCTCAGTTTGTTCCCAGGATCTCTCTCTCTTCCTCCAGCAGAGTGCATGCTGGGGGGTGTAACTGGCTCCCTCTGGAGAACAATGGAGAAGACAATATTCTGGGACTACATGTCCCATGATGCTCCCCTAGTCTCTTGACTCCGCTGTGGCCAATGGGGAGGGGGAAAAAAGCTGGGTGATGAAGCTGAAAACAGCCCTCTCTCTGTGGACAGGAAAAGGGGGGGGAGCGGGGGAAACCTTCCGACAGCCCGCAGCTCGCCTCTCCCCTATCACAGTGCAGCTGCTGAGTTCTCCTGTGCTTCCTAGGTGGTGTCATCCGGGTGCATTCTGCCCCCCCCCCCCGGGTTTTCCACCTCCTGGACACAGACAGACCCAGCCCCGGGGAAGAGTTACAATGTGTAAGGATGCCAGTGGAGGAGGGTAGGCGGAGCATTAGGCTTTTTCCATGTGAGGGGGGGCGACTTTTTTGCTGTCGGCCTAGGCCAAGAGACAGCACTGGGAAGAGGAAGAGAAAAAAAAAAAAAACAAACAATCCCAGCACATCTCCTCTCCTTACCCCTCCCATTACCAAATATAGTTCTCCCCCTCTTATTTTTCCAATATTTTGCCCCAACAGCGTCTTTTTCTTAGGTTATCTCACGATTTTCCATTTCTTATTATTTAGATACAGTTTTAACAGTCCGAATCCACTCTTTAGCTTGCTCCGGTGTGTTGAAAAACAAAGTCTTTCCTCCTTCATCCACTCTCAACCACTCTCAACCGGGCTGGGTATGCCATGGAATACTCTATTCCTGCTTCTCTCAATTTCTTTTTAACCTCATAAAAGGTTGCCCGCTGCTTTTGTAGCTCTAGAGAAAAGTCCGGAAATATTGACACTTTGCTATTCTCATAGTGAATCTCCCCTTTTGTCTTGCTTTCCGCAGAATTGTATCTCTGTCTCTGCAATTCAAAAGTCGCGCCAGCAGTGTGTCATGTACCTGGTAGGTTTTGAGCCTGAAGTGCAGAGGGAGGCCTCCCCTACGGCTCCCACTCCCGTTCCTCTGGAATGGTGACAGAGGACACAGGAGTAAGGAGTGGTATGGGTGCCTGGCAGGATCAACAGTCACCAGAAGTTCAGGAGTGGTGGAAACCTCTGGAACCAGGAACTGAAGAGAAGACTGGAGACTGGAATGTAGACTGAACCAGGAACCACATCAGGTAAGTAGGCAGGAACTGGAGTGCTGGACTGGAACCAGGAACAAGCAGCAGGTAACAGACTGGATACTGGAGCACTGGACTGGAACCGGAACAAGCAGCAGGTCACAGACTGGATACAGGAACGCTGGACTGGAACCAGGAACAAGCAGCAGGTAACAGACTGGAGTGCTGGACTGGAACCGGGAACAAGCAGCAGGTAACAGACTGGATACAGGAACGCTGGACTGGAACCAGGAACAAGCAGCAGGTAACAGACTGGATACAGGAACGCTGGACTGGAACCAGGAACAAGCAGCAGGTAACAGACTGGATACTGGTATCAGGCAGAGGAATAGTCAAACAGGCCGGTGGTTGATATTGGGCGGACAGCAGAGGTACCAGGGATCAAACAGGAGAATGGTCAGGCAAGCCAAGGGAGTCAGATGCAGGCAGATAGCTGGATAGTCACAACAGGAAGCCGGGTCAGATAACAGAAGGGTTCAGATTAGATCAGATTTGGCACACAGAACGCTGTAGAGCAGACAGCGGAGACTGATTGTGACAGGCAGGTTTAAATAGCCCGCCTGACGCCAGCGGGAGTGCACGCGCGCGTGCCCGTGCGTGACAGTACCCGTGAACGCGTGCGCGGTAGTGCCCGTGGCCGTGTTCCAGTGCGCCTGAAGCGCATATTACTGGCAGGATCTTCATGACACAGTGGTCTAGGGGGAAACCCGGGCTTTGTTGCTGCTGCGGGGACCCTGTGCGCCCGTTTCACCGCAAATGCTTTTGATACCTCCATATCTGGGAATGTATTTCTCAACCATTTTTCAATAAAGTCCCCCGGGTTAAACCCCTCCACTTTTTCCGGAAGACCTATTACTCTTATATTGCTGCAGTGCATCCGATTTTCTAAATCGTCTGTTTTCTGCTGCCATGTACCAATCTGCTTTTCTACTGTTGTTATCTTTTTGGGTATATGAATTACTATATCTTCCAATTGAGCTATCCTATTTTCAACTTCAGCCATCCTGTCTCTAATACTTTGCATATCTTACCTGATCAGTCCTATGTCCAGTTTAATCTCATCCATTTTACCTGTAAGTCCCGCGCTGCTTGCTTGGATGGCCTATTAGTTGTCTGCTCATCTGCTCCAGTGTCAGCTTAGCTGCTTTCTCTGGCTTCTCTAGCTTCTCAGACTGGGACTGGGGCGTGCTGGCTTTCTAGACATCCAGCGCGGATGGTCCGCCGCTCCTTGTCTGCGGAGGGCTCCGCACGCCGTCTGATTTCTCCATCCTTGCATACTCCTTGAGGCGGTCTGCTGCCGATTGTTTGCTGCTCATCTCGCCGCCGGACTTGTTTGTTTTTCCGGGTCGTGGGTCTCGGTAGTAGTGGATACTAATCAGGATACTGTCGGAGACTCAGGCTGAACTCAGAGCTTCCGCCACTCACATGCGGTCGTATCAGCGGAAGTCACGCCCCCCCCGGCGTTAGTGTAATGTTTACTATCTTTACTCACTCCAAACACTCCACACAGTTACTCTGCCCACTCCATAAAGTTACTTTGCCCAGTCCAACCTTTCCACAGTTACTCCAGCCACTCCAACCACACAACAGTTACTCAAGCCACTCCTCCCAGTTACTCCGCCCACTCCAGTTGTAGACTACTGGTGGAGGCAAGAACACTTCACACAATTTCCCCAGAAATTGTAGCTTTTCTAGTTCTATAATACCTTTTTAAGATGATAGGAAACTTCTGTTCTACAAATCTCAAGTTCAGAAGGACAATCAAGAGCCAACAAATGGCTGCAAGTTAGGTAAATAAAAGCTGCCTTTTGTATCCCAAACAGGAAGTAGCTAGACAAGGTCACCTACACTCAAAAAGTCTAATGCTGCGTACACACGGTCAGAATTTCCGACAACAAATGTTCGATGCGAGCTTGTTGTCGGAAATTCCAACCGTGCGTAGGCTCCATCGGATATTTGTTGTCGGAATTTCCGACAAACAAAATTTGAGATCTGGATCTCAAATTTTCTGACAACAAAATCCATTGTCGGAAATTTTGATCGTGTGTACACAATTCCAACGCACAAAATTCCACGCATGCTCGGAATCCAGCAGAAGAGCCGCACTGGCTATTGAACTTCATTTTTCTCGGCTCATCGTACGTGTTGTACGTCACTGCGTTCTTGATGTTTGGAAATTCCAACAACATTTGTGTGACCGTGTGTATGCAAGACAAGTTTAAGCCAACATCTGTCAGAAAAAAAACCCATGGATTTTGTTGTCGGAATGCGCGATCGTGTGTACGCGGCATTAATGGGCAATCATTCAGATTTGCACTGGTTAAAGATATTTGAATTATGTTTTTTATCCATCCACTTAAATATGGCCCAATTAAGCAGAGCATAAACTTTAGAAGAAGTTTTAGGGAAAAATGCACATTACCTGAAATTTTTAAGTCTAAAACAACACATTTCAATGATCTATCAATGCACACTCAGCTTGAAATTACAACTATATAGCATTTTATATGCTGTCCTTTAAACGATGATTTAAATGTTACTTTAAATAGAACTTAACCCATCGATTTAAGGTTGGGGTCACACCTATGCGAATTGGATGCAGGTTCCCCGCATCCAATTGGCATAGCAGGAGAATGTGATCGGCTCTCTATGGAGCTGGTTCACATGTCTCCAGGGTGGCTGCGGAGCGCACTGCAGAGAAACACTGTGCGTCTTTGCCTCCACTTCAAGGCCAAATTCAGCAAAAGATTCTACCCTGATTCGTCCCTGAAACGGAGGACAGGGACGGACAGCATTGCTGTGCAATCCGTAGCCCGTTTAGGTGTGAATCGAGCCTAACTGTTTTACAAAACAGTTGAGGTGTAGTTAAAGCGGTAGTAAACTGTCAGACAAAAAAAAAAGTTTTCCTCCTGCAAGGCAATGTCATAATGTGCTAGTATCCACCGCTTACTAGTACATAATGAGAGACTTTCCCCCAAAACAAAGCCTTCTAGTGGCACTATCACCGCTGACAGGGCTTCCATTTTCACCCAGTCTTCCTTCCGAGTTCGCGTTTGAGAGAACAGTACGCATGTGCTGGGGACATCAGCGGCTGCTACACAAGTAAAGATCACCTAAACAATGCACATTTAGGAAATATTTACAGTAGCTACATGTAAGCCATATTAATGGCTTACCTGTAGGTACAACAAAAACAAAGGAGTTTACTACCACTTTAAAGCTAAAAACAAACATTTTATATAGTGTAGTATACCAATCATTGGATGTGGTGGCTGCATTCGTTTTTTGTTCAAGCGGAACCTTTCTGCTGCTAGTTCTTCACTGCTACTACCAACTGCCTCCTGCAATAGGTGCTGTTAGTCCCTGAGCATCGCTCTCCGCCATTACTGTATGCTCACCTGTGAGCTCTAAGCCTCTGCATAGACTGTTACGGTGTGTAGGAACGTTCTTGACAATACATCTTTTGCAACTTCGAGCCTCAGTGTGTGTCGTTCTTCCCTTCAGGGTGCTCCCCACCTGGCTACTCTCCCACCTACAATCTTTTACATTTTTTTAAGTTTTATTTCCCCTTTGACTAGTTGTGTATATATATATATATATATATATATATATATATATATATATATTTATGGTCGGAGCCCTATGTCCGATATGGACATAGATAACACTTATAGTAAAGATAAGACTTACCATGCTGTGAAATGGGGATGGGAGGGTGGGTATCGCGCACAGGAAACCGACAAGCACCACAGGTGAGCGGGCTGCTTAAATACCCCCCCGGGCTCCTCCCATAAATTCAGGCCACCATACTGGCCTTCCTACTTATGGTCGGAGCCCTATGTCCGATATGGACATAGATAACACTTATAGTAAAGATAAGACTTACCATCAGAAATAGACCTGAAAGTGTGGACTTACCATATGAAATGGACCTGAAAGTGTGCCTTGGTCTAATGGCAGGTATGCCAAAATAAGGGGGCAAAAACATTCAGGTAGGGTTATAATTTTTATTGGTTTTCAGTTATTTATTGAGCCAATTTGGAGAATGCCTGTGCCATCTCTGTTTGCGGATTGGGGATATACCGGGCGAAGCAGGCTGATTTCCACCTGCCTAGTTTTCTGATGATGTGGTCTGGAACCCCGTGGCGGGACGCTGCAGAGGCTGCTCCGATGCGAAAGGAGTGTCCGGAATACTGACTAGGGTTAAGGTGAAGATTGCGGAGAAGTATCCTTATGTGTTTCACAAACTGAGAGGCGCTTAAGGGTTTAACTGGGAATGGTAGAAGGGGACTGCTGTCTGGTTGCTCAGGCAGGAGTGACAGGAGTCGGTTGAGTACAGCGACTGGACACCAGCTGTTGTTGGTTTTGTAGAGGTGAATGTTCACTCCTGAGCCCGTTTGCTGGGTTTTAGAAACCTCGAGGTGCAGGATGAAATGGTCTTGGTATCGAAGCAAGTGCCGTCTGCATAGTACTTGGTCTGTGGGTTTGTTAGAGGTGAATTCGCCAGGTCGCAAGAACCCATAGTAAGCTAAATATACAGCTGCTTGTAAGACCGTGCTGGGGAGCAGACCGAATGGTGAAGTAGCCAGAATAGTTGACATATCCCTAAAGATGGGCCCCGTAATGGGTAAGCGCTTGGTGCTGATGACTGGTTGTTGTTTCTGAATGCCCCTTAGGATGGCTCGTATAGCGTGTGATGAGAACAGTGAAGATTTCGTGGGGTCTTCAAGCGTCAAGAAATGTTGAATGCCGGCTAGGTATAGCCGAATGGTATTGTAGGATAAGGCCAGCTGCGAGTGACAGTGTGCAGTGAAGGCCAGTACCTGTTTGACATCTGTTGGTCCTTTACGGCAGGATGTGAGGAATTTATTGAACGCCTTCCAAGCTGTCTGGTAGGCTTTGAGTGTGTTGTGAGAGAGTGAATGATTGATGAGTTGCGTTGCTCTGTGTAAATGTTGAACTAGTCCAGGGTCAGTTGTGACCAGACAGGGATAGGGGCCAACATTGGTTCGGCATCGGGAACCTGTTCAAAAAAGGAGGTGTAATTAAAACGTGACAGTGCGTCAGCAGCTAAGTTGTATCTGCCGGGAATAAATGCGCAGTGTATATTAAACTGACGCTGTAAAGACAGTTGTACCAATCTGCGCAGGAAGGACATGACTGCTAGGGACTTGGACCTGCCTCTGTTGATGATGTCTGCTGTGGCCTGGTTGTCGGTGGTGAAGACTACGGTTTGTCCTGTCCAGTGGTGGCCCCAGAGCTGTGCAGCTGCCACAATGGGATAAAGTTCAAAGAGGGCAGATGTTTGAGTAAAACCGGGTATCAACAGTATCTGTTGAGGCCAGGGTCCTGAAAACCAATGGTGGCCAAAAATTGCCGCGAAACCTGTGGAGGCTGCAGCGTCTGTCACTACCTGGGGTGACAGGGGCGAAACCATGGGTATAAATAGGGATATGCCATTCCAGGCGGACAAGAATTCCTCCCACATAGATAGGTCCGCTATAGCTGCGGAGTCTAGATTTAAGATATGATCGGGGTCTTGCGTTTCTGACAGGAATCTAAGCAGGCGTGATACAAAGGTGCGGCCTTGTGGAATAATTCGCATGGCGAAATTAAGCATTCCCAGGAGAGATTGCAACTGCTTTTTGGTACAGCCCTTGGTGTGTGTGAATTTGTGAAGGACCGCCCTAATGCGTGTTAGTTTGTCGAGGGGGAGACTGGCTTGCATAGCGCAGGTATCCAAGCTGACCCCGAGAAAGGTGATGATGTGTGCTGGGCCGTCGACTTTGTGCTCGGCGATGGGAACATTGAGGTGTCCAAATATCACCCTGAGTTTGTCGAGGTCTCCTGGTGGCTTGCTGGGAGGTTCTATTAGTAGGAAGTCATCCAGGTAATGGATGACTTCTTGGCATTGACCCTTGTGTAACAGTATCCAAACAAGGGACTGAGCGAACGTGTCGAAGAGCCACGGACTACTCTTCGAACCGAAGGTCAGTTTTGTGGCAAAATAATATGCCTCCTTCCACTTGATGCCATGCCAGCACCAAAGGGATGGGTGGATGGGCAGGAGCTTGAAGGCATCCGAGATGTCGGCTTTGGAGAGCCAGGCACCTGTACCTGCTTTGATGATTGCTTGTATTGCCATGTCGACGGAGGAATATTTTAGGGAAAACTCTTCGGAGGGGATCAGGGAATTGAGACTGGGGATGTGGGAAGAATGAGGCGCAGACAGGTCGTACACCAAACGCAATTTATTCGTGAACTTGCCCTTGACAAGCCCAATAGGGCTGACTCTCCATGTGCAGAAAGGGGGGCAAGTAAAAGGGCCTATAACGTACTCTCGATCTACCTCTGCTTGTAAGAGCTGATCTATGGCTTGTTCGTCAATGGTTGCTGAACGAAGATTGGCACATTCGTGAGTACTGTGGGGTAGTGAAATGAGGCCGGTGTGAAAGCCTGCTGTGAAGCCTTGGATAAGGTAGGTGGCCAGGGAAGGGGTGGGATGTGAGGTGAGGTACAGTCCTAACCATAAGAGGTTGATCCGGCTTAGTCATGCCCTCTTGTGTTGTTTGACTTCACACAAATTCCTTGGGTGTCCTCTTTGGCATAAGGTGCAGATGTGGAGTAGGCGACACTGGCTGAAGTTGCAGGACCCGTAGTTGTAGTTATTACAGATGACTGCCCCTCCCACGGTTCGGACTGGGCGTCCGAATTTGTCCACCTGAGGCGTTGGTTCAGGGGGCGACTGACCCTGAATTGTACCCGAGGTAGAGGGAAACTCGAAGGGCCGTCTGATGGCCGCGTTGGCGCACCAGGTGGCCGTGTGGGTGGAGGACTGACAAATCACACACAGAGGTGAGCATAAGCCGGCAAAGTGGCGGCAGAAGAGCTCTGTGTCCATGAGACTCCAATTTGTCGTAGTCTGGAACTGTGTGAGTCTGGCGGCGGCCTTAGCGGAAAAGGAACGGTGGTAATCATAAAATGCAAATCCTCCATACTTGTAGCCCAAGTCTACGACCGTATGGAGATACAAGTCCAGCTCTTCCCGTCTGCTGGGTGTGGCTGAGCATAGGACGTTTCTGAGCATGCCAAAGGCCAGGGTAAATTCTGGGACCGATAACTTGCGGTTCAATCTGGGGTCTTTGGCTTTAAGGACCACCGATATGTCACCCCAGGAGCAGGCCTTATTTTCTGCCAGGTCGTGTACGGAAATAAGGAGAGAGGCCAGGTCGATGTCCCTCCCGTCCAAAATGTCCTTCCTGATACTGGTTGGGACCAAATGGCAGGGGTAGACAATGGGGCTCCAGCCTGAGGTACCTGCAGGAAGGGGTGTCAAGGTTTGAGTCGCGGTTGGGTCGGGGACAGCCGTGGCCGGTCGAGCCTCCAGGAGTGCCACCCTGGTTTGGACGTCTGTAACTGAGGTAGACAAGGATGACACCATCGTGTGTAATTGTGAGATAGCTGATGATATTGACTGGAGGGATGCCTGTTGGGTACTGGGTCCTGCTGCTGGTGGGGGAAAGAGGAGTTTGAAGAGCTCGCCTTTCCTCGCTGTGGCGGGGAAGGGCACACCTCTGCGTCTGAGCTCTGCCGTCAGTTTGGGGATGGTCCATCCCCTGAGGGACTGCACGCTGCCGCTCTCTGAGACCGGGGAAGGTGACAGAGGGGCCGTGAAGTCTTTGCTGCCGGCCTGAGACATAGTTGATCTGGTGAGAATCTCCTGTCTTGAGCTCTTATTTTTCGGTTGACTGTAACCTATTGGGGGTGACATGAATTTCAAGTTTTTTCTTTGATCCCCTGAGTCATACTTACCCGACTTATCCTCCCATTCTTCTTTTTTTTTTTTTTTTTTACCCGGGGAGATATCGTCCAACCTGGTGCAGGGTGGACCTACTGAACTTTGACTGACCTAGAGAAAATGAAAGGTGATAATTCGTGAAGGGATTGCTAACTAACTTGAAGCAACGATTTGTATGGTGCTTGCAATCTTGTGACAATGAAATGATTCGAAATGTTTGCCTTGATTATGAAATGAATGAACTGCATGACAGAGGTCCGGCCTGGTCGTGTCGTGACTGATCCGACCGTGAACCGGGCTCTGGAGCATGTACTGAAATGAGGCAACTGAAGAAACATTGGTGCACACCGGGACGAATCGGTGCTTGTTTGATGCATCTGGATTCGAATCGGAGCGCAGTATGAAATGAATGAGAGAAATGTTTACCTTGACCGAGGCTCGAATTGGTTGTGCCGTATTTTGCGACTGGCAACGAACCGAGCTCTGGTATAGGTATGGATACGGCCGAAACAAGTGAGGCATTCCGTGACGAATCGGTGCATCTCAGATGCGACTGGTTTCGAAACGGTGATGCGCTGTGGGAGTGAAATGGTAGTAATTGCATGACAGAGACACGGATCAGTCGCCCGATATCTGCGACTAGCTATGATCCGGACTCCGGAGCATGTTTGAGAAATGAGGCCGAGCCCTGGGGCACGCCGTAACGAATCGGTGCATGGAAGATGCGACTGGATTCGAACCGGAGCGCGGTAAGTGCAGGTGTGACATTTTGTTGCCATGACAGAGGCGCGAATCGGTCGTGCTGCTGTAGCGACTGACTACGAATCGGACTCTGGAGCATGTACTGAAATGTGGCTAATACCTGGGGCACGCCGAGACGAATCGGTGCATTTCCATGCGACTGAATTCGTATCGGAGCGTGATACGTGGCAATGAAATGATAACCATGACAGAGGTACGAAGCGATTGATAATGACGTGACTCTGGAGCATGTACTGAAATGAGGCCGTAACTACTGGGGCACACCGGAGCGAATCGGTGCATCTTTTGGGTGCAACTGGATTCGGATCGGAGCGCGGTACGTGACTGAAATGAGAAATGATTGAAATGGTTTGAAATGTTAGAAATGTCTTTAGAAATGTTTCAGAAATGAGAAATGATTGGTATCGAACTGACGTGGTTCGAAAAGATTTATGCATTTACGAATCGCTATGGCTGTCTACTGACACATGTTTAACAACTTAGACCTGTCTGAAATGAAGCGACGCTTGCGTCGCTGTGGTTTCCTCAGATAACGCGAATGGTAACATGACGACAGTGCGAGTGATACGCATGCGGTTACGTTCGTGAAATTTGCGACTGATTCGTAATTCTAATATCACGGTTTAGTGACATGACATAAAAGTACGTAAAAAACAAAATCCGAGGGGACCCTACCTGCGACAGCCCAGCCAGACGCGTGGTACGAACGAATCGGTAAACGCGGACTTCAAAAACTCTCGGGCACGGAGATCACGAAATGCGGGAACTTGTGAGCCAAGTATTTACGAACGCTGAAATCGGAATAGTCGGCCTAGTGACGTATATCGCGCACAGGAAACCGACAAGCACCACAGGTGAGCGGGCTGCTTAAATACCCCCCCGGGCTCCTCCCATAAATTCAGGCCACCATACTGGCCTTCCTACATATATATATATATTTTTTTTTTTTCTATTATAAATATATAATATAATATTGCTTCTGTTTTTAAATTTAGAAATTGATTTATCTGTTACACATATCTAGGAAACAAGCTTGCTTTTTACCCTATATGGAAATGTGGTTTAGGTTGTACTCAATTATAAATACTTGCAATACTGCAGGCAAGCAGAGAGAATTAGGCATCATATATTGTTATGTGTCTGTTAAGAAGACAATTACAGGCCAATATTCTCCAGATCTAGACCAAGGCTTCTTTACCTAGAGTTTACCACAAGCATTCTTTTTGGCACCAGCTCAAATATGTAATTGTACACATACCAAAAGAAATCTGAACTTCTTCCTGAGTATATATTTGGCACAGGCTGGTGTACAGGTATGTCTATGGCATGCCTTAAATGTACTGTAGGTAAGACATACTATGACATGCAGCATATGGGTCACTGACAAGTGAGTCATTTAATACTTGGTCCTATTATACAGAGTCAAAATATTTGAGCAAAGGTTTGCATTCTTATGCCGCGTACACACAACCGGAAATGTTGGATGTGAGCTTGTTGGCTGAAAGTCCGACCGTGTGTATGCTCCATCGGACATTTGTTGTTGGACTTTCTGGCAACAAATATTGGCTAGCAGGTTCTCAAATTTTCCACCAACAAAAGTTTGTTGTCGGACTTTCCGATCGTGTGCACACAAGTCCGTCGCACAAAAGTCCACGCATGCTCGGAATCAAGTACGAGCCGGGAAGTGCTCAGTTTTGTAAAACTAGCGTTCGTAATAGAGATATCACATACATACGTAAGTATGTCACTATGTTCGTAATTGTTGGCCAACATTTTTGTGACCGTGTGTATGCAAGACAAGTTGGAGCCAACACCCTTCTAACAAAAATCCACGGTTTTGTTGTCGGAAAGTCTGATCGTGTGTACGAGGCATAAGAGTTTGCAGGTTTTAGTACAGAAGGTTTACTCTAAAGGCCCATACACACGATCGGACTTTGACAACAACGGTCTGACGGACCTGTTTTATCGGACAATCCGACCGTCTGTATGCTCAATTGAACAATTGTTGTTGCTTTTTCAGCAGACAAATGTTCGCTGTGCATGCTCTCAAACTTTGACAACAAATGTCCGATGGGGGATAATCCGATCGTGTGTACACAAGTCCATCGGACTAAAGTGCAAAGTACAAACACGCATGCTCAGAACCAATGCTAAACATCAGTCAACAATAGCAGAAGTTGCCCAAAGGGTGGCAGTAATGAGCTAAAAAACCACGTGATTTGGTGAAAGTTGGCTGGAAATGTTCTTCCGTGTGTATGCAAAACAATTTCACGGCCAACGCCCATTCGGACAAAAATGCACGGAAATGTCCGATGGATGTCCGATCATGTGTACGAGGCTTTAGAGGAAAGTCATGCTATGCATTTTAAGAGTTTGCAGGTTTAGGTACAGAATTTTTACACGAAGGGCCAGTTCACACCACATTCAGTGCGGTGCATTTTTTTTTCTGCATCAGAATGCATGGATAGTATGACACAGTTCACACCAATGTGGTCAGTTCCAGTGCGTTCCAGTTTCAGAAATAAAAGCAGAACATGCTGCATTTTTTCTGCACTAAACTGTACTGGAACGTGATAAAACGTATCAAAAATGCACCCAAAACACACTGGAACACACATGTCCTTATTTAAGGTGAAGAAAAAAAGAGGGGGTGAAAAATGCACTGGAACCCATCAAAACACGTTAAAAACGCGTATGCAGAAAAGCATCTGGAACGCATCCGGACTGCATTTCTATGGTGTGAACTGGCCGTTAGAGTAAAGCCAGAAAATCATATGAACATGCAGCAGTTTTCTTTATGAACATTTTTGGTTAATTTGGTTGTCTGTTGTAGTATCCGTTTAGTTGTTAAGGTAGGTACAATATATGCTTTTATTCTTGAACTATCCTTTGTTGCTGATATTATCTGTTTGATCTCTTCAAAATTTTGCAGGTTCTGACCATTTTGATACAAAGCTGTGGAACTCCTAGTAGCATCCTCTGGCTTGACATCCAATTATTTTTCAATTCATCCCTTGGCAACAACTATGCTAGGTTGGATAACATTCATAAACTTTTTGCATTAAATAATGCAAAATGTCTCTTTCCTACACATCCCTTTTGACTTTTTTCCCCGTCAAGGTTTTTTAGGTTAACCGTGTTTAGGTATATAAATCCAAAAACAAGAATGGATATATTGCAGTTCACCAGTCTGTAAATATTGTGGCTACACGTTTTCTTTTTTCAGGCTTTACCCTTTATTTTCACCTGGTAATCCTGTGAATAGCACACTTCCTGTCCTTGGGTTGCCATCCAGGCTGGACTTCAGACATGTCTGCATTTACTGTAACTCATTACATAGGGGATAGGGAGATTAGCAGTTTATGGGAGGAAGAAAACACTTTCAATTCAGCTCTTGGGAAATGACAAAGACACTGTATTTCTGGCAAAATCATCAGGTATTTGCTGTGCTTGTTGAAAATGTTCTTACCAGGAAAAAAGAAAACAAAGGCATCCACCACACCTAAGCTTGGTAAGCTACAATATAATAGGAGTTTTGTCTTTCCTGTAAAATCTTTTTCTTAGAGTAAATAACAGGACACAGAATAGTATTCTGAAGCACTGAGTTATACTACTACCTTCAGGAGAACTGGACACTGGAAAGCAAAGCTGTGACGACAGCCCAGAGTAACCCCTCTCACTTCCAGCATGACCTCGTTCAGTAGCAAGCAATGATAGGAGGGGATTATAAAAAAAGGGCAGAGGATTTGTGTCCTTCAGTGTTCTACAAGGAAATAATTCTACAGGTAGGACAGAAATCCTATGTTCTCTTTTGTACATTACGGGACGTCCAAAAGCAGTCCAACTGAGGAGAGCGCAACAGCAAGCAAAAGACCAATGCGCCCACAAGTAAAGAAGTGATACATTAACAAGGGTGGCTCAAAGGAGCACACGGAGCTGCCTGGTGAACATTATGACCAAAGCTGGCATAAGCGGAGGCCTAATAAAACATACAGAAAGCTATCAGTCCTGCAACTCTGAGAAACTGATGCCCGAAGTTGAAAAGCCTAAAAAATATTAACCAATCTGGTAGAATGCACCTTGACAGGGAAAGGGGAAACCTTGCCATTGAGGTCATAAGAATGAGGGATGACCTGTTGAATTCACCTAGTGATAGTGTAATGAGAAGCAGGCACCCCTGCAGGGACCTTCAGGAATTACATAAAGATAGGCTAACAAAAAAGAAGCTGTGGCTGAGGGATAAACTGTAACATCTTATGCCATATCCAGACAATAGAGAGAAATCCCCTTAGGGTGTTTATGAGCAGGACATAGTAATGGTAAAACAATGTTATGATTATGATAAAAGAAAGAAACCACCATGGGAAGAAAAGAGGCCCTGGGGGCCTCAAAACAACCTTGCATTTGTGTAGCACAAGAAAGGGTTCCTTACAAGTTAAAGACTCCAATTCATAAACTCACCTTTGCAGAAGTGATGGCAATGAGAAAGGCAGATATGCGAGTAAGGACAAACAGAGGGATATCTCTTCATAGTTCAAAGGGAGGTCTGGGAAGAACCAATAGATCCAGATTGAAATCTCATGGATTCACAGGGGAACGTACAGGGGGGGGCAATCTGCAGCACACCTTGTACAAAGGCTTTCACTAGAAGTAGGAGGGAAGCGGTCTCTGACAAATCATAACTAAGGCTTAGACTTGACCCTTTACTGTAACCAAGGCCAAATGTGGATCCAGACCTGTGGTGGAATTTCCTTGTCTTGCACCAACAGAAAATATACATTCTAAGAACAGTGGTAGACTTAGCTAGAAGTCGATTTCCTGTCTTTTAAGAGCACAAATTGGCTAAATCTGATAATCCCTCAGAACCTGGCCTTCAACAGCCAAGCCATTAGAGGCAGCAACTGAGAAGCAGAGTGGCAAACTGGCCCCAGGGACAGAAGGTCCACACAATCTGGGAGGGCCCACAGGGAGTCTGCCGCAAGCCTGACATGGTACTTGTACAATGTCCTCCTAGGACAATCCGATGTGATGAGAATAGCTGTGATGCCCCCCACCTTGATCCTGCAGAGTAGGTGATGAATGTGCTTGAGAAAGAGAAAAGTGTACATCATGGTAAAGTCACCAGAGTATCCACTGAGAAGGCTAGAAAATCACTGGATTCAAGGACAAACCTGCTTAGTTTTTCTTTGACCTTGAAAGCCAGAAGACCCACGTCCAGTGCCCTACCTGCCAAAGGCGTCCTGAAACACCTTGCAGTGGAGATACCGTTCTACGCAGAACAGGCATTGGCAAGTGAGGAAGTCCATCTGCCAACTTTTCCCCTCCTGAAATGTGCATAGTGGTAGGGACTGGACTATGAGGTTCTGCCCAAGTCATAATAATATCCACTCTCTTTAGAGCTTAGAGTTTTCTGGTTCCACTTTGATATCTGATGTCTGCCACTGCTGTGGCATTGTCTACCTGAACCTTGGATCAATGATCTTATAGGCAAGACTTATAGCTTGGATGGAAGGGAGATGAGATAAGAGTTTGATGGCATCCAAATCCCCTCATCTGAGAAGGTGCCTAGAACTCTTTTCCAGCCTGATTGGCTGGCATGCATTCTTTCCAAACTAATTTGACGAAAGGATTATCTGATTCCAACACCAAACTTCTGACTCTCCATTGCAAAGAAAGCCTTGACCTGATGGTCAGGCGTATGGGATGATCTAGAGATTGTACCTTTTTATCCCATGCTGCCAGAATTTTGAGTTACAATGGTCTTGACTGAGATTGCATGTATAGAACTGCCTTGAAGGAGGAGGACACCATAAGGCCTGAGACTCTCACGCAAGAAAGGAGGGTGTCGGTTGGCTCCTAAACTGCAGAGAGCAGGTGCAGAGAATCTGAGGTTTCTCCAGAGAAAGGAAACCTTTGGACAGGCCCAGATGCTCAAAGCATTAAGATGGTTCCAGTGCTGATTTCTGGGGAATCAGAATACACCTGAATCACTGTAGGGTCCGCACTGCCCACTAGATGTTGGCTGACATGTTCCTTCATAAGAAGGTCATTCAGATATCCACGGTGGTGCTCTGAAAGAGAAACAGTACAAAAACAGGGGTTAGCACCTTGGACAAGATCCAAGGTGCAGAGGCAGATCAAAGGGAAGAGCAACAACTTGGCAATGTTTCATACCCACAGCAAAATGAAGGTAGCCTTTATGTGTTGAAAAAAAAGACAGCAAAATAAGCATTCTGGTTCAGTAGAACCAGGATGTGGCGGGGGGGGGGGGGGGGGGAACACGTTTAGGTGAAAACCTTGAAACCTCTCTAAATTACCTTTATCCCCTAAAAAAGAGCTACGCCAGAGCAGCATGAAGGCTCATTGGAAAGTTTGAGAACATAAGCGGGGCGAAAGATCCAATGTTCTGGACCCAAATGTCAAAAATAACCTGGAACAAGATTGCTATGAAGGACAGCAGACACCCCCCAACTTGGACAAGTGAGACCATCACCTCATCCTGAAGAGGGTTTGCTCATGTAGAAGACATAGGGCTCCAAGACTTACAGGGGAAACAAGTTCCAGGCTTAGTCTTAGACCTGGAGCCCTGAGAAAAATGAAAGGAGCTAATTTTAACCTCCGGAGTAGAAGATTTTGACTTCTTTTTCCAGAGCTAAAAGGGTGAGACTTTGCGCCACAGTGATTTCCTCTATGAAGTTATCCATGGAGTTGCAAGAAAAGTGTTCCACCTGAAGGACATACCCAAAATGTGTGCTTTGCGCTGTTAATCCATGGACCAACATTTGAGCCAAAGTGTCCAACAGATAGGAATTGAAAGGAGATTCATTCTGAATGTTTGAAATATAATAATACACTAGAGTGGCCCACAGGTGTTCTGTCCCACTTTCATACATTTTTTATGTCTTGCATTGATCTGCATTAGGTTATCATTTCTCTGTAGTATGCTGACATCTAAATGGTGGTTTCTGGCCACTACACCTTGTTTACTGTTTTAAATTTGGTATCTTTCTTTGTCTTCCTCTCCTGCTTAGTGCTAGTTGGTTCAGTCTTAACTAGACCCTCCCCACTTCTGTCATGTTTCTAGTTATTCACAGGCACAGGCTCAGAAAAGTCATGTGTAGGCAAGTGCATTCTCCTCTGCAGCTGGCACTTGTGCGCAGCGGAATTGCAGTTGGAGAAGAATTCAGGAGGAACATGGTTCCTCTATGAGTTCAAAAAAATACCAAAAGATCAAAATTGGAGATTTAAGGTGCAAATAAAAAAAAAAAATCTATGAAAATTGATATTACAAAAACATATACATTTTATTACATAAAGATAATTTAAAAAAGGGAAGAAAATAATTATAAAAAACCCCTTAAAAAAAAAAACAGGTAAGTATTAAAATTGTGACTTGTCGCCCACGGAGAGCTGAAGTCTGACTACCAAAATCAATGACTTACTTTTAAACTTGGTTTGGAACCTTGCAGGTAACAGGGTGAGTGGCCACAGCAATCTCTAATGGCTTCTGAGCTCTTTTTCTTCAGGGGTTAATCCCTTGGGATAGACCAACTATCTTTGATATTCCCTAGTTTAAAAGGTATCACACTGATACCAAGTTAAGGAACATTGGTAAACTAAGAGAAGGAAGTGCTCAGGTAAGAACTGTTTGCCAAACCTATTGTAATATTCATGGGGATACATTTTAGATCTACATGGAAAGTTCCATGTCTAATTATATTTAATAGATGGTACAGTTCCCTTGAAATTTACAGTATAAAAAGTTTGCATCTTGGAAAGGATATAAGTATCAGTTGATCAATTTGTTAACTTCGTATTATAACAGGGTAGGTTTCAGTTTAATCGGTCTTAGTTGCAAACAATTGTTTTGGTTGACACCAATACCGATCGATTTCAACCATATGTTTTTGCAGGTCTGGTTGCAGGGTTATTGTTCCCCCCTATTTTGTGGCACACATACACCTCATTGGATTTCTTGGCGGGCCCTGAGGATTCTTCTGAATTTGTGATCATTTTGAAGGGGTGAGAGTGCATCCATCAGACGATCTATATGTTATGTTAATTATGTAAATATATGCTTTGTTGAACCTGATAGAGACCTACTAGAGGCCTTCATATGTATTAATGTTTTGTATTTACTGAAATGAAAGATTTATTGTATTGTCTTTTGTTTTAGTGGTACTGTATTAAGGTCCTACAAAAGCTCCAGAAGAAGCCACGATTGTGGTGAAACATGTAGAGGCAACCATTCTTTTGTATTGTGACCATAGTGCTCTATTTGCCCCTTTTTTATATTTATTTTCTTCCCTTTTTTATTTATGTTTATGTAATAAAATTGATGAATTTTTGTAATATCAATTTTCATAGATTTTTTTTCTTGCACCTTAAAAAAACTCAAATTCTGCTCTTTTTTTAACTCATTTAAAGGAGGTGGTGCATATAGTGAAGTCTCCAGCCCCTAATATTAAATTTAAATATATGGTTCCTCTATGGTTTCCTTGGTCACTGGGGAAGCTATCTGATTGGATGCTGCCGCCCCATCTTGGGTCAGGCAGAGCCTATTTAAAGTCCTGGCTCCTAGGCCAGTGGGTAGCATAGGGAGAGGTACTCTGTCTGTTAGGGACAGGACTAGCGACAGGGTCAAGTCAGCAGCTGACCATACTGTCCAGACAATGTCAATGCATAAAGTGGCACTTGAAACCGAACAATAGGTATGTGCTCTAAGAGGACAGATGGATCCATCATTACAGAACCAAGATCTCAGGACATGATGTCTAATGTCTAATAGAGGGACATAGTGGCAATGACAGGTTGCAGAGCCGGGTCTGCAAGGAGAATAAGGCTATATTAAGAGCTTCTGGCCTTTTTTCCATCAGGTCTTTAAACATGGGGATGAAAGTTATGCCTCGTACAAACGATCGGACTTTCTGACAACAAAACCGTGGAATTTTGTCCGAAGGGTGTTAGCTCAAACGTGTCTTACATACACACAGTCACACAAATGTTGGCCAACAATTATGAACATAGTGACGTACTAGACGTACTACGTGTTTTTTCAGCTCTTTAGCGCCACCCTTTGGACTCCTTCTGCTAATTTCATGTTAGTAGAAGTTTGGTGAGTGTTGATTCGAGCTTTCCTTTTTGCTATTTTCAGTACGTTTATGAGCGACCGTTCGTCAACCAGCCATGTTACGGAATCGGAGTAGATAATTTGTTATTCATTATTGGCCTTGGAGTTATTGCTTTGACATTTTTTTTGGTTGAATAATGATTTGATTTGGTATATTTTCTATATTTTTGGATGCATAGAATGCACTTTTTGGTTAAGTTCTATTAGCAGATATCATGTCTAATTTTTTTTTTTTAATACACAATTAAAAAATTGTGTAGAATAATAGGCTATGTGTTTTACTTCAAATGACAGTTTGGGAATAGGCAGTTACATTTTAAAAAATACAATGTAAAATTGACAAGGGACACCAACATAGTTGTATCTTTGATCTTATAAACTATGGGATAATGGTGTTGTAGAAAACTTGCACAAATAAAAAAAAAAAAATACATAATATTATTTTTGATATCACTAAAAAAAAAAAGCCTTTGAAAATTTGTTTGCAATAACTCCATCAGTATCACCAGCAAAGCAGCATCATTATTATCCCATTAAAGAAGAAGAGAATTGTGCGCTACATTTGGAGATTTCATAATTTGCCACATCACGAATGCTAGTTTACAAGACCGAACGCTTTTGCTTCTGAGCATGCGTTTTTGTACTTTGGACTGTTGTCCGACGGACTTGTGTACACACGATCAAAAAATTCGACAACACACATTTATTGGCGGAAAATTTGAAGACATGCTTGCCAACATTTGTTGCCAGAAAGACCAACAACAAATGTCCGATGGAGCAGACACACAGTCGGATTTTCCGCCAACAGCCTGACATCCAAAAGTTCCCGTCGGAAAATCCGATCGTGTGTACGGGGCTTTAGAGTCTTATCAAGACAGGAAGTTGCCTGGTCCACCACAGGGACAGAACACTTTTTCCAAAATTCTTCCTGGGTATTGCAGGGCTGTACACACAATAGGATTTTCCGACAACAAATGTTGGATGTGAGCTTGTTGTCGGAAAGTCCGACCTTGTGTATGCTCCATAGAACATTTGTTGTTGGAATTTCCGCCAACAAATGTTTGAGAGCAGGTTCTCAAATTTTCCGACAACAAGACTTGTTGTCGGAAATTCCGAGCGTGTGTACACAATCCCGATGCACAAAAGTCCACGCATGCTCGGAATCAAGCAGAAGAGCCACACTGGCTATTGAACTTAATTTTTCTCGGCTCATCGTACGAGTTGTACGTCACCGCATTCTTGACGTTCGGAATTTCAGACAACGTTTGTGTGACCGTGTGTATGCAAGACAAGTATGAGCCAACATCCTTCTGATAAAAAATCCACGGTTTTGTTGTTGGAAAATCCTATCGTGTGTACATAGCTTTAGAGTTTTAACCAACCACTATGCAGGACCGTTTGCAATGGGAGATGTGCTGAAAAAGTCTAAACAGGTTAATGGCTCTTCAGAGAACTCAGGCTAGTTACCGTTGGAGTGAACAACACAAGGGGCTTCAGATCTAAGCATATGTGGACTGCATCAGTAAGGATCAAAATTGTATGGAACCTCCGCTTTAAGAGAGGTGACCCCCTGACATGCCCCATGCGCAGTGGGTGCCCGGCTGTGAAGCCACAGCCAGGCGCCCACAGTTACAATGCTGGCGCCGCAGAGAGGAGGGGGAGACGAGCAGGGCTTCATTCCCCCGCATTGCTGAACCCTGGGACAGGTAAGTGTTCGATTATTAAAAGTCAGCAGCTTCAGTATTTGTAGCTGCTGACTTTTAATTTTTCTTTTTTTTTTAAGCATAACTCCGCTTTAAGCTTTGCAGTAATGTCAATAAACAGAGGCTCCTCGGGTGCAATGTCTTTTTAAAGTAAGGGTTACAGTCCCTCTCTTCCTCTCCTAAATGCGGCCCTACAGCTGCAGACAAATCACAGACAGACTCTGGAAGAGGATATGAGAAAGCATGTCTGTGTCCCCTGCACTCAGAGTCAGCCTTCATGGAAGGATCTATGCCATAAAAATCAACACACTTGCAGAAATACCCCCTGATAATGCAAAGGGGGTGGGGTTCCTGCTGGCGCAGTACAGACCAGGAGCCGAGATGGACCATTCCTCCTATAATAAATGATCTAACATACTACTAAGGTCTATGTGCAGGGGTACTCATGACCAACTTTAGGAGCAGGGAAGGCTGACAGGCCAACAGTGGTGTGCATGTTAGAAAGTGGCTCACACATATGTAGTAAGGCAAACAAGATGAGCCCACACAGGCCTAGTAGAGTGGCTGGTAGGTGCCATTTTTGAAACCGGCCCATCCAGCCGCAATAGAGCCGATACTGGGTGCCAAATTTAAAATTGCTCAGGGTTCTGTTCTAGCCACTGTATTGCAGCTATAGAAGCACATGGCCTGATGTTAACCCCTGTGGGAAAAAACAGATAAAGAGTATTCCTGCGCTACCATATACGGGGAAAGGAAACACTAGGAAAAGCCGCATACACCAAGTGGGGTGCAACCTGACCCTATATATGAAAGAAATGATTAAACGTGTGGTGTTGCGCTAATCCTTAAAGCATATAAAAAGTATGTGGGACAATATATAAATCAATAAATAAATAGTGTAAGTGTGTCCCACTTAGAATAATGGTTCTAGTATATTAGTAAACAAATCCGTGATTCACCAACATAGGCAACCTGGTGCAAAAATAAATAACACATGACGGATGCAAAAAAATCAAATGGCAATATCTGGCTAGAAAATTAATAAAAATAGGTGTATACAATGCAGCCGGGCATATTGCAAACAAAGATGAAATGTGACTTGTGCTCATGAACACAATACAAGTGACAGTTTAACTGGAACCTTGTGATATTCAACAAATAAAGTCCACAAATCCACGTGCATAAAAAGTGATCCACTGAAGGTTAATAAAGTCCAAATAGTGTGTATAAACAGTGATCCATTGGGAATAAATTAAAGTGACTGATAACAGTTGTGATGTGTATCCTTTCTTCATGCAACACAGCACGCAGTGGTGGGCAGTGGCCCCTTAACTGAAGGTAATAGGGTACTCGCTTTAGCCAATATTGGGCATGGCGACCCTTAGCTAGCAAAACCACAGCATCAGCCAATCGTGGGAGCGATACTAATTAGATCCTATCCTGGCTTATCTCCTCTGGGGGCATCCGTCTCTCAAGTAGTATCCCGGGGTCACCAAGATAAAGACTGGTCCCTGAACATGCTCCTCCCGCTGGTCTTGTAGGGTGATACAAGGACCTGCACAGCCGGTACCCTCCTCTCCGCCACAACTCCAGCAGAAAGTCCTTTTATAGCTACACAGAGACCTTTACCTATTGCTTATGCTAAGGCGTACCTCTCAGGGGACATTGCACTGTATCCTAGCCATTCTCCTAGAGTGCAGTCTAGACTATTTTTTTTTTAGTAATAATGTTCACATTGCATTTAATGCTTATATGCACTGTTTATTGCTGACTTTGCCGATTTATATTCCATTCAAGTGATATAGAACTCTAAGTTACCTTGGCATAGTGATTATACTGTCTAGGGGACTGTGTCTGAACCTACCTGCTGTGTGTAAATTTATGGTCAAACCACCATTTATTCTAACCCGTATCAATACATTGAGTTAATTAACCACAAAACGGTTGTAAGCGGGGAACAGGTAGCAGCAGGTACAAAGCTCCCTGGGATAAGCAGTCTCTCAGGCACAGATTCCAAATCCAAGAAGGTATTGACAAAACAGTGCAGTGTTTATTTGTGATATTTACAAGTCTATATACAGGTGCTGTACAGTGTCTCGGGAAACAAGCAGGAACAATAATAGCAAAACCAAAATCTAGCCGTGTCTCAGCACTAACTACAAAAATTACAGGCCCTAACTAACAGGCTGAGCAAGCCTACAACTTGTCAGCTTCCACATATTCAGCTTGTAAGTTTTTACCAACCTCTTGCTTTCACAGACAGGAGTTGTCCGATTCACAGGCAGAGAGCACTGGCTGTCTGTCTCAGGTGAGCATAAATTAGCTCAGGGAAAGGACCAAGATCCAAACTGAATCGTGGATCAGAGATCCCTAAATGTGTATGAGAGGAGCCTTGGAGACGTATAAACCCCTAACAGGACTTTTCCCTGACTTTCTCTGAGACGCTCTGCTACACGGTCTTATGTCTATTTCCTGGTGCTAATTCATAGCCAAGTTGACGATATCTATACTCATATTCTTGTAAGTGCTTGCAGTATCTTTCATTCAACCAGGTGCATCAAAGGGTTTGTAACTGTCCACTTGTCACTTTAAATCTTTGTTCCGTACTGAATAACAAGTGAAACCTTTATTGCCTTCCTCTTGTTTCTCTGGGAAATGTTCTAATCACCAGACACTTCCTGCTTCCTTTAGTTTTTCCTCTAGTTTTGGGGCTTTCATTTCATTCAGCATCCAGGCAAGCCAGCTTGTGGGAAGGCGACAGTCTATGGAAGTTTTTTCTAAAGTTTAAAATTTGCACCCCTTGGCAAGTGGAACAAGGTATGCAGTAAAGGTGCATTGTCATTGTCAGTATATATGTTTTTAGGCACAAATTGAGTCCATGCTGTTAGTTAAAAGATATGCTGTAGACAATCCACATGTTTGAACATATAGTCATGCTTTCGTAAATGTTTAATGTTAATTTAGATATATGTGTACAGATAATGGAACACCACTTTGTAACTCCACATTTGTAATTCTGTTGTAACACCCTTTTTGGTGATCTCTGTAAACGAATGTATTGTATGTCGTTTTACAGTTTTCACGGTGCAAATGGTGCTTACGGTACAAATGGTGCCTAAAGTGTTTAAGGAGTCAAAAGATTAACCTCTGTGGTGTTCAACCTTAATGCACACCTTTGAGACAAAAGAATAAAAGTACTGCACCCGTCAGAAGCTCTCCTCTCGTTATTTACTCAAAGCCAATGGGGCCGCTACAGGGTTTGAGGTTGTTCTTGGAGTTGAAGTGTAAAACAGAGAAGCCAAATACATAAGTGTAAGTAGAAAGATACATGATATATATATATATATTTGTTTATATAGAAAAAAAATTGATGAATATGAAGGTTCAGTCATTTAAACATTTTCTCTTTCCTCAGCTTGAAGAAACTGGTAAGCAGAAAATAAGCCTTATTAAAACTTTTTTTGCCACTGCAGCTTTTCTATCCTCTCTCTTTGCTTTTTCCTTATCAAATTTGGCAGTGTTTAATAGGCCAACTTTCTATGTCACCAAAAAAGATCAAAACCTTGTAACTGGTTGTGGCCATACATTTTCCTTCCCCTCTTTGTCTAAACATTGCTTCCAAATGTTGATATTATGAGGGCGACTGGCCAGGGGAATCATCCAAAGCACTGCTTGCTCCTCAGTAAATACACAAACTCCCAGGCTAGTCCTGGCAGCTCTGAACTTTGAGTGCCTCTAACAGGCGAACTTCAGCTACAGACCAAACATGCATTTCTGACTTATAACGCTTAGAACATTTTAAAACACACAGTTACTGTATATAAGGGCTTGTCCTCATGGGTGACTTTGTGCAATGCTTCCTCCATGTGTACTGTATTGTATGCTTCATTCATTACTTGAGAGATACAGCACAATGCAGTGTTTTATTGCAGCCATAGAAAGAATTTAGAGACGCTGAACACGCCTTATCATATTATTTTTCCTTAAACTTTTTCAAAATTTCCCTCCACAATCAATGTGGAATCCTCTGTACAGTACACATTGTTGTGTTTGTGCTGTTTGACATGAGACAACAACCTCCAGGATTTGACCATTACCAGACCTAGATATGTTCTCATGTGTGGGTGTGGCCAGGGGTGCTTAAACCCCAAACCAGCGGTTGTAGCTGGGCAGGGAGCAATAACACAGGCTCAACAAATTTTATTGTTTCCCCCTTACCACCAGCATCCTCACCACTCCTCCAGCCCCTTTGGTTTTTAAAACCTGTAAGCTTCACAGAGCCAAGGTTATTATTTATAGACAAATCTACTGTGCACTGAACATTTTGTGCCAAAATGTCCAATCCCCCTAGAAAGTCTATAGGTACTCAATGGAATGAGGCTTAGGATAACATATATACAGTATTTCACAGCCACTAGAAAAATGTCAGATATTGCCCTGATCCAGCCAAGAGTAAATAGGCCTGGATCCGATTTTCATAAACATTTTGAAAGTCAGTACAAGTCTGTCATGATTTTACAGTGTTGACGGGAGGCTAAATGTTTAATCTGTATGCCCTAGTAGTGTGGGGTTATTTAGATTCTGTGTGTTCCTCACTGTACACCAGACAATGAATCGGACCACATCCCAAATTAGCACAGACTAGGCATAAAGTTTGCACCTAGCCTCTGTATGTCTATCTTCAAAATTCTGTAAAGTGTAATAATTCAAAATTCCCATCCCACTCAGTGCACATTTAGACACTTTCTGCAAGAGCTGGTCGCACAGGGACTAGGTGTTTGACTCCAAACCTGCTAGATTTATTTTAGAATAGGGAGGAATATTTGGGTTCTCATAATAAATAGCCAACATGCTGGCCTATGTCTGAGGACATGAGACAGACAGTGATATTTCACTTATCGTTTTGCCTTCCTTATTCCTGTTCCCTTAGGACCCCAATCCATGACACTGTTCATTAAGGTATATATGGGGCTCCTGCGTGACCTTGAAACATTGCATATTACTTGCACAAGAAAGTTTCTTTGAAGAACACAAAAAGTGTGCTGGTAACACATTTTAATCTGCATGTTGCATCAGGGCACCGTCCATTATGCCACTTTGGCACCCATTATTCTTTGGTTCATTTACTACATGAGGTACAATTATGATCTCTCCTCTTTCCTTTTTGTGTCAGTATTTACAATATTTTTATGTGCTAGTATGATACTAGCCCTCATGCACATGGACTTTGATTTATATATTTTATTCTGTTCAATTTTTTTTGTACCCACACTGTATTTGTCACTCATTTCATAGCTTTTTATACGCTTTAGACTATTTTGTTTCTTCAGTTTATTCGGATTTAGTGCTCATTAGACTGCACTTTATTACATTTCATCACACTTTTATATTTTGTATAATTTTTCCATTTTGCCTTTTGGAACTGATGACTCATTGTTTGAGCACTTTGTACTACAAGGCGGTGGGACTGTTCACCATTTAGTTATTTACTTGGAGTCACCATTAAGTATTTGCTGAGTTACTACATATGTGCTAGTATGATACCAGCCCTTTGCACTGAGATTTTTGTTTTGATAAGTATTTGCTGAGTTACCACATATGTGCTAGTATGGTACTAGCCCTTTTGCACTGAGATTTTTCTTTTGATAAGTATTTGCTGAGTTACCACATATGTGCTAGTATGGTACTAGCCCTTTTGCACTGAGATTTTTCTTTTCTTATGTTTCAGTATTTACATGATATTTTTTATGTGCTAGTATGATACTAGCCCTCATGCTCATTATACCTTTATATTTTGTATAATTTTTTCATTTTTCATTCACCTCTCTATACATTTGAGCTAGCCCCTTACCCTCCCTCCTCCTTCCTTCCCCTCTTATCGCAGCGCAATCACCACTTACTTTATTCACACCACTTTTGTCTGTTTGGATCAGCCATTTAGGTGTTGCAGCAGTGCCCCTTAGCATAGGTATTTCTGACAGCGCAGGAGTTTCTTCATTATTTATGATATATGACCACTATTGTATAAAACAAGGAAATGGGGACTGGAGGGTGTATTTTCAATAAGAGCGAGTGTTTCCAATGGTCTCTTATAAACTAAAGTTATACATACTTCAGAGGCAGAACTATGTTTTAAGGAGAGGGGTTGCATCTGAGCCCTACCACAGTCTACTGGAGGAGTCCCACAAACTTGAGCTTTGAAAGCTTTGGTCAACTTTAACCTCTGACACAATGGAGAAGCATTTCATTGTTGTCCTGTGGTTTATAGGTTAGCTGGGGTAATGACATCATCATGTGCCCCACCATAAAGCCATGAAGTAGCATGTTGACATCATTATAAAAAACTTAAGCTGCACCTGCATGATAGTCTTAAATCCTAATTCAAGCTTGCTGCTGGCTTTGGTTCATTGCACACAACATAAACCAAAGATAAAAGACACATACAATGAGTGCAATATATATTCATTATTATCAAAGCATTAAGGACAAAAGTCATTACTAGAACCATTCGCACAACCACAAGTTCAGTGACACTGTCATGAGATATGAAGGAACAATGACAGTTCTGTATAGCAGAAGAAGAGCATACTCATCAGTCACGTCTTTGTTGACACTGCTGCCTTATTGTGCCTATGTACACAGCAGCTGGCTTCATTTTATAGTCAATATTACATGGAAATGTTTGATGTCACTTCAAAAGCACAGACTTTCTACACAATCTGACATGCTGCTACATGACTATAACTCTTATTCTGTGGTGACCTTCGAATTGCTTGTGTGTGTGTGTTTTCTCAAATTGTGTTGAATGGGGACAATTATAGGTATGTTTACTTAACCCAAGAGTTACTACTGTGTATGACACATAGGGAATTATAAAGAGTACTTTAATATGCAATTAATTTCTTAAAACGGGACAAAGAGGTTAGGTTGCACAGTTACTGCAGTTCTTTGAATTGGCACTGCCATTCCCTTAAATATAATCTCAATAGCCTATGCCAGTGGTCTCCAAACTAAGGCCCAGGGGCTGGATGTAGCCCATTGCTTGCCTTTATTGGGCCCTTGGAGCACTTTTCTTCCCACTGGTGCAAGTCACTATTCCTCCTACTGACACCAACGACGAGGTGTAATTCTTGCTACTGACAACAATAGGGTACTAGTCCTCCCATTGATGCCAACGATGGGGCATTATTTCTCCCCCTAGTACTAAAGGTATACTGTTTACTCCCACTGATGCCAGCACTATTTCTACTCCCAATGGCCACAGTCTGCAGGACAGTAAACTGGCCCTTTTTAGAACGTTTGGAGACCCTTGCCCTAGGTGATACTTTAGTTGTTGAGGAAAACTAGGTTTAGGATGGAAAAGGTTAAGGTACAGTTTAGGGATAAGGTTACGGGTAAGATAGGGTTAAAGTGTTACTAAACCCACAACAGTAAAATCGGTCTGTATATGCAGTAAAGCATGCTTGTTATACTCACTGTGGAACCTAATGGGTTAATCCTCTGCATTGTGTAAAAAGTCTGTTTGATCCTGTCTTCTCTGACCCTCCCCTTCTTCCTCAGTCCCTAAGCCATCTCCTGATAGAACAGAGCCTTGGGGGAAGTCTGCACATGCTCAGTTTGGTGTGTATTGCTAGAGAGTTTTTTTTTTTTTGGAGAGTGCATGTGATCAGCACAGGGCAAATTAGCACTGTCCAGACAGAGGGCCAGGGGTCATGTAGCCTCATAGGACAGTCTGAGTAGAATGAAAACAACTCCTACAAGCTTTAACCAGACACTGATAGAAGTCACAAGACTGCTCTAACTGCTGAGAAAGGGTATTTAGCAGTTTATATTTACTTAAACTATTGCATTTCCATGTTCTGTGTACTGTGGGAGAATAGATATAGTGAATGCAGGCTCCTGGGTTTAGTAACACTTTAAGTGTCAGGATTAGAATAAGTGTTAAGGAATTTAATTCTATTTCTGATTTAAAACCCAACTCTGGGCAAAAAAAGATCCTTCGCAGAGTGGTTGTGCCTGCAATGCTAGGATAAATTGCTCATTTATGCCTAAAGAAAAAATAAAATAAATTTACCGACCTGATCCTTCACTCCCGCCCAAAACTGACACCATCAAGACCAGAGCAGGGTCCATAGCCCTGACTGTACGTGAGGACACTGAGGTACACCCCACCCCCGGATCACGGGGAAGTGCATATTGGGAGTGGAGGATCAGGTAAATAAAACTGTTTCTCCTCTTCCTTAGACAAAACAATCGATTAACCCTTGCAGTGCGGGCACAGCCTCGCTGCAAAGGAAAATCATTTATTTGCCTGGAGTTGGGCTTTAAGTGCTAAGGGATTCATTTTAAAGCCTTTTTACACCCACCTTTTCATAACAGGGATGCAGTCAGGCTGCATCATAAGTAAGTGTGTGACAGAGATTTTTTTTTTCTGCATGTTGCAGCCTTCAAGAAAGTCCTCTGTCCTGGCATCACACTAAAGATCCAAACCCCTACTATCACACAGTAAACATCCATTCAGTTCTCCAGTGGTCCAACACACTCTTTGCATGGTGCTCCAATCAACAATGCTGCAATCCTTGGAGCATTTGCTCCTGGCTGTGTCCTTTTCATAAAAAAGTGGTCTAAATTGCACTTTAAAATTAAATTCCTATCACTTAAAGAAGTATCATCAGGACATAAAAATTGTTGTTGAATCTCTCAATGGACCAACTGCATGTAGCTCTGGAACACATTCTGATCCAAGCTGTGGTTGTGCAATTAAAGTATTTAATTCAATTAAAGTATTAAAGTATTTTTTGGTTTTGATTTTGCTGGCTGTAATTTCCACCCCAGGCTGATGCCCAATTTATGGGTGAGCTACAGTATAACATCGTAGCAACTGCTCCCTCTCTAGCTATCTCTGTCCAGCATTTTCGCTAAGCTGGATATCACCTTCCCTGCAGACAAAACCAGAGACAGCTTACTATAACATTTACCTTCACACCTGTACTGTCTAGGCATATGCGATTACTGCTATATAGCTAGCCAACATGACAATCAGACAGGGGAGCACTCTTTGGTGTTTGGATCAGGTGGGGTAACAGCAGCCTCTGCATTTGTCCCTTAAAGAGGGACTGTCTTGCTCTTCAGTCACACACAAGCACATGAATTGTGCGATCCAAACAATTTACGGTACATATAAATGACATGTGGCTCATTCATATGCAAACCACATTGCTCTTTTACTGGACACAGAAATGGCTTCACTCTGCTAGTATTAGTAAAAAGATAGCAAAGTATATCATACTTACTTGTTTTAAGCCTTTTTTTTTTACAATTCTTCAGTTACTTTCTGGTTTCTTCCCTAGGCAAGTGATGTCATGCATCCCAGGAGTCTTCAGGATGGTCAACAACTGGGTTATTTTTTAAATAACCCAGGAGTCTTCAGGAGGGGAGGAGAGGAGGAGGGGTTTTCTCAGCTCAGCACACCCTCCTGAATACATGCTTGAGCTAAGGGCAGATGGATTCCTGGATGTAAATGCTACATGAATCATTTGCCCTTACTCAAGATGGCCACGACCAGAAATGCTAGGGGGGACTTAACAAAATAAAGCATGGAGAAATGGATGGGTGAGTTTGCTTTGTATATTAAAAAATAATTAAGTTGTGTTTTTGGTTTGTGGTGCTCAGATGCAGTGAAGATCCACTTTAATTCATTATCAGCACTGATGGATTTATTTCATTATGTATTGATATAAGGACTGATTTTATTATTCTTTGGTGCTGCTATTTATTAATACTTTTTTTGAAATTAGCATATATTGATCCCTTTGCTAGCTGCCTTACCTCCCCACCGAGCACATACTTTTTTTGCTTGGTTTAAAGTTATGGTAAATCAATTTTTCCACAAACAGATTTATATTTAATAAATATGCATGCTGCTGCTCCAGGTGGGTCCGCCACCCAAGTTTTATACTTATCTGCTTTGTGCAATGGAATTGCACAGAGTGGCCCTTAACCTCCTCCTCTCAGGCCCCCCAAGGAGCTCCTGGCTACTCCTCCCTGGCGAGTGCCCCATAGAAAGCTGCTTCCTATGGGGCTACTCGTGCAGGCTCACTAACAAACCTCATTGTCTGCATCTATAGATACATCACTCACATCACTGGCTTTGATTGACAGCAGTGGGAGCCAATCAGTGAGAGCAGTGGGAGTGAGGGAAGAGAGGAGCTGCAGACAGGCACAGCGCTGGATCGAATGAGGGTTCAGGTAAGTATAATGGGGCGTACACACGGTCGGACTTTTCTGCTACAAAAGTCCGACAAACTTTCGACGGACTTTTGGCGGACTTGCGGCGAACTTTCTAAGGAACGGACTTGCCTACATACGATCATACAAAAGTCCGACGGATTCGTACGTGATGACGTACACCGGACTAAAATAAGGAAGTTGATAGCCAGTAGCCAATAGCTGCCCTAGCGTGGGTTTTTGTCCGTCGGACTAGCATACAGACGAGCAGATTTCTGGGTCCGGCGGAGTTACAATGTAAAGATTTGAAGCATGTTCCAAATCTAAAGTCCGTCAGATTTGCGACTGGAAAAGTCCGCTGAAAGTCCGGGGAAGCCCACACACAATCGGATTGTCCGCCGGATTTGGTCCATCGGCGTCCGTCGGACTTTTGTAGCCGAAAAGTCCGACCATGTGTACGCCCCATAAGTGGGGTGAGACAGCCATGCTGATACTTAAACATTTTTAACCTAATGCAAGGAATACATTAAGGTAAAAAATGTTTAGGCTGTATAACCACTTTAAGTTGAACAAAACGAGGCACTCGGCTAGCAAATCCGGGACAGTAGGTAAGTATGGGTAATAAATACCCAAATAACCAATATATAGAATGTAAAACATGACAGGCAAACAGACAGACAGATAGATAGTGTCAACATGCAGTATCAAAATAAGGTGTCTATAATATAAAAAATTAATACAGATTTGTCACTTTAACATTGAAAGCACTTGGCGAAATGCAGAGGACACTGCTCTCTGCTGGTAGAAAACGTAAAAGCAATCGCATTTTTCAAGTAATGTACACTTTGGATTTTATTTAACAAGATATGCCAACATCATGGGGCCAGCACTAACCTAAAGGTTGCTTTGGATAGCTTTGTTCTTATGTCTGTTCGATTTAATAGTCATCAAAGTGGATCAAATATGGGCAAAGACCAATTCTTGTTATGTTCATGTGTTACATTAAGCCCTGGTTCACACCAATGTGGCTTTGAAGTCACGCTACTCAGCGCAACTTCAAAGCCAACTATTCAGTGCGATTTAATTACGGCTTGCTGACATTCTGTGTGACTTCATTTAGCAGATGTCAATGCAAGCCGCAATGAAGTCGCACAGAAATAGTGCAGGAACCTTTTTCAAAGTCACTGCAACTTGAGTTGCGCTGATTTGAATTATTCCATTGCCGTACATGAAGTGTGACTTGTCATGCGACTTTGAACTGTCAAGTTGCATGACAAACTGCACTGGTGTGAACCAGGGCTTACCCCTGTTTGGTCTCTTCAATTCTGCAGTATTGTTACAAGGCCACATAAAGAATAACTAAGGCCTGGTTCACACTAGTGCAGCTGCGATTTGATCAGATTTTTTATAGTGCAACATTCATGCATTTTGGTATGTTTTTGATGTTTTTTTTAATGCTGCTGCATTTTTTGTAGGGGAAGGAGACTGCTCAATTCACTTAGCAGTTGCTAATTTTACAGTTTCCACAGAGATGATGGTTGTTAAGGAGCCTGCACTTGTTTGCGACCTAACAAAACTTGACTCATCCCTGCTGTCAGCTGGGGATTCCCGGCTCACAACAGAATGCAGTGGCGTCAATAGGGATGGTGTCACCTGGTTGTAGGGTGGTAGGGACATTAGATCTGGGGAACAGGGACTGATACGAGTACCTCTACATACTCTGTAAGTATAAGACCTCATTAATTATATCTTGCTGGATTGGGGAAAGGCAAGTATAAGACAGGGAGGAGGTGTTAGGGGTAAGTATAACTGGACCTGGAGAGAATCAGGGGGTTCAAATATTTTGTAAGTTTTAAAATGCTGTCTGATTCCCCCATTGTGGAGATTTGCTCCTTACTTCGAATTTTTTCAGATGCCTGTCACCTGGACAGGAAGAAAATTAGGAAAATCTCCCCACTGGGTAGACTCCCCACACGTTTAAAAAATATGGTTTCCTTTCCTAACATGGCAGCATACATATGGTAGTAGCCCTGCCTACTTCTGCTCTCAGGGCCAGTGCATAGCTGTAAAGTGTTGATGTCCACACATTAGCCCATTCCCTTTTTGTCCTCACAGAACCCACAACCAATGTGAAGAAGAAAGCCATTACCTGCCACATATTGTGGGTGTTCAAGCAGGTTCAGCCTCTCCTGAAGCAAAATCCCTAAATGTTTCAATAAGTCAGGAAACCTCTTTTGCGGATCTTTGCTGTGGAAAAAGCAATGGATTTTCATTACCATATTGTAGTTAGCAATCTGTCTAGAGCTAGTATCCTCTGCATTTTCCTCCTTATCTGGAGTCAGTTCAGCCTGCCCCAAGAGATTCTATAAAACACAACCTCCCTGCTGGATGTCTGTCTTATGGAGTACACATAGGCCAAATGACCCCTGGTTCGGTTCGCTGCCAAACTGTCGAACATCGCAAACGTTCAGAACCGAATAACGAACCACATTGAAGTCTATTGTACCCGAACTGGGAGAATCTAAAGTGACCATTTTGAAGGCTTATATGCAAGCAATTGGGCATACAATGGTTATGGGGGTCCGGGTACTGCCCTAGGGGATATGAATCAATGAACACAAAGTTTTTAAAACATCATTTTTGAATGAGCGATGCTTTACTGAAACAATAAAAATTAAAAATTCCTTTAAATATAGTGCCTGGGAGGTCCCCCTAGTCTGCCTGTAAAGTGGCACATGTGTACCATGTATAGAACCTGCTGCAGAAATAATGATATTTAAAAAGTAAAAAAACTGACATTTTCCTGGTAAGCCTTCTTTATTTTGTAAACAATGGCTTGGGGAGCCAGTCTGTATGATGAGACCACAATTTAGTGCACTCGGAACATCATTTAAGATTTTTTGGATAAATTCTGGGGTCTCTTTCGCAGACTTTGGATGGAAATAACAGGTGCAGAAAAATTGGGCTTTGGTGGTGCCTTCCCACCGTAACCCTATAGAGGTATTCCTGATGAAGGAAAGAATTGGCCTTGCTGTCAAAAATTGAAATGATATGCCCCAGTCAAACAGTGGCAGAAAAATTGGGCTTTGGGAGTTGGCAGTAGACAAGGAGGCAGAATAAGCCACTCTAATGCCCTGTACACACGACCGGTTTTGCCGTTGGAATAAACTCTGAAGGTTCTTCCGACGGAATTCCGCTCAAGCTGTCTTGCATACACACGGTCACACCAAATTCCAACCATCCAGAACACAGTGACGTACGACGGGACTAGAAAAACGGAAGTTCAGTAGCCAATAGCTTCCGTCTCGTACTTGCTTCAGAGCATGCGTCGTTTTTGGTGTGTCGGAACAGCATACAGACGAGCGTTTTTTTCTGATAGTAATTTGTTCTGACGGAAAAATATAGAACATGTTCTCTATCTAAGTCCATCTGAATTTTCAATGGGAAAAAGTCCAATGGGGCATACACATGGTTGGAATATAAGATGAAAAGCTCCCATCGGACTCTTTTGGTCGGAAATTCCGCTCGTGTGTACGCGGCATTACAGCTGCGGTGGACTGCGCACTAGTCTCTGCTTGGGTGATGGAGGATGAGGATGGTTTAGTAAGCCAGTCCCGCCACCTCCTTTGCGTGCTGTGGCTGGATAGCATGGGCAACATCACTTAACAGAGAAAATGATTTCCTGCCTGAGGACGATTCCCACCATTGCCTGTGGACACAGATGCTGCTGGCCCCCTCACAATGCCATGGGAACATCTGCCTCTTCTTGTTGGCCTCTCAAACATGATGGGGGGGCTTATTAACAAAATGTAATAAAGATGGGGGGCGGGATGTGTACGTGGATGCACTTTAATCAATGGAAAGTGGTTTTTGGTGCACTCTACTTAGTACTCACTTCACAGACACACTACAATACACTGCAGTAAACATACAGTAATGCACTGCAATGTACTGCCTTAAATGTGCACTAATGCACTGCAGTCTACTGCGTTAAACCTGCAATAATGCAATGAAATATACTGCGTTAAACGTGCACTAACACACTGAAACATACTGCGCTAAACGTGCAGTAACGCACTGCAATATACTGCGGTAAACTCCAAAAAAAAAAAAAATCACGCCCACCAAAAGGCCCCCCACATTCATAATATATATATATATATATATATATATATATATATATATATATATATATATATATATATATATATATATATATATATATATATATATATATATATATATATATATATATATATTTATATTAACTAAAATTACATTTATCAGAAAATCAGATTAAAAATGCCATAAATCTATCCCCTATTTTGTAGACGCTATAACTTTTACCCAATCAATATACACTTATTGCAATTTTTTTTAACCAAAAATATGTAGCAGAATACATATTGGCCTAAACTGATGAAGACATTTTTTGGGGGGGAATATTTATTATAGCAAAAAGTAAAAAATATAGTTTTTTTTTTCAAAATTGTCGCTCTTTTTTTGTTTATAGCGCAAAAAATAAAAAATGCAGAGGTGATCAAATACCACCAAAAGAAAGCTCTATTTGTGGGAAAAAAGGACATCAATTTTGTTTGGATACAGTGTCACACAACCAGGCAATTGTCAGTTAGGCCTCTTTCACATGGACGATCCGTATGTCCGTTTTTCATCCTTCCGTTTTCGGATGAAAAACGGACATATATTCATCCCTATGGAGCGTCGGATGTCAGCGGTGACATGTCCGCTGACATCCGACCCCGCTCCGATCCGAAAAGTGTAACGGAGGAAAAACCTACTTTTCCATCCGTTTTCGGATCGGATCGGGTGACGACGGACACTACGGTCCGTCGTCATCCGATCCCCCTATAGGGGAGAGCGGCGCTCTGACAGGTCCGTCGCTGCACAGTGTGCAGCGATGCACCTGTCATCTTCCTGCTCAGCGAGGGATCGGCGGAGCGATCCCCGCTGAGCCAGCGGATGTTCACGGGGCGGATCATCACTGATCCGCCCCGTGAGAAAGAGGCCTTAAAGTAATGCAGTGCTGTATCGCTAAAAATGGCCTTGTCATTAAGGGGGCAATTCTTCCAGGGCTGAAGTGGTTAATCAGGGCTGGGCAACGCAAGTCCCTCTCAGGCTCTCATGTCTCATACAACTTGTGATTTGTGACCGTGTACTTACAGTACTCGGATTCGGACTGTGGACAGCTGCTCAGCTCACACTCAGGCACAGGTAGCTCTCTCCAGACATGCTCCCTTCCCTCGGGCTCTGAGCCACGCTGAAGAAGATGAAATATGGAAGAGGTGGGTGGGTGGAGGCGGAGCTAATTGACTAGGCGCAAAGGCTGAACGCTCTGAATGCTGGGGTGGCCGCAGCCTCTGACGTCACTGGTTGCTAGACGCTGGACGGCAGGTGATTCTAGCAACCAGTGCATCACACAGCCGACCAGGATCAGCCCGGCTCCTGCTGACTGATCTGACCTCCTCCCTACGACCTACCCAAGTAGGGTATGGCCGGGCAGCTACTAAAGGTACGGGCATAGGCGTGCACAGCTTATTACATTGCACCCCAAAGCTCAAACACACATGCTTGTGTATATATTTATATATTGTAAAGGACTAGATAAAATGTAGAGCTTTAAGGACACCGCCACTCGCTGGTTCTTCTTTTTTAGGGCTTTCTTTGCCCATTGTTTTTTAAAAGCAAGTTCAGCAAACAAACATAGGTTTCCCCCGCAGCACACATCTGACCAATTAGTATGCTGGCTGTTCTCAAAATCAGGACCCAGGATTAGAGATTTTATCCCACCCGGATCTCTCAGAAATCTCGGAGCTCCAGGTCCCAAAGTGGACTTTTCAAAACACTGAGGAAACTGAAAGGCCAGTTACAAGCTTCCTGGAGCCCCTCAACCCATCCGGTTGAGAATTCTGGGTCACAACCTCCTTCTAGACCATGGCAGGGCAACTCTCTGCCACATATCCCCCCATGTTTCGTCCCCGGAGGGGGCGTAACACACCAGCCAAACCTCTTCAAAATGGCACCTCTGTGACAGTTACCATCAACAAGGGCCAAACCCAGTCTTATCAGGTGACTTTCCCTATGTCCCCCTGCTACACTGACTTGGGTACTACAAAGACACCCCAGTGACTTTTTACGGGTGCGCTTCCAAAAACGCCATCTGCCCATTTTCCTTGGGGCCACACCTTCAAACACTTTAACACTAAGGGACTTACCAAGGACTTGGATATTGTTTCTCAACCTTTTTATCTTTACTTCTAAAGTGGTCACATTTTTAAACAGCTTTTTAGCCATAAGTGTGGGCACTTTAATTTGTAAATTAAACTCTTTTAATGACACCTTGTTAAGCTTTGGGCCAGTGTCCTCAGACCTTTTACTCTTGCAACTTGGGAGGTTCCTGGACCTCTGGAATTCCTTCCCAGAATTACACTCCTGAACCTGTATAGGGCCTATTTCTACTGCACCTATTCCCTCTTCTGTGTCTGTCATATCATTATTCATCTTCCTGTGTTTTTTAAGATTAACAGCAATCATGTCACCTTGACCATCAGGTCTACCCTTATTTTTGTTGTTACCCATGGTAACCGAAATATTTACTAGTGCGTTGCACTTTTCCTCATTGTCCGAAATATCACCACATTTCTCACAACTCATCTCACCAGTGTTCTGCAAGGTAGTGTCTGGAGGAGAATCGCACAAAGTGGAGTTGTTGTCTACCATGGCAACGTCACTAACCCTCAACTCCACTGCCACATGATCCTCTTCCAGCAACCGTCCTGATACCTGATCATCATCATCATCCATTTTCAGCTTTGGGTTGATGACCCCAACCACATCACATATACTTGTGCCCTCTGGCACTTCCGCCCAGACTTCTGTCCTGTCCAACAGTACCCCAGAGTGCCTCTCATACATAACCTCCGTATGAAGCAATCCAGCACACTGAGACAACTTTCCACATGAACAATAATCGCATTAAACGCTTCCAACTTTGGCAGCCTCTGCATCGTACAGCCTGTAACATCCAGCTCCATTTATGCATACCCCATGGTGCAAGTTCTCCAAACGCAGGAGAGGATGGCAGGATATACACCGGCTGTACACTTCAACATTCTAATATTTCTCTCAGCATATCTGTCATACAAGGTAGTGTGATTCCACACCTAAGACCTTCCTGGGGTCCTTCATGTCCCTAGGGATGTGGAAAGACTCATTTACTGATGCCTTAGAGGTGGCACTTCTTAAATGGGCTTCCTCCTCACTGGAGGTATCCAATGCAATAATCTGGTGCTCTCCTAGAGCGCAGCCAGGTGCGGGAGTCACCACAAAACTCTCAGGGTCAGTGTCAATGATCTGTTCCTGGTCATCTCTATGAATAGCATTAGTTTGGTATACCACATCAATAACTCCTTTATGGGTTGTGGACACAACCTTTGCTAGGTGCTCAATCTCTCTTGGCCCTTCCATCTCCTGAGGAATATCCTCTGCAACAGCAGCAAGTGAGCCCTGGTCCAGAATCTGCTCTGCAGTCCCTCCATTTAGCACAGCAGAAATGGTGTCCGCTCCATTGTTACACACTGAGACTTCTTTCAATAAAGCCAACAGACTTGTTGCCCATCTGTCCCAGTCTATTTTCTCTGGGCTCCCATCAGAGGTATTACGCAGTACCGCTCCATCTGCCAAAGGAGACACAGGACAGAGTGGCTCCACAGCAGGCACATTGCATATATCACTTTTGTTTAAACTAACCTGTGACAAAACATTTTTAAACAGCAGACTGCAATACCACAACTTCACCACCTTGCTCGGGTGGCGCTTCATTAAACTCATGAAGACTTTTGCTGTCAGCAGTGACAGACCTCAGTAACCCATTATCACCACAGGCAATTTCAGACATTTTAGTTTTACAATTTGACACATTATCACCAAGGTCAAGTACCCTCTTATCCATCAAAGTGGCACCACAGTTGTCCCGGGCAACCTCTTGAGGTTTCTAGGGACACCTCTGCAGCCTTATATACTGTTGCTAAGGGGAATAGCCCATCCTGCTTAGCTTAGTGATCACCCCTACCTCATTAAGCATTACATTATCGGCATTAGTTAACTCAATACCAGTATGAACATACTCCTCAGTAAGTTTCACATCATCACATTCAACTTTAACACTTGCCTCCCCACTGGACAGGGCACTGCAGTGAGGCAAGTCCTTTTCTGCACCAACAGTGGATCTCCCCTCTGGGATCACTTCCACTTCAGTCTACCCGTGACTTCAACAGCAACAGTCTTACCCATCAGTGTAACAGGTCTTGCCATGTTCATTTGAGTACGTTGACTTTCTTGTACTGCACTTCCACTGGCCCACTCCCTCTGGTGGCCAAGGGATAAAACTACAGCAGGCACATTAGGAATTTCCTCAGGGGTGACTGCAAACATTTTAACACAGGAATCCGGACTTGCAGGCGAAGAGTTAAACACAGCAACAATATCACCAGCCGTATTCCACAAGCTGGGACAAGAAAAGATCCCATGCCCCAGTTGACCACATTCCTGGCATGGTACTTGGCGACTTTCTCCTGTTGCTAAGGGAGATGGCACTCTCCCAACATGCAGAATCTCACTGGCATTTCTATGAGGATGGTGAGCCACCTCTTCCCTGTAGCTCCTCGTTCCCATTGGCACATTTTCTCTAGTTGCTAACGGAAACGGTGCTTTCCCAGCTGCACTTTGCTGGCATTCCCAAACATGTAGACTTCTCTTTCCATGAAGCGGTGTTACTTTAAACTTGCCACAATCCTCTATAGGCAATATCTTTACCTTGCAGTTCTCCGACCTGACATCATAGGCGTTGCTACGGGTTACTTCACTCACTTTCAAACTTCTGGTAAGCCTGTTGCTCACTCCTGGCACTCCGAGCAGGCTTATCAAACAAAGATGCAGACCTTTGCTTTGCAAGGTAACTTTGCACAGTTCAGCAACAAATTGGAGCAATGTCTCTTTAAGGCTAGTTACCTTTCTCTTGCAGGTTCTCCTCACCTGCACACACAGATTATGCAGTCTCATGCATCAAAACACAGTTCATATAACAGATGAATTTACTTGATTGTAGGGATCTCAGATTGTGTCCACAGCACTTCTCCACCACGTGTAAAGGACTAACGTCAAATGTAGAGCTTTAAGGACACTGCCACTCACTGGATTTTCTTTTTAAGGGCTTTGTTTGCCCATTTTTTTTTAAAGCAAGTTCAGCAAACAAACATAGGTTTCCCTCGCAGGGTTTTCAGCATTCCTTTTCCCATCAACAAAACGACATTCAGCCTAGATGGCTCTCACTTGCAGCACTGCTGCTTTGGCCTTACACTCCAGGCCCTTGTCTGTCTCCTACAGAGTGTTTCACTCGACCAACTTGGTGCTCACAGCTAGCAGCCTCTTGCTGCACTGGCTCCCACGTGGAGCCCTCCTGACTCCTGGTACTCAGAATTCCTATCTGCCAGGTGGAGCCCAGAACCATGGTCAGGTTGTTACTAAAAGCCCAGCACACACCTGACCAATTAGTATGCTGGCTGTTCTCAAAATCAGGACCCAGGACTAAGGATTTCATCCCACTCGGATCTCTCAGAAATCCCGGAGCTCCAGGTCCCAAAGTGGACTTTTCAAAACACTGAGGAAACTGAAAGGCCAGTTACAAGCTCCCTGGAGCCCCTCAACCCGTCTGGTTGAGAATTCTGGGTCACAACCTCCTTCTAGACCATGGCAGGGCAACACTCTGCCACTATATATATATATTTTTTTATTTAGTGCAAAGCAATCTGGTCTTCCCTCCAACCATACATATAAGAAAAAAATTTGAAGGATTGCTGCATTTAAAATGTTAGTTGTTCAATAATTTCAAAAATGGTTACATAGTAAAGTGTTCATTCATTCATTTTTTCTTTAGGACAAAATCCCAAACCCTTATTTAGAACCCATATTTCAGTTTCTGTTAAAGAAATAGAAAATATATTATATACCACATTGTTGTTCAGGGTCTCTGTTGGTTCTGGCGTCTTGTAGTCAGTCCTCTGGCTGTAACTTTTCATGCGTCTCTTACCTCCTCTCCTGGTCCGGAGTCGGTTGTAGCCGGTGGTAAAAAAGATGTAATGGGTACATTTGCTGATGATCCAGTGGAGGCAATAGATGAAGAGGAGTTAGAAAATTGCTGTTTTCGTTGGCCTTTTCTGAATGATTTGTTCTGGTAGTAGTTGGGGTCAGATCAGTTATATACCCGATCATTGCTGTAATCATCACGATCACGTTACAATTTTGACCTTTTACGTAATTGAACATTTTTTCGAATTCCACTAAGTTTTTCATCATTATTCTTTTTAAAGTCAGACAACTCATCCTGATTAGGAAATTGCTCAAGTTGTTTCTCAAGCTCCATAATCTGTTTTATTAATAATTTGGGTGTTCATCGAATGGGTGAACAGCCAATGTTCATCCAGAACTCTTGCTCGGGCCGAACCAATCGCCCAACTCTATTCTGGAGCTGGCAAGGTACAGCTTTTTCCCACTGTGATAGCCACAGCCTCTCTGCTTCCCAGTGTACATTTCAGCAGCTGTTCTGGCAGATGTTACATCTTTCACAGAAATTATGCAACCTCAGGAACATTTCCATTCTGGTGGTCATCCTAGTTATGGCAAACCAACCATTAGTGCGAGTGTTGATGTGCCAGTTTAGGTAATGGCTATTTAGGTGTCGAGGTCCATGCGCCCCATCCCTGCATTGTCTTTTCCCTTTTATTAAGAAAAAGAAAAAAAACCCTCGTGTGGAAATATAGAGAGCTAAAGAGGATAGTGTAATGAAAACTAGATAGATAGAAAAGAGGAAATGGTCAAGAGTGGAGAGGGAGGGGGAGGAGGGATTTTGGTCCCCCGGGCATGGAATGTCAGGGGGGGTGTTCAGAAGATGTGTACATGGTAGACTGTATTAGTATTGACCGAGAGTGGGTGGAGGCATGTTAGGTGGTGTACCTTCATATATCCGCGGGGGGTTCTCTCAAGGCTTGACCATCAGTCGCTTAATATCTTTTCATGTACTCTTTTTTTCAGACACCCTGCACCTCGAGTGCTCCATTTAGCTAAGATCCCCCTGGTTCATATAGTTACGAGTCATCTTGCAGGTATGTATTGATTTAAAGAGTGCAGTGGTGACTGATGGGTTTCTCTTTGTTATAACCCAGCCAGCCCCATTGATACACAAGCTTCAAGTGAAAGAAACTGCAGATTTAGTTTCAAACAAAGGAGTTGCTCACCAGGAGCTCATAAGCATCACCAGCAAGAATAGTCCAGATTCTATACCAAAGATGTTTCTGATAGAGTGTTTCTGTCCTATGCCAGGTCATGAGGGAATCCTGTGCAGAGTGCTCAGCTGAATCAGGTTCCTCCTATCAGACACAGACTATAGAGGGTTCCCTCCCAAAGGACTAACTCAAGCTTCTTCCCTAGTATTGCCCCCCTGGCCTGGCAAAACTTTACCCCTATCAGAGTCTGACGCTGGTTCGCCTCATTCCTGCCTCTAGTAGATGTGGCAGTGACGACACTAGCTTGAAATGTAACTTTTCCTATGGAGGATTTGGTTTTCTTTTGAAATATCCTAAATAGGGAAATAAAGATTTGAAAAAATGAAGGGAATTAAGATTTTAAGAATATATATCAGTTAGCAGATGGAGCTTGCAAGCCCGAAATAGCCCATACAACGGTGTTCCGAACCTTGGGAGCCAGGGTCAGACAATATAGCAACAGTCAACAGTGGGTTGGAACCCAGAAACATAGAGCTCTAGATTAGCTTACGATGCAAAAAACATCATAGGAAAAGAGACTTAGATCTGATCCAGTTGTATAGTATGATCCATGCAGCTATGGGAACATGGGTTCTTTGGTTAAAGGTGTGGATAGCAAAACTCACATTCAAACAAGACTTGTGTAAAATTCCCTTTGATGGAAACAGCCACAAGTAGAGTTAAAGAGGGCAAGTGAGACCTCCTGCCACTAGGTAGAAGCCTGTGCAAACAAATTCTATTCTTCTAGAATGAAAACACATACAGCAGGCAAGGAAGCAAGGTCATATATCCTGGGAAGAAAGTACACTACCTCTTCCAGGATTCAGTTACCCTTGAGACTCTTGTGCCTCCAGTGACCCTTGTGACTTCTGTGACCCCTGTGACTCCAGAGCACTCTAAGCATTCTATGCTGCACCATGTCTCCAGAGTTCCTTGAGCACCCTGAGCCATCCATCAACCCTAGTTGCTCCAGACGCAATATTCCCCATGCACACGTTCAAGAAACTGGCTGTACAGTAGTGCTGGGTGCTGTAATGACCATAGGCTGGGAATTGTGGATGATCAAAGTGAAGAAATGTCATCAGCACAACACAAGAATTCCTCTAAAGGGTCCAAAGTTTTATTTTCGTGGTCACATGATAAACATACGGCAACATTTCGGAGCCATGCAGGGCCCCATTGTCAGGCAAGTGACTCCAGAGTACCAGAGTATCCTGTGCCACCCTGTAACTCCTGTGATTTCAAGGAACTCTGCGCAACCTGCGTCACCCCATGACTCCAGTGCACCCTGACCACCTCCATGACCCCTCTGTCTCCATGCTCCTGTAATCTTTTATTTATTATTATTTATTTCAGGTACTTATATAGCACCATCAATTTATGCAGCGCTTTACATATACATTGTACATTCACATCAGTCCCTACCCTCAAGGAGCTTACAATCTAAGGTCCCTAACTCACATTCATACATACTAGGGACAATTTAGACAGGATCCAATTAACCTTAACCTACCAACATGTCTTTGGAGTGTGGGAGGAAACCGGAGTACCCGGAGGAAACCCAGGCAGGCACAGGGAGACCATGGAAACTCCAGGCAGGTAGTGTCTATCCACTACACCACTGGGCCTCCAAGCGGTAATCTCATGGATTGTCTCTCTCTCAGTGAATAAAAATCCCTGTCTGAGACAGAAAGGCAGTAGGTAGAGCTGGTTCTACAGGCAGAATAAAAAAGGTATTTGCTAAACATTAGAAGGAGACTTCTACGTTAACATGCAAACTTTTTCAAGTGGATACAGTGAGAAGAGTCAGAGCCTCTATACAGTTTTTACTTCTGTTTGTGTCCTCATTATGAAGAGTTTCTGTCACCCCTGTCTAGGAATTAGGTGGAAATTTCCCCAACAAAGATATAAATTGCAATAAAACTTTATTTTTACCTAAAGTGGAAAGAAAACCCCTGTCAGGATTGTTATACTTTTGAGGAGAATTTCTCTTGACTTACTGTTCAGAAATGGGTTCCTTAAATCTCCCCAAAAGAGAGACAAACAGCATCTAAAGTTTATGTAAAGTCAAATCTTTTTTTAGCTTTAGATAGTTAAAGGAACAAGTACCTTTGTTTGGTGCCTGCATCCTTCTAGGGGAGATCTCTCTTCACTTCCTGTCCTTGAGACACAATAGAATTGCTTTTTTTTTGCTTTTTTGCTTTTTGCGCTTGTTTTGTTTTTGTTCTAGTAATTTGTGTTCCTGTTTTTAGTTTGTCGCTTTTTTGTGTCCCTTGTGTTTATACCAGTGTACGCTGTGAGACAGACTTGGGCAGAGGGCTTCACTTCCATCTACCAGCATCCATTTTTTGTAATGTATGACAGCATGAGATCTTTATTACATAATTGACAGTGTTCCTATTCTATGCTCTTTTGATTTATGTTTGTATTTTAGAATTCAGCATATCTTTTGTTCCCTGAAGAAGACTCTTTGGAGTTGAAACATGTTGGGATTTTTATGCATGTACTAAAAACAGTGTCATTGCATGCATGGGACATTGCTATGAGGACTATATCTCTGATGGTCCATATCTTTTAAAACCACGTTGTATTGTATGACTTGTCATTGTTTTGAATCTTTTTGTACTAATAAATAGGGATGAGCATCGAGTTCGAGTCGAACCCATGTTCAACTCGAACATCGCATGTTTGACCGTTCGTCGAATTGCGAACTATATCGTCCGTTCGCACCAAATTCGAGTGGCGCGTCACGGCCCACAATTCACTGCTGCGTCGCAGTGCATTGCTGACTGATGATTGGCCAAGCATGCACTATGTTAAAACAAAATAAGTGCAGCGCAAAATGTGAAATATAGGTAAATGCAGAGTCCAATAAATATAGAACAATAAAAAATATAATCAGAGTTCCATAGGATCCAATCTGAAAGCACACTTCTTCTAGGGGCACACAGGTTAAACTCTTTCCAACCGATGTAGTAGGAGAAGCATATCAAAGAATGAGATTGCGCTTACCAGATTCGGTGGACCCCTTAATTACAGGGGGTCAGGGACAGCATGGGTTAACCAAAGGCACACTGCTGGGCTGGTAGTCATCTGCTGGAGATAATCATCCAAGGGACAGGAAGGACCATCAGACTCAGGGAGCACTCAGGGAGATCCGTGTTAAAAAGGCAAGATGATCAGCGGTGGTTTCCCAAAGAGAAATGATATTAAAAACATCTAAGAGCGATCCATAAATGAATACTTCCAAAATGTATTCAAAGACAATGATGAGGTTAACACTGATGATGTGTTAATCTCATCATTGTCTTTGAATAAATTTTAGCTGTCAGTTAGCTGCACTTACAGTGTATTGTGTATATATATATGCATCCTAGGTGTCGTGTGTATATATATATATATATATATATATATATATACTGTATTCAGTTTAGCTAGATCCGTTCCTGTTATTCTCTTCCTGCTGACAGGCAGGCAGGTGTTTTTACAGTATTTACAGCTACCTGAAGAAAATTGGTGGTGTTCTTCTGATCCTAATAGTACCGCAGGCAGCTGCAGTATTTACAAGTTAGTGTAGTGCGTCCTCTGCACAGTGTGCACCTAAATCTACCTGAAGAAAATTGGTGGTGTTCTTCTGATCCTATGAGTACCGCAGGCAGCTGCAGTATTTACAAGTTAGTGTAGTGCATCCTCTGCACAGTGTGCACCTAAAGCTACCTGAAGAAAATTGGTGGTGTTCTTCTGATCCTATTAGTACCGCAGGCAGCTGCAGTATTTACAGTTAGTGTACTGCGTCCTCTTCACAGTGTGCACCTAAAGCTACCTGAAGACAATTGCTGTTGTTCTGCTCCTATTAATACCACAGGCAGGCAGCTACAGTATTTATAGTTAGTGTACTGTGTCCTCTGCACAGTGTGCACCTAAAGCTACCTGAAGAAAATTGGTGGTGTTCTTCTGATCCTATTAGTACCACAGACAGGCAGCTGCAGTATTTACAGTTAGTGTACTGCGTCCTCTGCACAGTGTGCATCTAAAGCTACCTGAAGACAATTGCTGTTGTTCTGCTCCTATTAATACCACAGGCAGGCAGCTACAGTATTTACAGTTAGTGTACTGTGTCCTCTGCACAGTGTGCACCTAAAGCTACCTGAAGAAAATTGGTGGTGTTCTTCTGGTCCTATTAGTACCACAGGCAGACAGTTGATTCTGCTAGCTGCAGTATCAGTATATATATACATCCCAGCTATGTCTGGAAGGCCAACAAGGAGAGGCAGACAGTCACAAGCCAATAAAAGAGGGCAAGCAGGCTCTGTGTCTAGAGGCAACAGTGCTTGTCGTGGAGACGGTGCATCCTCATCAGCACGTGGCCGTGGGACACGCTTGTCCTTTTTTTCAACAGCTGGCCGTGTTGAGCCGCAACATGCAGAAGACTTGGTAGAGTGGATGACCAAGCTGTCCTCATCCTCCTCATCCTCTCTCACCCAGGCTCAGGGTACTTTGTCTGGCAAAGCAGCTGCCAACGCGGCCTCTTCCCTCGGCTCAATGGCATCAGTCACTCCTTCCCTAGCCCCACCATGTCCCCCTGAGGAGTCCCCCAAACTGTTTTGCCCCAGCTGATTGGTTGTGCTGGGACACTGCTTGCAGCAGTGTTTTTTGTATATTGGTCCCTTTGTGATTTTAACTAATCACATAATACCTTTTGTTTCTGTTTTTCTTTTTCAGCTAATGTTTGCTGATGTGTCCAATTATGTTGCTCTCCCTCTTGATGTGAGACCTGGTCACACGGAGGGATTCAACATCCATCCCTACCCTGCTAAAGTTCTATGCGATTTCCTCCTACTTGTTAGGAGTGATCTCCACTCTGTATGAGCCTATAGGTAAGCTGGTGGACGGATTGATATCCCTACTATATCAGTACTAATACACACTAGATATACTGTAAGTTCCATCTTTTTTGATGTTGATTATTTTCCTTTTACATTTATGGATTGGAGTCTATCAGATTGTCCCTTTCCTTTGTTTTAGGTGATATACACTATTCACCACAGCTGTCATCAGTTGCTTCACGTTGCGGGTGGGAGAACGCCCTTTGTGTCCTGTTTTTGGGCCGCATGCCTATACCGCGTCCTTGGTGCTAGTGTTGGTTCATGTGTCCGTTTCCTGTCAGCGGGCCACTGTGCCCACTGTTTTTCTTTTAAAGTCGGATGCTTTCTAATGTGTGTTCAAAAAGCTACATGGTGAGAATATCATTTAAACATATTAAATAATTCTGACTGTTATGACCATATGTTGTTCTCATACCATGAATGTTTTTTAAGATGCTTTGCCCTTTTTTTTGTAAATGTATAGATACCAATCATCTCATCACCTTCCCCTGAAGAAGAGGCTCCAACCCAATTAAAACCTCGAAACACGTCGGGCTCTCTGTATGTGCAGGCCTCAACCGTAATAGTCGGTGTGGTTTTCTGTGTTTATCATTGTACCTTTATATGCTATTGTCATTGTTATCACCACTTGAATTGTCAGCATCCTTATCTTTTTATCCAAGTTTCTTCATGTCCTCTGTCATGATTTACATTTTTTTGATAATAAAATTATATATGTGATTTTGATATATTGTTTGAAGACTCTTGCCTTACAAAGTCCCATTTAGAGGAAAACAATGTTCTATTGTATAGTTTCATAGGGATGTGGGCAAGCTGTCTTCTTCCCTAAGGCTACCGTCACCACCCTCATACATATTTTTGGATAGTAGATACCCCTTCCTCGTTTCTTTGTGACGATAACCTTTTGGAAATCATATTCTTTTTGACATAACAAATATTTTGTGTAACGAATTTATCATGACTAATTATGCTAGTTCCAACTGGGACTCGACAATGTCGGCACTATATAGGAATTTTGTACAGAAGGAAAAGAGAGACACAGAGTTGTCATCAGTGTTCCTTAGTCTCAGAAAGATACTTGAGAAAAAAATCTTCTTATCATTGGCATATCCACTCTTTCAAACAATATATTAGAAATGAGATTATTTCTAATATATAGTATATTAGAAATGAGCGTAACCCTTTGGGTTACGCATTCAAATTTTCCCTACCCTGGATGATATGAGCACTACTTTTAAAACCGATTGGGAGAAAAATCTCTCAAAATGCTCCAAGGGTATGATGTCACTCTTAATAGATGAATATCAATGGAAGCTGACTGACATAGAAAAAGAGTTGGAGCCTCTGAATAAACAACTTCTTTGCTTCTAAGATCATGTACTATTAGATCAATTTGACAAGGATCTTAATGAGCATTTGGAACACTTTAACAGGGAGATTCTGATCAGAAAAGACAAAAAGTTTCATAGAGACAAAATTGCCTTTCAGGAATCTAGGGCTTATAATTGGAAAAATGCGATAACAAATAGAACTAAAAATCGCTATGCCAAAAATGTTGATACTATGTCTGAGGCTTCATCTATGTCTTCTGTTTCACCGAAGGGTTCGTTTAGACAAAAAACATCACGAAAGACCAAAAGGAGTTCCCAGGGTAATTGGTCACACGAAAAGAATCCTAAAAAACGCATCACTGATTCTCGTACAACGACTGATCTCCCTAGTCCTCACTTGGTGACAGGTAAAATAGGTAGTGGTGGGTCCACTCCACTTACGTCCTCGGAGACCAATACCTTTAAAATAGAACACACATGCAGTGGGGTTCAACCACCTAGTACTCTACCAGATAATTTTTTAATCAGTCCCACTGACAATCCTATAATATAAGTGAGTCTGATCCCCAGGAAGTATCACCTTCATTGACGGACAAGCAGAATCTATATGTGGTGAACCTTTCTTCCTATACTTTAAATGAAGCTGAGCTGTCCATCCTGGCTCGTGGTTTAAGATTTTGCCCTGACCAAGATCTAGATAAATTCAAAGTAACAAAGGACATTCAACTAATTGCACGCAAGCTTATCCTGAAACAATTATACTCCAAAGAAACACCCAAACAACCCAACTTTAAATCACAAGAACTACAGGCGTTAGATAACTTAATATCATTATTGGAAGAAAATGAACCCCCAGATTTGATTGACCAGATCGACCTCGAGCAACTGCTCGGCCGATTTGATCAGTCTGATCTCCCTCAACCCTCTGCCAAATCTTTTAAGAAAAAATCTGACAAATTTCCCGCACTACAGATGAATTCCAATGTGCTGGCCTTTGTCCGATTGACGCGCAGTGAAATCTGTAAGATTAACATTACTGCCAAGCAACAACACAATCTCACTCTAAAAGAATGCGAAGCCCTAAAAACTTTGGCATCTAATCCCTCCATCACCATAAAACCCTCAGACAAAGGGGGACACATTGTTATATTGGACAATGATCAATACGTTGCGATTTGCAATAAAATACTGTCCAATCAACATTGGTACTGTAAGATTTCATCTAATAAGATTGAAATGTTTAAGAGGGAATTCTAAAGACTTATGGATGAATCATATGCTGCAAATCTACTCACAAAATCAGAACATGACTTCATTAGAACTGCCTTACCCCACACCCCAACGTTTTATGCTTTACCCAAACTGCATAAAGATATACGTAAACCATCAGGCCAGCCAATAATTTCGGGCAATGGTTTCCTTACGGAGAAATTAAGCCAATACATAGACGGACATCTGCGGCCATATGTGTTAAGCATACCTAGTTAGATCTCTCTCTTGCAGATCATACACCGCATCCATGTTCCACCAAAGTCATTATTGGTGGCCTTGGATGTTGAAGCATTGTATAGTTCAATACCTCACGATAAAGGACTGGCTTGCATCTGACATGTGCTGTCACGCGATGCCCATCTGAGTGACAGAAAAAGACATTTCCTGCTTGATGCTCTAGATTTCATCCTGCACCACAATTACTTCATATTCAACGGTGACTCTTTCCTCCAGGTACAGGGGGTCGCTATGGGGACGTCTTGTGCCCCATCATACGCGAACCTGTACCTGGGGGAATGGGAAAGCTGGCTGGAACAGTCCACATCTACCTGTCCCCACATGGCTAATGTGGTGCTATGACGTCGGTACATAGACGACATTTTGCTTGTCTGGGACGGTACCCCCGGACAACCTCCTAACTTTTGTGCAAAAATTAAATACCAATCCATTCAATCTCACTTTTACTATGACATTTCATGAACATGAGATTACTTTTCTGGATGTGACCATCCATAAGCAACAGGATGGTTCACTAACCAGTTCCTTATACCGTAAACCGACATCTGGAAATTCCATTCTTCATGCCACCAGCTTTCACCCCAACCTCTGATCTGTTCGATCCCCTACAGTCAGTACCTACGGGTCAGGAGGAATTGCACTGACGACATTGTATTTAAAAGAGGCAGACATGTTAAGAGAGAGACTCCTGACACGTGGGTACTCCAAAACATGTCTAATGAGGGCTTTCAGACGGGCATGCTTGAAACCTAGACATGCACTAATTTTCAATGCAGAACCCAAGAGTAACAAAACCAACCCAATTTGGATTATAATCAGGTATTCCAACCAACACAGGACCGTAAAAAACATTGTTGAAAGATATTGGCTTGTTCTTAAACTAGACCCCACAATTGACCCCTTTGTGCAGGACAAACCATCCTTCACTTTTAAGCGGGCCAAATCCATCAGGGACAGTTTAGTATCCAGTGAATTTTCAGGGGGAGGTGTGGGTAAACGTAACCCCTGCAAACGCCCTGGCACCTTTCAGTGTGGTGGATGCCCATACTGCCAGTTCATGAACATCAAACCTAGCATCAAACTACCTAATGGTCACAAGTATGCTCCCAAACACTTTGCAAATTGCAAAACAATAGGTATGGTATACCTGTTGATTTGCGAGCGTGCATGCTACTATGTGGGCAAAACTAGTCAGGAGTTCTGGCGGCGGCATACCGTCATATAGTCGCCATGAAATCCTGCAATCCCAGCTTACCACTGGGAAGACATGTTTCGGCGTTCCACGCAGGTAACTTCCCCAAAGTGTCCTTTTTGATTCTGGATCGTGTCCATCCAGGGTTACGCAGTGGGGATTGGAATAAAATTCTGTTACAGAAAGAAAAGAAATGGATCTATCGCCTACAGGCTACCAAGCCTCCGGGCTTGAATGATGCCATTTCATTCCGACCCTTCCTGGGGGGTTTTACCTCCAGGGGTCCCACTTGAGGTAAACACACCTCAGTTTTTGTAAAATCTTTATCAACTACGATTCAATGCTATATGCATGTCTTTCCCTGAAAGCCATAAAACTCCTATTTGAATTTCAGTGAAAGGGGCAGGCTGGTTATCATCAGACTTTATATCAATGCAGGCCAATCAGATTGGATGTATGCTTGATACTCCAATTTAATCACGCGCATATGCTCTAATTACATCAAATGCCCGGTATATATGTTGGTACCAGCCCACAATCTAGTGATTATTCTTCTTATTTGTTATTTTACATATACATTTTTTTTTCACTTATGCTGTTATTGACATTACTATGTCTATTTGTTGCTCTCTCCATGTTTTTTCCTGTGTTTCTTCTGGCATGCCTTTCCATTGTCATGGATTCCTATTTATATATCCCTACTTCCTCCATAGAGTCCTGGGTACAAGTGTTCTGCAATGCTGTGGATCTGGCTCCTGGACCGATACTACGCTGGAGGAAAGGTCGGCATGTGCCCTAGCAGTCCACTCGGCGCACGGGGGCCAATGTGCCACTCCTTCCCTTTGGCGCTTTTGGCCTCCCACTTTTATGATCGCACATGACCGGGGCAATGTGTTTTGTCCCATCACCATGGCGATCAACGCGCCGCGGGTCCCCGACGTGGACGTCGGTCCCCTCCCAGCACGTGTCAGCTGGTGCCAGAGCTGGATGTTTCCTCCCTCTGCGCTCTGATACGTGAGTGGGACCAAGGAGGCGGGCCTGCGCGCCGGGGATTCGGAGGGCGATCCCTCCCACTGTCTATGACGCTCGCCGGCTCATCAGCTGTTACTGGTATTTACACTAATGAGCGGCACTAGAAAAGCATCATGTTCTGGACGGCCAGTTTCATGCCTGCATAGGCGTCGGACCGGTCGTTCAGCTCTACCACTCCTAAAGCTAACCAGTTCATCCCTATCCCTATAAATTGCAGGCTCTGTTTAGAGATACAGGTTGGGTGAGACCAGCACGCGCAAATCCACTCACACACCAGTGTGGTGTGGATTGGTTGTGCTGGGACACTGCTTGTAGCAGTGTTTTTTGTATATTGGTTCCTTTGTGATTTTAACTAATCACATAATACCTTTTGTTTCTGTTTTTCTTTTTCAGCTATTGTTTGCTGATGTGTCCAATTACGTTGCTCTCCCTCTTGATGTGAGACCTGGTCACACGGAGGGATTCAACATCCATCCCTACCCTGCTAAAGTTCTATGCGATTTCCTCCTGCTTGCTAGGAGTGATCTCCACTCTGTATGTGCCTATAGGTAAGTTGGTGGAAGGATTGATATCCCTACGATATCAATACTAATACACAGTAGATATAAGTTCCATCTTTTTTGATGTTGATTATTTTCCTTTTACATTTATGGATTGGAGTCTATCAGATTGTCCCTTTCCTTTGTTTTAGGTGATATACACTATTCACCACAGCTGTCATGAGTTGCGTCACGTTGCGGGTGGGAGGACGCCCTTTGTGTCCTGTTCTTGGGCCGCATGCCTATACTGTGTCCTTGGTGCTAGTGTTGGTTCACGTGTCCGTTTCCTGTCAGCGGGCCACTGTGCCCATTGTTTTTCTTTTAAAGTTGGATGCTTTCTAATGTGTGTTCAAAAAGCTACATGGTGAGAATATCATTTAAACATATTAAATAATTCTGACTGTTATGACTATATGTTGTTCTCATACCATGAATGTTTTTTAAGATGCTTTGCCCTTTTTTTGTAAATGTATAGATAACCACCCATCTCATCACCTTCCCCTGAAGAAGAGGTTCCAACCCAATTAAAACCTCGAAACGCGTCGGTCTCTCTGTATGTGCAGACCTCAGCCGTAATAGTCGGTGTGGTTTTCTGTGTTTATCATTGTATCTTTATATGCTATTGTCATTGTTATCACCACTTGAATTGTCAGCATCCTTATCTTTTTATCCAAGTTTCTTCATGTCCTCTGTCATGATTTTAATTTTTTTGATAATAAAATTATATATGTGATTTTGATATATTGTTTGAAGACTCTTGCCTTACAAAGTCCCATTTAGAGGAAAACAATGTTCTATTGTATAGTTTCATAGGGATGTGGGCAAGCTGTCTTCTTCCCTAAGGCTACCGTCACCACCCTCATTAATATCCATACAAGACCCAAAGGGCCTGGTAATGGACTGGGGGGTGGGGGGGTACCCATGCCATTTGTCTCACTGATTTTCATCCATTGCCGGGATCCGGCATTACATTAAAGCTGCAAGCAGTTTTAAATGACTTTTATTCCTTTAAAAATGTCATTTTGTGCAGGGACTTCTAAGCACGGGAAACAAGTGCCACTTTACAGGCATACTATAGACACCCTCAGGTACGATATTTAAAGGAATATTTCACTTTTTTTTTTACTTTAAGCATCATTAAAATCACTGCTCCCGAAAAAACAGCCGTTTTTAAAACTTTTATTTGCATTGATACATGTCCCCTGGGGCAGGACCCAGGTCCCCAAACCCTTTTTAGGACAATAACTTGTATGTTAGCCTTTAATATTAGCACTTTTGATTTTGAACGTTCGAGTCCCATAGACTTTAATGGGGTTCTAAAGTTCAAGTGAACTTTCGGTCCATTCGCAGGTTCTGGTGCGAACCGGGGGTGTTCGGCTCATCCCTAGTTTCATATTTGTATTCATGTTTTGTTCGGTGCCTTAAAAATCCCATCTAAAGTTTAAGATTTTTTTGTGTTATTCTACAGAATTGTCATAGGAACAGCTCTCCCAATTCAAGAATGTTCCTTCACGTTTCGCTTCCCAGTAGGGATACAAACAGCAATAAAAACTTGACATGGTAAAACCTGAAATACATATAAATACATATCTATGCAAGACTACAACAAATCATACAACAAAAAGTATTGGCTACAGTTGGCATTAATAAGCTAAGATAAACAAACTCCCAAGGATTGACATTATTACATTTCATACATTATTATTTCAGCACAATATGTGTAACGATGGAAGAGAAAGAGCCACCATTATTAAAGGAAAGTGGTTCTTCTGCATCAGTTGTCCCAGAATGATCAATGCTATCCAGCTTGCCTTTGTTTATCAGGCAATGTTTGGATGGTGGACACCTGTTTGAGGCTTAACTCACCTGCCTCTGTATGTTGTATACACAAAGCCCTCCCTGAGGATGAACTGATGCTCAGTGTCTCTCATACAACGCACACTTCTTTCAACAGCACTCTTCTGTTCAGGATGTAAGAGGCCAACAGATGCATGGCTTGTACTGCACCTCATCTATGAGAAATGGTTTGTATGGAATATTAGGAGGAACACATTAACTATGAGCAATCAAACATTTACTTCTGCTTCCTTTCCTAAAGTGACAAGGCAAAGCAAGGTCAAACAATACAAGAGCTTTGGATATTCCACAGGACACAGGACTTGCCAATAGCCAGAGTAACTCAAGGCTTGTCCTCAAACAAATTAAATAAATGGCAGCCATGTTGTACTAGGTAAACAAGGGAAAATCTCTCATATAGTGGATATAAAAAGTCTACACACCTCTGTTAAAATGACAGGTTTCTGTGATGTAAAAAAATGAGACAAAGATAAATCATTTCAGAAATTTTTCCACCTTTTAAGTGATACTAAAGCTTTGTTTTTTTGTTTTTTTTAAATAACAAACATGTCATACTTACCTCCACTGTGCAGCTTGTTTTGCACAGAGTGGCCCGAACATTCTTTTCTGGGGTCCCTCGGCGGCTCTTGCAGCTCCTCCCCGCATTAGATAACCCACTAGGAGAAGCGCTCTCCCGAGAGGGTTACCTTGCAGGCGCGCTTCCGAGACATTCATTCGGCGTCCATAGGCGCCGAATGTATGATTCGGCCCCGCCCCCCAGTGCCTGGGTCAATGGGTTTGATTGACAGCAGCAGGAGCCAATGGCTGCGCTGCTATCAATCTATCCAATCAAAGGCGGGGACTCCGTGGAGAGAAGGACGGCGCGTCCCCGCCGAAGATGATGAAGGGGCTCAGGTAAGTAAAATGGGGGGGCGGGGGGGCTGGGGGGCCGGTGACTGTCAGGTGTTTTTCAGGATGCATTAAGGTGAAAAAACGCAAGCCTTTACAACCTCTTTAATGTGACCTATAAACTGTACAACTCAGTTGAACAACAAACTGAAATCTTTTAGGTGGAGGGAAGTAAAAATAAAAATCTAAAATAATATGGTTCCATAAGTGTGCACGCCCTTAAAATAATACTTTGTTGAAGTACCTTTTGATTTTATTACAGCACTCAGTCTTTTTAGGTATGAGTCTATCAGCATGGCACATCTTGACTTGCCAATATTTGCCCACTCTTCTTTGCAAAAACACTCCAAATCTGTCAGATTGCGAGGGCATCTCCTGTACACAGCCCTCTTCAAATCACCCCACAGATTTTCAATCGGATTCAGGTCTGGGCTCTGGCTAGGGCATTCCAAAACTTTATTTTTCTTCTAATTAAGCCATTACTTTGTTGATTTGGATTTATGCTTTGGGTCGTTGTCATGCAGAAAGATAAAGTTCCTCTTCATGTTCAGCTTTCTAGCAGAAGCCTGAAGGTTTTGTGCCAATATTGACTGGTATTTGGAACTGTTCATAATTCCCGCTACCTTGACCAAGGCCCCTGTTTCAGCTAAAGAAAAGCAGCCCCAAAGCATGATGCTGCAACCACTATGCTTCAACGTTGGTATGGTGTTCTTTTGGTGATGTGCAGTGTTGTTTTTGCTCCAAACATATCTTTTGGAATTGTGCCAAAAAGTTCAACCTTGGTTTCATAAGACCATAAGGCTCGGTTCACACATGGGCGGCACGACTTGCAGGTCGCCTCAGCGAGGCGACCTGCAAACGACTGCCGGGGCGACTTGCGAGACGACTTCTGCATAGAAGTCTATGCAAGTCGCCCCAAGTCGCCCCCAAAGTAATACAGGAACCTTTTTCTAAGTCGGAGCGACTTGCGTCGCTCCGATTAGAACGGTTCCATAGCACAGAACGGGAGGCGACTTGTCAGGCGACTAGGTCGCCTGACAAGTCGCCCCAGTGTGAACCGAGCCTCACACATTTTCCCACAAGCTTTTGGCAGACTTCAGATGTGTTTTTGCAAAATTTAGCTGGCCTTGGATGTTTTTCTTTTAAGATAAGGCTTCCATCTTGCCACTCTACCCCATGGCCCAGACATATGAAGATTGTTGTCACATGTACCACACAGCCATTACTTGCCAGATATTCCTGCAGGTCCTTTAATGTTGCTGTAGGCCTCTTGGCAACCTCCCTGACCATTTTTCTTATCGTCTTTTCATCAATTTTGGAGGGACGGCCAGTTCTTGGTAATGTCACTCTTGTGCCATATTTTCTCCACTTGATGATGACTGTCTTCACTGTGTTCCATTGTAAATTTAATGCCTTGGAAATTCTTTTCTACCCTTCTCCTGACTGATACCTTTTAACAATGAGATCCTTCTGATGCTTTAGAAGCTCTCTGTAGACCATGGCTTTTGCTGTAGGATGCGACTAAGAAAATGTCAGGTAAGACCTACTAGAATAGCTGAACTTTATTTGGGGTTAATCAGAGGTACTTTAAATGGAGGCAGGTGTGTACTGACTCCTATTTAACATGAGTTTGAATCTGATTGCTTAATTCTGAACACAGCTATATCCCCAGTAATAAGAGGATGTGCACACTAATGCCCCGTACACACGGTCGGATTTTTCTACGTAAAATGTTTGATGGGAGCTTGTTGTTGGAAATTCCGACCGTGTGTACACAAAGTTCCACGCATGCTCGGAATCAAGCAGAAGAGCCGAACTGGCGATTGAATTTCATTTTCTCGGCTCGTCGTACATGTTGTACGTCTCCGCGTTCTTGACGTTCAGAATTTCCAACAAGATTTGTGTGACCGTGTGTATGCAAGACAAGTTTGAGCCAACATCCGTCGGAAAAAATCCATGGATTTTGTTGTCGGAATTTCCGATCGTGTGTACAGGGCATTATGCAACCACATTATTTTAGTTTTTTTATTTTTATCCCCCCCTAAAAGATTTTAGTTTGTTTTTCAATTGAGTTGTACAGTTTATAGGTCACATTAAGTCCTCATGCACACGGATGTTTTTACAGCTGCTTTTTTGAGCTTTTTTTGCAGCTTAAAAAGGCCTGTCTATGTTAGTCTATGGCTTCATGCCCACCTAGGCGTTTTTGAGCTGCAAGTGGCATAGGCGTTTTTAAGCTGTAAAAAAAACCCAGGACCAGTGGGTTCTGAAAGACGTTTTTCAGCTGTAAAAACGCTCTAACGCTGAAAAATGCTCAAAAACGCTCAAAAACGTCATTCACCAATGTTTTTTAACGTTTTTGATCCATTGAAAAAAAAAAAAAAAAAAAAAAAATTTGAAAAAAAAAAAAACGCTAAAAAACGCTAACGCGGAAAAACGCTCAAAAACGCTAAAAACGCTATTGCAAAAACGCTGAAAAAAGTTAAAAAAAATCACTGCAAAGATACTGGCGTTTTCATAACGTTATTTTAACAGCCTGTGTGCATGAGGGCTAAAAGGTGGAAAAAGTTCTGAAATTATTTAGCTTTGTCTCATTTTTTTACATCACAGAAACCTGACATTTTAACAGGGGTGTGTAGACTTTTTATATTCACTGTATATGCCATGTAATGTAATAAATGCACAAGGTGACTGAAAAAATGGAACTCCATAAAGAAAAACTGTACCAAGTAGTGTTTAAAGAATGAATATAAGGCAACTCTAATAGAATTAAAAAATGTTTCTGTGAAAAATATGAATTGAGGACTTGCTCCCAACAGTCATGACACTAGTAAAGAAATGAAAGAAAAAGGAGCAAGTACCCATTCTTCTTCTGCATTTCATAGCTAAGCAGTATAAAGCGGTGTTTTGTTTTGTTTTTTTTTTTAAGTATTTGACGCCCTAATACAATATGAGCGTTTATGCATTGTAAGTTGTAATGTCCATCAGCATGATGAAGTGGAAATGTAGACACAGCTATGATTTTTTAAACATGTCAGACCATAGTATAAAAATTATATGCTTTTAGTACAAGGATTTATTTATAAAATTAAACTTTCCAGTACCATATTAACACTGACTGAATTCTACAATTCTTCCACCTAGGCAATATATATCCTCAAAGCTGGTGGGAAAAGTTTATTAAGTTATTGGAATTCTCATCATAAATATATTGGACAGTACCATGCAACTCTAATAAACAAGAGTCTGTGGAGGGGGGAAACAACTAGGTATTCTGGAAATTATGTAGCAATGTAGTGATTTGCATATGAATGAACAGTGGACACACTGTAGCAGGAGCTTTTGCAGCTTGAGAGCAGCTTGAAGAACCTTACGACTGAAACTGGAATCAGCTGAGGCCAGCACATGCACCTGGTAAAACTTACCAAACATGTGAGCAAAAGACCAAGTGGCAACCTTGTAAATATGGGACACACCCACCTGATTAAGAAAACCATGAAGCACTAACAGATTTGGTTGAGTATGCCTTTGCAGAGGAAGGTGGAACCTTATCCTGTGCACCATGGATCTCCAAACTTTCTGAACAAGGGGCCAGTTTACGGCCCTTCAAACTTTGGGGGAGCCAGACTGTGACCATTGGGAGTAGAAATTGTTTTGGCATGAGTGGGAGTAAACAATGCATCTTTGGTATTGGCGGGAGTAATAATTTCCCATTGTTGATGTCAGTGGGAGGAATAGGCCCCCATTGTTGGTGTCAGTTTGAGGAATAGTGCCCCATCATTGGTGTTAATGGGAGATATAGTGCCCCATTGTTGATGTCAGTAGCAGGAAACACGCCCATTGTTGGTGTCAGTGGGAGAAATAGTATCTAGTATTAGTGGGAGGCAAAGTACCCCAAGGGCTGGATAAAGTCAAGCAAAGTTTTGGGCCGCAGTTTGAAGACCACTGCTGTAGACTATAGGCTTAAATGATTTTTTAATCCATCTGGAAAGAGTGGAATGAGAGACGGCATTGAATTACTCAATAATACCCCAGGGGTTACATTTTGTTTTTCTTCTGCTGGCTCGAGTTAAACCGAGCACATGATAATGAGAAGACACCAGACACAGGTGTGATGTATCAACTCAATATCAAACATTTATTCTGTGAGTTACTGCAGATATTTGTATAAATCAACATAGGGCGTTGGCTTAGACAGTAGCCAATTAGCAGTTTGCATATGTAGGGAGACCGAAACTAGCTGATAACACACTCTCATTTCTTAGAGATTACGTTTTTTTTCAGTAAATCAAAATTCAACAGTTTTTTTACAGTTTAAATGGATACTCTGACAACAAACCAGAAAATTGTTAATTTGAAACTCACTTTATCCCTACAGATGAGGTGTTCTCTGTGTACCACATCCAGACAGTGGTGAGAAATTTCCCTGGAATGTGAATACCAAAAAAAAGCAGGTTGACTAACTCAACCACATCCTAAAAAAACAGACTTTATAGGCTCAATATGGAAGCCCACACACACTTATAAAACATAGTACATTTATTTAAATACATTAAAATACATTAATTAAAATACCAACATAAAATGCCCTAACATGATCCAAGTGATAGACAAAATCTGAGGTAAATGCCAGAATTATATGTGTAACCAGCATATAGGATGTAGATGTAGAGTCTGTGTACTTCTGGTCACCTGGTCAATGTTTCACCAATTCTGGCTTCCTCGGGACCCAATACAATAGTAGGGCAGCAATCAATATGGCGGATCACAGAGCATCCAATTGCAAAGCCTGGAGGCTGGCACAGGGGGCACCAGAACCCAACAAAATATGGTGGGGATACCGCCACAGACTATCAGAGATAAAATTATAAGGCAGGAACTGCATGTTGTAGATTATCATAGCTTACATCTGCAATCGTAAGCCAAAATCGGTGGAAAAAAACATTAACAAGTGGCCAATGATGTCATCAAAAGAGTGAAAGTCCATATAATCAGTCCAGGGACCATCAGATAGAAGTGTGCTGCCAAACTACTGAACCAAACACCAAGCCGCTTGGCTTGAGTTAGTCAACCCACATTTTTTGTTGGTATCTACTGTATATTCGGATGTGGCTTGGCAAAAGTCAAAACCCCTTTTCCCTGGAGTGTGTTGGAGTAGGACATGTAGATGAAAGAACAATGTCCTGATTAAGGTTGAAGGAGGAAATTACCTCGGGAAGAAAAGAGAACTTAGAATCCAAGGCAACTTTATTGTTCTGTAGGAAGGGTTTTTTTTGTTCAACCTTATTGGAGTGTACCAGGCTTAAGGGTACACAGCAGAATATCCCAATTAGGCTGGGATCCCACAGTATGATTTAAAAAATACCAGCACTCATTATCACAACATTATCAAGCACATTATCAACACATTATCAAAACAGTGATCCCTAATATCACTTCTTGGACAATTTTTGTCTCATAGACTTTTTCAAGTCTATGAGATGAAACATGTAAGTGACATCAGACTCTGAATGGAACCGGAACTATTTGTAACCACCATATTTGATGCTACTGATTTGATATACTGATAAGACTGCTACAATCTGTAAGTCCTTTAAGTGTATTTTTATTGAAAAAAATGGTTTGATTAGTTTATTACACTATGAGCTTTGCTTTTGGTGTTTCCTGTTATATTTTTCCTGGAGCAATTGAAAGTGGTTTGGAGAGCGGATTTGAAAGAAAGAGGGAGGTGCCTGCGAATAATGTCCCAATATTCCATGCCTGATATGACTCATTGAGATCCAAGGGTCTGAGTATCTAGTGAGAGTCTATTTGTATGTCGGGTATTTCACAATGGTGAAGTGGATTGATGGGAAGAGTTATTTGCACTTATGTTCATATCACTGGTGATTAGAGCTGTTGCACATTTATTTCATGTAAGCATATTTTATTTTTTCTTCTTCAATATGTTTATATTATAGGTGTAGGCAATACAGAGTTTGCATACATCGCAGATCGACATGAACAATGTGGTTGCCAATGTTGTACAGAAAGTTTGAAGTTACAAAGAACAATAGAAGATGGAATACAACAAACAGGAAGCTGGATTTCCATATCATATTTGTATTTCTAAATCTTATTTCAATAATTACCACTCTAAGGATTTGGCCTCTTATTTTTTTCATAATATTTTCTGGAGTAACTGGATGGATGTTTAGAAGGTTGATCTGAGGGAAGGTGAGTGACATCAGATGGCCACACTTTTACTTGCATCATGCATTATATGACCCACTTATTTGTAAGGGCCTTATTATCTGGTGGGAGTCCAATTTGTATGTGGTGTACTGCACATAGATGATATCCCATGGTGGGAAGAAATAGCTGCATGGAATTGTGAACATTTTGTTTATGAGCACTAATTTATGGACTATTTGAAATATCTGTGTTTATTTTATAGATCACTGTTTTGACAAAAAAGTGCTGGAATTTTTTTAATCATATTGTCTACCTGCCCAAGGCGACAGGGTCATTCCTGCTACTGGGGGTTGTTGTATATGTAGCTCACCCCCTTAAGGGCTGTAAGAAACTGGGATTCCCCACCCTGCACAGCCAGGCACACCAAATTTCCACAGGCACTCAGAGAACAGTCCGTGACTTTGTTTTTGTTATTTATTGAATAATAACTTGGATAGAGATTGGAAATTGTGGGATGCCCACTTGACTTCAAAACAACTTCAGGGACAACTCCTCCTATATACAGACCTCTATGTACACTCCACCTCTTCCTCCAGCACTCACTTGCTTGCAGAAACCCAGCTGGGACACTTGTGAAGATCTGACAAAGCACTCAGTCAGATTGAAGTAAAAGCCTGTTATAGGCAGGAATCCGAGGCCCCTTAGTTGTAAAGCAAAAGTTCAGTGTCCAGCATTAATCACTCCTGTGGCTACTGATCCCAGCACCACCTCTTTAGGCACTGCCAACCTGCCTGGCTACAGCTGCCCCTTTCACCAGCCCTCCAGGCTAACTTATTCCCACAGTCCTCCAGACTGACACACTCTTCACAGTCCTCCAGACTGACACTCACCAGCCCCCCCCGGCTGACTCTCAGGAGATCTCCCGGACGTGCTGACCTGCTCCCGCTGTCCTCTCTCCTTGCTCCCATGCCTCCAGGAAAGGATTCCTCCATGTGTTGTGGTGGATCCTTCCAGCACCCGGGGTCACCCCCCATACTAGGAGGCGCCCCGCAAGGGCCTCCGACAGCCTTCCCAGCACTCCATCTTCCAACAGACTGCCCCTGCTGGCATGACTCATGAATATTTATGAGGTGAGTCCACACCCTGCTAGCCTATTTTCTGGGGATTGGCTGAGGCTCTCATAAATATTCCAAACAGCCCCTCCTAGCTTCCACTAGTCACTAAACCAGGGGTCTCAAACTGGTGGCCCTCCAGCTGTTGCAAAACTACAAGTCCCATAATGCCTCTGTCTGTGGGAGTCATGCTTGTAACTGTCAACCTTGCAATGCCTCATGGGACTTGTAGTTTCACAACAGCTGGAGGGCCGCCAGTTTGAGACCCCTGCACTAAACCCTGACCCAGATTCACAACCCAGGCCTGGCTCTCAGCCAAGCCAATTTGCCTACTCTAACAACTAACCTATTTATATCTAGCACACTAGAGGGTGCTAAATATACAAATTGAGAGGGTATTGGGATTCACCTGAGCACTGGATGTTAGATTTTTACTGAGATCTCACAGCGTCACTGGGAAACACACAGAGGTAGCAATGTGAGCATCTCCCTGTACAAAGGTTTTACCTAAGAGTGAGAAGCAAGCAGTATTTGGAAAAGAATAGCTAGCGCTAATATTTGACCCTTAATGGTACTCAAGGCCAAATCCCGATACAGACCAGATTGGAGAAAAGACAGAATTCCTTCCGCAGTACTTCCTAGGATGGAGTTTCTTTGCCCTGCACCATGCAAAGTAAGCCTCCTAGGTGTGATTTCATGAAACATTTCCTAGCTTTTAGGAGAGATAGGAAAGACCGAATCCGATAGGTCGATGTCACTCAGTAACTTGGTTTCAATAAGCCAGTACACATAAAGCAGGATGTGGACTGGCCCATGGGAGAGAAGATATAAACCTTCCTGGAAGGATCCACGTTGAGTTTGCCAGACGTCTGAGTATGTCCCAGTACCACATCCTAGTGGGCCAGTTCAGTGCAATAAGCATTACCGAAATGTCCTCCATCTCGATCTGGCAAAGTAGGCGAGGAAGGAGCTTTAGAGGGAAAAGGGCAAAGAACAGGTTGAATTGATCCCATGCGGTTACCAGAGGATCCATTGCAAAGGCCTGGTCCTTGCGATAAACCTGTCCAGTTTGTTGTTGAACCTTGGAACATGTTTGGCAAAGAGACAAGGAGGCTAATATTAGTCCCTAAACCCTCATGCAAAAGCAAATGGTTGGGTGGCTTCTGGATTGTAGAAACCAACTTAGGAGTGGAGAGCCAGGAGTTTGTGCACAGGAAAACCTTTGACACAGGAAGACCTTTGACAGGCCTGTATCCAAGATCAGGCCAAGATTCTCCAAATTATGAATTTAGTATACATCCAAATCTCAGCAGGGTCTGCATTGTCCATAGCATGGGGGAGCGTTATCTTAGGTCCATCCTTTTGTTAAAACGGACTTCCAGATTTCGATAAGTGCCCTGCTTGCAGATCACCACAGCCACTGGGCTAAGGATGTGGGAAAGAAGTCCTTGTCTTCATCAACATGAGGACAAAGTGCTTTACCAGGGAGGTGCTGGCTAAGTACCCCCTCATATTGAGGGCATGTGGCTTGGTATGGTTTAGGAGGGAGGCACATGCTCACCCCCTCTTTCCAGGCCTGGTAGCATGCTTGAATAAGAGTCTGGTAAGGATTTTAGGGTGGGGTGGGGGATCCCTAGCTTTTTTTCTTGTTTTTGTTTGCATGGGGGTCCCTCCTAAAATACATATGAGACTGCATTGAATTTTGGGGGGGATCCACCCAAAGGGCCTGGTATGAATTTTGGTAGGACCCCATGCAATTTCATGTTGCACTAACCCAGTGTTTACTTTCACCTGTCAAGTGGGAATTTCTGGCTGACAGTTGAATGTTCCAAGAAGGTATGAGTCACTGGTTGCAAGGACACAGATAGGAGCCTGTTCCCTAACAACCAGAAGATTTGCTCGGCTGAACACCTATTCATCCGGCCAATCTCCATAGATCAGTGGTTCTCAACCTTACTAGTACCGTGACCCCTGGATAAAATTTCCCAAGTTGTGGGGACCCCTAACAGTAAAATTATTTTCGCAGCGTGGGTTGTCAGCACCCAAGGCAAGACAAGTAATTTGCGCCCCTAACCCACAGATATTTAGCGCTCCCTGATTCCCTACCACTCGTACAGTATTAAAATCCCTTATAGTACATTTTAGGATGTACCACTCTCTTTGTTCTCTGTCTTTCCGTTTTATCTCTCACTATCCTAAATTTCTCCCCCCATCTCTCTCTCTCTCTCTCGTTCTCTCTAGCCGTCTCTCTTGTTCTTTCACTGATTCTTTCTCTCCCTTTTTCTTTGTTCCTCCCCCTCTTTTCCGCTCCCTTCCATGCATTCTATATTTTTATTCCTTCTCTTACTCTATGGTGGGGGGAGTTGGGATGAGTGGCAGTGCTGGGGGGAGTTCTGATCATCCAACTTAGGTGCTCTTGATCAAGGTCATCTGCTGGTCTGAGAACTGTAGTGGGGACTTTTAATGCCAACTATAATCACAGGTAGTGTTACTCACTGTGTCTCCAGCTCTGTGGTGTCTCGCAGCAGTGACACCTATGCCGAAATCAGGAGATAGGGTGTCCTCCAGCCCCTCCCACTTCACATTCTTCACCAGTCAGCTGACTTCTAGCCTCTGACCCCCAGCCATGCTGTGAACTGAATGGGCGAAGAGGTTGAGTGGGCGGCCGCGGGCTCCAGGAACAGCCCAGCTGGGCGGCCGCGAAATGTCTGGGAGAGCGGTGTGAGCTTCAGGAACAGCCCAGGATTCGGTGACCCCTGGAAAATCATCATTCGACCCCCAGGTTGAGAACCACTGCCATAGATTGTGTTCACAGTGCAGAGGTCTCCCTCACAGTATTTCCCCTTCTGATTGAATGTTCTTAGCCTATAGTGTTAGGCTAATTTCTCTATTGATGATTGTTCTTAAACTATTTTGGTTGAATGTTTTTAATGGCTGTTTTCTCGTAAGATTGAATGATAAGGGAATGTTAAACTGATATTACAAATATATTGCAAACATTATTGGTATTATTTGGTGTTATTTGTTATTTTTGTGTGACTGATGAGACATTCTCAAACTAATTTTTTTATTCATAGTGTTTGTGGTAAATGCCAGAACCGTTATATCCCATTTCAGGCCTGCAAAGTGGTCCAGTCTACACACAATAACTCTGCTGCAGTGACATGATCACATGTTGTATCTCTACAACTACTAAAATACAGAAAAAAAGAAAAGTAACATGGTTATATACATTCATAAAAGGAACCTGTCTGGATAGAAATTTGGGAACTGGGAGCCTCCATTACTACTTGGATGGGAATGGATGTGAAACAAACATACAGCCAGTATAGTGAGCTGTTATTCATGCATATTCCATTGACTGACTAAAGAAACAAAGAGAGATGATAATCCTGTAGCATGCACTTTTAAAAATAATTGCGCAATGGTGGCTCCCATATTTCTGTTCTGACGGGTCCCCTTTAAATATTCTCCACATAAAGTTATCAGTTGCTGTAATACATCGCATACATAAATACAGGCATTATAAAAGGTACCACAAACACTTAGCATACATTGTAATGCTTTCTAGCACACAGCATTTACTGTCCAACCATTAACTTCATGCCTGTTCCTAAATTAGCCACAGCCGCCCAGATTGTGTAAAGGGATACACTACCCTCTCCCGCAGCTGGTAATATTACATTTTCACAATTCTCCATTGAACTGTTAATTGAGAGATTCCAATTCGCACATTTAAAGAACAAGCAAACAAACAGCATATATCAGCCAGGTCTGTGTGTCAAGTGTGAGAACAGAGCCGCTGTGCACTGTGTTCCCAGTCAGCAAACAGTCCCTGCATGTACAGTCAGGGACAAAAACAAGAGGCACAGAACACAAGGAGAAAAGGGACAAGCTGGGCCTTTGTTAACATTGTACTCAGCACCTTTAGAAAATCGCTTGCATTGGGCCGAGCCCTATTGGAGGGACTGGAGTAGGTGCAGCTTGTGACCCACTGACACTGGGGGATAGTCCCTGAGGTTTGTCTAGTCTGCAGCTGCATCTGCTAGTCTCTCTTGGCAGAATGCTTGGCTCACATAAGCTGGTAAGTTCTCTAATACATTTTACAGCATTTACAAGGTCAATATACTTATGTAGAATCATATGTGGCCATTAACTGTGGTCAGGTTCGACATTTGTCATGACCATATGTTGTGTTTTACCCAAGTATTTTACACTGACATAGCACTGTATTTCTGTATTTTATAACTGCCCGTGTTTAACATGTTAATTACCAAAGACATGGATATAATCTGCTGATTACCATTTTACTGGGTATAATACAGTAATCACCTGTGCACTGGCTATAATTTGCTAATTACCATTGTACTGGGTATAGTCTGTAAATAACCACTGTACTGTATATAACATGCTAATTAACATTGCACAGAATATAATCCAGTTATTACCATTGCATTGGGTATGTTAGTATTGCACCAGAAAGAGTCTGGTATTGAAATTGCACTTAATATCTAAAAATTGCATTTGAATATAATGGGTATAAACTGTTAATAGTATTTTAATATAATTACCATTGCACCAGTTATGATCTGTTCATAGCATTGTGCTGGATATAATCTGCTAAGTACTACAGCACAGAGTATCTTTATGCAGTATGTTAAATACAATTTAAAGGTGGATACTGAAATAGTAAACAGTTCATTAACATTGATTAACTGATCTATATAATGAAAGCCGTGAATATAGAGATATACTTTAAAATGACAGTTTTACTTTTTGGTACATTGTGTGTGTTATTACAGATTTCCCATTATTGTCAGAATTAGTTTGCTCTAGTTTGTTGCCTTATACTAAGACTTACCTTGTTCGCTTTCAAGTAACTTCTTGTCACCAAACAGGAAAGAGTATAGCTACAGATAATACCTGAAAGTCATCAGCTTAGGTGGAACCTGTCAGTAGGTCAGGCATTCACTGTTATAAGTGGAATGCTTATAAAAAGTAAGCAATCTCTCAATGACCTCATAATGACAAGGGTGACATTGAATGCAGATAAACATTATGTTCTGTAGGCTTCCTTTTTGAAGTTCAAGAGAAACCTTCCATCAGGTGACAAGCTATTAAAATGAGCACTGTAAGTGACAAATATCTGTAGTATAAGTTGCTTCCAGTAAACAGTTTATTGTTCAAGAGGAGGGCACCCATAGAAAAGCAGATCTCTCAAATGCTAGCAGTGACAGATCTGCCCATTTGCATTAAGATTGCAGATACTTGATCTACGTTTTTTATACCAAGCTTAGATAATATTTGACTGGAGTACAGGTGCAAGTGTTTCGTTATCATTACTGTATGTTGCTCCTTCAATATCCAACCCCCTGCAGAAACTAGTCAGTAGCAAGAAAGACAGTGGGGGGAATTTACCAAAAATAGAGTGTGCAAAATCTGGTGCAGTTTTGCATAGAAACCAGTCAGTTTCCAGGTTTTATTGTCAAAGCTTAGATGAACAAGCTGAAGTTAGAAGTGGATTGGCTACCATGCACAGCTGTACCATATTCTGAGTGCTCCAGTTTTAGTAAATCACCCCCAGTGAGACATATTGGGGTTAGGGCAGTGAAGAAGAAGTTGCCAGCGTCAGAATCACCCATGTGACGTGGACCCTAATAAAACATAACAAAATCTAATCAGATGTAGAGATTTTGCAACATGATATCTACGTTTAGCCCAAAGCAGTAGATTAAAGCATTAGGACTTTACTGCTGGTATCTATTATCAGGAAGGGATATTGTTTAGAGCAGAGCATTCTTCTATGGATTTTACAATAAGGCAAGGGTTACAAGGAGAGTTTGTATTAGGGTCACAGGTAGGGTTAATATGAGAGTGGCTTACAGAAGGTTCACGCTACTGGCAACCTAAGTTATCCAAAAACCTATTCTATTATTTTTCAGGGGGTTATTGTAACATAACTTTGCTGTAATGCCTAGCAGATTCTATCACCTTAGATTGTTCTACAATTGGGAGCCTCTCCGTTAAAGACAAAAGCATAACTCTTGATAGCCATTAGTAATGGGCAGTCATGAGAATGTAGAAAGTAGACCTCTTATGATCATAGTCTATGAGAAACTGAAAAAAGCAGTGAAAGGTTTAACATGACATTTTCCACTAATCACTGAAATATAAGTTCTGGCTAAACTTACTCTACATCAAGCAGTATAAATTGAAGAAAAACTAGGGAAAGCCATGGTCTAATGTATGGTGATCTGGAGTGTTGAAACCCACTGCGATCTTCGACTCTCTGGCAGTAAGTACTGTTTTCCACATGGTGTAAAAGATTGGTTCCTCTTCTGCATAAATTTGCTAACTTGATGTAACATCTCAATCGCAAAATAACCACTTTTATCAACTTTCAAAGCACTGGTTATCTCTGTCTAGTTATTCTTCACAATCTAATAAATGCTGGACCTCCTCAGACAATGTTTAATTTGGTCACACAACTTACTATCGGGTCATACACAGATACCCTTCCTTAATTATACTTTACTTCAGTCTCAGTGGAATAGCCTGCAAACAGTGTCATTGCTTGTGTGTGTTATGGTTTTGCTCGATCTTCTTGGAAAGAGGATGTTTATATGAACATGAGATCAGTAGATAAGATATGTTTGTGTGTCTTCTCATCCTGAATACTCATTTACACCTAAGTGCAGGATGTAATAAAACAAATATTTATATCTTTAACTCATTCTCATCCAAGGATACCCTGTGAAGGCGATCATAAATTAGCTGAGGATTTATAAATTCACTCAACTCTCCAGTTGCTTGTTGGGTAATATATGCCATCTCTGCTTTTGTGTTGTATGGAGAACATTGGAAAATGGGTGTCCTGTTACTGGTTATTATTATATACAGTGGAAAGGGGAGAGTAGAGCCAGCATAGAGGTAAATGATCCCTAAAAATTGTCACTAGTGTCACCGTGGCTGCCAGGTAAATGCAGTTATTAGTGAAGGGTTACAACAAAATGATCCGTTCATTCCTTAGTAAGCTTCTATGACAGGCAGATATGGGTCTGTTGTTGTAGTATCGGTTAATTATCTCCATTCACTTCCAACTCCACCCACCATATTTTTCTGGAAATTGAGGAGAATTGAGGAATGGATACACTCACGTATCTATATTTACATTTACTATAATTAGCTCCACTATTCCAAAGCAGGTGTAAGTGGTCAGGGATCTCATGAAAAGAAAACTGCTCCACAAAGTGCAGTAAAATTTAAAAAAAACTTTTATTCCACTAGAACATATCTCACCAGAAAGTTTCTTGTCACAGGCATATCTAAAAATTCTGCATAGCTCGATATCCAATAAGCAGAGGTAACACCACATACTAACAGATACTGGCATCTCACCAAAGCACTCAGCCACCGGTATAGACCGAACTTTAGTCCCATCACCACCACCACCAATCACTCTTACTGCTTACACCATGTCACAGCCCAACATGTTTTGTCATATCCGACTTTATCAAGGTACCTTGATAACTCCATGCATGCTTCTACTGCTACTGAATAATGTGGTTTATCCTTTCCCCTCCCTTAGATTCACACTCTTGCTACATATAAAAAATTACTTTCCATTGAAGTAAGTTGGGGATTACACATTACCCTGATAGCAAGGTGGAACATGAAAACAGGTGATGGAAAAAGCACAGAAAATTGGCAGCAGTTGAGTTTCACTGCAAGGATCCATAGATAGTACAGTATATCCTCAGTCATCAAATCTCCTAATGAATAGTTGGTGTTTTACTCTATGCTCTAGGTATAATAGAATCATTAACACAACTGTTTTTTTTTTAAGTGACACCCTGATGAGTGCATTAGGTGCTAATGTACATTACTTGAAAAACACTGCTCTAAACACCCTCCATTTAAAACATGTTCAATTTGTTTCATGCAACATATCTGAATTACATATTTGGAAAAAATTGTATTTCTTTTATACAGTATCTCACAAAAGTGAGTACACCCCTCACATTTTTGTGAATATTTTATTATACCTTTTCATGTGACAACACTGAAGAAATGACACTTTGCTACAATGTAAAGTAGTGAGTGTACAGCTTGTATAACAGTGTAGACTTGCTGTCCCCTCAAAATAACTCAACACACAGCCATTAATGTCTAAAACATTGGCAACAAAAGTGAGTACACCCCTAAGTGAAAATGTCCAAATTGGGCTCAATTAGCCATTTTCCCTCCACGGTGTCATGTGACTCGTTAGTGTTACAAGGTCTCAGGTGTGAATGGGGAGCAGGTGTGTTAAATTTAGTGTTATCGCTCTCTCATATTGGTCACTGGAAGTTCAGCAAGGCACCTCATGGCAAAGAACTCTCTGAGGATCTGAAAAAAAAAAATTGTTGCTCTACATAAAGATGACCTAGGCTATAAGAAGATTGCCAAGACCCTGAAACTGAGCTGCAGCACGGTGGCCAAGACCATAAGTTTAACAGGACAGGTTCCACTCAGAACAGGCCTCGCCATGGTCGACCAAAGAAGTTGTGTGGACGTGCTCAGCGTAATATCCAGAGGTTGTCTTTGGGAAATAGACGTATTAATGCTACCAGCATTGCTGCAGAGGTTGAAGGAGTGGGGGGGTCAGCCTGTCAGTGCTCAGACCATACGCCACACACTGCATCAAATTGGTCTACATGGCTGTCGTCCCAGAAGGAAGCCTCTTCTGAAGATGATGCACAAGAAAGCACGCAAAGAGTTTGCTGAATAAATGCAGACTAAGGACAACGATTACTGGAACCATGTCCTGTGGTCTAAAGAGACCAAGATAAACTTATTTGGTTCAGATGGTGTCAAGCATGTGTGGTGGCAACCAGGTGAGGAGTTCAAAGATAAATGTGTCTTGCCTAAAGCCAAGCATGGTGGTGGGAGTGTCATGGTCTAGGGCTGCATGAGTGCTGCCAGCACTGGGGAGCTACAGTTCATTGAAGAAACCATGAATGCCAACATGTACTGTGACATACTGAAGCAGAGCATGATCCCCTCCTCTTGGAGACTGGGCCACAGGGCAGTATTCCAACATGATAACGACCCCAAACACACCTCCAAGATGACCACTGCCTTGCTAAAGAAGCTGAGGGTAAAGGTGATGGACTGGCCAAGCATGTCTTCAGACCTAAACCCTATTGAGCATCTGTGGGGCATCCTCAAACAGAAAGTGGAGGAGCGCAAGGTCTCTAACATCCACCAGCTCCGTGATATCCTCATGGAGGAGTGTAAGAGGACTCCAGTGGCAACCTGTGAAGCTCTGGTGAACTCCATGCCCAAGAGGGTTAAGGCAGTGCTGGAAAATAATGGTGGCCACACAAATTGACAATTGACAATTTGGGCCCAATTTGGACATTTTCGCTTAGGGGGTGTATTCACTTTTGTTGCCAGCGGTTTAGACATTATTGGCTGTGTGTTGAGTTATTTTGAGGGGGCAGCAAATGAACACTGTTATATAAGCTGTACACTCACTACTTTACATTGTAGCAAAGGGGGTTATTTACGAAAGACAAATCCACTTTGCACTGCAAGTTCACTTGAAAGTGCACTGAAAGTGTACTTGGAGGTGCAGTCGCTCTGAATCTAAGGGGTAGATCTGAAATGAGGGGAAGCTATGCTGATTTTATCATCCAATCATGTGCCAGCTAAAATGCTGTTTTTTATTTTCCTTGCATGTCCCCCTCGGATCTACAGCGACTTTACTTCCAAGTGCACTTCCAGTGCAAAGTGGATTTGCCTTTAGTAAATAACCCCAAAGTGTCATTTCTTCAGTGTGGTCACATGAAAAGATATAATAAAATATGTACTAAAGTGTGAGGGGTGTACTCACTTTTGTGAGATACTGTAACTTTGTAGAGGCTTTATGTGTATCTAAACCCAATAACAAATATGTAGTATAACTAAGGGAGGAAAAAATGGGACTTTATATGAAGCATGCAGTGTAAATGGGTTACAAATATGTCTGGCAGGTGAATTGTAGTAGTATAAAACCGCTATAACATGGTACAATATAGAGAGGGAACCATTTTATATAAAGATAAAATGTTTTATTCCATACATGTAATACATACAAGCATCATAGCATAATAACATAGTAATACATGGTAGTGCCAGACTCTTTGGATCCATAATATGTAGTATATTGTAGTTTAACAGTCCTTAACTTTGGTGGCTGTATTCATTTTCTTTTGTCAGGCTTTTGTTTCCTATTTTTTGACCTGGTGATCCTACAAATAACACAGTTCCTGTCCTAGGGCAACAACACAGATATGAACCCACTGCAATGTTCTGTACTTACAGAAAAAATATTTCACTTTCAAGAAAAATGAAAGCAACCGTCATACCTATTGACTAAAAATTTGCAATTTATAACTTTTTTTGTTCTGGGGGCTAGATATCTTTAAAATGTAAATGTACCTTTAAAGTAGGAATGAATGTTGTATTTATTGTTTACTGACACAATACAATGTTTCTTCATAGCTGCTGGTGTACACTTGTTCTCTCCTGCTGACCATGGTCTTCACTTCAGAGATTTCAAAACCGTCTAAGAACAGAAAGAAAGGGCATGGCAAGGGAAAGGAGAATCCAGGCACTTTCCAGGATAAAGGCCATGGGAAAGCATCTCCAGATCCAGTTCTAGGAGTGAACTCTTTTGCCCCATCTCAGTTTTATAGTTTAGTGGAAGAATATGAGCAAAGTTTAAATGAGATGGTGAACCAGCTAAGGAACAACTCTGAGTCCTCAAGTGGCCGATGTGAAGTGAACCTGAGACTCTGGCTTTCTAACAGGAGGAGTCTTTCACCCTGGACTTACAGGTAACATTGGTAACATTGGTCACTAACAATACAAATAATAAATGTTCAACATAGGCAGATTTTACTGTGCTATGGTATGTTGGTTTAAAGTTGTTACCACTGTGTTTGATCTTAGCACAGGACTAGTTTTTAGTGGGATCTATTCATCCTAAAATGAACACTCATCTCGGCACAATGTAGATATTTTCACTTGATTCTTAATCAATAAAGTAGGTCCTTGTCCAATATAGTTGTTGGTAGACCTAATGAGAATGCTATGGTCTGGAAACATACTGCCTTGGCCAAGAAAAGGCTCTATAAAGCTACAGAAAATAAATGTATGTAACCCACAAAATAGAATAGAAGGAAGATATCTTTAGAACCTTTCAACTTACACATACAACATGGATATGATTTTTGAAAGTTGTCCTCTTATTGCATTCAATAAGAGCAGTGCATTGAAGCAATTACTTTTTGACCAAAACAAGGTCCATGCCAAACTATATGAGAAAAGTTTTATGCAGATGACCAGCATTTTTAAATGATACTGAAAACCTTAAAATGCATGTTATTACCTAATGATCAGTATGGAACCACACTGCTCATTTCCCCACAGCTTGGTCCAGGATATTTGCCTAATTCTCTCTTTCTCCCCCTCCTCTTCTAGTTTTTCTTCATTTTCTTCTTTATATTAGCTGGAGCATGTTCTTTCTGTTTTTAGTATGTGCTTGTATTTTTCTGCACCTGAATTTACTATCCTCAATGGTCTGATACATGCAAAATAGTTACATCTTTTATCAATGTCCCGTTTTTGTTATTGGATGTGAGGGTATTACTCTATTGTTATTTTATTGTTATACACAATAAAAATATATTTGTTTCTAAATGATACTGAAAAAAATTAAGTGGAGGATTAAGGAAATTAGGATTAAAAGCAGAGTTTTTCTTTAATCAGATTCAATGTTTTAAATATAGTATACTGTCCTACTGAGGTTGAGTCATATCTCATATGCCTGTGGAACCCTCTAGTGTGTGCTACTAGTAGTGACAGAGTGGGAAAATTTACATGACTCATGTTAAGGCCTGTGAGTCTTAATTGGGTCAAGGTTCACTAGAGTTCAGGGCTGGGTGACTCATCCTGGCAGCTCTCTAGTGCCCCCCCCCCCTTGGTGTCTGAATGGTTGAAGAACCTTCTAGAATTAGAGGGCAGGGGTTAGGAGGAGCTGCCATGAATATTTATGAAGCCTCAGCCAATCCACAGTGGTTAGCTGGCAGGGGGCAGAGACAACCCCATAAATAGACATGGGCCATACCAGCAGGGGAGTCGGGTGGAAGATGGAGATGCAGTATTAAGGAGGTGGTCGGTGTCCCTGAGGGTTACCCCCTAGTCTGGGGGGGTCCTGCTGTAGGCTGGAACTCGGCTGCCATAGAAGCAAAGGTAGGAGGCTTTCCTGGAGGCACAGGAGCAGTAATTCAACACTGTGGGGACTAACAAAGGGGGCAGACTGCCACATGTAGCCATTCTCCCTTGAAGACAGCGATGGGATTAAGTCTTCTGCCTTTCCCTAAGATATCTAAAGCGAGTCAGCCGGGTGGGCTGTTGAAAAGTCAGCCGGCTGGTGTAGAGAGTCAGCCGGTTGAGCTGGTGAAAGAGGCAACTGCAGCCAGGTGGGCTAGCATTAACTGAAAAAAAAAATAAAGTTCTACATAGGAAGATGTCCCTGAAGTTATTGTTGCAGTCAAGTGGGCATCCCATAACCTCCAAGTTGTTAACCCCCCTAATAAACAACAAAAACAAAGCTACGGACTGTTTTCTGACTTTGTGTGCCTGTGAAGATTCGGTGTGCCTGGCTGTGTAGGAGTGGGGGATCCCTGTTCATCAGCAGCTCCTATGTGGTGTGTGCTACATGCCATAAAATAAATCCTAATTATCAAAACATACAAAATAACTGTCTGTATTTCTCTGAAGATATTATCAGATTAAAATTTTCATTCCTTTTCCAGTACAGGTGTTAAAGCATATGTTTATCCCATGAGGTTATTTTTTGCAGTCTGCATCCCATTAGGGAGATTTCCCTTTTGTTCCAGGAAAAGAGATGCAAAAGAAAGTGAGAGAAGATCCTAACTAAGGGGAATTCCCCTCTTCAACAGTTGTCACCAGAACAGGCGTCCCTTGAGAAGGTTTACCATCCACTCTAGATCAAGTGGCAACTGAAATGTTGTGCATTATACATAACTTTTTGTTTTGGAGACAGTGGTTACCAAGACAAGTACAGAGAAGCAAATTCACGCAGTAGGAACACAGACCAGAATATAAACTTGACAGGGGTTCTAATCCAGTCCCACTCGATCCAAAACATAACAAAATAAATTTGGTTTAAGATATATTTTAAGAACCCATTAACACATGAGGTATAAATGAAATGTGTGGAAATCACCATGCTGCAGCTGGGCCTAAAGACTACCTACTATTTTTGCTATAAAGGTACAGGATTTTCTTAAAGCGGGGGTCCACCTATCTATCGTTTTTTTTTTTTTGAGTTCATTCACAAACTTTTCTTCTCAGCATTACATACTCACATATTGTGTGTAATATGTCCGCCTGTGTCAGATTTCGTCGGAAAGAATAACTTATACTATTCATCTTCATTGTGGGCATTTGAAGCCCACAAGCATTTATTTCCTGGATGTGGTGAATGCTGTGCTCCCAGCATTCACCGCTCGTTCCCGCACATGCTCAGTGGCATCCTGGGAAGCCTGAGACTAGCTCCCAGGAGTCTGGGAGAGGCTAGAAACACGCCTACTCCCACGGGAGGAGAACCAGGAAGTGCAAAGAAGAATAGAAAAATAAAAGGTAATTACGGCGATTTAAATTTTTTAAACGGCATGTCAGCATCTAGGCAAGGAAGAGAATACATACAGATATTGTTCAAAATTTGGGTGGAACTCCGCTTTGATTAAATTTAATCTTTGCGTTGAAATATTAAACCTTCTTAATCAGTATTCATTTCATTAAGCCTGTACAGTGTCTATTACGTCCACATAACTGGTCTTTTAGTCTGCGAAATGTGACTTGCATATGGTACTTCAGAAACAAGATTGAGCCTTTTAGCTAACCTAACCTCCACCTAAAATTGAGAGGGAGTTCGGCATCGTTTTTGACTAACAAAAGTACAAAGTCCTCATAGTGCATCCTACTTCTTTGATGACCACTACTTCTCTTCCCAGGATGAATGACACTGACTATCAACCTAAGTAAGGGCTTGTGTCAGTGGGCTTTGGGCTTGTATCAATGGCATCAGTTTGACAACAGTTCTGAGATCACTGAGAATTAATTGACATCTGCAGTAGACTTCATTCTAACCTGCATTTGACCTACTTCAAGCAGTTTTTCATTCCCCAGACATATAAAGGAACGTAAAACCAATTCAGAGTGCACTAAAGCCCATCAATATGGGCCTTTAAAGTGGAGCTAGGCTTTACATTTACAGATTCCCCCAAGGGAGCCTCACTGTTGCAATGTTTGTGCTTGCAATAATCTTACATTTAAGAGAATGCAGCGATTAGAGTGAGACTTAATGGCCGGATAAGACAAGACTAAGAATTCTGGCAGATATCTTAAAGCGGAGTTCCACACAAAAATGGAAATTCCGCTTTTCGGAACCCTCCCCCCCTCCGGTGTCACATTTGGCACCTTTCAGGGGGGAGGGGGGTGCAGATACCTTTCTAAGAAAGGTATTTGCACCCACTTCCGGCATAGACTCCCATGGGAGTCTACGCCTCTTCCCGTCCCCACCGCGCTGTCTGCTGGGAAACACACAGCTCCCAGGAGAGAGCGGGGACCACTTGGGACGTGCAGCGCGACTCGCGCATGCGCAGTAGGGAACCGGGAAGTGAAGCCGCAACGCTTCACTTCCTGATTACCTTACCTAGGATGGCGGCGGCAGCTGCCGAGAACCCAGTGGGTTCTCGGCGTCGCCTGCCGACATCGCTGGACCCTGGGACATGTAAGTGGCCATGTATTAAAAGTCAGCAGCTGCAGTATTTGTAGCTGCTGGCTTTTAATATTTTTTTTTTTGGGGCGGTGTGGGTGGACCCCCGCTTTAAGTTCTTAAGATATAGAAGTTGTTTTACTCATTGACATCTACACTCACCAGCCACTTTATTAGGTTAACCTTGCTAGTACCTGGTTGGACTCCCTTTTGCCTTCAGAACTGCCTTAATTCTTCCTGGCATAGATTCAACAAGGTGTTGGAAACATTCCTCAGAGATTTTGGTCCATATTGACATTATAGCATCACGCAGTTGCTGCAGATTTGTCATCTGCACATCCATGATGCGTGACTCCCTTTTCACCACATCCCAAAGGTGCTCAATTGGATTGAGGTCTGGTGACTGTAGAGGCCATTGGAGTACAGTGAACTCATTGTCATGTTCAAGAAACCAGTTTGAGAGGATTTGAGCTTTGTGACATGGTCACATTATCCTGCTGGAAGTAGCCATCAGAAGATGGGTACACTGTAGTCATAAGGGGATAGAGATGGTCAGCAACAATACTCAGGTAGGCTGTGGCATTTAAACAATTGGTGCTAAGGGGCCCAAAGTGTGCCAAGAAAATATCCCCCACACCATTACACATGAGGCAGGAGAGATCCATGCTTTCATGTTGTTTACGCCAAATTCTGACCCTACCATCTGAATGTCGCAGCTGAAATCGATACTCATCAGACCAGGAAGCGTTTT